>NC_090265.1:1123766291-1124431291 GCF_040414725.1 Anabrus simplex | reverse complement strand
ATGGTACCTAACATAAGGCCACGGCTGCTTCCTTCCCTCTTCCCTGTCTATCACTTCCAAACTTCCCATCCCCCCACAAGGCCCCTGTTCAGTATAGCAGGTGAGGCCGCCTGGGTGAGGTACTGGTCATCCTCCCCAGTTGTATCCCCGACGCAGAGTCTGAAGCTCCATGATACTGCCCTTGAGGCGGTAGAGGTGGGATCCCTCGCTGAGTCCGAGGGAAAAACCGACCCTGGAGGGAAAACAGAGTACGAACGAAATGTAGTTCAGGTGGTATGGTATCTGGCATCTTAATCGTCAACAGCGAATAGATTCACGCCCACGACGTGGAAAGGGCGTCTTTCAAAGCTGACCCATGAAAACGATTGTTCGTCCATTTCTAGGATCGTAGCATGTAAGTTCAAATGGGTTCTAGAGGACCCGCAGCAATCGATCTTGACGATTAAGATGACAGATTCCATACCACCTGGACTACATTTACGAAATAAAAACATACGCCTCAACCGAGGATCGACCCCTCGACCTCCTGCATGCTAACACAAAACTCTATCCACTCACCAAATGTACAGCGAGACTAATATGTGCTAACAGAGATAGTTGCACTAAATGTGGTTACAATGTTGCCAGATTGCCACTCCTCAACATCCTTTTTCTGCCGGATATACTCGCAGGACGAAATTTTGTAATTTTTTTATTGCTGGCATGTGAGGATTCGCGCTGCGACGCACGAGTGCGCGAATTTCGCTTCACTCTGTATATGCACAATATTGTTTACGATGCCTAAATTTATCAATGATTTGTGAATTGATGATGTTATGAACAAGTGAGACAAATTATGATTTTAGTAGTCGTCCACGATCACCTTAGTACAATAGCGTTGCCAGGATCGACCGATTGCCACGGGGGGGGGGGGGGGTGGTGACAAAATGATGATAGAATGTTATGAAGGCGCTTGTGCGTGTGTGGTGCGCACATGCATGAGTGTCATTATAACGACACTGATACAAGTAAATTATGTTGACATTCAGATTGCAGTACACTATAAAATCTGACATTAAAATACAGAATCAGAACAATGTCATCATGGCGAATAATATTACAATCTAAAATCCAAATTTCGAGTCTTCTTAAAAACGTGTAGACATCTGCTGGTTTCACACCAACACATTGAGTCGTATTTCACTTGTTTATTGTCAGTTTATATTTATTTTATTTTGTAAAATTCCAATTTGGGGGATTCTAACCCCCTAGTACACTCACCCCCTTGGTTACGCTCCTGCCTTACTAACTTAGTAACTAAGCCGTATGTATTAGTTTTAAATAGGGAACTGAAGTCGGGAAACGCCTCATTGGCCGGATATAAGCCAATTTTTTTAGGTGCCTACGAATGTGGGATTAAAATATCTTATGACTCGTGTAATACTTTCATTTACCTGCACTTTACACACACGATACGAAGACATTTACAACGGTTGTTCAAAATAGCGTCAACCAGTTTCGATGCAGGCATGACAACCTCTTAGTAAGTTCCGGCGTATCCGGTCGAACACTTCTGGCATCGCTCTAACGATGTCACAGGCAGCGGGGATTCTTGCCAGGAGCTTATCTTCAGTGTCTCTACAGATGTCTCGTAGGCATGACCCTTCACATGACTCCAGATGAAGAAACGAAGTGGGATCAGATCAGGTGAACGAGCTGGCCATACAACAGGATGTCCTATTCCTATCCACTTATTATTCGCGATCAACGCGTGGGTCACATCATGCTAAACCCACATGCGTTAACAAACCTGTAACCTACAAAGAAAAGTATTTGGCAGATAATGTGAGACTAAGTCGTTTTTAGACCGAGAGTCCCTAACTCAAAATGATACATATGCCCTTTCTAGAATCCCTAAAAGTTTATATGATCACCACTGAAACACTCTGTATATACACCTGTGGGGACAGGGGAGGGACTGGGTTTGCGTTACAACGTTGCCCGTTGCAAGTCCGACTTGTGAAATGAAGGACACGTTAGTCAGTTCAATGAAGAGAGGTTGATACTAACCATAGAGAAAGACGAATGGCATCGTAGTGGGCAATTGTCACGTCAATGAGTAAAATAAAGTAAATATAAAAACCGATCAAATGATTTTTTTTATTATAGTGGTTAAACGTAGCACTAACACATCAAAGGTTTTCGGTGACGGAAGCATAGGAAAGAACTATGATTGGGAAGGTAGCAGCCGTGGCCTTAATTAAAATACAGCGCCAACATTTGTCCGGTATGAAAATGGGAAACAACGGAAAACCATCTTCAGGGTTGCCGACATAGGGATTCGAACCAATCACCTCCCAAATGCAAGGTCACCGTTACGCGACCCTAAAAGCACAGCCAACTTGCTCGGTTGATTTTATGTTTACGGCTTATGTTATTGGTGTTATCTATTGTGAACTCCCGTAACTTAATCTGGCTGGCCACCTACCGACACGGATGGCTATAATTAAATAGCCCGAACATATTATTGTTATGAATTAAACACTGACTGTTTTATTGAACTAATCTAATCGAGGATGGCCCAATTAGTACACATACACACAAGTTATTATATTCGACAATGAATAAACACAATTCACTAATTACTGCCTACTGTATTTACAAAAGTCCCTTTTCCTCACAGCGGGTGTTCGGCTGGCAGTCGTTAGTTGCAATGGACACCCGTAATCTTGACTGAGAGGTTTCAACTTTCACTTGGCTTCGCACGCACCAGTCACTTCACATGGCAACTCCATCCAGTCAAGTTCGAATACAGGAACGTCGGCTATTACAACGCACGATGGCTCTTCACTTGGCTTGACTCCAGACAAGACCGATAACTCACATAGTCAATTCATGTCAACGCTCACGCACTGAAGTACTCTACACAAATCACTCGTCAAAATAACACAACACAACACCAAAACAACCACCTGTTCAAGGCGAGCCTGCTGGTATATTGATTGATTGATTGATTGATTGATTGATTGATTGATTGATTGATTGATTGATTGATTGATTGATTGATTGATTGATTGATTGATTGATTGATTGATTGATTGATTGATTGATTGATTGATTGATTGATTGATGTCATGTGAAGGCCTGGTGCAGTTCTTTTCAGTTGACATCCATGGCGACCTGCGCGTCTGGTGTGTGTGTGTGTGTGTGTGTGTGTGTGTGTGTGTGTGTGTGAGCGCGCGTGTAAGTAGCTGGGTGTGATAGGGAGATGATGAAACCCAGTGTCAGCACATAGCCCACTCCTGTCGAAACACACCGAGGGATCAACTCAATGCTTTACGACCCCACCCGACGAACGAATCACAATCAACAGCGTAATATGCCCTCACTTCATATGAACATTGCGGAGAGCTTTGTAATTCTATACGGGCCCCTGGCACGCAATCTGGTGATTAGAAATTGTATACCACAACCTCTCCTACCCAAGAACCAACAATCTCATGGTAATTTTTTTCCACCAACGGGGCTCGAACCAGCAAACCACGGTGTCAGACCATACGGATTTGGTGCCTTAACGATCATCGCCACCAGGTGATGAAGTTCTTGTACGTATATTGGGGGAGTGCGGTCAAAATACGAGCGTTCTAGTTTCGCCTTCCAGAAAGTCTACGGAGACATCGGACGAAAAGCACTGTAGAAGCTTAGACCGTCACATGCCCTCAAGCCGGCCGGGAGCTTTCCAGCCCGATTTACTCATTCCTTCCAGGAACAAAACGAACGGCGATTCAAGGGGACAGACAGCTCCGTGATTACGTAACATTACATTTCAATACATTTGGCAATTTATAAAATTTCGTCCACCATGTAACTTTTGCCCTAATTGCCCCAATTCTGTCGCAATAGTACTGTTATGTCGGGCATAATATTCTATATTCAGTGAAGTACACAGTCATCATGGGTCGTAATTTGCATTCAGAAGTCGAAATGAAGCAAATTAAGAAATCTTCACACTTTCGTCCCCGCATAACTTTGTCCCTAAGGGTTGTAGGGCGACCGTTGTGGTACCATCTTTCTAGTGGTACACCACATGAGAGGTCAGAACTGATGTTCACATGGCCAAATCGCTGATTTTTCAAAATTGTATTGCAAATTTACTATGTTTACAGTCACTATTTACAAACTGTATTTATACTTGCTATAACGTCATTTACGTTAGTGTATCTATTTATGAAGAAAGCGAGGCCAGAATCTTTTAAATCTGTAGATGTGTCCACTCACAACAGTGCTCTGAAGTGTACTGAGTGCGCTTAATCGAGCGCTCAAACCACAAGGCCCCCACGGGCCGAAGTTGCAGCACCACGCTAAATTTATTCTTGTAACATTTAGATGATTTCTTGAGTCATCTACTGATATTGGAATATCGATTGTATCACTTTTTCTTTGCCAGGAACAGCCTGTGATAAACAGACTGATTTTCGTAACGCTAACTTTCCGTGCATGCAGGCGTGCGTAGTGAGACGTCACGTCAAAATGAATAAAAACGTAAAGAATTGATATCCCTATTCTTACCTCCCACCATTCAACACCAGACTTTCTTATTCTAAATCTGAATAAAAGTTCGTCTCATTAATGTTTCTCTTTGCATGTATTATAGATAACCTTTCTCCTTTGACGCAGATGTGAAGACCCCATGTCGGATATTTTCTACATCTTCATGTTTGTTGTTCAATTAGGCTGCCGCCTGCCTCATTTTCTTGTTGGCTGGTTTCACAGAAGGGAACATTTATGACATTTTTTATTATAAAAGAAGGAAAAGAGTAAAATTTGTCCCGGAAGCTCGTCTCCAAGGCAACCAGACAACAGACTGTCGAGTCATTATACCATCTCCTAACGGAGAAAGGAATTAATTTGCTCAACACTAGTTTTAGGTTAATGTCTTCATCCAGCATCATTGTGAGATAAACAGCATTGAAATCGAATATTAGACCTATCCTATAACTGCTGAGAATACAATTTAACGTGAAGATAAGGTGTGATTATAGTTTCTGGTGGTAAAAGCTAGTGTAGATAGTAGACTGAGTCCAACAAAAAGTAGAAATTCGGGTTACTGTAAATTTTATTTACTCGTGTAAGAGTTGTTTGGCTTTTGTAAAAACATATGAAGCCAAAACGATGGATATTCTGTTGACAAGTACAAGTAGTGTTGTTAAAATTTGGCATAATGTAATGTAATTTATTTACAATAAGAGACTTGTGGCGTAATACATGTAAAATTCTTTTTTTTTTTTCGGCTAGTTGCTTTACGTCATACCGACACAGATAGGTCTTATGGCGACGATGGGACAGGGAAGGGCTAGGAGTGGGAAGGAAGCGGCCGTGGCCTTAATGAAGATACAGACCCAGCATTTGCCTGGTGTGAAAATGGGAGACCACGGAAAACCATTTTCAGGGCTGCCGACAGTGGGGTTCGAACCTACTATCTCCCGAATACTGGATACTGGCCGCACTTAAGCGACTGCAGCTATCGAGCTCGGTGTAAAATTCTTGGTATGAAATATCGATTCTGGGAACCATTAGGGCACGTACCCACTTAGCTCTTATTTTCATTTAGTAACTTTAGTTTCATCTGCTTGTACCAGCAATCCTCGCCAACTTAAAGTCAGTTGTCCACCAGCTCTCACTCCCGTACAACAAATTCGGTGTAAAAACAAAGTTTCATTTTTTCTTGCTAGCGGTTTTAACGTCGCGCCAACACATTCAGGAAGATACCGCAAACTTTATTAAGGTGAAGCCCCAGAATTTGCTGGTGTGAAAACAGGAGTGATGTATGGATTATTTCGTCTGGGAACTCACTTTTTCATTACGTGGTGTTTTACGTGATTGATGATAGTTTCGTCATTATAGCCACGAATCCTCCAGTTTTACGTGTAATTCGAACCACAGAGACAATACTTTTCATTTCAAAAATCCTAAATGCATTGACCAGGATTGGAACCGTTACCGCCTTCGTGGGAAGCCAGTGACGATGTCATTCGATTTCCACGCCTTCTCTTATTAAAATACAGTAATACCGTTGATCTTAATTCCAAGATCAATCCACTTTTAATATACCTGGACTCGTTCAACTTACTATAAAAACATCCTACGAGAATACACGCCGTAATTATTAATAATCATAATGATATGATTTGTTTAATATCTGTCCAATTGCAATCAGCCATAAGAAATGCCGGAAACGGAATTTCGCCTTAAATAGTTCTTATTCATCTTTATCTGGTTACACTCCAGGGTCGGTTTTCCCTCGAACTCAGCGGGGAATCCCACCTCTACCGTCTCAAGGACAGTGTCCTGGAGCTTCAGACTCTGGGTCGGGGGATACAACTGGGGAGGATGACCAGTACCGGTACCTCGCCCAGGCGGCCTTACCTGCTATGCTGAACAGGGACCTTGCGGGGGGATGGGAAGATTGGAAGGGATGGACCAGTAAGAGGGAAGGAAGCGGCCGTGACCTTAAGTTAGGTACCATTCCGGCATTTTCCTGGAGGAGAAGTGGGAAACCACGGAAAACCACTTCCAGGATGGCTGAGGTGGGAATCGAACCCACCTCTTCTCAGTTGACCTCCCTAGGCTGAGTGTACCCTGTTCCAGCCCTCGTACCACTTTTCAAATTTCGTGGCAGAGTCGGGAATCGAACCCGGGCCTCCGGGAGTGGCAGCTAATCACACTAACCACTACACCATAGAGGCAAAGAATTATTCTAACGTGTCAATAAATGTAGTGGCACAGGTCTCCTGCATTTAACTAGCCTATTCTTAAATGCCACTTTGGAGCAGTAGACAGTTTGATATACATTGGCTCGGTTGTAACATCAGATAGCAAAGTGGAGGTAGATACAACGAATCGCATTAAGGCTGATCCTCTAGAAAGCAACTAGCAAACCAGCCTTAATGACGGCAGTGGCATGGATACTGACTGAGGCTAAGGAGAAGAAACTGAATGTCTGGGAAAAGAAAGTGTTGAGGAAGTTATTCGGCCCAGTGAAAGAAGTGGAGGCATCGAGGATTAGAACGAAGAAATTAGGGCCTTATATAAAGAACCTGATGTGGTAGCCTCCATCAAAATGGGAAGAATAAGAAGGTTAGAACATGTGTAACAGATGAAGGAGAAAGACACCTAAAGAAATTTCTGACGGGATAGCTTGGTTGTATGAGAGGCCACCCACGTGTGAAATGACTGAATTATGTGGACGCAAACTTGGGAGCTACCGCAGTGACGAGACGGTATAGACGTGCAGAAGATCGAGTCCACTGGAAATCAGTAAACATGTAAAGTCCTCAGAGGACCGTAATGCCAGGGAGTAAGTAAGGAAAACTCTTAAATGCCAATTGAGTGAAATTTGATCCTGCAACCCAGAGCACAGGAGGTCTTCTTCTTCTACACCTTGGTGAGGTCACGGGTGCGAACTGTGTCGCACATTTGATGACTAGGTTCTGTTTTACTTCCTGAACTCGTGTCCTCATCCCGAGGTGGCGCAGCTCTTTTAAAGCACACCCCCAATGGAGGTGAGCTGCATATACCAGTCCAACCACATACCAGCCCTCCTGCCATTCTTAAATTCGTGGCAGTACCGGAAATCGAACCCGGGCCCCCGAGGACGGCAGCTAATAACACTAACCGTTACGCTACGAAGTTGGGCGCCAACCCCATGTGGAGGGATGTATTCACTAATGCATGTTTTTGATATGGTTAGTGGTGTGATGGGTTGTGCTCTATTTGTGCGCATGTATGTCTCAAGACAAGTACCCGATCCCCAAGTCAGAAGGAACTGAGCACACGTAGTTAAAATTCCCGAACCGGCCGGGAATCGAACTCAGGGCGCTCTGAACCGAAGGCCGCGACGCTGACAATTCAGCCAAGGAGCTGAACTCAACCTAGAGCACAGAAGGCGAACGTTCAAAGAGCTAAACTAATCATCTCATCGTCTCTCATGAAATGTCGTCTGTGTACTAGGTATGCACAGCTAGTATGAGCGCTAGTTGAGGATGCCTGCATTTATGAGATGGGGTGGGGGAGAGTTCGAATACCACGACGATCATGTGTAAAATGCTTTTCTGTGGTTTTTCCATTTCATTCTCCGACAAATTCAAACATAGTACGGTATCAATTATTTCATTTCAAATTCTAGCCCTAGTAACTTACAAAAACGCACACCGAGCACGATAGCTGCAGTCGCTTAAGTGCGCCCAGTATCCAGTATTCGGGAGATAGTAGGTTCGAACCCCACTGTCGGCAGCCCTGAAAATGGTTTTCCGTGGTTTCCCATTTTCACACCAGGCAAATGCTGGGGCTGTACCTTAATTAAGGCCACGGCCGCTTCCTTCCCACTCCTGGCCCTTCCCTGTCCCATCGTCGCCAAAAGACCTAACTGTGTCGGTGCGACGTAAAGCAACTAGCAAAAACGCACACCAGAGCAAACAACTTAGTAGCATTTATCAGATATAATCGCGAACCCGACTACTAGTGGACTGTTAATCACCATGTTCCAAGTCTCTACATCTATAACAACGAGAACAACGGTATCGCATATTTGTAATAAATAACACAGAAGTTGACTGCCCCGTCTGCCACACATGCAGCGTCCTGCATTATCGACAGATGTCAAGTCGTTGTTGAAAATCACGACAGAGAGCAGTACAAGCTTCAGTTCGACTTCTATTCCTACATATTGAACCTGACGAGTTTCTTCTTTGCAGTTTTAATTAAAAGTTGGGTTGGTCATCAGAGTGCACGTAAAAGATAATTAATAACTTATTATTATAGAAGTTTTGCGTCTATTTAGGGTTTGCCAACTGTTCGGTTTTGGACGGAACAGGCCAGGTTTCAAGTCAAAGTCAAACATGTTTGCCCCGACGGGAATGTCCGACACCAAGTAGTGTCACATTGGAGCCGCGCTCCGCATTCAGGAGGCAGTGGGTTGAACCCCACCGTCGGATGTGGTTTCCCATTCTCACTTAAATCAATCAATCAATCAATCAATCAATAATTCTTCACTGATCTACATTTAGGGCTGTCGAGAAGGTGGCAGATTCCCCATCAATTCTTTACGTAGTCCTTTCTATGACTTCAAAGAACTTGGACATTTATCGAACACTTCCCTTGATGAATTATTCCAATCCCAAATTCCTCTTCCCATAACTTAACATTTGCCCGAATTTGACCTCTTGAATTCCAACTTTATCTTCACATTATGTTCTTTCCTACCTTTAAAAGCTCCACTCAAGCTTATTCGTCTACCAATGTCATCCTACATCATCTCTCCACTGACAGGTCGGAGCATCCCGCTTAGTCGATCAGCTCGTCTCCTTGCCCCCAAGTTTTCCCATACCAACGTTCGCAACATTTTTCGTAACATTACTCTTTTGTCGGAAATAACCCAGAACAAATCGTGCTGATTTCCTTTGGATCTATTCCAGTTCTCGTGTCAAATAATCCTGGTTTGGGTCCCATACACTGGAAACATACTCTAACTGGGGTCTTACCGGATGCTTATACCCCTCTCCTATACATCCTTCTTACAACTTCTAAATACTCTAATAACCACGTGAAGAGAGCTATAACTTTTATTGACAACCTCGTTTATGGTGACTTCCCCGATGAAGATCTTTCCTTATATTAAACCGAGCTCGATAGCTGGAGTCGCTTAACTGCGGCCAGTATCCGGTATTCGGAAGATAGTGGGTTCGAAGCCTTGAAGATGGTTTTCCGTGGTTTCCCATTTTCACACCAGGCAAATGCTGCGGCTGTGCCTTAAATAAGACCACGGCCGCCTCCTTCCCACTTGTAGGCCTTTCCTGTCCCATCATCGCCATAAGACCTATCTGTGTCCGTGCGACGTAAAGCAACTCGCAAAAAAATTAACCCCTAAGTATTTACAGTCCCGGTCTAGGAAGCCAAGAATATCGGCCGAGAGGATTCGTCGTGCTGACCACACGACACCTCGTAATCTGCAGGCCTTCGGGCTGAGCAGCGGTCGCTTGGTAGGCCAAGGCCCTTCAAGGGCTGTAGTGCCATGGGGAAAAAGTATTTACAGTGATTCCTGTGAGGTATTTTCGTCCCATCAAAACAGTAATTAAAACTAAGAGGACTTTTCCTCTTGGTGAATCTTACAATCTGACTTTTTATCCCATTTGCCATCATACGACTCTCTGCTGTCCATCTCATAACATTGTCGAAGTCTTTTTACAGTCGCTCACAATCCTCTAACTTACTTACTACTCTACAGCATAACATCGTCAGCAAAAAGTCTTATCTATGATTCCATTTCTTCCAGAACTTCAGGCAAATGCCGGGACAGTTCCGTTTATAGGCCAAAGCCGACCCCTTCTCACCCTTCACCGCACCTAAAATCATAGTTACACATCTCCTAGCTAGAGAGAGTATCGCCCTCTAAGTGGTTCGCCGTACCCGTTCAGGATACGAAATTAAAACTGTTTTTTTTTTTTTTTTTTATGTCCAGGTTTCCTAGCTAGCATTAAATACATTAACGAATGATTTAAGCTTTTCTAATGTTCCTAGTAAAACAGGAAATCAAATAACTTTCATGGTGTTGCAAGTTTCTGTGTTTAAAGAAAACAAATTTCTTAATCAGATATATTCTAGAATATTGAGCTATCTTGAATAGCGCTTTGAACTCGGTGAAGAACAATTTTACCAGTCGCCTGAACCTTGAAGAACATCTTAAATATTATATCAGTGAGTGACGTCTTGTATTATTTCAAAATCTATGTGAATAGCGGTGAACTCCTCTGCCCTGTAAATTATGTGTTTACTGCAATTACTAGACTCCAGTATTTGGAACACGAGGGTGCTTTTTCTGTTTTGGTTTTTTATAAACGATGTAAAAGCGAACCTTTTAGTTCAACATGTTTACACTGTCGAGTGCTTCTGTAGAAGGCATATTCAGTATCATGAAAAATAATTGGAATAATGAAACAAAAGTGACAATGATAAAAGCTATTTGCAAACTTGATCTACAGAATGAAATGTACCGAACGGAGTGGCCGCGCGTTTTAACGTACTACGGCTATGTAGTCAAGCTCTGGATTCGGGAGGCGAGTGGGTTCAAAACCCACTGTCGGCTGTCCAGAGAATTGTTTTCTGTGGTTTCCCATTTTCACTTCCAAGCAAATGCGGGGACAGTTCATATTCATGCGTTTACCATTCATGTTATCTTCGTTAGCTCGTCACTGAGGTTGGCGTCAGGAAGAGCGCCCGGCCGTAAACAC
The DNA here is from genome assembly GCF_040414725.1 of Anabrus simplex. Classification (NCBI taxonomy): domain Eukaryota; kingdom Metazoa; phylum Arthropoda; class Insecta; order Orthoptera; family Tettigoniidae; genus Anabrus; species Anabrus simplex. The sequence goes on along the minus strand of NC_090265.1, from coordinate 1,124,420,027 downwards.
ATGATATAAAATATTGTTTCGTGCCAGCCCTGTCGTAGCTCCCTTCGGTATATCCTGGCAGGGATGACTATGCCAGACCGGGGGTCTAAGACATGCTGCGGTCTTTCCTCTACTGTTCTCTTCGTCTGGTTTACCCGTGCGCCATCTCGAAGGTGCAAGGAGAATGTTCCGTCTCTATCCGAGCCCCAAAGATTCTAGCACTCCGTCGTCAGGATACAAAATAAAGGAGGCTAACTCCAAACAAGTCAGTCAGTGTAGAGTTCGGTAGCTGGACTAGGGTGGCAGTACTGGCTGGCGTCAATATCCCGCCGGAGTCGGAGTGTATACTATCTAGGACTGTAGACCGACGTGGGGTCAGCATTTGGAACAGCTGGTGTGAATAGAATTGAAGCAGTGTTAACTGTCGTTTCCTTATACGGGGTGTAGCTGTTTCATGTGAAGGAGCGGAGCGTACAAGCGAAAGTGAAAGATAGCTTGTCAATAAGGATTATCGCCCGTCCAGGTAGACTACCTAACAGGCCTCCCGCTGAGAGGAGGACATAGACTTTTAGTGGAGTCTGCTCATTCATGGTCGATTAGAAGTGATTAGAGTGATAAAACTGTGTTTTATTAGTAACAGTATCATTCCACCTCATCCCCGATCCCGTATCAGGAAATGGGACTAAGGGGTAGACATTTATCTACAGAATGAAATTTGTAGAATCCGTAACATTTCCAAATTCAATAATGGAAAAAACGCTTCTCAAAGCCGTGAAATCAGGGTAAAGGTACTAGTTCAAAGTGAATACCTCCACAAAATCTGGTATTAAATCCATCTATGTCCAGTTTTAACTAAAAGGTATTTATTTATTTATTTATTTATTTATTTATTTATTTATTTATTTATTTATTTATTTATTTATTTATTTATTCATTTAATAGCAAATGCACCCGTGCTTCGCTGCATTATTATACATTGTACACAGATATCGAAGTAAATTACTGTACTCGCAGTGAATAAGATTTTTTTGAATTGCATGTGTCTTAGTATTATCCGAGAAACACCATCGGGAGGTCTCCATATGATGTCGCTTCCAATGTAAAGTGTGAGTTGCAGAGTTGTGATAATAACGCAAATCTCACTTACCTACATTCACAATCGAGTTCAGAAGTTTTCATTACAATGGCAGGCCTTCTTGCCTACTGCGCGGTCACAATCGATTCGGGGAGTCTTCGTTACAACGGCAGGCCCCCTTTCCTATTTCCAGACACTTTACAGTTGAGGAATTTAACTTGCAATCGAGAAATACAGCTCTGTTTAACGTATAAGGGATAGAGATACAACAAAAAGTCATAGGACCAAAGTTGTAGATCTCTCCAAATTGAACGGCGATTGTCCTATCTACTTTATGATACGACCTACCATTTAGGCACCAATTACCCCGAAACGAAGGTCTGCACCGTCATTAAAATTGCATCCATATTTCGATATTTTTAAGAGCTAAAAGTTTTTCCGGGACCAAAAGTTATGCATTTGAACAGATTGGAATTTTTTCTCAAAGAAAAGAGTATCCAGGTTTCGGAATTAGCACTCGCATACATACGGAGTAATTAAGGAGGAAAGTAATACAGTTAAGAAAGTTAAAATTAATAGAAAATAGGATTATAACTGAGGACAGCCGGATAGGACATATATGTAAATACCAACTGGAAGCCATCAATAAACTGTGATGGTATGAGTCGCGGATATAAGAAGAGAGTAACGGAGGAGAAATTTAGGCGTAGGGATTCTTAGGTAAACAGATAAGAAGACGACTTATGGTGTTCTTACTTAAGCGTAAATAGGCAAGGCAAAGGCAAGACATCTAAAGGGAAAACAGAAATAGAATAGAAATACGGTAAAAATTGTAACAAATGCCTGAAATCACCTTACGGTGTGAAATAATGGGCTACCCTCCGCTGTACTGTTCAAATATTAACAACGGCCCTTAGTGCTATTCGAGAACGATTGTAACCTCCAACGGTATTCCACCAATATCCCGCAGAATGGCTTCCTTTCTACCCAAGGAACAAATACGAGTTTACAGGAATGAGGACGAAAATAACAATATGTTACTTTCCTGCTGGCAAGTAGTCAGAAACGTTGCCATGGTAACCTTTAGGTTCGTTGTCGGTCTGCCGGGCACTCAATGCAGAGCATGAGACCCGCAGAAAATCGTAATTTTCTCCGTCATTTGAAGAGTAAGCGAAATTATATACATAACAAAATGTGTTTATAATGAAGGGACGTTTCACATATAGTTCACGGATTTTACATAAAATCAATAGTATAAGAGAAAATGGATGGAAACTGTTCTGGTTTTCCTATAAACACCCCATCTATTCAGAGATTTTAAAGTCATATGAATATCAAAACCTTCTCCGGGATAAGTATACTCTAAATATGAAGTTTGGACAAGATTCATCCAGCCACTTCGCTGTGATGGTGGAACAAACAAACAGACACGAAAAATAAAACCAATGATACGGTCTTGAGCTGACCTAAAACGGATAAATATCTGAAAAAATAGCAAAACAAACGAAATTACAGACAGCGGACCCTTTACAACTGTATTTATATAGATTTATTTATTTCATGCCTTCATTTGTGACGACGTTTGGACTCACGACCCTCTCTTACACTTAATCACATAATAATGAATATAAACTTCGGAAAACATGATAATTAAATAACCAAAAACCCTGCCACATTCATCTACCATTCATACTGACATTCACACAGCTGGTTAATAAGTAATACCGGAAAGACCGCTTTAAAGAGGCTAAGTGGTGCAATCCCTAACACTAACTGGAAGGGAATTCCATAGCCTTGCACCAGACACTTGAAAAGGAGTGATTAAATCCATGGTAAGCCGCAAGCAAAGGTCTTTTCTTATATTTTTGTAATGCATGCATAATCTATGATTTTCTAATAATAAAAATAATAAAATGGATAGATTTCATGTTATGAACATATCCGGTTCTAGTTCTAATACAAGATGGCAACCCTATCCAGAATGACTTTTTTTATTTTTTTAGATTCAGGTTTGAGAAAGATATAACGAGAGAGTGCGAGAAAGAGAAACACAAATAAAGCAAATGTACAGCGTTTACTGAACTGTCGATATTGTGATCAAAGACACAATATCTGCAGATTTACGTGGAATTCAAACCTCTAGGACGTAACTTTTCATTTCAAAAATATCACTCCTACTGACAGGAGTTTGAACTGCGATCCTATTGATAAAAAGATGGCGACAGTGTCAATGAGTAACCACGCCCTGGAGGGAGAGAGCGAGTGCATGTTTCCAAGAACAAAAGTTGCAAGTCATCATGGTCAAGGACTGAACCGCTCTTAGTGTTTGTTCCTCAGGCATTCTGATTTATAGAGAAGTGGACTTAACGGCTCCTCTACTCCTCTTAGACCGAGTGCCCACCAAGGTGATGTGGCACGTGATGCGGTGCACATCCTGGCAAGTGACGAGTATCTAGCGTGCAGCTTCAGATTAAAACAATACGAATACATAAATCAATTCATCACGGCCCTCTGGACTTCCAGTGGGTGTCGTGCCACTAGTGACCGCATAATCTGTAACCGTGCCGAATGCGACCGGTGTTGACAACCAATGTCATCATCCTAAATAAGGTAAGCTAAATAAGAACCAGAAAAGGTTTAAAAAAATAAGCGAATAATTTACAGCACTGCTTACCGGAAAGGGAATGAAATTGTTTTCTGTTCCGTTCAAATAGCGAACTACTATGTCCGGCTCCATGGCTAAATGGTTAGCGTGCTGGCCTTTGGTCACAGGGGTCCCGGGTTCGATTCCCGGCAGGGTCGGGAATTTTAACCTTAATTGGTTAATTTCGCTGGCACGGGGGCTGGGTGTATGTTTCGTCTTCATCATCATTTCATCCTCACCACGACGCGCTGGTCACCTACGGGTGTCAAATCGAAAGACCTGCATCTGGCGAGCCGAACTTGTCCTCGGACACTCCCGGCACTAAAAGCCATACGCCATTTCCATTTCCAGCGAACTACTATAACCGGAAACCCTGCACAACATTGAATTATGTACACTGAATTAGTCGTCGGGAAATAGAGCTTATAAAAGCCTTTACGGAGAACAATCCAAGCGCTTCCGCGAAAGGTTTATAAATAATAATTAATGAGTGCATTTCTATGACGAAAGTTTAAATAAAACGTGCCTACATTACATCAGACACAAACGTAATATCCAAAACCAACTGAAGAATTCGTTGAACACTAAATCACTGTAATGTATAATTTGGAATTCCATAAACAGAGATATCAATTACGCAGAGAAAACATAGATGGTCATAAACAATGCAAGAGATATTTTAAGGTCAAAACCCTACAAATGTGGGGGAAATTTTACAATTAGGTAATTCCGAATACAGTACTAGAATAACATAAGCTCAGTTATATTTTAACGAAGATAATATTTGCTTTTCAGTTACCGTATCTATGTCCGCCTCCGTGGTGTAGTGGTTAGCGTGATTAGCTGCCACCCCCGGAGGTCCGGGTTCGATTCCCGGCTCTGCCACGAAATTTGAAAAGTGGTACGAGGGCTGGATCGGGGTCCACTCAGCCTCGGGAGGTCAACTGAGTAGAGGTGGGTTCGATTCCCGCCTCAGCCATCCTGGAAGTGGTTTTGCGTGGTTTACCACTTCTCCTCCAAGCAAATGCCGGGATGGTACCTAACTTAAGGCCACGGCCGCTTCCTTCCCTCATCCTTGCCTGTCTCATCCAATCTTCCCATCCCCCCACAAGGTCCCTGTTCAGCGTAGCAGATGAGGCTGCCTGGGCGAGGTACTGGTCATTCTCCCCAGTTGTATCCCTCGACCCAAAGTGTGAAACTCCAGGACACTGCCCTTGAGGCGGTAGAGGTGGGATCCCTCGCTGAGTCCGAGGGAAAAACCGACCCTGGAGGGTAAACAGATTAAGAAGAAGAAGTTACCGTATCTATAAACACATAATCATAAATCATCAGGATCAGTCCCCGGATTTTCTGGAAACAGTAATGACAGAACAGCATCTTCCTAAGTTGCTTTTGAAGAAATTACTGCGAAGGACCGCCACTATGCGCAATGTCACTGCCCCTACTGCAGCTACTGCTCCTACTTTACGTAACACTCCTGGGGAAACTGGTAGTTTTACAACACAAAATGTCCATGTCTGAGAGAAAGTACCAAACAGATTATCTCAGTGCGTTACGACTACTGCGAGAGAAGACGGGTGTGTTCGAAACCCCCGTCGGCAATCCTCGACAATGGTTTTTCTTGGTTTCCCATTTTCATCTCCAGCCAAATGTCGGAATGGTACCTTTTCCATGACCATGGCCACTTCCTTCCCATTCCTAGCCCGTACACCTACACCCACAGACAACACCCTCATACAATAGTACACGCACGCACATTAATGGTGTCCCGACATAAACAATCAACACTGCCCCACTCCAGTACTGAAAAGGAGGGGAGAGAGTAAAGGGATAGTGTTGAAGGCCACTCCAGTACTGAAAAGGAGGGTAAGGCAGTGAACAGGTAGTGCTGAATACACAGTGTGTGTATTACGGCGTTATACTGTAACATTGTAATGAGATGGCTACTATCTTATCACAGGTGAATCGAGGACGTATTGTTGGCATGTGGGAGGCTCACATGGTCCCCCAAGCAATAGCACAAGCAATACCATGCAGTCTTAAGACAGTTTGGAGATGGATAGAAATACGGCAAGAACGAGGTGAAGAAGGACTGTTAGACCCGATATAACGCAGCTACAAAATATTCCTAACTAGTATAAAATACTTTTCGGTTAAAAACCTCCTTTACCTCTTAATACTGTAATTATCAGAGTAGGTTACTTTTTAATTTTTTTAAATGTTAAAATGCTATTTGTTCGGGGCATCAACCTATAGAGTTATTTTGCCTCTACTTGCACAATATATGAACCTGCATGTAATTGGAATTGCGGAAGTGTTGAGTGTTGAATGTGAGAAACGTTAAGGACGACACAAACACGCAGTCCCCAGGCCAGGGATATAATCATTTACAATTAAAAACCCCTGACCCGGCCGGGAATCGAACCCGGGGCGGCCGGACGAGTAGGTAACCTAATGCTGTACTTCAATACATCCGCCACTGTGCCCATTTCGATCACAACGAAGTCTTGTAGCGGGCTGTCTGCATGCAGTCCATGCAGCAATGCGTTAAGCGAGAAGGTGAGTCATTGTACCTTCGACACTACCCCTTCACTCCCTTCCCCCATGTTTTGTACTGGATTGGCCTTCAACACTACCCCTTCACTCTCTCCCCTTCTTTTCAGTACTGGAGTGGGGCAGTGTTGATTGTTTATGTCGGGACACCATTAACGTGCACGTATGTACATGCATCTCACTCCCATGGGGTGTACTGGAACAAGCAGCTACAGATCTGGCGAGCCGAACATGTCCTCGGACACTCCCGGCATTAAAAGTCATTCACTAAAAAAAAATGTAAACATTGAAGGTAACTACAAGAAGTGGTAGCATTTATTCAGATACTTGGAAGTTTCGTGAGATCATGTTACATAATCAAAGAACATCCCCGTATAGCCTATATAGGATGAAAGGTAACTTATGCACCAAATTAACACAAAAGATCTTGGACTGAGGATCACAATGCCGTAATTTGTAGGTCCGTAGCTTACCGCTACGCTAAGACTTGGGAGAAGGGAGACGAGCTGCTCGAATAAGCGGTATGTTCCGAGCTGTCAGTGGAAAGATGGCGTAGAATAACATTAGTAGACGAATAAGTTTGAGTGGTGCTTTTAAAAGTAAGGAAGTTCACAATATGAACATGAAGTTGGAATTCAAGAAGATAAATTTCTGCTAATATTCGTTTATAGGGAAAGGAGTTAGGGATTGGAATAATTTACCAAGGGTTTTGTTCGATGCATATCCAAATTCTCTGAAATTATTTAAGAAAAGACTAGATAAACAGCCAATATGCAGTCTAGCACTTCGGCGACGGCCCTAAATACAGATCAGTGGTGACTGACTGATTGATTGACTGATTGGTCGCATGTGGCACAATGCTTAATCCACTCGGTCACTAGCTTCACGATTTTGGCATGGTCGCGTCCGACACGGTCGCTTCTGGTACGTAATCTTCCTGTGACCCATGATATGCCGAATGACTGTCAGACGAATTCAGCCAGAGCGAGTAAGTGGCCGTGCGGTTAGGGTCGCGCAGCTGTGAGCTTGCATTCGTGAGATAGTGGGTTGGAACCCCACTGTCGGCATCCCTGAAGATGGTGTTATTGGTTTCTCATTTTCACACCAGGCAAATGCTGGGGCACCACAGAGACGGATGGTAATATTTATTGATCATTGAAACTTGTTTCTTAAAACTCGTTGCATCTAGTGAAGAGCGCCACATTTATTCCATATCTCACATTCTTTTTATGTCTTTCAGTTAAATTCTTCTCAGATACTTAAGCAATCGACGATATTTGTTTTACAGTATATTTTCCATCTAACGAATACTTTTAAATTTTCATTCATCACTCGCCAAAAATAATTAACCGGATGAAAATCCCAACTTGTTGTATTAAGTAACATTCAATGTCATGGCTTTAAAGAAAACAAAGCGAAACAAACAAATCAAGCACACTTTTGGTCGTACTTTCTTTCACGTTATTATTAAAATTCCGATCTCGGCTACAGGCCCTTGCGTTTTACACGCAATCCAAACCACCACACCGCCATTAACTTTCAAAACTCCTACATATATTTCGCGGGATTCGAACCATGGATGTCCTGGTCAGAGGCCGGGAACGATATCATTCGGCGATCTCGCTCCAGCACTATCTTAATACACTTCCAAGTACAATTATTGTACTTAACCCAATCCGATATTTCAGTCTGTTGTACATTACCATGGATTTCATCACATCGAATCCCGGCACAATCAGTTGGTATTTTAAGAGTGCTTGTTACTGAAGAGCATAGCCACTGAGCTACTGAAGTTCTTTATTTTTATTTCTGTTTATTTTTAAGCTTTCATTCTGTTCCCTGTAGAGGTACGTCAGGCCACTTAGTGCAATTCCCTCTCTCTGGCCAGGAGTTTTGTAATTATTTCTAGTGCGGTGAAGGACGAAGTAGAATGGATTGGCCGGGAACTATGAACAGGAATTTTCCAGCATTTGCATGGAAGTGAGAATGGAAAACTACGGGAAAACCATTCTCAGAACAGCCGACGATGGAGTTTGAACCCACTCGCCTCTCGAATGCAGAGCTGCACCATAGCGATCTGCTAGATGTTACATCAGTCCTGCCTCTCTCACTAGTTGAACGGACGTAAACTCAGAGCATAATAATAAAATTCAGTGATATTTTCGTCCAATCTAGCTACTAATAGCCAATACACGAGAAGGGTAAACATCACCTCTAGGTAATTTCACAATTAAGATCGACCATCTGCACAAACAACAGTGTCCTCATCTACCTAATTTAACCAACCGGTTTTGTGAGGTCCGGGTGACCACACATGTGTAAAGCTGAAAAAGGTTTCCAATTCCTGAAAAATGTCATTCGATCAAAAATGCTCTGTTTAATTATTAATTCTAATCATTTGCCCAAATTTTACTAAGAAATAACTCCATAGGGCAGTTATTAATAGGTTTCTGAAATATAATGTAGCTAATGTACATTTCAATCAAGTATATTAAAAATATTCTAAAGAACTGTTTAAAGACATATAAAACATTTCTAATTGTGTAATCGCAATATCAATAAACGAAACTATGAAATAATGTATTCAAAAATAAAGTTATATGGAGCCCAGTCGATCTTCCATTTTAGATACTTCCGAAACCTATTTCACATAGGCATTCATGCAAACACATGAAAAATTAAAATATATTCAACTGATAACAGCGGCCCTGCGGTGTAGAGGTAGCGCGCATCCCTCTTACCTGGAGACCCCGGGTTCGATTCTTGTCCAGGTCAGGGATTTTCATCTGGATTTGAGGGATGGTTCGAGGTCCACTCAGCCTACGTGATTACAACTGAGAAGCTATCTGAAGGTGAGATACCGGCCCCGGTCTAGAAATCCAAGAATAACGGTCGAGAGGAATCGACGTGCTGACCATATGTTACCTCGTAATCTGCAGGCCTTCAGGCTGAGCAGCGGTCGCTTGATAGACCACGGTCCTTCGGGGCTGTTGTGCCATAGGGGTTGGTTGGTTGGTTGGTTGGTTGGTTGGTTGGTTGGTTGGTTGGTTGGTTGGTTGGTTGGTTGGTTGGTTGGTTGGTTGGTTGGTTGGTTGGTTGGTTGGTTGGTTGGTTGGTTGGTTGGTTGGTTGGTTGGTTGGTTGGTTGGTTGGTTGGTTGGTTGGTTGGTTGGTTGGTTGGTTGGTTGGTTGGTTGGTTGGTTGGTTGGTTGGTTGGTTGGTTGGTTGGTTGGTTGGTTGGTTGGTTGGTTGGTTGGTTGGTTGGTTGGTTGGTTGGTTGGTTGGTTGGTTGGTTGGTTGGTTGGTTGGTTGGTTGGTTGGTTGGTTGGTTGGTTGGTTGGTTGGTTGGTTGGTTGGTTGGTTGGTTGGTTGGTTGGTTGGTTGGTTGGTTGGTTGGTTGGTTGGTTGGTTGGTTGGTTGGTTGGTTGGTTGGTTGGTTGGTTGGTTGGTTGGTTGGTTGGTTGGTTGGTTGGTTGGTTGGTTGGTTGGTTGGTTGGTTGGTTGGTTGGTTGGTTGGTTGGTTGGTTGGTTGGTTGGTTGGTTGGTTGGTTGGTTGGTTGGTTGGTTGGTTGGTTGGTTGGTTGGTTGGTTGGTTGGTTGGTTGGTTGGTTGGTTGGTTGGTTGGTTGGTTGGTTGGTTGGTTGGTTGGTTGGTTGGTTGGTTGGTTGGTTGGTTGGTTGGTTGGTTGGTTGGTTGGTTGGTTGGTTGGTTGGTTGGTTGGTTGGTTGGTTGGTTGGTTGGTTGGTTGGTTGGTTGGTTGGTTGGTTGGTTGGTTGGTTGGTTGGTTGGTTGGTTGGTTGGTTGGTTGGTTGGTTGGTTGGTTGGTTGGTTGGTTGGTTGGTTGGTTGGTTGGTTGGTTGGTTGGTTGGTTGGTTGGTTGGTTGGTTGGTTGGTTGGTTGGTTGGTTGGTTGGTTGGTTGGTTGGTTGGTTGGTTGGTTGGTTGGTTGGATAACACCAAGACGAAATGTATAAATCTGTTCTTTCCCCATTTACCTCAATCGACAGCTAAAATATCCTTTAATTTGAAAATCATCTATATTCTGAACTTGAGCTGTGGTCACTTTGTATGTAATCAGTACCGTTACTGTCAGAATCTTCTACGCCACTGGTACATTTATCCAATGTTGCTAACACATCTTCAATAGAAGCACTGCCAATATACAATTTTGATGGTCCGGGTTTAGCCATAGGTATTGTATAACTTAAAAATCTTTTCATACGACAATAAAGAAAGTCGCACGAGAACAAAAAAATCCATAACCGGCGTTATGAAGTCCAGCGGACCGCTCGAGTTATGTAGGTAGTACAATAGAGTAGCCTACATTCCGATGTTATAACAGCAGCTGCGTGAAGTTAACTGAGTACCTTGATGGTACTGGGACGGGTAGTACCGAACTGGTCCAATGGTCAAAATATTCCAAAGATATTTTTCTTCCATAGCGAAACGTCGCGCAATTGAACTGGTCCGATGAGTAGTTGGCAGGTAGAGGAAGTAATTCTCGAATGGGTTACTAACCTAACCCCTCAGCCCTCAACAACTGCCGCAATTCACTAGACTCAGTGTCAGTTCTCAGGCAGTCTCTGTGCAGTGTTGTACTAACAGCAGTGTACAATGGTTTCCATGTTAAATTAGTCGTTTTTGAGGTATTTAAATATTAAGAGATAAGAATTTCATATTGTTCCTTCCCTGAGTGAGTTCACTAACAAGTTAAAAGAAAGTACAAAATGGTTCAACCTTTCAATAGGCTACTATTAAAATAAGAAATGTAATTTTACATTCCTATTTAATTAAAATTGGTACCGGTTTCGACCAGTATTTTTGGTCATCATCAGCCGATCACAAATAAGTGTAAAACAATGCACAGATATTTCTTTTTGCTAGGGGCTTTACGTCGCACCGACACAGATAGGTCTTATGGCGACGATGGGATAGGAAAGGCCTAGGAGTTGGAAGGAAGGCCTTAATTAATGTACAGCCCCAGCATTTGCCTGGTGTGACAATGGGAAACCACGGAAAACCATCTTCAGGGCTGCCGATAGTGGGATTCGAACCTACTATCTCCCGGATGCAAGCTCACAGCCGCGCGCCTCTACGCGCACGGCCAACTCGCCCGGTAATGCACAGATAAATAAATTGCGAAGTATAAAGAATTGTGTACTACTGCGCACTTTTTAGCGATAGATTTACACCCTAGTGCTGAAGCGGTCGACCTCGGCAATCTTCGAAATTCGTACTGGCAATCTTTGAAACACAAACTATGAATCGCTTATGCATCGCTGTGCGACGTCTGGCGTACACTTTACGTACTAGTACTGCTGTTATTTACACAGCAAAGCCAAACTATAGAATTCACTCTAGGAATAAGATTTGCATCGAGAAATGTTATATACTCTTATATAATGTTATATAATGTGTGTGTGACACAGTTGTTGGCTTAAAATAACATAGAAAATTCATATCGATCGATCATATTATCGATTCAATTCAGATTTCATTTCCATTCAGTTGGCAGTACTAACGGAACCGGAAATGCTCCCTCTTACTCCTCAAAGCAATACACAAATCTATCGCTAAAATGTGCGCAGATAGTACGTAGCTGTTAGTGAAGCACTAAAATCTTTAGGGAGTACTGTGCGTTGAAATAGGCCTATACAGTAGTCAATCACAAATAAGATGCACAGGTAAAAATATGTTTAGATTATACTGTCAGATGCAGTTTATGAAGCACTTCATGACTATCTATATTTCAACGCACAGTACTCCTTTAAAGATTTTAGTTCTTCACTAACAGCAACCTACAAAATTCTTTATACTTCGCAATTTATTTATCTGTGCATTGTTTTACACTTATTTGTGATCGGTTGATGATGACCAAAAATACTGGTCGAAACCGGTACCAATTTTAATTAAATAGGAATGTAAATTTACATTTCTAATTTTAATAGTATTGAAAGTTTGAGCCATTTTATACTTTATTTTAACTTATTAGTGGACTTAAATATTCAAAAGGTAAAATGAAATGGCGTATGGCTTTTAGTGCCGGAAGTGTCCGAGGACAAGTTCGGCTCGCCAGATGCAGGTCTTTTGATTTGATACCCGTAGGTGACCTGCGTGTCGTGTCAGCGAAATTAACCAATTATGGTTAAAATTCCCGACCCCGCTGGGAATCGAACCCGGGACTCCTGTGACCAACGGCCAGCACGCTAACCATTTAGCCATGGAGCCGGACTATTCAAAAGGTGACAAGACATAATCGGGTCAAAAGTGCCTAACCTAACCGAACCTAACCTAAAGGCCAGTAAATTAATGCGTTATTTGACGAGGCCGAAAGACCGCTACATATATTTACTATATTGCCCTGTGTAAGTTTATAGGGATAGTTGGTATATTAATGAGAGGACGATAAGGCTTTTTCAATCCAAGGAAGAAGTTATAAATTATTAGACAACGCCGAAAGGCCACTACGTATATTTACGTATATTTTGTTGGGACAGTTGGTATAATATATGAGCGGACGATAAGGCTTCTTCGATCCTTGGTTTTGATATTTTAGCGTCGGGCCAGTTCGACCTCACCCCGTGTGCTAACCGTCGGATCAGTTCGGTTCCACTAATTGGTTGATCTCCAAATTCCTATAACCATTGAGCCAATTCGACAACACCCACTGGGACTGCCCCAGTAATTGCGTCAATAGAATGGCACAGAGCAAACAAACAAAATTGCGGGAGGTCCCAGGTACCTCACGACACTTGCTGACGGCTAACGGAGCACCTGTTGCCATTTTTGCTAGTAGCTTTACGTCGCGTCCGCCTCTGTGGTGTAGTGGTTAGCGTGATTAGCTGCCACCCCCCGGAGGCCCGGGTTCGATTCCCGGCTCTGCCACGAAATTTGAAAAGTGGTACGAGGGCTGGAACGGGGTCCACTCAGCCTCGGGAGGTCAACTGAGTAGAGGTGGGTTCGATTCCCACCTCAGCCATCCTGGAAGTGGTTTTCCGTGGTTTCCCACTTCTCCTCCAGGCGAATGCCGGGATGGTACCTAACTTAAGGCCACGGCCGCTTCCTTCCCTCTTCCGTGTCTATCCCTTCCAATCTTCCCATCCCTCCACAAGGCCCTTGTTCAGCATAGCAGGTGAGGCCGCCTGGGCGAGGTACTGGTCATACTCCCCAGTTGTATCCCCCGACCAAGAGTCTGAAGCTCCAGAACACTGCCCTTGAGGCGGTAGAGGTGGGATCCCTCGCTAAGTCTGAGGGAAAAACCGAACCTGGAGGGTAAACAGATGATGATGATGATGATGATGAGCTTTACGTCGCACCGACACAGAAATGTCTTATGGCGACGATGGGACAGGGAAGGGCTAGGAGTGGGAAGGAAGCGGCCGTGGCCTTAATTAAGGTACAGCCCCAGCATTTGCCTGGTGTGAAAATGGGAAACCACGGAAAACCATTTTCAGGGCTGCCGACAGTGGGGTTCGAACCTACTATCTTCCGAATACTGGATACTGGCCGCACTTTAGCGACTGCAGCTATCGAGCTCGGTCCTGTTGCCATTAGTAACTGTAGTAACATGTAGTGGAACACAGATGGCACTTCTGACTGTCGTAAACACCGCAGACGATGCCCATTAACTTTACGTTATACTGACGTGCCACAAACACGTTTCAGAAACTTGGGATATCACTATCACCACATTCCAAACTTACTTCCTCAGAGCTTCCGTAAGTCATGATTAGATAAGGACTGTTGAAACGATGGCAGCACCTTGGAATGAGAACCAAATGTCCAGTTCTCAATATACGAAGTCAATATTTTGTCCTCGTAAGACTCACCGTCAACGTGAACACGACTGAAGCCTGTTTAATTCTCACAGTGGACTCCGGGGTCCCATAGGACCACCAAGCGACTTGGGTACGCGGTTCGCATCTCGTCGCTGTGAGCTTACATTCGAGAGATAGTGGGTTCAAACCAGGGGCATAATGTTAGGGGCTGCAGGGCCTGCAACGCAGGCGGGCCTGGGCTCTTAAGGAGCCCCACAGACACCTCGCAAAAATAATATGTATATATCTAGCCTAATGCCACTTTGCAAGGAAATGGTCCGGGCAGTTTTGTAGAATCAGTCTAAATAATTGTCCGCCTCTGTGGTGTAGTGGTTAGTGTGATTAGCTGCCACACCCAGAGGCGCGGGCTCGATTCCCGGCTCTGCCACGAAATTTGAAAAGTGGTATGAGGGCTGGAACGGGGTCCACTCAGCCTCGGGAGGTCAACTGAGCAGAGGTGGGTTCGATTCCCACCTCAGCCATCTTGGAAGTGGTTTTCCATGGTTTCTCATTTCTCCTCCAGACAAATGCCGGGATGGTACCTAAGTTAAGGCCACGGCCGCTTCCTTCCCTCTTCCTTGTCTATCCCTTCCAATCTTCCCATCCCCCCGCAAGGTCCCTGTTCAGCATAGCAGGTGAGGCCGCCTGGGCGAGATACTGGTCATCCTCCCTACCCCCTGCGGGTGGGGGACGCACATGTAGAATACACCCGCGGTATCCCCTGCCTGTCGTAAGAGGCGACTAACAGGGGCCCAAGGGGCTCTCAACTTGGGAGCGTGGATTGGCGACCACGGGGCCCTTAGCTGAGTCCTGGCATTGCTTCCACTTACTTGTGTCAGGCTCCTCACTTTCATCTCTCCTGTCCGACCTCCCTTGGTCAACTCTTGTTCTTTTCCGACCCCGACGGTATTAGAACATTCGAGGCCTAGGGAGTCTTTCATTGTCACGACCTTCGTGGCACTTGCCTTTCTTCGTCCGTTACTTTATTTTTCGAAGTGACGGGTCCCTTCTTTCTTCTTCTTGTCCTTTCTCTTTACCCCCTGTGGGTGGGGACGCAGACGAAAAATACACCCACGGTATCCTCTGCCTGTCGTGAAAGGCGACTAAAAGGGGCGACCAAGGGATGATTGAATTAGAACCATGAAACAACTTTTGATTCGTACCAACACGTGGAGAACACCATGGTTTGCCTGTACTTGCGAGTAGTACCACTATATTAGATATGAAATAGGTTTGTGATTAGTAGCAGCTGGAGGGGGTTCTCCTGTGGGTTTCCAGTACCCGTGCGTCGTACTCATGTGAGCAACACCGCGGGTCTGGGCGTTGCCTGTGAGTTGTACCACTATATGAGCGACACCGTGGGTCTGCGTTGCTTGTGATTAGTACTCACTCTGTGAGGAACACCACGGGATGTGTGGTTAGTACACCTAGGTGCGGAACCTTATTGGTTTGCGTTGGGTATGAGTGGCGCCATTGTGTGAGAAACACCATAGGTCTGCGTTCCCTGTACTAAGTACAACACTTGTGAGTAGTACCTTCTTGTGTGGAACACCGTGAGTCTTCGCTACTTTTGATTAGTACCCTGACATGACAGATACCATGGTTCTACTTTACTCGCGACTTGTACCATTTTGTGGGGCCTTAGACGTAGATTGGTCAGTAATACTATTATTTTCGATCTTTTTTGAGTCTGATCCACTGTTTTGTGTTTGTTTGGTTGGTTTTTTTTGTTGGGTTCATGTCCATCAAATCATTCTTCATGACATTTTTTATTTTATTTTGGTCAGTGGATGAATTTGACCTTTTTGTTATTTCATTTCGTACCATTAGGGACCGATGACCTCGATGTTAGGCCCCTTTAAACAACAAACATCATCATCATCATCATCATCGGTCATCCTCCCCAGTTGTATCCCCGACCTAGAGTCTGAAGCTCCAGGACACTGCCCTTGAGGCGGTAGAGGTGGGATCCATCGCTGAGTCCGAGGGAAAAACCGACCCTGGAGGGTAAAAAGATGAAAACGAAGAAGACTCGCCGTCAACGTTTAACAGAACAGAACACGACTGAAGCCTATTTAACCCTCACACTGGACTCCGGGGTCCCATAGGACCACCAAGCGACTTGGCTACGCGGTTCGCATCACGTTGATATGAGCTTGCATTCGAGAGATAGTAGGTTCGAACCAGGGGCATAATGTTAGGCCCTGCAGGGCTTACAACGCAGGCGGGCTCCGGCCCTTAAGGAGCCCCGCAGACACTTCACAAAAATAATAGGCTCTTTTCTTGGTTGAATTTTGAGTCATTTAGTGAATTGTGGTGCTATAATTAAGAATTGGCCTAAACTGTAATTCTAGACCAGGTCATACTACTACTACTACTACTACTAAGTGAGCCTCTGCCTTAAGTGTGCACACTGCTCATCCAAAACAGAGCGTCAGAGTAGAGGTCGAATAGCTGGAAAAAATATGATGAACCAGTGTGTTACGTACCAGCTGTATCAGAAAATGTATGAACCAGAGGAATGGCATGCTAAAGAAGAGAGTTTCCTAACTCCCCAGCTATTTCCCGCCAATATTCAGTCAATCTGTTATACTCGGTACGCAGCAGTAATCCCATCTATCGGAATTGAGTGGCAGCATATGAGACGAAGAACATCAGAACAAACAGTGCAATGTTATTGTTGATCAATGTTATGCGCTTTCGATATTGTAGGCCTTCACATTTAGTTTTCTTCCGACTCTGAAATACCACCCTTATCATAGTCGGTACTTTAAGACTGAATAAAACACAAATGATCGGAAATTGTGTTCTCTATAACTTTTGTTATGTAGTACTTTTCGATAGAACCAATAACATAGTATTTAAATATTAAATTTTAGACACCTTCCCATAAACTACAATTTCATCTAGGGTGAATAAAATTGTTTATAGCTCAGACTGTACTTTCTCATTCCCCGACTCTATATACCGATTTTTATTAAATTATTTTCACCCATTTTCTCTTAGCTCAGCGTTGATATGGACAAAAATACAAATTCATGAATATCTGTGTTATCATAGTCGGTACGGGTAAAATGTACACGACATAAATGATAGTAAATTTAATGATATATAACTTTAGTTATGTAGTATTTATCGACAGGACCACTAATAATATAAATATTTGAGAACTAGATTTCAGGCCTTCCCCTAAACTACCATTTCACTCAGCGTGAATAAAATGATTTACAGCCTAGGTTGTAGTGGCTCATCCCCCGACGTTACATACCGATTTTCATTAAATTCTCTGCAGCCGTTTCCTCGTGATGCGTGTACATACGGGCAGACAGACAGACAGACAGACAGACAGAAATTACGGAAAAGTAAAAAGTGCATTTTCTTATTACCGTGGACATGATCGATACAGAAATACCATTCTTTTCACATTCTGAGCAATGTACAGACAACACTCATATTTTATATATATAGATGACTTATGGACACAAGTCAACAACTCGTCCCACCAAGTACCATCAAGCAAAGTAAAGGAAAGAAGTTGAAAGAAGTTAAGTGAGCAAAGACTTTACGCCCAAAAGTGTTACATGAACAAAAGACATACTGAAGCGCTGGACATAGTAGAATTCATATACAGTAGTCGTAATGTAGCAAAGTATGCATCTACACATTTCTCTAATAATAATATTTATTAATTTTCCGCAAATTTCACTGTTGATTTGAGTTAAAGCAACTATCATCTTCCATTTAGGACAAAAATTATAATAAAATTTCGTAGATACGATTCGTTCACGTAACCCAATGAACAAGGCAGGTATAATGGCTTGTGAGCAGCAACCATTAGGCCGATAATCTCTATTTCATTCAGTTGGTACTTGTTTTTGCAGAACGGCGTGGTGGATGCTGTAAAAAAAAATGTTGTTTAAGTATAGACGTACATAAGAATGATTTTTCTGAAGATGTTTGAATAAAATTTGGTGGTTATCAGTCCCTTTAACCCTTATTGCAGATAAAAGAAGAGCAGCTTCAACCATTTAAGGAATAGTGTCTACTAAATAAATTAAGAATGGATCTTGAAAGGTGGTTAATATGAATGACTCATCTGGACTCGAAAACCTTAAATCATCGGGGTAAGAATAGAACGAGTGTCTACCAGGAGATATCAGACAGAAAATAGCACAAATAAATGTAATGGCAGATTCAACGGGTGTTTCGTAGTTACCACTTATATCGTAGGAACGAGGAACTAAATGTGTGTAGTCCTCGTTACTTGGAAATAGTGTCCATCTATTGTTGACGTTGCTACAGAAATTTACGTTTTATCGTAAGCTAGGAAACGCACTCAGAAGATGAAAATGAACCTATTTGTGTTATTAATGATAGCTATGGCTGTAACAATACTTGTTAGAAGTAGAAAGACTTATGAAGGGTATAAAGTATTCCACATCACCCCTTCTCGTGATCAAATAAACCTTCTGGAACAGTTTTATGGTAATCCAGCCTACGACTTCTGGACAGGAAGCAGGAAAGCTGGTTCATCGTGGAAAATCATGGTTTCCCCAAATGAAATACATAGCTTTAGTAGATTCCTACACCGTAACAACTTGTCGTATGCCATGAATGATGTGCAGATGGCTTCACAGCCAGAGAACATCAGAGACGTGAGTGAATTCGAAAGAACGTCCTCTAAGCCCATCTCCTTCAACAAGTACTTGCGCTACAATAAAATGATCATATATCTGGCCTGGTTGGCCTCAAACTACCCAGATATTGTCTCTACTAAGTGTATAGGTTCTACCTTTTACGGTCGACCAATCAACATGATAACAATCTCCTCCGGAGGAAATAATACTAAACCTTCAATTTTGATTAATGCTGGAATACATGCCAGAGAATGGATTACACCTGCGATGGCTCTCTATACAATCAACCAGCTAGTTGAAAACAGAACCAATCATAACCTCTTTTCGGCAGTAGACTGGCATATAATTCCTGTCCTCAACGTCGATGGATATGAATATTCTCATACCACAGATCGTCTATGGAGAAAAACTCGCTCGACGACATCAAATAAGTTATGTCGTGGAGTGGATGGTAATAGAAACTTTGACTTCCATTGGATGGAAAATGGAGCTAGTGCTAATCCATGCTCATCCAATTATGCTGGAGTTAAACCATTTTCTGAATCCGAAATCGCTGCATTTCGTAATTTTGTTCTAGCTAACGCTGACAGGCTCAAATTATTCTTGGATTTACATAGTACTGGAAGAGAGATATTATACCCATGGGGTTACTGCAAGGAACTGCCCAAGGACTGGAAGAAATTGCATTCACTGGCACATAAGGCGAACAGAGCACAGATGTCTGTAGGAGGTGCAAGGTATGATGTCGGATCATCAACGCACTTATTGTACCCAGCAGCAGGAGCAAGTGATGACTGGATAAAAGGCGTCGCCAACATTTCTCTCTCCTACACAGTGGAGCTACCGGAAGCGGGTGTGAGTGGTTGGGATATGCCGGCCTCAAAAATTGAGATAACCGTTAGTCAGTTCTTCGAGGCTGTGAGGGTGTTCGGAGAGTACGTCACCGAGAACTATGGATGGACAAAGGAAATGTTTGGACAAGCGATCCTATAAAGACATGGCATATGACCATAAAGGGTACTCATCCAATAACATCCGGCTGAGTCACCATACTCACTGGCAGAAGTAATGCCTACTCGCCAGTGGATAGACTTTCTTATTCAAATAAAAGACACATACATAGCAATATGTTGCGAATACATCATTGTACATGCGTCAAAAACTGGTACGATAAAATTATAATCCCTAATATACGTCGCTTAGAATGACCGACATTTTGATGTGTTATGAACAGATCAATTCTGAGTGAAAACAGAATTTCTTCCATGAAAGAAGAAAGGTATAGCTCTCCTGTACTGACATAATATTGAGTATTTCAAGAAGTATCTACATAACTCTGGTGAGGAATCGCTGTAGTGAACCAAGTAATATCTTTGTTATTTTATATGATCATACGTGATCCATATTACGAAGGTTTAAGAAAATACCCTCCACAAATTCACCAAAATATTAGTGGTATCTAATTGTGAGCAATATGAAGTGCAGCTAAGAACATTTCTGTAAACGCGAAGTTCTGTCTTGTCTGAGTACTTCATTGAAAACAAGGAACATCCAACATGCTTCGCGATAAGTTCATATCAATGTACCTCAAAAGGCAGCGGTATTACTGTGTGGAAGAAGAAAGGAAGTTATTGCTTCGCCTGGTGGACTGAACTCACCTCCTGCTGAAAATGTAGATAATAAATAGCCTTAAACGTAGAGTAGGAAATGTTAACATTAAACCACTTTAAGAAATAAAACGTAGGAATACGAAATGTTAACATTTCTCTGGTAAGACCCCAACTAGAGTATAGTTCCAGTGTATAGAACCCTCCCCAGTATTACTTGATTCGAGGACTGAAAAAAAAATCCGAAGAAAAACAGCTCGATTTGTTCTGGATGATTTTTCCGATAAAAGAGTAGTGTTACAAAAATGTTGCAAAGTTTAGGCTGGAAAGACCACACGACACCTCGTAATCTGCAGGCCTTCGGGCTGAGCAGCGGTCGCTTGGTAGACCAAGGCCCTTCAAGGGCTGTAGTGGGGGGTATTAATTTTGGCCATCCTAGAATTAAGTTAGAACGATAAAACCGACTGTGCTCCATCGTAATAATATAATTACTATAGACTATTGACTGTCCAAAATGACAACAAACGGATATTTAATACTAATATCAATATTTTGATTCTTTATAGTGAAATTCAACTCCTGGTATAGAGATCATTGGTTAATCTCGCTTGCTCGAGGGTTAGGTGTATGTGTCGTCTTCATCATCATTTCATCCTCATCACAACGCGCAGGTCGCCTACGGGAGTCAAATTAAAAGACCTGCCCCTGGTGAGCCGAACTTGTCCTCGGACACTCCCGGCACTAAAAGCCATACGCCATTTCATTTCCATTTCACCAGCACCACCTGTCAAATACGAGCATATATCAGCCAATCTAATGCAATAATAGGCATTGTTTACATGCCGATGATTAGAGAAAAAATCGATTAACTTAAGATTTTGAGCGCTTAATTTTCAGGCGCATTATCATTGAAGTGCTTGTTCCAAGAATTGCAAAAGGAGGAAGAAGGTGAAGAAGACGAGCTTTTGACACTCTAGGTCATTGAAGTCAGAAAGGGTTAGAAAAGAATACAATTTAATCAAGCTGAACAGGAATATTTACAGGGGTCGGATAAATATTGTTAGTAGAAACACATTGGTCTCAAAACTGAGCCTACCGAGCGTGTTGGCAGCGAGGTAGAGGTCACGTAACTGTAACCTAACATTCGAGAGGTGGGTTGGAATCCTACTCTTGGCAGCTCTGAAGGTTCCTTCCTATACTGTAGTTTTCCACTTCTTCATAAGGTAAATGTACCTTAATACAGGCTACGGCCACTTCTTTCGTAGTCCTAGCCTTAACCTATCCCATCGTCGTCGAGCCGAGAACGAGGAGGAGGGGGGGGGGGTAGAAGGCGTAGAAGAACTATACTCAGGACCAATATGCCTCTAATATGTAAATATTATCGTTGGGTGGCGATCACCTTTCCTCTAGCTCAGAGGCAGCCAAACAGCACTCCGGGCGCGCTTGCACTCCGGCTTCACGTCGGTGTGCTTTTGGCGCAGACAACCTTGCAGTGATGGTGGGGAAGACTACATGTCCGTCTCTCAGCTCGTATTCTTCAAGTGCCGGTACGCGGAGAACCACGCGAACAAAATGTACATGTTTCGGACAACCAACACATTGGAAGAACAGTGTTGTTTGTTTACATTACGTCTGGTGCGAAGGCGATCCCAACTTGACTCGGTCCAACGCGCTGGCAGTCAGGACAGGCAGCCCCACCACGAAAAGCAGAAATCAGCTTGCCGGAGTGCGGCGCAGCGCAGCTGGCACGCCGAGCGTGCAAAGGCTGGATGCCCCTGCTCTAGCTAAATCTGTCATTATTTCCACTTACTTGTGCCAGGCTCCTCACCGTCGTGTTTCCTATCGGACCTCACTTGGTTAACTCTTGTTCATTTCCGACCCCTACGGTTTTCTTTTTTTTTATTTTTTATTTTTTATTTTTTTGCTAAGTGCTTTACGTCGCACCGACTCAGATAGGTCTTATGACGACGATGGTATAGGAAAGGCCTAGTAATGGGAAGGAAGCGGCCGTGGCCTTTTAATGTACAGTCCCAGCATTTGCCTGGTGTAAAAATGGCAAACCACGGGAAAGCATCTTCAGGGCTGCCGACAGTGGGGTTCGAACCCTCTATCTTCCGGATGCAAGCTCACAGCTGCGCGCTCCCAAAACGCACGGCCAACTCGCCCGGTCGGTGTTATATTTTCGGGGCCTAGGGAGTCTTTCATTCTCAAGTTCTTCGTGGACCTAACCTTTATTTTGCCGATACCTTCATTTTTCAATTATCAGACCACTTCCATTTTCCCCCACCCCCTCTGATTAGTGTTAATAGAGGATGGTTACCCTGTTGTAGTATAATATGATTTTTCCTAGTGACTGCATTATTGAGTTCAGCGAGTGGAAACACAGATTACATATTTCAAGTCAGAGAGAGATAAACAGAGAGAGAGAGAGAGGAAAAAAGAGAGAAACACATAATAGGACAAACACAATGGGAGGTCAGTGTAGAAAGAGTGAGCAACAGAAATAGCAGACGAGGACAAACATGGAAACACGAAAGGACAAGAACACTTTGCTCATCCGAATAGATAAGCTCTCTCCTCATCAATCCCAGCTCTTCTCAGATTACATATTTTATATAACATGGCACAACAACGCTTTCTAAGAGATGAAGAGTTAAAGGAATGCCTATGAGATATGTCTGAAGGTGAAACTGAAGGAGAACATGCTGAAAATCTGTGCAAGAGAAATGCGTTCTCAGATGATGGAGAAGATGACGAGTATACACCTATAATCAATGTTGGGGTTCATCTGGCAGTGAGAGCCTTTCTGAAGAAGGAAATGGAATAGGACAGCAAGTCCACACAGTAGCCGTGGCAAGTAAATCCATGTGATTTTATTCTGAAGTAGACAGTTTCCACCTAACGTTTTATTATGACTAACTAAATAGACAACATTGATCTTTTCACTTGGAATTGTTTCAACCAAGGATAAAATATGAATGTAACATAAATAGTTTGTTCTTATCACAGACTCGTCAACAACATCAACAATGGCTACTACATCTAGCCTCTACGTTGTCGAAGAAGAAGTTGAGGTCAAGTTGAGGTCAAGTTGAGTTCACCACCACCACCACCACCTCTCTTTCTCTCCCAAAACGTGATTGTACTGTACCTCAAAGGAATGGATCGTACATAATTTTAAAGTAGAAGGATGAATGCTCAATATGTGTGTTCGGTTGCTAATGTAATGCACATGACATCATTATTAGACTGCCGCCCAGTGAAGGTATGTCTGTGCCCGTCGAAAGTTAGGGGTGTAGCTTGTTGTGTAGAAGTCGCGCAAGGACGAGTGAGGTGTCTCGATGAGATCTAATAGACTACTGCTATTACTATCGCTACTACTAAATGTTTTCATTCCTACCCTGAAGGGGAAGGCGGGCCTCCAAGCTGGTGACGCCGTCTCTCAGGACACGAGATCTGTATCGGAGAAGGTGAGTGTGTTGGCGGCCGTGGCCTATACTAGGAACTGTTACGGCATTCGCCTTAGTGCAGGAGAATGAAAAGCCACGGAAAACCATTCTCAAGACAGCCGACAGTGAGACCAGCCCCTCCCCGTCTCCCGAATACAGAGGCGTAGAACCACAGTAGAACCGTAGCCATTCCTCCTCTGCTCGGTTGGTCGGTCGAAGTGGAGAGCTGTCCGGACCACCTTGGTCACTTGTGGGCCGAGACCCACTCTGCATCCGGTGACCAGCATCTAATAGAATACACCAGAAAAGTTAAAATGTCACTAATTGTTTCTTTTCAACTGAAAACTGTAGAATTTCGCCATAAGTTGTCCAATTATTTATTTATTTACCTTTTACTATAAGTGGGTAAAATGCCTTTGCTGGTGGGACCTAGTGTTTATAGTGCACTATGTCTTCTGGTATGGGCTAGAGATATTTTGTTACTTTCATTGATTTGTCTCAATCTTATCCTCGGCTTTGACATTATGAAAGTGGCTGAGGTATGAGCGATGCTAGTAATGCCATTCCTGATGCAACCAGTCCGTGCTATGAATGGTGCGAAAATGTTGCTCATAGAGTCGGTTGGAGCATGCATTTCAATGGGCTTGGCAGACTGATATCTAATAGCAACTTCTGTCTCAGTGAGGAAAGCAACGGGAAACCACCTCGCTCCTCATTTCCCTGCTATGCCTCTTCAGTGATGTCTAGGCTCCAACCAGCCTTCGGGCTGTGGACTGAACATACACAAGTGGGTAAAAGCCTATTAAAAAATGTTTGCAGGTGAAAATCAGGCTCAATAAGGAATCGAGTAAAACCAAACGTACATCTGCAGAATGAATGAAACGGCTACTGGAGCGTCACAAATTACTGAGCCTCATCTAAAAACGAACTACTGTAGATTGTGCATTACTTCTCACATCACTCATCATCGTTCAATAAAATTTTGACAACTGAAATAAGAATTGTGCAAATTTTTCTTTTAATTTATATTTTTACAAGTTGCTTTTAAGTCGCACCGACACACATAGGTCTTATGGCGACGATGAGATAGGAAAGGGCTAGAAGAGGGGAAGAAGGGACCGTGACCTTAATTAAGGTGTGAAGAAATGAAAATTTAAATGCATGACGTGAAAATTTTTACTTGTATATTATTTCTAATTACAACAAACAATAGACGTTTCACATAAATAAAAAAACTCTTGAGACAGTGAGTTCTAACTCCACTGTCGGTGGAAGAGGGCTTTTCGTAGTTTCCCATTTTCACACCAGGCAAATGCTGGCGCTGTACCGTAATTAAGGCCACGGCCACTTACTTCCCAGTCGCTGGCCTGTACTGTCTCATCGTCGACATGAGAATTGTCCGACGTAAAACAAACAGTAAGAATGTTTTGGCCTTAAAACTACAACGTTTATGAAATTTTCCCTAACGTTGGTAACACGTCAAAATTACAGTTACTGTTTGTGCTACTGGCATGGAGAACATCTGTGACAACAAAATGCTCTATATGATGACGATCATTGGTACTTTGTCTCAAAAATTCGAAACTGTCGGTACCAATCGATCTTTGAGGAGAACGGTGTGTTAAACATTGTCTTTTTTTCTCCTAATATAGTGCTTTCGATCCCAGCTGAGGTCGGTGATGCTTCAATGCAACTACGGCGTGTCGTTGGTTTCAGTCTAGAACACAATCCGACACGCCGGTGTTTCTGCAAATATATAGCTATTAATAATAATCGTATGGTCTTAGCTACCGATCAGCAGACCTGAAGTGGTGCCATCGGCAGCCTGTCTACCAATTTCCACATTCTGATCATGCCGCTATCAAAGCGGAATTTTACTGCAAGTTTCGTATGCCTGTGTTAATTTATTTTCGACTGACAGTGACGTGTAAGCGGAGCACAATGTTGTTGATTTGAAAGCTCCATACAACACCATTTTTCTTTTTTCTACAATTTGATTTACGTCGCACCGATACATAACTTATAGGTCTTATGGCAACGAAGGGCTAGGACAGGGCTAAGAGTGGGAAGGAAGTTACCGTGGCCTTATTTAAGGTACAGCCCCAGCATTTGCCTACAGTGAAAATGGGAAGCCACGGAAAACCATATTCAGGGCTGCCGACAGTGAGGTTTGAACGCACTATCTCCCAAATACAAGTTCACAGCAGCACGGCCCTAACCGAACGGCCAACTAACTCAGTCATATAACTTTTCATGCGCATGCGTAATATTAGCTGGTAATGGAAAACTGTTCCCACTGGAGAACGATGGAAATTTTACCTTTGATGCGGAAGTCATCTGCGTCTGTATTGGACGATAAAATCTATGAAAGATAGGAGTTATGTTTCACAAAGGCCTCGTCGTTAAAGTTCAGAAAATGATCAAAGCAGAATTTTAATTTGCACCACGAGCTGCGAATGAGAAATGAGGCACTTCACTGATCACAAAAGTTCACTCCATCTAAACCAAGAAAGAATTCCTTCGGTGTGGTAAACTATTCGGAACGATAATTATTATTCTGATGCTCCTCGAGAAATATTCCTAGTGAGTCCGCCTCCAAATACCTTTAACATAGCAACAACAATGGCATGGATTACCAAGACTTCTGACCGTCCTTTAAAAATCGACCACCTTAGCCGCGATCGAGCCCACGAATTTGGGATCATGAGTCGAACACTTTACAGCTGATCCATCGAGGCAATTAATCTGTAGTAACTGAAATCGGGTTAAATTATAAATAATTAAAAGGGCTAGCTGGATATTCTGTTGAAGGTGTTAGGCCCTCCTAATGTTTATTTCAACTGAGCTCCATTTCATCTTGACACACCTATGTGGATTAGTATGTTTTAAATAAGTTTTAATTTACTGATGATGGGCCTTAGTGTCCGAAAACCGATTTTTAACTGGACATTTGTGTGCTGATACAACTGTTTAATAATAATAATAAGAAGAAGAATACAACCATCAGCACTGTTTTAAAAATGTCTTTGATATTTTATAATGATTACCAGAGGACCCGTCCTGCTACACAGCATTTGTTTTAAATAGGTCAGACAACAGGTCTTGATATGCCTGTCGTAATTATATCGTTTTGCCTGCCATTTCAATAGTTTTTATGAACATTTAATAAGAAGCGTGTTATGGTATACCGCAGTTCATAGTCGAAATTCATCCATTCTGACGTCAACATGGCATCTGTTCGGTAAAAATCTGTCCATATATTTGTTTTTCTTTATCCTACAGTTCCTGAAGTAAAGCTTGGTATTGTGTCGTAGAAGGCAACGGTATTTTTAATCGCAGTTCTATACAGAACGGTTGTCTTATGAGCTCATATGTTAGTCTCTAATGAGCGCTTTTTGCCAGCCAGAGAACATTTTTAAATTACATGGCCTTCACTCTTTCTAGTGTGTTCGCAGATAATGTTTAAGGCATATGTTATGATGGGGTCTGTTTGTACGTAGACTTTTTTTCCTAGCAGCATGTATGGTATTAGGAACGCTCTGCCATCTGTTGATTATATTTGGAAGCTAGGAATATTTAGAGAATCAAAGAGTATCTAGCAGGGAGTAGTATTCTTCCGTGATCACAGGCAGTGTATACTCTTTGGCTTGACAGGTATTAATCAAGCATGGCTGCATGCTATGGTATTACTAAGGATGAAAATCACATATATCAGAATATTAATGAAAGTTTTAGTCGCTTAGCAACCTGATAAATACAGGGTTAGGGTAAGCCTTCGCCTGCAATTATTGGAGTGATCGTTTAATGATTTGATTTTATGGTTACTCAAAGTTGGCTGAACTTAGAGAACTATCATTGTCTCATGATTCACCGGCAGGTAATTCCGGACAGAATAAAACAAACATGAAGCAAATCGATCCCGTAGAACGGCCGGACGGATTTGCCAAAACTGTTTTTAGTAAATTCTTTTAATATACAGATAACTGACTTACTTAACTTGTGAAACTTTACTGTAAATGAAAGAAACTAATTTTTTGTAGGAAATGTATACTATAAACGAGAGTAAACCGGCCGTTTTTTTCTTTCAAATTTAATGCTTCCCTACGCTGAGATTTCTTTCCGATATGTTATTGCAACCGAATTCAGTCTGTTCAGTGTTGTCGTAAGCGAATGGCGCCTAATTTTAAGGATATCCAGCATACTGCCATTGTATCCAACGTAACAAAATATGTCCGTGGACATAACACGGTTTGCTGCAGTCATTAACTGGACAAAATACGATTTGAAACGACAGTCGCTTTTCAAGGAGACTCACTTACACTATGAAAATACTAGGTTTGACATACGATTTCGAAACAGGGAAGAGTACATGAAAAAATTCAGGAAACCGTTTGACTCAATTTTATCCATGGGTGTACATAATACGGTGTACAACTCTACTCCTCTGATAGAAGAAAAAACAAACAACTGTACAGGAGCAATTAACTATCTCGAAAAATATAATCAGGAGGAATGGCTGGTTCATAGTTAAATGTTTAGATCATAGCTGAAGTAAATTACAGTTATCGATTTATTTACTTTTTAAGTCGCACCGAAATAGATAAGTCTTACGGCGACGATGGGAGAGGAAAAAGCTAGGAGTGGGAAGAAAGCGATCGCGGCCTTAATTAAAGTACAGTGTAGGCATTTGCCTGGTGTTAAAATGGGAAACCATGGGAAACCATCTTGGGGCCGCCGGCCGTGGGGTTCGGACCCACTATCTCCCGAATGTAAGCTAATAGCTACGTAACCCAAATTGCGCGCCACTAACTCAATAGTTATCGATTTTAAGTCCCTCTAACTAATTTTACGGTTCTCGAAGACTCCGAGGAGCCGGAATTTTGCCTTGAAGGATCGCTTACGTGCCAGTAAATCTACTGACACGAGGCTAACGAATTTCAGCACCTTTAAAAATCATCGGACTGAACTGGGTTGAACCCAAGACTCAGAAAGCCAGCGATATACTGCCTGCGCCACTCAACTTCAGCAATAATCTAAAAGTCTATATATCTCATCCAATTGTATTACTGTACAGGAATAGCCATGCACTCCGAGGGCAGAGTTTGAATCCCACTGCCAGATGTTTTTGGAATGTTTTCCTGCGGTTTCTCATTTCAATTATTGGAAAGGAATGAGAATTCATTTTACTATGTATTTAACGTCACATTAACACGTACGGGTTTTTTTCAGACAGTAAAACAGAAGAGAGCATAAAGCAGTCGTGAGCTTAATTAAGGTACGGTTCCAGTGGCTCTCTGTTTTGAAAATTTGAAACCACGGAAGACTAACTTCTCCGCTGTCGACGATATAGTTCGAGCCCAGCAACCCGTGCTATGTAGCCAACTTGCTGAGTAGAACTATGTTGGAATCTACTCTAAATATAAAGTTAATTGCAAATACAGTAGAAACTCAATTATTCGGGCCTCATTATCTGAATCCTGAGTTACCCAGACGTGAAAAACCCTTCTTTTCTTCTACGCCGACACGTTACGTAAGCTTTGAAGCTTCATAATTGTTATATTGTACTATATGTTTATTTTATTACTCTCCATGTGCATCTATCTTACATTTTAAAATGTTGAAAGAATAATTTGAATGAATTGAATAATGAATAAACATTTTTAGACAGAACATTGTTATACTTATTCTCAAGAAAGCAGGCGCTGACAAATGTGAAAACTACCGCACCTTTAGTTCAGTATCTCACGCTTGTAAAATGTTAACACGTTTTATTTACAGAAGAACGAAAAGACTAGTCTAAGCTGAGTTGGGAGAAGATCAGTTTGGCTTCAGAAGAAATGCAGGAACACGTGATGCAACCTAATTTTACGTCTGATCTTAGAAGATCGAATTAAGGAGGACAAATCCAGCTCACGTACTGTACATGGTCTTCGTAGAACTAGAAAAGGTATTCGATAATATTGATTGGACCAAGCTATTTGAAATTCTGGAGGCGATCCGAATCAGATAAACATAATTTACAATCTGTACAAAAATCTGTCAGGAATGCTAAGAATCGACGGCTATAAAACAGAAGCAGCAATCCAGAAAGGAGTGAGGTAAGGGTGCAGTTTGTTTCCTCTCCTCTTCAATGTTTATATGGAGTAGGCGGTAAAGAAAATCAAAGAAGAATTTGGAAAGGGAGCCACAATCCAAGCAGAGCAAATAAAAACTGTGAGATTTTCCAATGATATTGTTATTTTATCTCGGTCTGGAGAAAATTTGGAGAAATTGCTGAATGGTATGGACATAATCTTGGATGAGTAATAAAAGCAAAGTCATCTCCGTACAGGCCATGAAGGCCCTGGGAGCGGTGGAAGGTAAAGGCTTCCACTATTGGTAACCTCGGCACTTGATGGGGGTAGAGTGGTTAGCTCTGTGCCCGGCCGCCTTTGCCCCAGAAATTAACCTGGTACTCATTTTTGGTGTAGGATGAGTGAACCTCAGGGCCATATGCACCTCCGGAAGTGGAAATCTCATTTTTTAAATTTTACGACTTTCTGTCGGGGATTCGAACCCATGTCCTTCCGGGGAACCGAGTAAGCCTTTACCGCCTTTAAAACAAAAGTAATGGAGGTCAGTCGAACGAAATCAGGTGATGCAGGAAATATTAGATTAGAAAATGAAGTCTTAAAGAAAATAAATGATTATTGTTACTTTGAACATTTATATAGGAATTAGAAAGATGTTTTGAAGACTTTAGTCTGGAGCGTGGCATTCTATAGAAGTGAGACATAGAGGATAATTATATCAGAAAAAAAAGAGAATAGAAGCTTTCGAAATGTAGTGTTACAGAATAATGCTAAAGGTGAGACGGGTAGGTCCAATCACGGATGAAGAGATGCTGAATCGAATCGGTGAAAGGAGAACGATTTGGCTAAATTTGACCAGAAAAAGAGATAGGATGATAGGACCCACTTAAGACACCCAGGACTTCTTCAATTGGTTTTTGAGGAAAGTGTGGGCGGTAAGAACGGTAGGGGTAGACCAAGGTATGAATATGACAAATAGATTAGTGTAGATGTAGAATGTAGTGATTACGTAGAAATTGAAAGGTTAGCACAGCATTGGGTGGCATAGAGTACTACATCAAACCAGTCTATGGACTGATGCCCTAAACAATAACAATATTTTGAATTCGATTACCCGGATTTTTGCTTAACCGGACGATTGGTCCACCGGGCGAGTTGGTCGCCCGGTTAGGGGCGTGCAGCTGTGAGCTTGCATTCGGGAGATAATGGGTTCAAACCCCACTGTCGGTGGCCCTGAAGATGGTATTCCGTGGTTTCCTATTTTCACACCAGGCAAAAGCTGGGGCTATACCTTAATTAAGCCCACAGCTGATTCCTTTCCACTCCTAGCCCTATATGACCTACCTGTGTCGGTGCGATGCAAATCGAATTGTAAACTGATTGGTCCGGATAATCTAGTTCCTACTATACATAAATCACGAGCAACACTGGTCATTGGAGATAACTTACATCTCAGTAAGTACACTGAGACGATAACGACGATGTCCGAAGTTTATAAAAGGAACTACGTATTATTATTTAATAAAATTCCTTGTGGTTTCACATAACTGTAGCTGGGTGTAATTTGAAGCAGCTCAAATAAGTCAGCCTTGTGTTGGTACATTCACTGGCACATGAAATCTGCCGTGGGACGCAATTCCAGCACCTCGGCATCTCCGAAAAACGTAGAAATATTTTCAGGGGCTTAAAACAAATAACATCATTGCATAACTCTAGGTCAGTGGCGTAACAAGTGCGATATGGGCTCGCTGCCAGAAAAATTCGGACCCCACAAATAAAATGTAATACCTATGAATAACTAACATAAAGTAGAACTAATGCAGTCCGCCTCTGTGGTGTAGTGGTTAGTGTGATTAGCTGCCACCCCCTGAGGCCCGGGTTCGATTCCAGGCTCTGCCATGAAATTTGAAAAGTGGTACGAGGGCTGGAACGGGGTCCACTCAGCCTCGGGAGGTCAACTGAGTAGACGGGGGGGGGGGGTCGATTCCCACCTCAGCCATCCTGCAAGTGGTTTTCCGTGGTTTCCCACTTCTCCTCCAGGCAAATGTCTGGATGGTAACTAACTTAAGGTCACGGCCGCTTCCTTCCCTCATCCTTGTCTATCCCTTCCAATCTTCCCATATTAGTCCAATCAGCAGGCATATTTATTGCCGTGCTTTACTTGGCGCTGCGACAACACTATCAGTCTCACTGTGTACCTTGTCCGCTCTGTGTCTAGTTGCTCTCGATCTCTTACTTGTTAATTTATTGCTGTGAAAATGATTATATATCTATTGTGCTTTACAAAACACAAATTCAGCATAGCAGGTGAGGCCACCTGGGCGAGGCATTGGTCATTCTCCCCAGTTGTATCCCCCGATTATACGTCTCACACTCCAGGACACTGCCCTTGACGGGGTAGAGTTGGGATCCCTCACTGAGTCCGAGGGTAAAACCAACCCTGGAGGGTAAACAGATTAAGAAATAAAGAAAGAACTAATGCAATATATTGTCAAATTATATGAACAAAGGAAGTAATGATTTTTGTAAGATTTTAACCCTCTAAGCGCCAACGTCCTTTTGAAAGCCCCTTTGGTTTTCATCTGAAAAATGCCAACGCCCTTTCAAAAGGACGTTCAGTATTTTTTATTATTATTATTAAAAGTAACAGTCATTTCCTTTCAGAATTTCCCAATATAATTAGTTAAAGACTTACTATTTTTGTAATAAACAGCCTCGTTTATTTTCAAGGCCATTCTTTCATTATATTAGTCCAATCAGCAGGCATATTTATTGGCGCTCTTTACTTGGCGCGGCTGTGCAACTTGTCCGCTCTGTGTCTAGTTGCTCTCGATCTTTTACTTGTTCATTTATTGCTGTGAAAATTATTATATATCCATTGTGCTTGAAAAAACACAAGTGTGTTTGAGAGGTCTTGGAAAATATACTATTATTATTATTATTATTATTATTATTATTATTATTATTATTATTATTATTATTATTATTATTATTATTATTATTATTTGTAGTATGTTATGTAAGTGTTATGTAAAATACTTTTTTACTGTATTTAGTAAGTATTGATATACCCAAACGAAACGAGTGGAATTAGACTTGTATTTTTGGCTCATTTGGATATATAAATTAATTCTTTTTACTACAGGTTTATTTTAGGCACAAAATGAATGAAATTTTCAATATAGCTTCATAATAGGTTGTGCTATTCAATAAATATGTTTGCGACGTGTAAAAAAAATTTTTGTTCTACCTAATTGTTTTACTAAACTTTTGTATTGTTTTATTTTTAATTAATATTTTTGGGTTTTGCCTGCCAAATGTTTACTAATGGTCATAAATTAACTGAGTAAGAATTTATTCGTATAGGCCATCATATTAGTAAAAAATACCGAAAATTTCAAGTTTCTACCTATAATAGCAGCTGAACTGTGAGTGATCAAACAAAAGCTTGCAAAAAACGGTAACTGGCCTTGGCGCTCAGCGGTAGGAAAACCGTAATAGCACGCGGCGCTCAATAATGTTTTAATAGGATTTATTTGGTTTAACAGCTAAGGTGCTGAACTGATAACGTACACCATTCAGATATTCGTACTTGAAATTGGTCTCATTTTTCAGTAACTACAGAACTATACTCTGTAAACGATACTGAAGTCAGCGTTATAATAATTTATTCGATTACAGCCAAGAGAAGCATACGAACAAAATTAAATTAAATCAAGAACTGTTCAAATAAAGTCTGGAAAAATATCCAACGCACAAATGATAAGTGCAAGTACACCATGTTGTTATTACCTTCGCGTAAAGGAAGCTTGTCCGAAACTGAGTTGACTGATTGACATTGCACCAATTTATTGTTGGAATTATGCATTGTTGTCGAATAAATGTGTGAAAAATGTTCAAAATTATAAGCAAAATCTGTGCATAATACAATCTCAAGAACACTACACATCAAGCATGTATCATTTTCTAACTAAAATATGATAGTTTAGTATCAATTTTCATTGCTGTAATTATTTTTGAATAATTTAGTGCAGGTCTTTTGTGTTGCTAGAGACGCCAAGGGCAAGACTTGTTTACATTAAACACAATTATAACAACAGCTGCTACATGCAAGCACATGGCAATACCTCTACGTAATACAAATTGTGAAAACAAACTATTTCCTCGTGATCTGTTCTGACTAGTTCCGTGCAGAGTGGCGTTAGGGTAGATATATATATGCGGGGAGTCTGCGCGGTCCCTTGAAGGCCCGGGCCCAACTGCATTGCAGGCCCTGCAGGCCCTAACGTTGTTCTTTTTTTTTTACTGCTATTTGTTCGGAGCGTAGACCTATAGAGATATTTTGCCCCTACTTGCACCATGTGATATATGAACCTGCGTGTAATTGGAATGGAAGAAAAGAACGTTAAGGACGTCAGAAACACCCAGTCACCAGGCCAGGGATATCAATCATTTACAATTAAAAACCCCTGACCCAGCCGGGAATCGAACCCGGGGCCGCCGGGTGACAGGCGGACGCGTTGGCCCCTACAGGCCCTAACATTACGCCCCTGGGTATCGTTACCATAGTCAACGTGACCTGATTTTCTGTGTGGAATCCGCACCATTGGGAAGTGAACTTTAATTTCAAAAATCCTACGTCCTTTGGCAGGAACTCAGAACCATGACCACCTTAAGGTGAAGTTACCGACAATGTCACTCATCTATCATACCATCCTTATTAATGTAGCTAACAGAAAATAATAGCAAAGGTTTATTAGTAGTTCACCAACTAAAATGTTTCGGCTCTACTGAAGACGATAGCTGCAGTCGCTTCAGTGCGGCCAGGATCCAGTATTCGGGAGACAGTGGGTTCGACCCCAACTGTCGGCAGCTCTGATGGTGGTTTTCCGTGGTTTTCCATTTTCACACCAGGCAAATGCTGGGGCTGTGCCTTAATTAAGGTCCCTTCCTTCCCACTCGTAGCTCTTTCCCATTCCATCGACGCCATAAGACGTCTCTGTGTCGGTGCGACGTAAAGTAAATTTTTAAAAAAATGTTTCAGGAACTCGGAACGAATCATGTTGACAATAACATCGAAATACCACTATATCGCTTTAAATCAATCACTGGTGTTTTGACAGCACGTAAGAGAGTGACCCACCTGCTAGTCCTGTAGTAATGCTGAGCAAGGAAGACAAAGCACAGACTTGTGACAGCCTTGAACGTACTGTGAAGACAAACCGGTCAGTGAGAAAAATTCCTCCTCTTATAAATGATTCTCGTTTTTTCTTATTCGCGTGCGCAAGTTTCAAGCCACTCCTGGAGGTGGCCACTAATGACAAGCATATTTGATTTGACGCCTAGAGCTTGGCGTGACCAATGACGTAATTTGGAAATTTGCTGGGGCCAATACAAGATTAGGAAGTAGATTATCACCGGGATATCCACAACAATATTATAGTTCAGAGAAAATATAAATAGCTTGCAATTGTTTAATGACTTCCTAATTCTACCATCCTCGATAGGGAAGAAATATGACCATAACATGAAAAGAAAATGGCACTCCTACTACTGTTCCGGTCCTTGACTGAATGGTCAGCGTAGTCGTCTTTGGTTGAGAGGGCTCTGGGTTCGATTTTCAGTTCGGTCGGAGATTTTAACCTTAAATGGTTATTTACCCTGGCTCAGGGACTGAGTATTTGTACTGTCCCGAACATTCCTGCACCAAGCTCGATAGCTGCAGTCGTTTAAGTGCGGCCAGTATTCAGTAATAAGGAGATAGTGGGTTCGAGCCCCACTGTCGGCAGCCCTGAAGATGGTTTTCCGTGGTTTCTCATTTTCACAGCAGGCAAAGGCCGGGGCTGTACCTTAATTAAGGCCACGGTCGCTTCCTTCCAATTACTAGGCCTTTCCTATCGCATCGTCACCATAAGACGTATCTGTGTCGGTGCGACGTAAAGCAAAAAAAAACATTCCTGCAACTCACACACAACACTATCCTCCACTACAAAGACACTCAGTTCCCATACACGGCATTTGGGTCTGCCTTACAAGGGCTGTCCTCGGACACTCCCGGCACGATAAACAAATAAACTACTACTACACCTCGGGGTTTAGGTAAATGCATATTTAGTTCCTTTAAGGCAGGCATCTTCAACTGGCCATTGGTTTTGTTTTGTACACAGCGTCGACAATTGATCAGCGATGTCTGTCCATGCGGGCGGAGACAGCTCATTCTCTGCATTGCACAATGGCGGGTTACTTCACAGCATTTATACAGTGGTGCCGGGGGGAAAGGCGTTTTCTACCCCCACAAAAATGATCTTAGAGCGCAGAGTGCCATTTTTCCCCCTCAAAAATTCTCCTCCTGGATGTTAATTCCCTTAAAACATGGAGTTTGGTAGTCTTCGAAGGTTGCTAAGGCGTTAAATCTGGAGAAGGTGGTAGATGGTTTTATAATAAGAAATGTGATTAAAAAGCGGGAATTTCTTCATTGAATTACGTTTCCCAATGGAGACTGTTCAGGCGGTACATATGGTGGTAAAGCTTTTCACATTTTGTATCATGAAAGGCATAATATACAATACGGTAATAAGATATTTATTGAGTAAAGGCATTCATGAAGCAAGTTCTAATTTTTTTATTTGTGATTATTTTTATAGCTTCGTAGTTAAAACATCCCTTCAGTATATTTACTGTATTTATGAATCAAGTTCTATTTTTCTGTTTACTTGTGAATATTATTGAAAATTCCGTACTAAGTCTCGTTCAAAATGTATTTTGAGAAACAAGCTCTATTATTGCTCTGTTATTATCTGTTTGTTTGTGAATATTATTATATAGGAATGTTTGCATTAATAGTTCTTCCTTATTTCACATGCCTGTGTTCATGTTAATCATGCCCACGCAATAATTACCCGAAGTCAGCGCACCTGCGTTTATACTGTATAGTTGTTTACAATTTTCTTGGCCGGGCTGAGTGGCTCAGACGGTTAAGGCGCTGGCCTTCTGACCCCAGCTTGGCAGGTTCGATCCTGGCTCAGTCCGGTGGTATTTGAAGGTGCTCAAATACGTCAGCCTCGTGTCGGTAGATTTACTGGCACGTAAAAGAACTCCTGCGGGACTAAATTCCGGCACCTCGGCGTCTCCGAAAACCGTAAAAGAGTAGTTAGTGGGACGTAAAACAAATAAAATTATTATTATTTACAATTTTCTTTATGTCCCACCGTTACTGATGGGTCTTACGACGACGATCGGATAGGCAAGGGCTAGGAGTGTAAAGGAGTGGCTGTGGATTTGATTAACGTACAGCCCCAGCATTTGTCTGGTCTAAAAATGATAAACCACGGAAAACTCTCTTCAGGGCTGCCGGCAGTGAGAGTTCAAACCTACCATCTCCCGAATACGGCAGCTACGCGATCCAAACCACACATCCTATCGCTCGGTTATTTGTTATATTAATTTACACAATCTACTAGATAAATTAAAGCTCTCTATCGCATAATTACATGTTCTACATGTCTTTATCCATTACGAAGAACTCATTTATTTTTTTATTTATTTTTAGAAAATGTTTTACGTCGCACCGACACAGATTTTATGACGACGATCGGATCGGCAAGGGCTAGGAGTGGGAAGGAAGTGGTTGTGGCCGTAATTAAACTACGGCCCCAGCATTTGCCTGGTGTGAAAATGGGAAACCACGGAAAACCATCTTCAGGATTGCGGACAAATGGGTTCGAACCCACTATAAACCGGATGCAAGCTCACAGCTGCGCGCTCCTAACCGCACGGCCAACTCGGCCGGTGAACAAATTCCATGCGATCGGTTATTTTGTAAACCATACCAGAGCACTATTCGGGTGTTCTCTCAGAGATAACTGATGCAACGTTTGAGAGAAGGCTTTCCACTGACAGTTGGTGGTGATCTGGTGGATGTCTTATTCTCCTCAACGGACATGTAAACCAACAAAACACAAACATTTTCTTGGCTGGAAAAAGACACTCCACTCGGAGAAGGCACGCCGTTATTGGCTCCTATTTTATACAGTATATCGTTGTTGCGCCTAGAAAACCCGCTATGTGATATATTTCAGCTTTGAGCTCTGACCAGTATAGCATGAAGTCTGCCAAAGAATGTTTGTTCTGTAATATATGTGTTGCGGGTCAGTATTTCTCAGACAACATTGTCACATAACGTTATTTCGAGGCGCAACGACGACATACTGTACATGGTAGTACAATAAACATAAACGCTATGGTATACACGGAGGAAGTCATAGACGGGTTTCACACCGACCTAGGGACATTTTGTAAAATTGATCGTTTGCATTTTGGCAAGCAAGAGTTCCAGTAGGACGGAACTGGGGGTTTATGGACCTTGTGGCTAAGGGTTTCGACTTTATTAAGGACAAGTACAGTACAAAGAGCATTATAAAACTTACAGCATGTATATCAGCCTCGTTGTTGTAGACTTACTGGCATGTAAAAAGTCCTGCGACACACCTTAAAATATCACCAGAATGAGTCAGGATCGAACCTGCTAACTCGAGCTCAAAAGGCTAGCGCTCTACCAACTGAGTTACTCAGACCGGCTCCTCTTCCTTATCTTCACAATATTATTGGCTTTACGTCCTACTAACTACTTTTAAGATTTTCGGAGACGCCAAGGTGCCGGAATTTTTGTGCCAGTAAATCTACCCACACGAGGCTGACGTATTTGAGCACCTTCAAATACCACCGGACTCAGCCAGGATCGAACCTGCCAAGTTGGGGTCAGAAGGCCAGCGCCACTCAGCCCGGCTCTCTTCCTGGTCTTCTACCGGTTAGTGTTAAGGGGGGATGACTGCCAGTTGTACTTCCCCGTAAACCAATAACAACATAAATCTACTACTAAGTTACACAGTATGGTATCATAGATCTCTGATCATTACCCCCCCTCCCTGTGCCAGCGTATTTAGCGAATAGCTTTTATTGCCAGGAGTGTACGCGGACCTGTTTGGCTCGCCTGGTGCAGATCTTTCTATTTCACACCCGTGAGCGACCTGCGCTTCTGGATTTGAGATGATGATGATGAAGGGAAAATCTCGAATATTTCACTCGCATAGTATCCGATACACACCATTTGTGTCAATTTACCTTTCCTCAAATTGCAAAGAAGATTATGGGGAAGACCGTTGCAGGTCATTCTGGTCGTGGATACCCCACATATTTTGTAACAATGTTACTGGATTTACGTCTCACTATTTTGACGGTTTTTGGAGATTTCGAGGTGCCGTAATTTAGTCCCGCAGGAGTTATTTTACATGCCATTAAATCTACCGACACGAGGCTGACGTATTTGAGCACCTTCAAATCCCACCGGACTGAGACAGGATCAAAAACCTGCCAAGTTGCGATCAGAAGGCTAGCGCCTCAACCGTCTGAGTCAGTCAGCCCGGCCCCACGTTTTTTTTTTTTTTTTTTGTTTTTTTTTCCGAGAACAGTGTCAGAATACCGTAAGGGCAGCTTCTTAGATTATACTTTTATCTCCGGTGTATCATTTCAAGAGGTGCAAGTTTTGTTCTCAAAGTTATTTCAAACCGATTGTCCTCCTGTAATGTTTCGAGATATGCCGTCTTCTTCAAATATAGATTATAAAATGTTAACCGTGATCAAGTAATGTAACAGTGTTCTGGAATAAAAAAACCAGAAGAATTGGTTATAATTAGAGTCCGGATTATTAGGTACTGATAGGTTAGAATGCAAACTTACTTAAACCAGTAACAAGTATACCCTATACTGCACAACGGTTATGCTATGAGATTTGCATAGATGTTAGGGGTACAGCCCATAGAACTCCTTGAATTTATTCTACTCTTCCTACACTATGGTATAACAGGTTGCATGACACTTCCTACAAACCAAATTACTTTGCATTCTAACCTATTACCACCTAAAAATCCGAGGTATAGTTATACTAGTGGGTATCACGCGGCTTGAGGGTCAAGCTCACAGAGAGGCTAACGCAGTCGGTTCCTGCGTGTGGAATCACTTCAATAAGTTCCAAGATAAATCTGACGGGTCAAAAGAATGGAAATCAATGATAGACCTGCTGTTCTGCGTCGACAATTGCGCAGGACAAAATAGGAGTAGGTTTATTGTTGCCTTGTACATCAATGCCATTTCAAAACTGGAGTCTATACGATCACTTACTCACAAAATTCCAATAACATGACATACCCATAATGAAGGTGGTAGCGCCCAATCAATTAATGAAAGCAATTTCAACAGATGTAAGAAATCTGAAGCTCTCTATGTGCCAGAGCAATACGTGACCCTTATAAGGCAAGCAAAGAAAACGGGAAAGCCTTCTTCTACAGAGGAAAAGTGTCACGAACATTTCTTTGATATTAAAGATCTTGCCACGCAGCTTGGTATTAAGGAACTTAAATAAAAACACGTATGATGAGCCTGTTAGATTGTCAGACATAAAAGTTATAATGGTACAGAAAGGGCATCTCAGGGCACTGTTTTACAAAAATTCTTACGAAGACGAAGAATTGTCCACTGTGCATGTTCTATCCTCAAGAGGCCAAAAAGCTGATATCCCTTCTTTGAAACTCAATGAAGTTTACAGACATAAAAAAGGATTTACAGAGGCCAAAAAAGCAGGAATTTCTCTCCTTATTTATAAAGGACATAATACCAAGATGTTACCATGACTTATAAAAATGTGCAATTAATGTGGCATTGTGGTTAGTACACCTGGTTCATTTCTGATGTCTTTATTGCTGTATTTTTTATAAAATAAACTCAATACTGCAGTTTTGTAATGATTGTAATCTATTTGTTCCATAATTTACCGACACAAAATAACCACTTTTTAGAAAGACTTTCAGAAATCGAAATTAGAAGTGATTTAGGTGGGGGCGGGATCAAGAGGTTGGGTAAAAAAACTACATTTCCCACACTTAGCTCCTTGGCTCTTAAATGCAAAATCTTTGAGACATCTAGGTTTTAAATATACACTAATTTCAAATGGTTCTCCTAAAAATTAACTTTGTTTTGGTTATGACGGTCTTCTTCCAAGTTGAAATATATTTAAATACGTATCTGATTAAAATAAAATACGTAACTGAATAAATAAAACAAGTA
Organism: Anabrus simplex; assembly: GCF_040414725.1. NCBI lineage: Eukaryota > Metazoa > Arthropoda > Insecta > Orthoptera > Tettigoniidae > Anabrus > Anabrus simplex. Next base: position 1,124,379,079 of record NC_090265.1, on the reverse strand, counting down.
AATAATAATAATTAATCGAAATGTCGGTAGTATGGGCGCCTGAGTTCACCAAAATAGGTCCCTCAAATTTTAATAAAGCACGATAATTCTCTCTCCCGGGGCGTGTACATAAAGCTGCATACTGATAAATCTGCTTCAGGCCTTACCTAACCTTCTGAAAACGACTAAATAGGTAGGAACTGCACCTAGGTTCATAAATTACTCCACTGATTCTAAAGTAAATAACGGTATTCTGAACAATATCCGTGCTTGAGCACCTCATCAGCACAATATAATATACATACAATACACACACAAAATACTGGTGGAAGACAACAACAAAAACAAATACAGTGGAAAACCAAAAGCGAGGACCAAGTTACCATTTGCAGTCAGTCAGTTGAACATTAATTAAGAAGCACATATATAAAGGCAAGTACCCTTCACGGTTTCTGTGTATCAACACAACTTGCATATTCTCATAATTGGCTCTTGTTACATCACATTGATACTGTGCCTTTATAATTCTGTGTTCACTGATTCTAACACTTGGTTTAAAGATAATTTCACTCGAGCAACACACGTTTGTTGCTCCAGACCATAACTTATGGAAACTCTGAAATACAGTACCCCATAGCTCTCACCAATATATAAGACACCAAGCCGCCACAAGTGGTAAAATACCAAGTGCCTAAGCACTCCACAGTTTGTAGGTCAGTACCACACATCACATTCCAAAAACTTTCACGTCAACGAAGTTCCACAAACGTTTTTTAAGGCACGTCATGTTTCACCAAAGTTACATTTCCTTTCATGTTCCACCAAAGATTTTTAAGACAAGCATGTTTCACAAATGTTACGTCTCCTCTCACGTTCCACCAAAGATTTTAAGACAGGCATGTTTCACAAAAGTTACATCTCCTCTACGCACACCAAAGTTTTTTGAATCAAGTTCTCCGCTGTTTTCTCACATGCCTAAATAGACTTCAGCTCTCCCACTCTACTCTCACATAGTACGTCTAGTTTAATCCTGGTCATACAATCACGAATGGAAGATCCTCTTGCCATACCTAAACCACGCCCCGAACCTCCTCCGGGCACCTAGACAATAACAACAAGGCCACCTCATCGGACTCGAGTGGCTAATTTCATTATGGAGAATTTGGGGGAAGAGGCTATTGTTTCGGTTCCCGTCAAACCTATGATATGGTGGAGGTTTCTTGATGATGCATTTGTGGTCTGGACAGAAAGTCCTGAGAAACTTCATCTATTTTTAACCACCTAAATGAGCAACATCCTTCAATTAAATTCACTATGGAGATGGAGTCAGACGGATGCCTTCCTCTCTAGGATGTTCTAGTAAGAAAGAAACCAGAAGGCTCCTTGGGACATACCGTCTATCGTAAGCCTACCCACACAAAGCGCTATCTCCATGCAGATTCTCACCACTATCCAGCACAAAAAGGCATTCTCACGACACTCACCAAGAGGGCGAGATGAATTTATGAGCAAACAAACATCCAGGTGGAGATGGACACACTCAAAGTCACGTTCAAGGGTAATGGTTACAGCGATTTGCAGATTCATAGAGCCCTGCATCCCAGAGAAACGACCAAGCAAAGCTCACAAAACGAAGAAGTGAAGGGAACTGCCTACCTGCCTTACATTCATAACACCACAGATCGAATTGCCAAAGTCCTCCGCAAACGCAGTATAGAAACAGTTTTTGGCACCGTCACTAAAATTGCTCACAGTCTGGGTAAAACCAAGGAAAAATTGTCCCCAACAAATTGTTACATCCTGGGGTATACGAAATTCCCTTTTACTTGCGGTAAGGTATACATTGGCCAAACATGCCGGTCCATTGGTACCCGTATCAAGGAACATGAACGTAATATTCGTCTCAACCAGCCAGATAAATCAGCAATAGCTGAGCAAGCTCTATCGTCGGGTCATGATGTCATGTTCCAAGATGTTCGAGCTCTTACTCACACAAGACACTACAGGTCCAGGATTATACGGGAAGCTGTGGAAATACGTAGACATCCTAACAATTTCAACTGGGACACTGGCTATTAATTAAGTAATATCTGGTTGCCAGGTATTAAGGATTTACGTAGGTAGTTCCCTTCCCTGTCCCTTCACTATTGTTATTTCGTTTCGGTGTTTTCCGAATTCGTACGTTCCTCTTCGCCAGATTCTTCATTCCAGACTTGTGTCAATGGATACGTTCATATGTACGTACGCCTGTTATGTTATGTGACCCCCTCAGACTGATTCTGATGGTTCCGTCAGCTTCCGCTTCGAACGCTAGCGCTGTACCGCGTCCGAGGAGCCATCTGGTGACGAATGAACGTACTATTCCCACTTCTATTGGGTAACGTCTAAATTCAAAGCTCATTGTTTTAGAAGCCTTTCTCGAGGACAGTCGGAGATGGTGCCATCCGTCATGTGATAGGACTTCCCGTTTATCCCACGAAATACCTCGAAACGAAGGTCTGCACCATCATTAAAATTGCCTCCATATGTCGATATTCTTCAGGGATAAAGGTGGAAAATTTAAAGATCTTGTAAATTTTCCGTCCGTTACAGGCTAAAACGTATAATTTTGCCAAACTTAAATTTTCTTGCTCGTCTGGCAGATTATGCCGCAATCTGGATTTGGGTGAGGGGGTAAAAATTAGGAGTTTCAGGAATCTACACCAATAAAATGCAAATGGTCATTATTACCCCTCAAACGGGTAGCTGCACGAAAATTTCACCAAAATAGTCAATGTACAGGCACACACAGTCGTTACGATTTTATGTATATAGATAGATAAGAAATCTGCTCCACGTACAACACCTTTTGGTCTATGTCCGCTGGACTTAACCTGCAAAATCGACCGTTCATGATATCTCACTTATTAATCCTCCTGTCGAAAAATGCACATGAGAAAAAAGTTTTAGAAATGAATTTCCATTAAGGATTGTAGATTTTCATTAATTTCGGATGAGCATATTTTGAGGGAGTGCAAAATCATGGTTTCGGTTTCGGATAAACCCCCAGTAAATTTAGGTATTCAGAAATAATATTGACCCTTAAACCTACTCAAGGACAGGTGTATTCTAAATATCAAGTTTGATAGAAATACACTGACTGACAGAGCAAATGCAACACCAAGAAGGAGTGGTCAGAACTTTATGCCAATTGCAGGGTAGACTGACGTCACTGAGGTATGCTCATGATGTGAAATGCGCCGCTGTGCTGCGCACGTAGCGAACGATAAATGGGACACGGCGTTGGCGAATGGCCCACTTCGTACCGTGATTTCTCAGCCGACAGTCATTGTAGAACGTGTTGTCGTGTGCCACAGGACACGTGTATAGCTAAGAATGCCAGGCCGCCGTCAACGGAGGCATTTCCAGCAGACAGACGACTTTACGAGGGGTATGGTGATCGGGCTGAGAAGGGCAGGTTGGTCGCTTCGTCAAATCGCAGCCGATACCCATAGGGATGTGTCCACGGTGCACAGTGTGCCGAATCCCCGTTCTAGGTGGAAAAAATTAATAACGTCGTTAATAGTGCTGGGATCCTATTAAAAGTTGGCACTATGCCGTTTTCGAGGTCGCTGAATTCATGTCTGGCATCGTCTACAGTGTACGATGTTCGGGGGTAAATATATAGGGGTGAGGGGCAAGGGGAGGTTTGAAAAATGACCGAAAGCAACAAAAGAATCGTCCATTTACGGGAGTAAAAACACGATTTGGATATGTATGTCATAGTTTATAACAGTGGTAAACATACTATTTAAAACTGGATAAAATATGAATAACGATGAGAATTTCAGTCCAGTATTCTTGTTATACCTTATCTGAGGGAATAGACGAAGGCACTGTATGCAAGTTCTTCCAGATTGAAAAGTTATTTTAAATTGGTATTAAACATAGAACAAGGAAATATGAACAAAAAATAACATTTATTTTTTAAATAAAAATATATTCGTCAAAACCATAAGAATATTTCTTTATAGCAAAATTTCATTTTCGAGTCCTGTTAATGACGTAGTTCTAGTAAAACACACCTTACACACGAAAACAATTATATATATTATTCCCATATAAAAAGTCAAGATTACACTCGGAAACATTTCATAAAAGACGTGAAAGGATCATATTACAGTATTTATAATTGTCTCATCAATCTCATCCCGTTCACAATAACAACATGTCCAATGTTCATTCGTCCCCTGATTCGTCTGTAGAGTCCAGAGAATCGTAGTCGTTGCTATACTGGTCTTCATTTGATGTGAAATGATCTTGGGAGTCAGTAAGTAACTCAATAGCTTCCATAGGTAGATTACCAGGAGTTTTACGTGACACTGTTCGGTACTTGTTTATTAAGGGATTTGATGTAATCAACAACATCTTAAGCAAGTCTCTATTCGTTGAATTCCTGCTACATTTTCGAGTATGAAGTTCACGCAACCTCCAACAATCTTTATTTCTAGCTTCTTGAGCTTCTTCAGATAAAGTTCCTATTGGCACAAGAAAATGTTTAATTATTTGAGTAATGTGTACTAAAATGTTATGCACAGTTACGGGCATATAATACCATGGATATAGTTTAACATACAAAGTCGCAGTTTGCGCACCAAATTCCTTGAATTTATTCACATTTATTTCAGAGCCAGAAGAAAGAACAGCTAGTAATACATAATATCTTTTTATTAAGCATTCATCTTTTCCCGCTTGATCGAAAAGAATCTTCAGCAGCAAACGCGACTTCCTCCAAACTACGCGATTCGGTAATATCACAAACATTTTGCTTCTTCGTCTTTACGGACGAGTCCTGAAATTCCTTAGGGTGACGGCCGGCTTTGTCAGGGACACAACTTGTTTTCAGATGATACGCTGGATCAACGTCATCTTGTTCACTTAACACGATCAAATCCGTCACATTTAATCTATCACAAAATTTTTCTCGGAATCGTTGTTCTCTTCTTCCTGCACTCTCCCATTTTTGTTAATATTACGGGATATCAATTTAATTTTGTTTCTTAGCTCCTGAAATTGAGTGTCAGTAAGAGTTGTAGGCTCTAATTTATCCATAACATATTGAAATATGACTTCTAAACGCCCCTCGTTACGACATGACCGCCACGCGTTGAAATATTCTTCTCGCGGTGACGCCCACATAGGCACTGAAAATAAGAAAATAAACCATTATGCACATTCGTGCGCAACCAAACCACTACAGATCCTGAATCTACATTAAATTTCTCATCGAATGACGTTTAAAGTAAAGTGGCACTATGAGGCACTCATAAAGTTTTTTTCGAGCAAATCCTAAAAACAATCTAATTTTCTATAACTGCTTCCTTTTACAACGCACTGTAAATAATTTATTCAGTGCAGAACGCTTGTATTATGCTTAAAAGTGAGAACATATACCTCTTTTCACTATTCCATGAGCCACAGAATACAAAACCTCGTTGAAATCACTAGAAACACAACGTTCGGTTCACTCTGACACCTCCTATCAACTGAGTTGATAACTGCCAGGAAGACGTTTCAGCACCTGTCCCCACCCTCGTACGTACCAGAAAGCGGAAAGAAAGACTGAAGGTCACCATCTGGTTTGTTCACTATCGAATGAGCCTGGTTTCGCTTTGATTTGCGACAGTGAATTTTTTCCACCTAGATATGGGATTCGACACACTGTGCGGTGCAGCGCCTGTGGCGAAGATGGTTGGCGCAGGGACATGTGGCACGTGCGAGGGGTCCAGGCGTAGCCCGAGTGACGTCAGCACGCGAGGATCGGCGCATCCGCCGCCAAGCGGTGGCAGCCCCGCACGCCACGTCAACCGCCATTCTTCAGCATGTGCAAGACACCCTGGCTGTTCAAATATCGACCAGAACAATTTCCCGTCGATTGGTTGAAGGAGGCCTGCACTCCCGGCGTCCGCTCAGAAGACTACCATTGACTCCACAGCATAGACTTGCACGCCTGGCATGGTGCCAGGCTAAAGCGACTTGGATGAGGGAATGGCGGAACGTCGTGTTCTCCGATGAGTCACGCTTCTGTTCTGTCAGTGATAGTCACCGCAGACGAGTGTGGCGTCGGCGTGGAGAAAGGTCAAATCCGGCAGTAACTGTGGAGCGCCCTACCGCTAGACAACGCGGCATCATGGTTTGGGGCGCTATTGCGTATGATTCCACGTCACCTCTAGTGCGTATTCAAGGCACGTTAAATGTCCACCGCTACGTGCAGCATGTGCTGCGGCCGGTGGCACTCCCGTACCTTCAGGGGCTGCCCAATGCTCTGTTTCAGCAGGATAATGCCCGCCCGCACACTGCTCCCATCTCCCAACAGGCTCTACGAGGTGTACAGATGCTTCCGTGGCCAGCGTACTCTCCGGATCTCTCACCAATCGAACACGTGTGGGATCTCATTGGACGCCGTTTGCAAACTCTGCCCCAGCCTTGTACGGACGATCAACTGTGGCAAATGGTTGACAGAGAATGGAGAACCATCCCTCAGGACACCATCCGCACTCTTATTGACTCTGTACCTCGACGTGTTTCTGCGTGCATCGCCGCTCGCGGTGGTCCTACATCCTACTGAGTCGATGCCGTGCGCATTGTGTAACCTGCATATCGGTTTGAAATAAACATCAATTATTCGTCCGTGCCGTCTCTGTTTTTTCCCCAACTTTCATCCCTTTCGAACCACTCCTTCTTGGTGTTGCTATTGCTCTGTCAGTCAGTGTATATTCAGTTGTTTTCAGGTTATAAGAACTCATACAATCAAACAGACAAACAGACACCAAAGCTAAGAAATATGCAGATGGTCATTATTACACCTGAAACGGATAACTGTACGGAAATTCCGCCAAAATATTTCATGTACAGACACACAGTCGTTACAATTATGTTTATATAGATGACAGATAAGCATGGGTACGTTTGTAAGTGCAAACGTTCATTTCAAGATTTACTGCTTGGTCTTAAAACATTTTCTCGTATCTCCCATATTTGTGCGTTCGATTGAGTTACGATATTTGAATGGGGTGAAATTTGGGTACATTTTTAACATTTTACATTATTTTTCACACATTTATGTGGAAGCTAGAATCATGAAATTTGGTTGGCATATAGCCATTGGTCGTGTCAATGTGCGTGATATAACTCTATCTTTCTTATAAGTGTGTCAAACTAAGTAACTAAGTGTATAAAACACAAAATTTCTGCACAATCGAAATATACAACCAAATCTACTCTATAAGGGAGAGAGAGTGACGACAAAGTGCCGCAGGACCAAAGTTGTAGATCACTCTAAATTGAACGGAGATTGTGCCATCCAATTTGTGATAGAACTTACCGTTTAGCCACGAAATACCTCGAAACGAAGGTCTACACCGTCAATAAATTGCCTCCATATTTCTATATTATTCGGGGATAAAAAGTGAAAAATTTAAATTGGAAATTTTCCGACTAAAACGTATAATTTTGTTCAATTTCAATTTTGCAGCTCGTGTGGCAGATTTGAGGCAATCTTGATTTTGGGCGACGGCGTAAAATTTAGGACTTTCAGGAAACTATAGCTAAAAAATATGCAGATGGTCATTATTACCCCTTAAACGGAAAGCTGTACGAAAATTTCGCCAAAATATTCAATGCACAGACACACGGTCGTTACGATTTTGATTAATATAGATTGATAAGGAATCTGCTCCATGTATAACACCTCCTGGGCTATGTCCGCTGGACTTAGCCTGAGAAACCAACCTTTCATGATATCTCCCTTATTAATCCTCCTGTTGAAAAAAATGCGCATGAGAAAAAAATTAGAATTGGATTTCCATCAGGTTTGGTCGATTTCCAGTCAGGTTGGTCTTGTATTGTATATTTTGTGGGAGAGTAAAATCACCATTTCGGTTCCATATAAAACCCCAGTTCATTCCGGGAATTTGAAATGGTGTTCACCTTAAAACCTACCCTTGGACAGGTGGATGCTAAATATAAAGTTTGGTTCAAATATCTTCAGGACTTTTCATGTTGTAAGGAATACGCTTTACACGCACCCGTTCTTGCGTTAAATCCGATGGGACTTGTACCGAAAAACGGTCCGTTAATGATATTTCCCTTATTAATCCTGGTATCGAAATGATGCACATGAGAAAATTTTTTAGCAATTAATTTCCATTAAGGCAGGTAGATTTCCATTAAGTTTGGTTGTTTATATTTTCAGGGAGTGAAAAATCACGGCTTCGGTTTCGTATAAACCCCCAGTCAGTTCAGGGATTTATAAACAATATTTGCCCTAAAACCTACCCATGGACAGATGGATTCTAAATATGAACCTTGGTGGAAATATATCCAGTAGTTTTCAAGTTATAGAAAGAGAGACAAACAAACAGACAGACAAACAGACAAGCAAACAGACAAACAGACACAAAAAAACCTACCCTTGGACAGGTGGATGCTAAACATAAAGTTTGGTTCGAATATTTCTAGTAGTTTTCAAGTTGTAAGAAATACGCTTTACACGCTACCGCTCTTGCGTTAAGGCCGGTGAGACTTGTACCGAAGAACGGTCCGTTAATGATATTTCCCTCTTTCCAGGCAAGAAAGAGGGAGCGTGGGCGAGCACCTATACGCTGGACAGATGGTATAACACATGCATCAAAGACATCGTTCAATACAATCTACCCGTATAGCAGAAGACCGTGGAGGAAGGAAACGGGTACAAAGAAATATCTTCAGAATCACGATCCTCAGGATTGAGGGACTGATATAGACAGACAGACAATAATATTTCCCTTATTAATCCTGGTATAGAAATGAAGCACATGAGAAAAATTTTAGCAATTAATTTCCATTAAGGCAGGTAGATTTCCATTAAGTCTGGTTGTGTATATTTTGAGGGAGTGCAAAATCACGGTTTCGATTTCGTATAAACCCCAATCAGTTCAGGGATTTAGAAACAATATTTGCCCTAAAAAACCTACCCAAGGACAGGTGGATTCTAAATATGGAAGTTTGGTGGAAATATATCCAGTACTTTTCAAGTTATAGAAAGACAAACAGACAAACAAACAGACACCAAAGAAACCTACCCTTGGACAGGTGGATGCTAAATATAAAGTTTGGTTCAAATATCCTCAGTAGTTTTCAAGTTGTAAGAAATACGCTTTACACGCACGCGCTCTTGCATTAAGTTCGGTGGAACGTGTACTGAAAAACAGTCCGTTAGTGATATCTCCCTTATTAATCCTGGTATCGAAATGATGCACATGAGAAAAAAGGTTTAGAAATTGATTTCCATTAAGGCAGGTAGATTTCCATTAAATTTGGTTGTGTATATTTTGAGGGAGTTCAAAATCACGGTTTCGGATTCGTATAAATCCCCAGTCAGTTCAGGGATTTAGAAACAATATTTACGCTAAAACTTACCTAAGGACAGGTGGAATCTAAATATGAAGTTTGGTGGAAATATATCCAGTAGTTTTCAAATTATAGAAGGACAGACAAACAGACACCAATGCTAAAAATTATGCAGATGCTCATTATTACATCTGAAATGGATAACTGTACGGAAATTTCGCCAAAATATTCAATGTACAGACACACGGTTGTTACGATTTTATATTATATTATATTATATTATATTATATTATATTATATTATATTATATTATATTATATTATATTATATTATATTATATTATATTATATTATATTACCGACCGGGCGAGTTGGCCGTGTGGTTAGGAGCGCGCGGCTGTGAGCTCGCATCCGGGAGATAGTGGGTTCGAATCCCACTGTCGGCAGCCCTGAAGATGGTTTTCAGTGGTTTCCCATTTTCACACCAGGCAAATGCTGGGGCTGTACCTTAATTAAGGCCACGGCCGCTTCCTTCCTATCCTAGGCCTTTCCAGTCCCATCGTCGCCATAAGACCTATCTGTGTCGGTGCGACGTAAAGTAAATAGCAAAAAGAAATATTATATTATAATATATTATATTATATTATATTATATTAAGGAAAATAGGTCTATGCATAAAATTAGAGCAATATTTTAAATATTCAATTACATGCCATATTGAAACAAAAATGGCTCAGAATCACAAATTATATTTAGAACAACGGATATGATAGCTTGTTGAAAATGTAAAACCAAACTTACGCCAGAAACTCCAGAAGAGGAGGACAGACGTCATATTTTCCTATTACAAGGCTGGAGTACACTACAGAACACAATCATGCGTTATGGTTGACTTTCTCTACAAGTGCACACGATCACCTTGCAGCTGAGACATTGGCTTTCTGTGTGCCTGTGCATTGGTTTGCTCTGACTCGACAAGCTCATCTACATCGACAGCAACGTCATCTATAGCATTGTCCGGCTCCTTAGCTGAATGGTCAGCGTACTGGTCTTTTGTTCAGAAGCCCCCGAGTTCGATTCCTGGCCGGATAAGAGATTTAATCTTAATAGTTCATTCCCTACGTTTATCCCTGCAACTCACACAACACTATCCTCCACCTCATCAACTTGCAGTTCCTCATACACGCCAGATGCCTCCCACCCTCGTCGGAGGATCTGCCTTTCAAGGGCTGCAATAGCCCTACGAAATTATTATATTATCTCTAGCGTTGCTAGACCTAGCGTAATTACAATAGGTTTAGTATTTCATAAGCAAACTTGTAGCTTTACACGAATGTTGATATCGTGATGTCTCTAGGATTCGTAAGTTTATGACCTAAAGAAGTATAAAATATGCTAGCAAATATGGCCTAAAAACTAGCTAAATATGACGTAAGTAAAATATGACTTTAAGCATTTTAGGGTTAGGTAGCAAGTATTAGAGTATTACTTACATTAAACGTGCCAAGAAGTTATTAGCGATAATACAGCAAACATATTTATTCATGCAAACTAACGGGGCTACTTTCAGTTTAGAGGGCCCCGGGTTCGATTCCCGGCTGGGTCGGGGATTTTAACCTTAATTGGTTAATTCCAATGGCCCGGGGGCTGGGCGTTTGTTCTGTCCTGAACATCCCTGCAACTCATACACCACACACAATACTATCCCCCACCACAATAACATGCAGTTACCTACATATGGCAGATGCCGCCCACCCTCATCGGAGGGCCTGCCTTACAAGGGCTGCATTCGGCTAGAAATAGCCACACGAAATTTAAATTTAAATTTTTACGGGGCTACTGTAGGTACGTTGAAACTTTATACATTCAATCACTAGCATACCCCTGATGCGCAGTTCTCACTCGATTCTCCTAAAGAAGGAAGTATAGTCGAACCTCGATATCTCGAACCACCATTACTCGAATTTTCAGTATCTCGAAGTAACTTCAATTTCCCGGCCGTTCGTCCTATTCTTCATCTGTATTTATTTCTCTGTTACTCGAAATACGGTTACACGAATTTCTCGATTTCTCGAAGCAAACATTTCCTCCCTTGAAGCAAAAAATACTCTGTAACTCGAATTTTGTGCAACATTAACTGTGCAATACGGAATTTGTGTTTTGTGAGGAACAGTTAAAAAATAATGAAAGGTTTACTGTGATGCTGGAAGCTAATATGACGGGAACCGGAAAACTAAAACTTCTAATGATCGGAAAATCAGCGGGTGTGAGTTAATTACCGGTCACGAAATCAACCACCGAGGTCGTGGATAACAAACTCCATTTACGAATCTCAGCTGCGTGGTATTGACGAGAAGCTTCAACGTGAAGGGAGGAAAATTTAACAGTAACAAACAGAAGAGACTAGCGGATTTTTTCCAAAGGTGTTAACCAAGGTATGCTTTATGTATGTATTGTATCCCGTCTTCTAAAAAATTACAATGATAAGGGTTATAATTAAAGTGATGCCATAAAATAGAGTTCGCTTGTATATTTTTAAATATTGTTAAAAATATATATTCAGTACAAGCCTGTAGATACTGTAAACTGTTCGCTCTCCTCATCAAGACACTTAGGGAGATGAAAGTTATTACCTTGGGACATATGAATATCAAATGAACTATTTGCGGCTTGCCCGTAAATTGCCACGCAAATAGAAACAATTAACATCCCATGGTTTCCCATTTCTCTATGTGATGTTTGGGCGCCAGGGTTACAGTTTTAAACAAAACTGTAAACCAAAATTTATATTTACTAGCACAGAGACTTATACTTAAATCACAAGGGTAGGATTTTAAATAATTAACCATTAAGCATCGCTTAAGAAAGAAAATTAACGCAATATAAAATACAAATGAATTTATTATACATAAAAAATGAGATGAATCGGAAAAGTTCATTAAAGCGTGGAGGAATTTAGAATTTACGTTACTGAAATTACTATTGCTTGCTTTATCTAATTGAAGCTCACCAATTGCAGCTTCCGTTGAAGTCATCTGGTTTCCGTGGTTACTCGTTCTCTTCTTCTCGATGTAGAATTTGCTCCATGGGCATCCTTCCTTCCTTCTCTGATGTAGTACGGCCTATCTGGACTAGCACTCCCTAATTTGCCTAGTCTTTTAAATTAGACATTGGCCCTATACTTGTAAAAGCTGATCAGCGTTGATCGTATGAGGAGAAAATTCAGAGATATGAATTTTTCCATATTAGTAGAAATCTCAATCCAACTGAGCTATACTATTTATACGGTACAGACTTGTGCCAAATTCCGTGGACTTGAACTAAACATAGTTCTTTGTCCAGAAGATTTACTGAATATAACACAAGCCGTAAGCTTGTTTCGTCTCACGCAGATCCGATAACTTAACCACAGCTAAGTACTGTATCGAAGCGATAACACATTGTACAAAAATAACTATGTCGCGGAGCGACCACACACTGTTTCAAAAATCAATAACGTCGTTCACAGTAGATGTTCTAATAGTAGATCGGATGACAGCAGAAGTAGTAGTTAGGATCCGTTCTCGTGGTGAGAATCTCTATATATTCGGGATCACCCCCACTCTTGGTAACAGTTCAATCTCAAAACTCATATACAACGAAGTATCTGATTCGCAGATCGAATTATCAACTCCCCTTCTCTTCTTTCTTGACAAGTCCAGTAGGCGTGGCGATGATGTAGCTGACCAGCTTGCAAGCCTCGCGCGCGTTTCGCTGTTTACTCAATTTGCCTTGGCTCATGAGTTAAACCCAGTGAGTCATGTAATTTTCCTCGCTCAAGAATAACCTTTTCCGTATACACAAATATGAGATGAAATGACAACATGGCGGATAAACTTGATATCAAATGATATCGCGTAAAATGATATTATATTAAATTAGTAGGGCTGGAGAAGCCTGGACGGTTACAATACATATGATTTAATTATGTGCTATACATCTTCAAAAAACTGTATTCTCTATATCCCGAAATTTCGATAACTCGAAATAAAATTTATCTCCCGAGATGATTCGAGATATCAAGGTTCCACTGTATTAGCATGTTTTTTTTTTTTTTTTTTTTTTGCTTTACGTCGCACCGACACAGATAGGTCTTATGGCGACGATGGGACAGGAAATGGCTGGGAGTGGGAAGGAAGCGGCCGTGGCCTTAATTAAGGTACAGCCCCAGCATTTGCCTGGTGTGAAAATGGGAAACCACGGAAAACCATTTTCAGTGCTGCCGACAGTGGGGTTCGAACCTACTATCTCCCGAAGCATGTTTCCTGGTAGGCCGATCTGTCAACGTATGTTCGTACAGCATCACGTTCTCGGAATCATGTCTTCTAAACCTGCTACCTATCTGTTTCGGGAAAAGAAAGAAAAATACATCTATTGCAGTATTTTGGAATACTCTGTTTGAAACTCGACGCAGATAAAAATAACGCCTTAATCTAAATGAAAATGCTCAAAATATAACCAAATATGACCTTATCACTAAAATGATCAAAAATATGACCAAAACAATAAAAATGGCCGAAATACGCATTTATATGCAACATGAAAATGCTTTGAACAAGGCCAGGGAAGCGTCATTCACAATATTATTTTCCAGATTTCAGGCAAAATGAGCTCTTCCTTAACATCTGAACTGTAGTGATCAGAGTCGCAGAACTTCCAATTTTATACTGATTCCGAACCACGTCGATGTAAACTTTCACTTAAAAATATCAAGATGATTGGGCCGTGAATCGAACCGCGGCTATATTAATGAAAATCCAGTGACTTCGTAACTCGGCTATTACTACTCCCATAGCATCCCGTATCTCAGAATAACTATAATGAAAAAATCTCACGCGATTTCATTTTTACAAACGCACATGAAATCAATACATACATCTACATACATACTGTAGGTCGACGCACTGTCCTCCGGTTCAGAGGGCCTCGGTTTAATTCCCAGCCGGGCCTAGGATTTTAACTGCGTGCTGTTATTTCCTCTGGCTCGGAGCTAAATATTCGTGTTCGTCTTATTACACTTCCATTCATACACACATAACACACCACACTACGAAACACCAGTAAGACACACTACAGTGAATACAAGCTTCCACAAGGGGTTGGTGTTAGGAAGATCATCTGGCTGTAAAACAGGGCCACATCCACACAAGTGCCCACTCCAATAGCTTCGGAGGAAGAATTCTAGAAAGAAAAAAGAAAGAAGGAAAAGAAAGACGATAGAGTGTTTCTAAGGAATTTTCTTCCACCGCTTTTTTCACGTTCTGCTGGGGACGCGGGTGCAAAATTTTAGGTACTGGTAAATAAGGTGCAGCCTGCGGCATACACATGCATAAATACGTTATTATTATTATTATTATTATTATTATTATTATTATTATTATTATTATTATTATTATTATTATTATTATTATGTCCGTAACGTAACTGTTAGTGTTATTAGCTCCCGTCTTCGGGGGTCCGGGTTCGATTCCTGGAACTGTCAGAAATGTTAGAATGGAAGGAGGGCTGGTAAGTGGTTGAAATGGTACATGTAGCTCACCTCCATTGGGAGTGTGCCTGAAAAGAACTGCATCACCTCAGGATGAGGACACGAGTTAACTTTGTCCGGCTCTATGGTTAAATGGTTAGCGTGCTGACCTTTGGTCCAGAGCGGGGCCTCTCAAACGCCCAAAATCTCACGCGTGCAAACTGAGGCCCAGAGTTCCTGTGCACAGTGCATCGGTCCCACTCGGCTCGGCTCGGACCAGCGCGTCGTCTCAGAGCGACTCGGCCAACCTCAGCTCAACTCGGCTCGGATTTGGAGCGCTACGGAGCAAGTGAGGAAGAGGGAGATAGGCGAAGTGACCGAGACAGGCGTTGGGAAAGAGAGAGACAGCGCTGCACTCTGGTCAAACAAGCGAAGTCGTCTTTTGCACCCTGCACAGTGCAGTGCACTGGTGCATGCACCCTGAAAGGCTCTGGTCCAGAGGGTTCCGGGTTTGTTTACCGGCCGGGCGGAGATTTTAACCTTCATTGGTTAATTCCGATGGCTCGGACCAGCGCGTCGTCTCAGAGCGACTCGGCCAACCTCAGCTCAACTCGGCTCGGATTTGGAGCGCTACGGAGCAAGTGAGGAAGAGGGAGATAGGCGAAGTGACCGAGACAGGCGTTGGGAAAGAGAGAGACAGCGCTGCACTCATTAGAACTTATAACAAATAGGGCCCAATACTCATAGATGCGCAGGTCGCCTATACGGCGTCAGCTCGAAAGACCTGCACCAGGCCTCTTCGGAGGCCACACGCCGTTATTATTATTATTATTATTATTATTATTATTATTATTATTATTATTATTATTATTATTATTATTATTATTATTATTATTATTATTATTATTATTGTAAGAGGCCCTGATGTTGAGATCACCAGTCAGCGTATGACCTATTCGTGGTTTTGTTCAGGAAAGAGGAATCTACGCCGTCAGATTCAAGAAATTCGAAGTTGTGGATTAGAGCGTTATACTTTTTCCTCGCTATGCTTTCCCTCAAAACGCTTCTAGATATGAGATATCTGCTGTTCAGTTAAAATCGTGTAGATTTTTTCCTACTTTTCTTGAAATAAACGGTTGTGTCCCATTTGGGATCAGTCCCATTTGCGATCACAGCAAATTTTGTCCCATTTGCGATCACTCCCATTACAATGGAAAAAAAGAATTTGAAGAAAGACCAGTTCGTGTCCCATTTGCGATCACTGTAAAATTATCAGCAACCTATCAGGGCTTCCAACGTCCATGCAGCAGGGAGACTTCTAACTGGGGCGCACTCCACGCAACCGTGTGATAAGTATTCTCCCAACCCGACCCTTCTCTTGAATGTTTTTTGAGGTAATATTAGTCTATAGTTTTTAACATACTGTAATTATTACTGCTGTAGACATCCATCGTTGATGTAGCTTTTGTTGTTATCTGCGTGCTTACTTACGATATGCAGGTCATTGAGACGAAAAGAGGCAAGCCTTGTGCTTTATATTATGGATACCCTTACAGAAATTTACGGAAAAGTCAGGGGAGTATGGTGACACGGGTGTTTTTCTTTTTATCGCTGGCTTTACGTCGCACCGACACAGGTAGGTCTTATGATGTCAATGGAATAGGAAAGGGCTAGGAGTGGGAAGGAAGCGGCCGTAGCCTTAATTAAGGTACACTTGATTGTTGTGAAAGTAGGAAACCACGGAAAACCATCTTCAGGGGTGCCGACAATGTGCTTCGAACCCACTATTTCCCGAATGCACATCTTTTCGCGCTATCATTATAGAATTATAATTTCTTCAACTTAATTTAATCTAAACATTTTCTTAATATTAGGTTCTCGAATCTTGTGCATCTAATCCGAGCATAAACACAAAAATTATCATTTTACTTATATAGGTGAAAGTAGGCTGAGTGGCCGCGCGCCAAGCTCTGTATTCGGGAAAGGCGTGGGTTCGAACCCCACCGTCGGCTGTTCTCAGAATGGTTTTGTGTGGTTTAATATTTTCACTTCCAGGCAAGTGCTGGTACAGTTCCTATCCACAGGTCAGAGCTGAATCTCCCCACCCCTTACCCAATTTCATTCACCATAACACATTTCATCTTCATTAGCTCCTCAACTGAGATTGGCGTCAGGAAGGGCATCCTGCCGTAGAAACATGCCGTATAAATTAATCTCATCTCATCCCCGACCCGGTATCAAGAAACGAGACTAAGGGGTAGGCATACATATAGATAGATGAAAGTAGTCAAATTATATTTTGAGCAGCTGTTTGCTAAACGTGTCAGTATGAATATTTGAACAGTTTGAGCAGTATTTAAGCAGTAATTTACTAGTGTGCCCTACTGTATAAGAAAGTGTTAACTGCTGAGTTTGAAATGAGATATAATTGCTTATAAAAAGGGTAGCACTGTCGAAGAAGCAAAGTGTTACAGCAAAATCCTTTGTTTTGAAATTGGAAGGTGTAAAATTCAACGGTTTTAATATGCCTATCTTTTGACCTACTTCTTAAAACTCATTTAACTGCTTTTACACCCACAACCATCTGGTAACTCTAAATAAAAGGTTCATTTGAGTCCTTTTTATTGTCTGTCAGTCCCGGTATTAACGCATCAGTCTCAAACGGTAAA
Source organism: Anabrus simplex (assembly GCF_040414725.1). NCBI lineage: Eukaryota > Metazoa > Arthropoda > Insecta > Orthoptera > Tettigoniidae > Anabrus > Anabrus simplex. The sequence goes on along the minus strand of NC_090265.1, from coordinate 1,124,361,557 downwards.
CATAAGTAATTTAATGACTTTCAACATACGATTCATAAGAATCCTAGTATGTAGTTTCGCTAGTTATTTGAGGGATGTCTTCCTGTAGCAGTCTTTCAGTAGGGAATTCCCTCACAGCAACCTGACTGTATGTCACTGATAAGAGTGATCACAAATGGGACAATACTTCACCCGTCAAAAATAAACTAGTTTTGTATTCTACCTGAGTGATCGCAAATGGGACTGATCGCAAATGAGACGACACCAAATAAACAGCATTGCCTGAAGGACTGGGAATTTCCCCTTCATCTCGAGAGGGTTTACGACCTCGGGATCTCATTCGTCTGTGATTTTTCCAAGCGACCAATAATCTTCTATTAAAACGTCAATAATATCTTGTAAGGGTAAGTTTGTAACTTCAATATGTGCCATAATGATACCGCTGACAGCCCAGAAGCTACAGAACGTTGCTCTGTAAGACAACGGAAATCGCTAATTGTACCTCGCGGCAGTGAACTTGGGATGACCTGGATATCGATACGACAGCGCAATCACGCGTTGGGGACCTGCACTAACTCGGTTGTGAGTTCAATGGTAATTAATATAAACCGCACTTTAGGAAACGGGAGTTGATTTTAAAAAAAGAACTTACAGAACATATGCTATCCGTCGTTGATATTTGGCGATGTCGCTGACTTCTGTTTGTACCATTCATTGAGGTGTAAGTCTTAAGCAGAAACTTTTTTTTTTTTTTTTTTTTTTTTTGCTAGGGGCTTTACATCGCACCGACAAAGATAGGTCTTATGGCGACGATGGAATAGGAAAGGCCTAGGAGTTGGAAGGAAGCGGCCGTGGCCTTAATTAAGGTACAGCCCCAGCATTTGCCTGGTGTGAAAATGTGAAACCACGGAAAACCATCTTCAGGGCTGCCGATAGTGGGATTCGAAGATACTATCTCCCGGATGCAAGCTCACAGCCGCGCGCCTCTACGAGCACGGCCAACTCGCCCGGTAAAGCAGAAACTTCCCTACACTCTGGTGTCTAGTGTGAATTAGCAGTATTGATACGAGCTGAAGAGAAGACTAGCGGGGCGTGAGGTGGGACACGGGGGAGCAGCTTTCTCTCTCTGTCGTCTCGGCTATGGCTCTTCCTAAAACTATCGTCAGCCAGCCAGCAGCCAGTCTGCCTTTGATGATGCAAGTGGCCAGTCGAACATTTCGGTAGCGTTCATCTTGTCTATGTGTCGTAAGTGTTGAACAGCGATTTATATACTGAGGCTTACATAACTGTGTTATAAAACATTTATGTTACTATAGTGCTATTTTGTATTACTATTATGGAACCCTGCCGGAAGAAAGGAAAGACTATCCACAGCGAAGCTAGGGAGGTTATCAGGCATGTTATCCAAGAATGTGATGAAGAGGCACGAGAAGGGCAACTGAAACACTTACTGAGGCAAACTAATTTGCGTGTATCTAATTACATGGGCATTTCAGTCAGCACAGTGAGTAGAATTCGCAAGGAAAGTACAGCAGCTGGCGATACGTCACTATCAACACCAGGGAAGCATCGCCCACAGCCCGAAGAAAGAAAAGTGCAATGTGATGGGTTTAATAGAGATGTAATAAGAGAAGTAATTCAAGACTTTTATGTAGTCCAGAAGAAAGTGCCTACATGCCCCAAGCTTTTGAGTGCCATCAAGGAGAAAATCGAATTTCCGTGGGGCGTTCATTCCTTGAGGCGAATTTTAAGAGACATGGGATTTAAGTGGAAGAAGTGTCAGAATTTCAGAAAAATTTTGGTGGAGCGCCCAAACATTGTCATTCGGCGCTGTAGGTATTTAAGAGCTATGCGGCGTTATAGAAGTGATAATCGTTCTATTGTTTATATAGATGAAACATGGGTAGATAATAATTTAACATTTAATAAGTGTTGGCAAAGTGACAATCAATCTGGTGTTATGACCAACAGAAGCTCATCGAATCGCTTAATTATTGTACACGCGGGATGTGAAGATGGGTTCCTGGAAGGAGCGTTGGTTATTTTTAAGGCCGGGAAATCGTCAGGAGATTATCATGGCCAGATGAACGCAGAGAATTTTGAGAAGTGGATTCGTGAGAAGCTGTTGCCTAACCTCCCTAAGAACAGTGTTATAGTGTTAGATAATGCTTCGTATCATTGTGTGCAACAGAACAAACCCCCCACGAAGTATGCTGTTAAGAAGGAAATGAAAAGCTGGCTAGAAAGGAACTATGTGCCATACGGGGAGGATATGAGAAAATCGGAGCTCTTTCATTTGATTGAAATTAATAAAGGTCCCGAGAAAATCTTCCGGATTGATGAGATGTTAAGGTCGCATGGGCATGACGTAATTCGTTTGCCGCCTTACATGTGCGAGTTGCATGCCATTGAACTGGCTTGGTCAAAGGCAAAGAGGATTGTACGGGAAAGCAATGTTACCGGGGACATTTCCATGACAAAGCTTGAAGCCGTAACGAGAACTGCAATTTCTTCTATTACCAAAGCAGACTGTGAAGGATATTGTTCCCACGTTCGTAACAGTGAGGAAGAGTACTGGAAGAACGATGGACTGATGGAAGCCGCGCTCGAAGAATTCATCATATCTCTGGATAGTGACCCTAATGAATCAAGCGATGACCAGTTTTCCTCGTCCGAATCCGAACTTGCTCATCCCCTAACAGACAGTGAGTAACCCATCGAAGATGCTCTTCAAATACTTCTTCGTAGGGTTTCTGTTAATTCGTTCGTGTAACTTTAAGTAAGTGTTCTCCTTAGGAAATATTGGTTTTAATGATATTTTACTTCGTTATTTTGTGTATCATCAAGAAAAGTGACATAGGGACACAAGGCTTGCTGAAGCTAATTTAGGCCTACAGTCTATTGTTTTAAATGTTAATTTATTTGATGGTTGTGTGTGTCAAAAAAGTGACATAGGGACACAAGGCTTGCTGAAGCTAATTTAGGCCTACAGTCTATTGTTTTAAATATTTTGTGATTAATAATATTCTATAAAATTATGTTCTTCAGTAAACTAACTGGTCGAATAATGAATAAGTTACTTTCTCTCACACCCATTTCAGACGGTACAGCACTGGGTTTCTGAGCTTACAATAAGTCTGTGGGTTCAATCTCGGCTAAGTGCAATGGTATTTGAAGGTGCTGAACTACGTCAGCGTCGTGTCGATAGCTTTAACGACACATAAAGTAACCCTTGCGGCACAGAATTCGTGACGCACAAGCGGGAACATTGTTATACAGAATAGTAGAATAGAATACCCCTTCCCCGAGTTCCGGATCACCTGGAAAGAGTAATCATTTATTGCTATTTTTGATATGAATGCTCTTCTTGTATCTATTACTACATTAAACATTATAATTACTCCTAATCATTATTTACGCCCAATCTTAAATTGCAGTTTTTAATTTTGTTTCCTTATAATTCTTTTTGTCCTAGACATTAACAGTGTTATATTGTCTAGAACAACACGTATCTTACCCGTACTCCTATTATAAATTAGTGTAAAATTGTTTATAAGTCCGAACAGATTTCTCCTTAGCTTACAATAGACATTATATATTAACTGAATGAGGGAATGACTGCATGTCTGGATGGGTTGCATGATTGGATCGTAATCATAAAAATTGTTATACGCGCACATATTCAATCTGCTTCATTATTAGACTATTGTTATTATTATTATTATTATTATTATTATTATTATTATTATTATTATTATTATTATTATTATTTTCTTCACGTAACGAACACGCCGGTACATGTGTGTGTGAGAGAGAATGCATTCGTAACTCGGCACACTGACGAACGAAATTGACCTGCCTGTAGCTCACTTCTTGAAACTTACTACATTTGAAATATAGGAAATAAATATCGTCCTCTTTTAGTGATGTAATCGTCATCGGTCATTTTGTAAAAATGTGTAAAAAGTATTATAATAATTAATGCAGTATATATATTAAAATAAAAAATAATAACAGAAGCTCTTTCGATTTGCACCTTGAGGTTGGACTCCGCTCCTGATAAAATCGAATGTTGGCATAAATTCCCAGTGTCAGTGGAAATTAACCTAGATTACTATTAGTTGGAAACTGCCTTGTCTTAATATTTCGCTGGTCGGATATAGTCTATTAACAGATGAATAATGTTACCCACCTGCGATATATAAAAATACATCGAGTGCCTTGCAGGAAGAGACAAGCTAAGGACACTGCGAGGACGAACGTTTTCAGAAACGCAAGTACATACACCAGCTTGGTGACGTGAAGCCAGGGACGAGGGGAGAAGCGAGGCCTAACGCATTCCCGGCCACATTCCTAGCGGAACTCTTCTCTTTAGCTCCCATCAATACCTATCAAGAACCCGACAAATACCCAATCGAACAACACTCGGCCGGCGGGTGCTCTGGAACGCGTGCCTTATCACATAAAATCCGAATTCCTTACAGAACAATTAGAATAACAAAGAAAACGCACATGACCTTTATTATAGAATACAATATTTTAAGTTCACATGCTGGGCTTTGTTCGGTGATAGAACTCTCTATTTGCTCATTATATTGGTTTTTAGCGGATAGAACACGTACAAGTTCAGTAAATGCCTACATATTACTGACCACCAATTAGAAAAGGTCAATATTTTTATATAAATACAGTTGTAGGGGTCCGCAGTCTGTAATTTCGTTTGTATGTATGTTTAGTCCTCAGCTCGAAGGCTGTTTGGATCCTCAGAAGTTCCGCCATCAGCTGTCAAGCTGTCATAGATGGCCTAGGCATCACTGAAGAGGCGTACTAAGGATGTGAGGAGTGAGGTAGTTTCCCGTTGCTTTCCTCACCGAGCCAGAAGTTATATTGCCATATTTCAAGATAATTATCCGTCTTGGGTCAAGTCAAGACCGTATGAGTGGTTTTTAGCTTTCGCGTTTCTTTGTTCGTTCCACCACAACAGGGAAACGGCTGGCTAGATCTCGACCACACTTCATATTTAGAGCCTACTCATCCAGGTTATCATATGTATATGATTTCGAAACCGCTGACTAGACCGGGCGTATAAGAAGACCGAAGGAGTTATTTAATGCTTCCTCATACACAATTGATTTTCTGTAAAATCTTCATAGACTATACAGGAAATGTCCCTTCATGTTAAATCATTTTTATTCTGTACATAATTTTACATACCTACTCTTTAAATGACGGACAGGTTTTAAGTTCTTCCACATGTGACTGACACCCCATCCCCTACGACCACCAGACCGACAGTAAGTATACCGGTTGCCGTGACAACGTCTCAGTCTGCTTGCCAACAAGGAAGCAAATACAGTAGAGAAAATACACGACAGTCTGAGAGATATCGAGGGGCAGCGATTAGAGCTCTGTCTAGCGGAATGGCCTGAAGTTACTGATTCAGTCATAAGAGCACGTGTATTTGTTTGTGAAGTTTTTGGTGTTGTTTATGCGTTTGCAGTAAGTTAACATAAGTAAATAGTAGCGTGTGTCATTCCTTTATATCTCCTCTCAACATGAGTGGAAAGATATGTGCAGTGTTTGGCTGCAATAACTATGAAATGCACAAGGATTCGTGGTCTTTCTTCCGTTTCCCTCGTGAGTAAATATTGTTTTTCCATATATATTCTTCCAGTGACAGAGACTTTTATAGTACTTCCTAAACTTCTGACCTGCGCGACCTATATTTTACCTGGCTTAAAATACAATCAGCTTATTTTCTTGTATAGTGCAGCAGTTAACCTTCAATACCGATGTGTTTTTGTAGGTGTGATTTGTGAGTTTTGAAGTGTTAGAGAAGTGATTTCGATAAGGTGTACAAGAAAGAAGGGGCGTTACGCTTAAGTAATTATTATAATATCTATTCAGATCATTTCCAGGCCAGTAATTTTATAAAATGCCGATTATACAACCAATGGTACGTTGTATTTTTACTCTAATTGTGTGTAAATATTCCTCAAACAAAACTGTCGGAAATATTTTCATGCTTTCTTTCATTCCTCTTCGAAGATTAAAGCCGGGATCTATACCAACACAGAATCTCCCAAAAACTAAAACGTCAAATGCTACTGCCCATTCCGAAAGGAGTAGTCCTTCTAAGAAAAAAAGACAGAAATGTGCCGAACTGTTTATTGGCAAGTATTATTATTATTTATTCATGTCAGAAGTACCAATACATACAAGCAAGAGATGCTGATTATATGTACTGAATATGTAAATACACATTAACAAATTAATCACATGCAGTTATAAATGAAGCACTTGAAAAATTTGCATATGAAGTATAACACATTGAAGAACATACATAAATATTAAAAAGGGGAAATCAAATATTACATGAACATATCTACACTATATATATAATATTTGCACAGCTTTTAACCAGTATTTGGCTACATTGATGGCATTGTTTCCAGCCAGTGCCAGTTCCAACCCTGTACATAAATCTGGGCATAGACGACAGTCCAAGAGATGGCTAGAAGTCTGTTAATCTCCACATCCACACAATGAGTCCCCACCATGCACGTGCGCAGTCTGTTTAAGGACTCCCATATACACCATCCCTCTTCATGACCAGGTGGCAACGTTTCTTTAATCTCAACGCGTTCCGGATGATCTGGGTACCTTTGTTTCCACAGCTTAACACTTGCCTTTTTTGGGTCAGAATCAAGTGGAGCAGAAGACTGTAGAAAACTCTTCCTGGACTTCAGTCGAGCTGGTGGTGGCTTATGTTCATGAAGGGGATGGGCTGAGATGCTGCAAACCTTTTGTCTCTCAATATTAGCAGCCACCGCACGTCTAATATCAGGTGGGGTTATACCTGCGAGTGAATACAACTTCTGTGTGGGTGTTGGTTTTAAACAGCCTGTGATTAGCCTGCAGGTTTCATTGAAGGCAATGTCGACTTTGTTTGCGTGAGCTGATTTGTACCATACGAGACTACCATATTCAGCAGCAGAGTAGCAGAGTGCTAGGGCAGTAGTCCTTACTTTCTGGGGATGGGCACCCCATCCAGAACCAGTTACCTTACGCAGTAGGCAGTTTCGTGATGAAACTTTTGCCTTGAGTTTGGTGCAGTGTGTGGTGAAGGTCAGCGAACGATCCAGGGTAACACCAAGGTATGGAGTATTGCTGTTATTATTTAGCGTATGGCTTCTGCAGACAATATCAGTAATATATATACACATACATTTGTGCTTCACAATTGAACACCTAGTTTTTTAATCCAGCGGACAGCATCTGGAGTTACCAGCAGGAAATCATCTTCATCACCGTGATAAGCTCGAATCTTGCATTCCCTGACGATATGATGAATATTCTGGTGTGGAGCTCCGCAGTCACAGTCTGGATTAGGCTGATTTTTCCACTTATGGAGAACGGTTCTGCACTGGCCATGTCCTGTTCTGATTCTATTCAGGGCAGTCCAGGTCTTGCGTGCTAGGCGGGATCCGCTTGGAAGTCTGGGACCTGAGAAGAAGGTATGAAGGCGCACATCTTTTGCTGCTTCCCATCTACCTTTCCACTCATCAAGAGATTTAAAATACTTAGCATCCATGTCAGCAGCATCACGCAGAGTTGGATGGCGTGATTTTAGTCTATTAAGATTCAAAAGTGGCAGGTCGCTATGCATGGGTAGACTAGGATTTCTCTATATCTTGTGAAATTTCTTCATAAGGGCTTTTGATCGGCGTAGATCAGGTGGCATTATATCAGTTAGCAGTGGAAGCCAATGAATTGGAGTAGATGTGATTCCCCAGATATGATGCCCATTGTGATCTTAAGCTGGGTGTCAACAAGGCTTGTATGATGGCTGTTCAACCAAACAGGTGCACAATACTCAGCACCTGAATACACCAAACTCAAAGCTGAAGATCGCAAGGTGGTTGTTGAAGATCCCAGGTAGTTCCACACAGTTTATGGAGGATTTTGTTTCGAGACTTCAACTTTTGTGCTAAGTTAAGGAGGTGTTGTTTGAAGGATAGTGTACGGTCCAAGATGACACCAAGGTATTTTGTGTTCCAATTATGACGAAAAATTCTCCCTCTGAAAATAACATTCAGTTTCACGTTCGCCAAACGATTATTTAAATGGAAGCAAGACACTTCTGTTTTAATCACACTGGGTTGAAGTCTCCAGATTTGAAGTACTTTTCCAGTAAAGACAGGTCTTTGGTCAGAATCTCTTCAGTCGTCTCCATTACCTTATCTTGTACAGCTAGAGCCAAGTCGTCGGCATAGTAGAATTTTCTGGATGAAGTGTCAGGAAGGTCAGGGAGATATAAGTTGAACAATAATGGTGAGAGAACTGATCATTGGGGCAATCCGTTGTTTAGCTTCCTCTCCTTACTTATGTCCGGCTCCATGGCTAAATGGTTATCGTACTGGCTTTTGGCCACAGGGGTCCCGGGTTCGATTCCCGGCAGGATCGGGAATTTTAACCATGATTGATTAATTTCGCTGGCACGGGAGCTGGGCATATGTGTCGTCTTCATCATAATTTCATCCTCATCATGACGCGCATGTCGCCTACGGGAGACAAATCAAAAGACCTGCACCTGGCGAGCCGAACATGTCCTTGGACACTCCCGGCACTAAAAGCCATACGCCATTTCATTTTTTCCTTACTTATCTTGCTTTTAGTTATTACTTGGAACTCCCGATTACTTAACTTGTTGTTAACCAGTTGAGCCATCATTCTGCATGGTATGAACGAAGACATTTTTAGATAAGGCCTTCTCCATACAGTGCCAAAGGCAGCAGAAAGATCAACAAATGCTACAGATGTTTTCAGCTTCATTTGTTATCCTGCCTCAATGAAGGATGTAAGAGACAATACTTGATCACAGCAGCTACGGCCTGGTCTGAAGACTACCTATTCAACTGGAATATGCTCTAGGATTGCGCTACTTATTCTGTTATATATCAACCTTTCAAAACGTTTGTAGCAGCAGCTAATAATGGCGATGGGTCGGTAGCTTTCTATCTTGTTGCAGGGTTTGCCAGGTTTCAGAATAGAAATTATCTTCGCCTTCTTGAACTCCAATGGAAGTTGACCAGTCACCAGGATGTCAGTGAAGAACCCTGCTAACCATTTCTTAGCATATCCTCCCAAATGAATCATTCTGAATGGATGCCATCGAAACCAGGTGACATACAAGGTTTGAGGTCCTTCAGTCTCATGTCAATGTCTAAAACTGTGAAGGGACGTGCATATTTAGATGAGGGAGATGCCATCTTTTTCAGATCACAAAGCTGTTGTCTAATATGTTTGGCATGTTTCTGGTCGGAAGGCACTCTTGATGTGGTAATGTTGTGCGAAGCAATTTGGTCAGGTGTTACTCCTGAATGCTTCTTCGCTGGAAACACGAGTTTTACAATCTCCTAAGAAGGCTCCATGCTTCCCTGCTTGAGTGGGTAAAAACCATACTTTCAACTGTATCTGTCCATTTCTGCCTTCCAGATAAGTGCTAAGCTGGTCTAAAGTTCTTTAGCTATCTCTTGGTCACTACTTTGCTGGAATTGTTGGTACAGTGTTTCATTTTCATCGCTCCATCCTGGGAAATATTCTTTTCTATATGCTCTTGTTAGCTGTTGTTGTTACTGCACCGATGAACCGATGGTAGTTCTTATGAGATGGAGGTATCCAACGAATGCACTTATCCAGTTCCCTTCAAAACTTCGCCCAGTCAGCTTTCTGTAAGTTCCATTGAGCGTGTGGATTTGATCGTATTACAGGGACCGTGCAACCAGTTTGTATTATTACAGGTCTGTGCTGGCTGTAGGGGAAGGCATCTATCACTTTTCTTGTGGCATTGATTAGGAAGCCTCTTTCATTGCAGGTAACAAAACATAAGTCAGGATTTGAATCCTTGCCACAAGTAGTTGACCTGAAAGTACCTTGATCTTTGGCATCGAACACTAGATGAGGATTGATCACTTCAGCTCACAAGCATGCTTCCATTTTCATCACTGTTAGAGTATTTCCAATATTCATGGTGACTATTGAAGTCCCCTACATAAATTGCAGGATGTTCTGCATATTGTAGGACAAAATTGAGCCAGGGTGTCTTGGGTGGCTTATAAACACTTTTGATGGTGATATCATGCACTTGTATGATAACCGTATGGATATCTTCCTTCACATTAACAGAAATTAGTGAATCGTCGTTTAAGTTGCTCCGAACATACGTTAAAATTCCATAAACCTCGTGATAAGTTGCACCAAGAGCAGTATATCCAGGAATTCGACCTCTGCTTTGGAATGCTTCTTCGCTGGAAACACGAGTTTCCTGAATGGCGACAATATCGCTGTTATTGTCCAGCAGGAATTTTGACAGATAGTCACACTTTGCCCTGCTAATGCTTTCGACATTCGGTTGTAGGAGTCTGATAGATGGACCAATGTTTCTCGTTCATGAGTTCTGGGAAGAACTGTTTCTATGATTTCGTCGATATGTGATTGCCAGGAGATCCTGTGGATAGTCTGGCTGCCTGTTTTCACCGTTGCTCAGTTAGCACCACTCAGGAGGCACGTGTAAGGCAATTAGAGGTTAAACCTACGGACGTGAGCAACTCTACCTCCCAGTATTGTTGTGTTCCATTCCTTTCCTTTCTGTGGGGCTTCTTTGTTCTTTAAATGAAAGGCGTACACATTAGTTTTCGATGGGTTTGGCTTCAGGCGATTTTCCTCATAATAATCTGAGAGCATCTTCAAAACAGCAGTACGGTTTTGTTCCACTGGCTCGAAGATTTTACTCATAGTTGCCAGGCCCAGATCATCTGCGTATAGGAATTTCCTTGTGTGAGGTGGAAGAGGTTGTTCGTTGGTATACATGTTAAATAGCATTGGCGCTAGGAGACTGCCTTCTGAGAGACCGTTCTTCTGTATTTTCCATCTACTCCGCTGTCCTTGAAATTCAACAAAGAAACATCGGCTCTGCAACAGCGTGGCAATAATCGTTGTGAGCCTGAAATCCATACTAATATGGTAAAACTTCCTTAGAACTATCTGGTGTTCTACAGTGTCATGTGCTGAAGAATGATCAACAAAAGCCACTCCAGTAATATCACCACGCTGAAGATTATCATGTAATATCATGTAATATTTTTTCTATTTTGTGTTTCGGCTGCCAGGGTTGCTCTATCGTGGACGTTGGGCCCCTGCGCCATGTCGGGTGTTCCAGAACCAGGATAAGGATCTCTACCCACGTCCACCTGTCTTTCCCATCTTGTCTAGTAAAAGGCTGCATTTGTAATTTTGGAATAGGCTGCTTTCTGAAATGTTGTTAAATGTAGATCTGGAGGGCTCGCCCCTAACTTACATGCAAGATGATTGTGACATATAAACTTGGATTGGTAGCATCTGAGGATTCCCAGGTAACAAGAGATAAGAGACGCCTAGTTCAGATTCCTGTCTCAATATTTTCTGCTAGTTTTTTATTCGTTTTTCGAAGAAATCGAAGATCTTTGTATTTTTTTTTTTACTTATTTTGAGTTACCTGCCACACTGGACTGATCGACACTAAAACCTGCAGCTGACTGACCCCTCAATAAGTATTAGTATATGGTAGAAGTAAAAGGAGCTTACTACAACATACCCTTTTAAGGGGCGGCTTGACTCTGTGGCTCAGGCAGCAGCGCGCCGGCCTTTCACAGCTGGGTTCCATGGTTCAAATCCCCGTCACTCAATGTGAGATTTGTGCTGGACAAAGTGGAGGTGGGAAAGGTTTTCCCCCGAGTACTCCGATTTTCCCTGTCATCTTTCATTACAGCAACACCCTCCACTCTCTTCATTTCATCTGTCAGTCATTAATCATTGCCCCAGAGAAGTGCGACAGGTTTCGACAGCCGGCACAGTTCCTGTCCTCGCCGCTAGATGTAGGGGGTTTCATTCATTCCATTCCTGACTCGGTTGAGACTGGAAACAGGCTATGGATTTTCAAGAGGCGGGTGGGAACCGATTCTTTCTATTTGGGACAATGCGCCCAATTAACAATACTCGCAACATAGTTGACAGCAAAGTACATTAACCGAATCGGACGTAGAACAAAAGTTATCTACATTTATATACCACTTGTGACATGGATTACATTTCATAAGTTCAGTTTCAGATTACGGTAACATAGCCACAGGGATTGGTGTTTATTTTATTTTTTATTTTTTATTTTTTTTTTATTTTTTACAATTTTCCTTACGTCGCACCGACACAGATAGGTCTTATGGCGATGATGGGATAGGAAAGGCCTAGGAGTGGGAAGGAAGTGACCGTGGCCTTAATTAACGTACAGCCTGGTTTAAAAATGCGAAACCACGGGAAACCATCTTCAGGGCTGCCAACAGTGGGGTTCGAATCCATATCTCCCGGATGCTGCGCGGCGCTAACCGTACGACCAACTCGCCCGGTACAGGGAATGTTAATAAACTTCCGGGCTGAGTGGCTCAGACGGTTGAGGCGCTACCTTCTGACTTCAATTAGGCAGGTTCGATCCTGCCTCAGTCTGGTGGAATTTAAAAGTGCTCAAATACGTCAACCTCGTGTCGGTAGATTTACTGGCACGTAAAAGAACTTCCACGAGACTAAATTCCGGCAGCTCGGCGACTCCGAAAACCGAAAAAGTGGTTAAAGGGACGTAAAGCCATTATTATTATTATTATTATTATTATTATTATTATTATTATTATTATTTGGTGTTATTTGCTTTACGTTGCACCGACACAGATGAGTCTTATGGCGACGATGGGAGAGTAAAGGCCTAGGAATTGGAAGGAAGCGGCCGTGGCCTTAATGAAGGTACAGCCCCAGCATTTGCCTGGTGTGAAAATGGAAAACCACGGAAAACCATCTTCAGGGCTGCCGACAGTGGGGCTCGAACTCACTATCTCCCAATTACTGGATACTGGCCGCACTTAAGCGACTGGTTTATTATTATTATTATTATTATTATTATTATTATTATTATTATTATTATTATTATTATTATTATTATTATGTCAATAGACTCTTCAGTGAGGCCATTGTCGGTAGAAACACCAGAGATGGATTCTCTCTTCATGCTTTAAATCTGATTAAAATTTGAAAATATTTCTATAAGAATGGAGGTAGAAGCTATCATGCGATCCATTCTGCTGTTCCATTTGTTCCAACTCCCTTTTCTTAACGGAATTCCCAGCCACACAGACAAGGTCAATAGTCCTCCATATGACAAAAATGTTGCATTATTTCATGGTTGAAATTCCCACAGCCGGTGGCAAACTTACTCTAGTCGATGTCTGCCAAGGTAAACACTGTTGTGAATATTCCATGCATTCTCTTATCACCGTCAGCCTGTCAAGGTTTCTCCAACTACGTCACCAGCAGTGAGAGGAGTGTGTAAACAAGCTTTTTATGTAACGTTCCCTCATTCAAAACCAGTGTGAGAGAAATTACCACAAAGTGCTTCAGTAAAATAGAATTATTGTATCAAGGACGCGGCCGTAAAAAAGACATCTGCGAGAGAATTAAAAAAATGACGGTAGCGGATTAGATTATAACGACCACAATTGAGGCATAAATGGCGAACAGGCTACTTCAGATTTTCCTTTTTTCTTTACAAGTTGTTTTACGTCGCACCGACACCGATAGGTCTTATGGTGACGATAGGACAAAAATGTCTAAGAGTGGGAAGGGTGAGGCCGTGGCCTTGATTAAGGTACAGCCCCAGAATTTGCCTGGTGTGAAAATGGGAAACCACGGAAAACCATCTTCAGGGCTAGCGACAGTGGGATTCGAACCCACTATTTCCCGAATACTGGATACTGGCCGCACTTAAGCGACTGCAGATATCGAGCTCGGTCTTCAGATTTTCAACATAGTGAATCTGATGCCAATAGTGTAACGTCTTGCTCCCGACTAGCTTATATACAAATATAATACGTGTGTTGTGTTACATTAACATTACTGTATATAAATTACATGTATATAATACTAGCTGATGTACCCGTGCTTCGCTACGGAATTCTACATTGTATACAGAAAGTATTGTAAAGAAAGGCGTAGAATTAAGTAATTTAATAGATATATATTTACCAGATATTGTAATAGGAGTTGAATCATGGCTGAGAAATGATATAATGTATGCAGAAATTTTCTCACGGCACTGGAGTGTGTATCGTAGGGATAGGATAGGAATGGTGGGAGGGGGAGTGTTCATTCTGGTGAAAGAAGAATTTGTAAGCTACGAAAAAGTTAAAGATGAGACACAGAAATTCTAGGTGTAAGGCTCATTTCTAAAGATAATAGGCAACTTGATATATTTGGAGTGTACAGATCGGGAAAGGGTAGCACTGACGCGGATTCGGAATTATTTGATAGGATAGTCAGCTATGTGGGAAACGACATGGAAAGAAGTGTGATTGTAGCGGGAGATCTGAATTTGCCAGATGTAAATTGGGAAGGAAATGCGAACGACAGGAAGCATGACCAACAAATGGCAAATAAGTTAATATGGGAAGGGCAGCTGATTCAGAAAGTGATGGAACCAACCAGAGGGAAAAATATCCTGGATGTGGTGCTGATAAAACCAGATGAGCTCCATAGGGAAACTGAAGTAATAGATGGTATTAGTGATCATGAAGCTGTTTTTGTGGTAGTTAAAAATAAATGTGATAGAAAGGAAGGTCTTAAAAGTAGGACTGTTAGGCAGTACCATATGGCTGATGAAGCAGGCATGAGGCAGTTTCTAAAAAGTAACTATGATCGGTGGAAAACGGTAAATAAAAATGTAAACAGACTCTGGGATGGGTTTAAAGAAATTGTTGAGGAATGCGAAAACAGGTTTGTACCTTTAAGGGTGGTAAGGAATGGTAAAGACCCACCTTATTATAATAGAGAAATAAAGAGACTAAGAAGGAGGTGCAGACTGGAAAGAAATAGAGTTAGAAATGGCTGTGGAAGTAAGGAGAAATTGAAGGAACTTACTAGAAAATTGAATCTAGCAAAGAAGGCAGCTAAGGATAACATGATGGCAAGCATAATTGGCAGTCTTACAAATTTTAGTGAAAAATGGAAGGGTGTGTATAGGTATTTTAAGGCAGAAACAGGTTCCAAGAAGGACATTCCAGGAATAATTAATGAACAAGGGGAGTGTGTATGTGAAGATCTTCAAAAGGCAGAAGTATTCAGTCAGCAGTAGGCTTATGTAAAGATTGTTGGTTTCAAGGATAATGTCGAGATAGAGGAGGAGACTAAGGCCAAAGAAGTAATAAAATTTACATATGATAACAATGACATTTACAATAAGATACAAAAGTTGAACACTAGTAAAGCGGCTGGAATTGATCAGATTTCTGGGGATATACTAAAGACAATGGGTTGGGATATAGTACCATATCTGAAGTACTTATTTGATTATTGTTTGGTCGGAGGAGCTATACCAGATGAATGGAGAGTTGCTATAGTAGCCCCTGTGTATAAAGGAAAAGGTGATAGACATAAAGCTGAAAATTACAGGCCAGTAAGTTTGACATGCACTGTATGTAAGCTTTGGGAAGGCATTCTTTCTGATTATATTAGACATGTTTGTGAAATTAATAACTGGTTCGATAGAAGGCAATTCGGTTTTAGGAAAGATTATTCCACTAAAGCTCAACTTGTAGGATTCCAGCAAGATATAGCAGATATCTTGGATTCTGGAGGTCAAGTGGACTCTATCGCGATTGACCTGTCTAAAGCATTTGATAGGGTGGATCATGGGAGACTACTGGCAAAAATGAGTGCAATCGGACTAGACAAAAGAGTGACTGAATGGGTTGCTGTATTTCTAGAAAACAGATCTCAGAGAATTAGAGTAGGTGAAGTTTTGTCTGACCCTGTAATAGTTGAGAGGGGAGTTCCTCAGGGCAGTGTTATCGGACCTTTATGTTTTCTTATATATATATAAATGATATGAGTAAAGGAGTGGAATCTGAGGTAAGGCTTTTTGCGGATTAGAGTGATAAATAAGTTACAAGATTGTGAGCAACTGCAACGTGACCTCGAAAATGTTGTGAGATGGACAGCAGGCAATGGTATGTTGATAAACGGGGTTAAAAGTCAGGTTGTGAGTTTCACGAATAGAAAAAGTCCTCTCAGTTTTAATTACTGCGTTGATGGGGTGAAAGTTCCTTTTGGGGATCATTGTAAGTATCTAGGTGTTAATATAAGGAAAGATCTTCATTGGGGTAATCACATAAATGGGATTGTAAATAAAGGGTACCGATCTCTGCACATGGTTATGAGGGTGTTTAGGGGTTGTAGTAAGGATGTAAAGGAGAGGGCATATAAGTCTCTGGTAAGACCCCAACTAGAGTATGGTTCCAGTGTATGGGACCCTCACCAGGATTACCTGATTCAAGAACTGGAAAAAATCCAAAGAAAAGCAGCTCGATTTGTTCTGAGTGATTTCCGACAAAAGAGTAGTGTTACAAAAATGTTGCAATGTTTGGATTGGGAAGAACTGAGAGAAAGAAGAAGAGCTGCTCGACTAAGTGGTATGTTCCGAGCTGTCAGCGGAGAGATGGCGTGGAATGACATTAGTAGACGAATAAGTTTGAATGGCGTTTATAAAAGTAGGAAAGATCACAATATGAAGATAAAGTTGGAATTCAAGAGGACAAACTGGAGCAAATATTCGTTTATAGGAAGGGGAGTTAGGGATTGGAATAACTTACCAAGGGAGATGTTCAATAAACTTCCAATTTCTTTGAACTCATTTCGAAAAAGGCTAGGAAAGCAACAGATAGGGAATCCGCCACCTGGGCGACTGCCCTAAATGCAGATCAGTATTGATTGATTGTAGGTTAGGTAGAGTACACGTTGTGAGCAAGACTGTATTAAATTGCATAGCTCTTACTGTTACCCTAGAAACGCGACAGAGAAATCACCAAAGGTCTTTTCTCATATGAAGACTGCGTTAGGGAATTTCCATTGTAATGCTAGGCCCGCTTGGCTACCGTTAGTCACAATCAGGTTGGGGAATTGCATTATAATGGCAGACACTCACTCTCCACCTGCCTTTTTAAATCCTCAGAAAGACTGTCTTAGTGGTTTTCCCAAATGAAATGAACACTAGTCATTACAATGACGTCAGTAGGAATGGTGCGAGTAAAAGCAATGATTTCAAATGAAATACTCGATCAAATGCAAAACCACACATTTTCTCACTTTTAACGAACAGTACTACGCTGCCGTTCTAACAGTCCAAAGTTCCAGATCTGGGATGACCAGGCTGCAGACAGCCGTGATCCGTGGACACTCTTTAAGTTTTTCGGGTGAGGGGGTCGGATAGTGGAACGTCCCAGGGCAAAAACTTTGCCCTTTTACTAATATGTTTCCTAGAAGTACCCGATGAGTCGGAAAATCTCAATTCATTACACTGGCGGCGGAAAAATCTATCTGAATTGGAGCCATTTTTTTTTCTTCCAAGCTAGAGAAGAAACCCACTCTTCACTGCTAATTTGGAATAAAATGAATGCAGAATTTAATAAAAGTGAAGAGGAAGAAGCTCCTTTTAATAAACGGCTCTTTTCAGGGTTGAATTTGAGTTATTTAGTGAATTGTGGTGCTATAATTTGGAATATGCCTAAATTGATTTTCTAGACCAGGTCATACTACTACTACTACTGAGCCTCTACCTTATGAATGCACACTGCTCATTCAAAAACAGCGCGTCAGAATAGGGATCAAATAGCTGAATGCTATGATGAACCAGTGAGTTACGTACCAGCAGTACGGTATCAGGAAATGAAAATGAAATGTCGTATGGCTTTTAGTGCCGGGATATCCCAGGACGGGTTCGGCTCGCCAGGTGCAGGTTTTTCTATTTGACACCCGTAGGTGACCTGCGCATCGTGATGAGGATGAAATGATGATGAAGACAACACATACACCCAGCCCCCGTGCCACTGGAATTAACCACTTAAGGTTAAAATCCCCGACCCGGCCGGGAATCGAACCCAGGACCCTCTGAACCGAAGGCCAGTACGCTGACCGTTCAGCCAACGAGTCGGACATCAGGAAATGTATGAACCAGAGGAATGACATGCTAAAGAAGAAAGTTTTCTAACTCCCCAGCTATTTCCCGCCAATATCCAGTCAGGTTTTTATACTCGGCACGCAACAGTAATCCCATCTATGGTGGTTGAGCGGCAGCATAGAAGACAAAGAACATCACCACAAACAATGGGCAATGTGATGTTATTGTTGATCAAAGTTATGCGCTTTCAATATTGTAGTCCCCCTGTGGTTGGGGGCGGTAGAATAACACCCACGGTATCCCCTGCCTGTCGTAAGAGGCGACTTAAAGGGGCCTCAGGGGCTCAGAACTTGGAGCGTGGGCTGGCGACCACGGGGCCCTCAGCTGAGTCCTGGCATTGCTTCCACTTACTTGTGCCAGGCTCCTCACTTTCATACATCCTATCCGACCTTCCTTGGTCAACTCTTGTTCTTTTCCGACCCCGACGCTATTAGGTTTGCGAGGGCTAGGGAGTCTTTCATTTTCACGCCCTTCGTGGCCCTTGTCTTCCTTTGACCGATATCTTCATTTTTCGAAGTGTCGGATCCCTTCATTTTTTTTCCTTCTGATTAGTGTTAATAGAGGATGGTTACCTAGTTGTACTTCCTCTTAAAACAATAATCACCACCACTTTCAATATTGTAGGCCTTCACATTTAATTTTCTTTCGACTCTGAAATACCACTCTTATAGTCTGTACGGTAAAACTGAATAAAACATAAATGGTCGGAAATTGTATTCTCTATAACTTTTGTTATGTAGTACTTTTCGATAGGTATTTAAAAATTAAATTTTAGATGCCTTCTCCTAAACTACAATTTCCTACAGGGCGAATAAAATTGTTTATAACTTAGACTGTAGTTTCTTACTTCCCCCGACTCTATATACCGACTTTCATTCAGTTCTGTTAACCCACGTTCTCGTGGCTCGGCGTTGATATGGACTTGGTAACAAAGATACAAATTCATGAATATCTGTGTTATCGAAGCCGGTACGGTAACAATGTATGACATATTGAACCCATAATTCTACGGTGAGAAAATTATATTTTTTTCTCTCAATATTTATTTGGTATCAACAAGCTACTTTTATTTTTGAGGGCAGCCATGTTGCGCTCCTAAGAGTCCCGATGTCGCGTGGGAAGGATCTCACTCACGGCAAGCTCGTGAAATACCGTGACACCTCGGCGGACCTCGAGTGCCCGATAATTCTTTAAATTCATGGAATTCTATATAACGAGGGATTTTGGCAATACAGTAAAGAAAGAAATAAATAAGTTAAATTATTCGTAAACCCTACTGTACGTGAAGACAGAGCCCCCAGGGAAAAACATAAATGCAGTTAAGCCTAAGTACATGTCAGCATAAGATCAGTGAACTAGCTACACGTGCCAAGGTCAAGGGATGAAGAAAACGCGCGAAACGCACGGGCAGAAATAATTTATTTCCCCTGTTGTGAGTGTGGTAAAATTATAAGATTAACATCTAAAATAAGTGCAAGCCTGTCCGGAAGTCTGGGACAAGTCTCATCAAAATCGGTCTATCGGACGCAAAATTGGCAGACTACGCAATCAAGCTTAATAGTGTGGGTAGCGTCCCTTCTGAGATTATAAAAGGAACCCCCCACCGTATATTTTTTAGTGTCGATCTGGGTCTTGAAGCCGCGGGAGCTTCCGCCCGTCGTCAGTGGAAAATTGCGCCAGATTGATCTACAAATAACTAAATACATGTCCGTGGCTGAGGTCCACATACTCGGTTAGGAAGAGAAGGTGATTGAAAAAGTTCTGAACGTTTGCCGACGAACTATGAAAGTGTAGGCGTTGGTTAAATTATACACAGCAGATTTTATTATATCATCTCACGTACGTTTGAAAGTGGTAAGAGAGTTGGGGAAGCTATTCAGAGTAGTTCTGCTCCCTTTATCTGTTGAACACCTGTTTTATTGGAGTAACAGAGAGAGACAACTCTGGGAACGAGCCAGACAGTCGCAGTTGACTGCAGAACGAGGGAAGTTCGTGGTGTAAATTACAGAGAAAGTGCGTGATTTGTGTGGTAATTTTTGTATCGTGTGAAAAAGGCAGTGTTTGTAAGAGTGAGATGTTGGAAATGAAAATGTTATTTGTGAAAATGTACGGCTAAAGTACGAGGTCAGCTGGCGACGATGTAGCCAGAATACTGGGAATGACTCCATTGTGCAGGTCTGTCTATATTTGTATTATGTCGTAGTTAGATGTTATTGTTCTGTCCCAACAAAATTTTCAGGATGATTGTCGGGTTGATATTTGTAATTATCAGGCGAAAGGTGTTGTAATTTTTGGTCAGCGTGTGAAAATTTTAGTGTGTAAATTTCACGTCAAGAAACTGTAAAATGCGACGTTTAAATTTGGTGTTAATGTTCGATGAGATATTGTCCAAAGCGTGGAACTTTTGGGAAGTTATAAGTGTAAATTAGTCGTGGCGAATATCTTAATTTCAAATATCAGTTGAATTCGGAAATGTTTAATATAATAATAATAATAATAATAATAATAATAATAATAATAATAATAATAATAATAATAATAATAATGTCTACCGCGGGATAAAGACATTTTTCTATGTTAAAAGTGCATTTAACCAGTATATTTTTACAAGGATCGCAGGCATTCAGAGAAAATTTCAGTGAAATTCGAAAGAGTTACAGTTATTCATGGGAAGTAAAATTTCGAGACATCGTGTATATCAATGATACGAAAATCGCGATGTGTTCTTGGATTCTCGAGGTCCGAAAGTCGTAATAACAGTAAAGTCAGAGATGTGTTTTATAATGATCGTTGTTTTCACCAGAGGATTGATTTATGGAAAAGGGTCTTGGAAATATAAGAAAAAGGGATTGAGAGCGCAGAATTTATATGTATGCGGAGATGAGAGGGATAGGAATATTGAAGATGAAATGAAGCCTGGATTTTAAGTGATACCGCTGGAATAAGGCGAGGAGAATGAGTTTGAGACAGGCTATATTTTACCGAGGAAGTATTTAGGAAACAGGCTGTATTGAGACAGGCTGTAGTGTTTTCCGCTACCAATCCGAAATTTGAGACGACTACTGTGTGAAGCACCGTGGATTAATAGTAAGATCCCAAGTGAAAACGACTCTAGTAAAAGGTTAAAAATCTTGGTAGTAAACGTCCAGTGACTTGTTACTTAAAGCCCGTATGAATATTAAGATAATGTGACCTCAAGGATAAAAGAGCATTTAGGACACACGGTTGGTGTTATATTGAATTTCGTTCACTGGATATGTCATTGGTATAAATAGTTGGAGTTTACGATAGGCGATTTGAGAGTTCTAATGTGGTAGTGATGATTATTATTTTGAAGGCATCCACTAAATGGTAGACGTGTGTTGGGAATTATCATTTGCTTCCCTAAACTTCTTTGCACAGGCTGAGATTGTGTTTGAGGTGGAGAATTGTTCGTCACGTATATTTATTTTCGAGTCCACGTATTGTAACGATATAGACACTTGCTGTATTTTTCAACTTGCATTCGTTTAATAGTAAGAGACGTTTGTTCCGTTATGTGTTATTAGTCTGACCAGGTTTAGTATTAATGTCAGAGTTTGTTTGAAATTGCTAGTTCGCCTGATATGTTAAGGGATGCGTAGTACGACCCATTTTTGACGCCCGACGATAGATTTAGGACGTCACATGTTATCCTTGGAGTTACTGATGATGAGACGTCCTAGTTCACGCCCGACGATAGAATTTGGAAGGTATCATGTACATAGATTAGTGTTAGGATGTACAGATTTTAAGTGAGCCCGACGATAGGTCTGGGAAGTCAGCTGTACACACTCAAGTCTCAGATATAATAATAATAATAATAATAATAATAATAATAATAATAATAATAATAATAATAATAATAATAATAATAATAATAATAATAATAATAATAATTGCAAGCTTTAATGACTTTGATATGTTAATTTATTTTACGGACTTAATTGTTTTATCGTTCTGACGTCCGTTTCGTTTTGATAGTGTGCATATTGACACTCAGTGTATGTCGTACTTTCATTTTATTCATAGTTGAATTTAATTAAGTAATCACTTTATAAGTAGTATGTTGGGACAGACAATAAATAGATAGATCTGTAATGGTAGTCATTGTTTTTCAAGGGAAAGAATTCCTTAAAGTTGTGATATTTTTCAATGTGGATTGGTAATTTTATTAAGCGTAACAAAAACCATTTCTAACCTGAAAATCGGTTCAATAATAATACTTTTCAAGTGACTTTCCACTTTTTAATTAACTTCAGTGTTTGGCATTTCTTCTAAATGCATGATGAATAAGTGTTTCCTGCATTTCGCAGTTTTGTTCCTTTAGAACGACATAACGTAAGATCCTCACGGACCATGTTGTTGTTGGTTCCTTCCGAACAGCTGTTTTGGGTGATGCACATTTAGCATCGGGATTACCTTATCACTTAAGGGTGTCATGAATGACAAATACATGGTGGAATTTTATTTCAATTGTGAATGATGCTGTTAACTCGTAGTGAACACCATGCTTTCCCATAACATTTCGCAACCTATCTAAAGCAACTGATAGTCAGTTTGGTTCGATTAAGGGTCCATTCGGCGGGTGTTCCGTATCCGTAAAGGGTATTCGACTGGTGGATAACCTTAATTGAGAGAAAATCAGGCGTTCTACTTGTTGAAAGTCAGATTTTCCACGGATCGTGTGGATTAACTCTCAGTTCTCGTTTGGAATAATAGGTGCCCGGTTTTCAGGTCTTCCCTTTTTCAGTTTTTCAGTTTCGCTGTCCACTAATGTACTCACTTCTCCGAAGCAACTCTTCGATATTGTAAGAAATAAATCAACGCTATGCAATGTGACTGTGTTTGAAACATTCAAAAATAAATAATTCATTTTTTTATTTCAAGAATGTATATTAAATTAATAATGTTATCGTGCTATTTCGATTTAATAAAAGTTAGTAAGCACATTTTGCTCCTCATTTCAAGTAGTTAGGCTCTCTTCTGAACCCCATCGTTTGGTTAAGATCGTGACCGAATTTATTCCCGCAACGACCCATGATTTAAGAGTTCTAGATTGTTCTACTGTAGCAGCCGTGGCCGACCAACGATGGAATGGTAAGTTCAAGGGTTCAATATATGATCGGAAATTTAATTCTATATAACTTTAGTTATGTAGTATTTATCGATAGGACCACTAATAATATAAATATTTGAGAATTAAATTTTGGGCCTTCCCCTAAACTACCATTTCATTCAGCATGAGTAAAATGATGTATAGCCTAGATTGTAGCGGCTCATCCCCCGACTTCACATACCGATTTTCATTAAATTCTCTTCAGCCGTTTTCTCGTGATGCGTGTATAGACAGACAGACAGACAGACAGACAGACAGACAGACAGACAGACAGACAGACAGACAGACAGACAGACAGACAGACAGACAGAAATTACAGAAAAGTAAAAAGTGCATTTCCTTGTTACTATGGACATGACCGATGCAGAAATTCCATTTATTTCAAATTCTGAGCAATGTACAGACAAAACTCTTATTTTATACATATAGATATACCCCGTAGTTGATTAGTTAATTTTTTAAATATTTTAATACAGTTATAATTGTTTGTGGTCTCAGTAAACGATCTAGTGCTGTCTATTATTATAATTATTATTGTAAATGACGTTTCTTTTCATTAATGACGGGCTGAGTAGCTCAGACGGTGGAACGTTGGGCTTCTGAGCCCAGCTTGGCAGGTTCGATCCTGGCTCAGTCCGGTGGTATTTGAAGGTACTCAAATACGTTAGCCTCGTGTCGGTAGATATAATGGCACGTAAAGGAATTCCTCCGGGACAAAATTTCGGCACGTAGGCTTCTCCGAAAACCGTGAAAGTAGTTAATGGAATGTAAAATTATTATTATTATTATTATTATTATTATTATTATTATTATTATTATTATTATTACCCATTGAAGGCGTTATACTGTACAACAGCAAGCCGCGCGGGGCGAGTAGAGGGGAGAGTGAAGACTCGGGGCTGCAGTCGCTTGAGTGCGGCCAGTACGGCAACACTGAAGATGATTTTCAGTGCTTTCCCATTTTCACACCAGGCAAATGCTGAAGCTGTACCTTAATTAAGAACACGGTCACTTCCTTCCTACTCCTAGCCCTTTCCTATCCCATCGTTGCCATAAGACCTACCTGTGTCGGTGCGACGTAAAACAACTCGTAAAGAAAAAAGTATATCTGTAGAAGTACCATAATTAGGGTCGTTTATGTCCTGTTATTTGCCAGGTTAATTATAAACCGAGCGAGTGGCTCCGCTGTTTTAGTCCCGTAGCTGTCAGCTTGCATTCGGGAGATGATTTTCCATTTTCACACCAGGCAAATGCTGGAGCTGTACCTTAATCAGGACCTTCCTTCTCTTAGCACTTTCCTATTCCGTCGTCGCCATAAGACCTATCTGTGACGGTGCGACGCAAAACAAATTGTAATAACATATGAACTTAAATCAAATCTTGAATTTGATCTAGTGCGAGTTCGACAGATCTTTGAAGATGAGAAAAGCTATGCCCTTCACATCAGCATGTAAAATAATTCATGAATACATTAGGTGCTCATTCGGCAATATTCTCTGCACATTCTACTCCGTCTGGGGTTCGCTTCCAGCAGCACTGACAGCAACTAGTCTGGCGCAACGCAATACTGCAATACTAATTAAGTATATGGGTTGATGGAGAAGGTATTCCGTGCCTATACCCATTCTGAGATAGGCTGTATTAGTTGATTCAGCCGTAACCTTATTACGTGGACATAGATTGGTAATCAGACAAGTGTAAAGACAGCTAAAACAAACGAAGTCCAGATTAAATTTTCAACATTAGTTTTTACTATATTTGGTACAGGTTGATGATAAATAAAATATGATACTTAGAGGTTTAGGTTACGCTCGACGGTTAGTTGTAAACAGGTTGCCCGAAGACGTAGGGTGCGCCTGACCGAAGTGCAAACAGTTCTTAATAATTAATTGATATTATTATTATTATTATTATTATTATTATTATTATTATTATTATTATTATTATTATTATTATTATTATTATTGTTTTAATTCAGACGAGGCTGTGTCGTATCGCAGCCGCAAGTCTTGGCGTAGAATACGTACTGCGTGATTGTATTGTCAAAATAAAGTACCTTCAGTAAAGTGAAACTGATGCCAGTAGTGTGTTTACTTACTATCATGATTAAATGCATCCCGGGCGAGTTGGCCGTGCGGTTAGGAGCGCGCGATTGTGAGCTTGCATCCGGGAGATAGTGGGTTCGAATCCCACTGTCGGCAGCCCTGAAGATGTTTTCCTGTGGTTTCCCATTTTCACACCAGGCAAATGCTGGGACTCTACCTTAATTAAGGCCACGGTCGCTTCCTTCCAACTCCTAGGCCTTTCCTATCCCATCGTCGCCATAAGACCTATCTGTGTCGGTGCGGCGTAACGCCACTAGCAAAAAAAAAAAAAAAAAATGCATCATAACGTAAGGGTTTGAAATGTTAATACTGGCACTTTATTTCTAATTCTTATAAAAGGAAATGTATACTTCTTCCTGGTCTTTTCCAGACTACTTCAGGGTGGCACTATCAGTGGATTTAGCCCAGTTCTACTGAATGTTGCATTTGCTGACGCCAAACCTGAGTGGATTCACTATCCTATGTTTCTGTGGAGGTTTGTAGTGTGATGTGTTGTATGTGAGTGAAGATGTGTATTAAGAAGAACACAAAGACCCAGCCCTCGAGCTAGAGAAATTAACTAGTCGCGCTTAAATCCCCGGCGCGATCGGAAATCGAACCCGCGACCCTCAGAACCAAATGCCACTACACAGACCATTCCGCTAGGTATCCAGAATCAAAACAAATTTACACATTTTCGAGCCATTTTCGGTTAGACTTGGGTAATCAGCATTCGCTTCCATGAGTTCCTTATTTGCCACTACTGAGGTAGTAGATGTGCTTGGCTGGGGATGCAGCAGGACGGAAATCGCCTCACGATTCTCGGCCGCCTGAACAATGTGACGTTCCCGATAAGTCTTCCGACGCTCGACACTGGTGATTTTGTACTTTTGTCCATATATCGCAAAGTTTTGTTAAAGAAATTGCCCCTACTTCTTTACACCACATTTTTATTATACACTCTTTGAAACGTCTTGTCGTATACTAGAACTTACTGAAACGAATCAAACGATACCTCACATGACGTAGTACACGCCGTAGTCCACAGCTACATTAATCGATAACCGCGCAGCACGGCGAATTTAGTCTACCTGAAGTTGGTCACGCTATTGCATTACCAGATGGCGCCATAACGAAAGCAGACTCATGCTGTTAGGTACTGAACACTGTGGTCGGACGTGTTGTCTAGAAATTATTTCGATTTTAAAACGTTCGGGTTTTTTTTTTTTTTGCTAGGGGCTTTACGTCGCACCGACACAGATAGGTCTTATGGCGACGATGGGATAGGAAGGGCCGTGGCCTTAATTAAGGTACAGCCCCAGCATTTGCCTGGTGTGAAAATGGGAAACCACGGAAAACCATCTTTGGGGCTGCCGACAGTGGGATTCGAACCCACTTATCTCCCGGATGCAAGCTCATAGCCACGCGCATCTACGCGCACGGCCACGTTCGTGTTTTTGTAATGCTACCGGTCTAAATATAGTTCCCAAACAATAGAGGTGTTCTGCGTGAAAATCAACACACAAATTCACCATATTGTATTACTTCACATCTTTATCCCGTGCTCAGAGCTGTAGTCCACGACGGACCAGTTTTGGCGATATTCAGCAGCCTGAGTCGCTGGTCCATTCAAATCGAGATACAGTCCGACTCGTTGACTAAACGGTCAGCGTACTGGCCTTCGGTTCAGAGGGTCCCGGGTTCGATTCCAATGGCCCGGGGACTGGGTGTATGTGTTGTCTTCATCATCATTTCAGCCTCATCACGACGCGCAGGTCGCCTACAGGAGTCAAATAGGAAGACCTGCACCTGGAGAGCCGAACCCGTCCTGGGATATCCCGGCACTAAAAGCCATACGACATTTCATTTATCGAGATACAAAAATATTAAGTTCCGTTGTTTCTATATTATTCAAGCTCGCCTGGTGGCCATGATCTTTAAGGCGTAAAGTCTACGTGATCTGACACCGTCGTTACCCGGTTCGAGTCCCGTTGGTCGGAAAAAGAATCACCATCAGAATGTTGGCCGGCGGGATACGGGAGGTGGTGGTACACAATTTCTAATCACTACATTGCGTGCCAAAATCATGGATAAAATTCTAAGCCACTCCGCAGTGCTCATATGGAGTGAAGACATACATATGACGTTGTTGACGACGATTGGTCCGTCGGAAGGTGACGTAAAGCCTTGAGCAGACCCTTTGCTGCTTTTCGAGAGGAGTAGGCTATGTGCCAGTACCGGGTTTCACCCTCTCCCTTCCTACTATCATATATCACATCATTCATTTCATCTCATTAGCTCCTCTGATGAGGGTGACGTCAGGAAGGGCATCCGAGCGTAAAACTTGCTACGAATATTGGTCTCACTTCATACCCGACCCCGCAGAGAAACGGGACAAGGGTTGGATATACATACAATTTCTATATTATCCGTCTAGTTAACAGGCATTTGAAATGCTAGCCATTGGTTTTACCAGCGGTGCAGAACTCGGAAAACTGGAGGCGGAAGAGTGGGTAAGGTACAGGCTGCACACATTCACTGGCGTCATCACCCATGAACAAAACAATGAGCTCGAGTTCATGAACAATATTACACAAAATAAATATTTCTGATCGCACAATAACACAAACAATTTACAGTACACACATTATGCTTTCAGTTATATGTAGGTCTATATATGCAATATGAGTATTTTTTAAAAGAACGTCTCTAATATTTGGTGCTGTTTGAAAGAAAGGGAAAATCTGGTCAAATTAATCACATCACTCAACACCAGTCAAGAAGCAAATGTTCGAACGTCATACGGACGCACGGATTGGTTCAACATTCGGAAACAGAATCGTCAATATCGCATTCTATCACCACCTTCGATTTGCAAAATGTATGGCAGAAGCAATCGTCAGAATGACTGCTCTGGATGAGTCTAGGTTGGCTATGAAAACCTGGTGGTAGGTCTAGGTATGCTGGACGATACCACCCTGCTGGCAGAAAGCAAGGACCGCCTTGAATATTTGATCAGCAAAGTAACAGACGAAAGTGAAAAGGGAGAAGACTAAGATCATGATGATAGCAGAAGCCATAGATGTTAGGATTAAAGTTTACTAACAATGAAGAGATAGAGGTGGAAAGGATTTCATCTACCTTGGTTCTAAAATGCATTGCGTAAGTAACTGCATCCCTGAAGTGAACCAATTGTTAGCCTTTCGACGGAACTTAATTATGAGTTTGAAAAATATTTGGAAAAGCAGGGAAATCAGTGACAGAACTAAACGCAGACTGGCCAACGCCATCGTTTTCTCTGTAGCCATGTATGACTGAGAAACTTGGATCCTGAAGAAAGGTGGCAAGAGAAGGATGAACTGGTGTTGGTGACGTCTGCTGAGAATACTGTGGACCGCCAGAATTAGTAATAAGAAAGTCTTGGACCAGGCTAAGCCAAGATCTCCTTGGAAGGGAATATAGTGAGACGAAAGCTATCCTACTTTGGCTGCAGAATGAGAAGTACCTCCCTGGGTAGGGGAAGAGGGACTGGAAGGCCAAGATCACGTTGATTAGATTGTTAAAGGAGATACTGTCATTTCGATCGCTGAACTGGAGGAAGCTGCCCGGAAAAGAGCTGAATGGAGACACATGATCCATAGAATGGTCGGAAAATAGAAATTAGTGCCCTCTTCCCGAGGTGGCGCAGCTTCTTTTAGGCATATCCCCAATGGAGGTGAGTTGCACGTACCATTTCAACAACCCTCCCGCCATTTTAAAATCTCTAGCAGTACCGGGAATCGAACCCAGGCCTCCGAAAGGACGGCAGCGAAGAGCGCTAACCTTTAGTCTACGAAGGCGGACAAGAATGATCAGAAACCGTGCTTGACTGAACGGATGAAGAGAGGGAGGGAGAAATATTCAAAACTCGCTTAAATTAAATTACCACCGAATGACTTGGCCGTGCGATTAGAGGCGCACGGCTGAGAGCTTGCACTCAGGAGACAGCGGGTTCGAACTCCACTGTACGCAACCCTGAAGATGGTTTTCCGTGGTTTCCCATTTTTATACCAAGCAAATGCTAGGGCTGTACCTTGATTAAGGCCACGGCCGCTTCCTTCCTACTCCTGACCCTTCCCTCCCCCATCGTCGCCACAAGACCTACCTGTGTCGGTGCGACGTAAAGCCAATTGCAAAGAAAAACAAATTAAATTAGCAGGCTGATAATACTTAACTGGTTAAACACACATATTTGTAATGTAAAAGAAAATAGGTGTCATATGCTTATATTTTATTAAAGCTTGCGCCTGATATCTGTAATCCTTCATGGTTTGCCATTCTTCTTTAAACTGGTATCGTTGGAGCGACATCGCGTTTTGTTCCACCACAACACAATCACAACGCTGTACGGTGTGAACGACCTTCACCTTACATTGCGTTTTAAATAACGTAACCTGGCTCTGACGTACGTACACAACAGCTGTGTCCCAGTTTTGCATGCCTGGGTTATACTCAGATGTCAGCGCCACCTTTACTACTTACTTCACACGCCAAACCACAGAACATGCACTACATACGATAGCGTCAGGTAAAGGAACTTGAACACACCAGTCGGTTATACATGCCTCATACAGTATATACCGTAGATAAGATATTGTCAGGTAAGGCACGGCTCCTTGTTCAGCGTGGTGGCCATGGGTTCAGAGGGCCCTGGGTTCAATTTCCGGACGGGTACAGGATTTTCATTGTGTGTGGTTAACTCCTCTGGCTTGGAGACTGGTTGTTTGTATTCGCCTCAATACACGTCTCTTCATCTACCTACGACACATAACCAATCACCACAGAAACATGCAATAGTGAATGCAACCCTCTTCATAGAGTTGGCGTCAGGAAGGGCATCCAGCCGTAAAACAACAATAACAGACATGTTACACATGTGAATTGAAAATTTCGAGCTGTGGCCAACAGTTAATTTATATCCGTAGATTCAAAGGAAAAGCTTTATTTTACTACTAACAAACCTGTACATGCATCATGCACAATGTTGGAGTTATTTACCTGATATTTTCCGAGTACGTTATCAGAAGCCACTACAGCACCACACGAGTGGCCAGTAGACCTACCGTACTGTACTTCTCGCAGAAGGTAACTGTGTTATGTGTTTCCTTGAGTGAGCTACAAGAGTAGTGGCCTTGATCACAACTGGTGCTGCTTAGCTACTCTACCTACTGTAGCTCACTACAGGTCAGTTACAAGGAATGACCAAGATATTAAACCAATGCTCAGGCCTTCCCCTCGCGGCATGGAACTTCTTAATCGTCAATGGATAGTGTTCTCAGAAGAATAGGACAGTTAATCACTACCGCAACGTGTGCGCAATCAAGCATGTGTGATGACGAGGGCCGGTTTCAAGTATAGACAGTTTTTTTATCACTGGGGAAAACCCTGGACCGGTTACAAGTAGATCGTCAGGGGCTGAGTCGCCATACATAGGAGGCCTACATAATTTTGCATAATTATGTGCTACACCGCCTTGCTGCTGCTGTTCGGGGAACGCAAGAATATCCAAGTTGCGTCTTGTGCTTACTTCGTGGGTAAGTTGCGTCATGCGGTTCTCTAGAACAGGGGTATACAAACTTTTTTGTTGGCGTACCCCCAAAATCCAATTGTTTTAATTCCGCACCCCCGAAGCACGAGTATATTGCGATTATATCAGAAATAACAAATGATTGTTGCTGGATGCCAAATGATGGTAATAACTAGAGGACCCGTGGTGCATTCGTTATAAATAGGTCAGACAACATGTCTTGATATGCTAGTCGCAATCATATTGTTTTTCCTGCCCTTTTCAATGGTTTTATGAAAATTTATACCAATACATAATACAAAGGGCACTAGGAAAGCTTTTCAATACGCAAAAACGGTTGGCTGGACACCATTATTATGGTGAGGGGTGAAAACCGGTCTAGAAGACAGCAAGGCGCGACCTTCACACCAGTTGTTACCAAGCAGTGAGACTGAAAGCATGTTAAGATGTCAATGTGGTCTAAAGGTGAATATCGTGCAATTATCCGCTACAATTTTGCTCGTGGATTAACTGTTGACCAGTGCCTGGAGGAAATGACTCCTGTCCTGGGGAAAGACTGTCCACATCGGACAACAATTTTCCGCTGGTACAAAGAGTTCCAGAGGAGAAATTTTGGGGCTGAAGACGATCCTCGTTCTGGGCGACCGTCTGGATCAGTGACTGAGGAACACATTGAAGCTGTGAGGAAAATGTTGACATACCGACAGGTAGAAGAGTCCCTCCACATCCCTGCACCAGCTATTCATTCAGTTCTACACGACCATCTCCATGTTAGAAAAGTTTGTTCCCTTTAGGTGCCCCATTCACTTTCAGAAGAACAAAGGGCACATCGAGTGAAATGGTGCCGAAAATGCTAAAACAGGTTGAAAATGGGACTTCGTGTAACGTCAATAGCATCGTTACAGGTGACGAAACTTGGCTTTATTATTACGATGTTCCAACAAAATCCCAGAACAAGGTGTGGCTGTTTGAAGATGAGGGTACTCCTGTGAATGTGCGAAAGTCAAGGTCAGTAAAGAAAAGGATGATTGCAGTATTCTTCATTAAACGGGGTATCCTGACTCGGGTTGTGCTAGAAACACAAAGGACAGTTACTGCCAAGTGGTACAGTGAGACTTGTCTGCCTCAGGTCATCCAGGCTCTCAAGCAGCTCCGTCCAAGGTCACGGCTCAACACTTGGCTCTTGCATCACGACCACGCTCCAGCACATCGTGCTAATATAACAATGGATTTTCTTGCCAGATCAGTGTTGTCTGTGCTTGATCACCCTCCATACAGTCCTGATCTTGCCCCATGTGACTTCGCACTCTTCCCAGAAGTGAAGATGAAGCTGAAACGGCGGCGTTTTGCATCCGACGAGGAGCTTCTGGCAGCATGGGATCAAGAGTGTGAAAATGTAAGCGAAGAAAAGTGGCAGAGTTGGTTCAGTGACTGGTTTCGACGTATGGAGAAGTGTATTGAGTGTGGGGGAAATTATTTTGAAAACGTCTATAGCGTTCACTCACATTGCAAAACTTTCCTAGTGCCCTTTGTAATTTCTTTCATTCGTAATGTAGTTTATAACACTTCTTCCATACAATATTCGCTGTGCGTCGACTTTTCGGGCGTATCTGTACCTTAACATTTTCAAACGATCTTGCCCGAGATAGGGCAACATACAATTGGCCGTGATTGAATACTGGTTCGGGTAAGTAGATAGCTATTTTTTCAAGAGTTTGTCACTGCGCTTTATTAATGATAATACAGAAGGCTAGTCGCACGGGGAACTGTCTACGTTTATAAGAAAACAGCAGAACAGTATCCGATGGAGACAAGTCAATATCTTATGTCCCATATTTATTCCAGTTAGAATTTTCAACTCCAAGGAATTAACGTGCATTTTACATACCATGAGTCTTGTTCCATTGAACAAACCTTGAGCAACATTGAAGTTGCGTTGGAGTATTACAACACTGCCTGGTTTCAAGTTTAGCTGATGTGGTGGCAATCCGCTCACCAATAGGCTGTTTAAGAATTCCGGTGGAAACTGCATTAATTCACTTTCATCCTCGGTTATTAAGTGGTTCACACTTACTGTATATAACTCCTGGCTTCTAGGGGTATTAGAGCTAGAACCTTGTTATTTATTTCATCGCAGTGTTCATTTTTTTGGTGCGATAATGGCTATTTTAGATATACAAGTACATTGCAGTGCTGAAAAGTCTTCGCCATACGTTTCACTCACAATATCTCCTATTGATACCAAAGAAGTGTCCGACTCGTTGGCTGAATGGTCAACGTACTGGCCTTCGGTTCAGAGGGTCCCGGGTTCGATTCCCGGACGGGTCGGGGATTTTAACCTTCATTGGTTAATTCCAGTGGCCCGGGGGCTGGGTGTTTGTGCTGTCCCCAACATCCCTGCAACTCACACACCACACATAACACTATCCTCCACCACAATAACACCTACACATGGCAAATGCCGTCCACCCTCATCGGAGGGTCTGCCTTACAAGGGCTGCACTCGGCTAGAAATAGCCACACGAAAAAAAAAACCAAAAAAGTATGTAAATGAATGAAACTGGAATCATCGCCATCTACAGAATTGTACTGGCCATTACCTATGTCTAACAAAAAGTTCCCAAATGCACACTCCTCAGGCTTGGTGCGCATGTTTTTGCGAAGAGTGATTTTTTTTTAACTGACCATAGAGGAGAGAACGGAATCGAATTCTGAACTGTCGTAGCTCGTGTCGCATGAGGTACAACAGGTAATACTTGCCTAAAGTGGCCCCCTAATACTATGATTGTATTCATTAAGCCCTTTAAACGTCCGTTTACACGCATTAAAGAATGCCTATTGGCCATTGTTGCTTCATCCCAAATAATTAAACTGGCGGATCGAATAAGATGTGCTTCTTTACTGTTCACTTTTAGCCTCGATACCGAATGTGCATGTAAATTTAATGGCAATTTGAAACGGCTGTGAACATTACGATCATAAGTTAGTAATGTTGCAGCCATTCCAGTCCATGCTACAGAAATAACGTTGATTCCAAGTTGGTCACAAAGACCTATTAAACACGGGTACACAAAAGTTTTTACAGTGCCACCGGACAATCAAAGAAGTAAGCATTACTCACATTTTGATCAAACTTTGAGATCAATCCTCTAATTTCATCAATGAAGGCACGTTGTTCTTTATTTGCTTTCACCACCAAATTCCTGATATTTTGCTGTTCACCTGCTTCTTCCAAGTTGTTACTTTCCATGTTCACCAACAAATTTTCAACGTGGGGGTGGGGGTGGGTGGCAGATCAAAAGAAGACAGAGGACATCCGTGCAGTTTAAGTGTTTCAGAGATCGTTTGAAGAGCCAGCTGATATGCAACGTCTTCAGGGTGAGAACGCAAGTAATCTTCAAATAAACAATCCTTGAAGAGGTGCCACAAATTCAAAGCATCACTTGGCATCTGAAAAACGCATATGTAAGCGAATAACTGTCGCAGCTGAAATGGAATTTGAAATGAAGCTACCTCTTTCAAACAATTATGCCATTCGGAATCATTCGCCGTCAAGCCACGTGCTAAGGCTGCTGCTTTGAAAGTAGGATGTACAACACTTTTGTAATTTCTTAAATCCTGAAAACAGGTAGCACCTACATCATGGAGTAGTAATAAACGTAAGTGATACCGCTCTGAATCAGATGGTGAAACATTGTCCATGCGACCTATGATCTTATGATAATTCTTCTGTTTGTGCCACTGATTGCCCTTCCATGTATAATATACTGGCGTCTCTGGATATATGTATAAGGACTTATTGTACCTGGATTACTGTTCAACTTGAGCCATGCAATCAACTTGGCACGGCGTAATTGTGCTTGAATAGGGATGTACTGAAACACTACCGATAGATGTCTCACGTGTAGTACCCGGTATGCGCTTGTCGATCGTCATTTGTTTTATGTGTTTTTAATGGAAGGTACCTAGTTAAATGCTGAAGTTAAAGATTTAATACATCGTTACGACAACAAAGACGACAAGAAAATTGTGATATCTGACTATTGCTGTGTCCCAATGTCCCAAAATCAAGGTCACCGTATTCATACCATCAATTTCCTAAGCAAGATGCTTTCCGTAAAAAGTGGTTGCATGCGATTCGTAGGCAGGACCTATGGAATAAAAATATGACTCCTAATATCAAAGTCTGCTCGAAACATTTTACAGATGGAGATTGTCATTACTGAAACTGGTAAGTTAAGCTAATTAGTACTAATTAAGAAATACATTTATAATAAGGTAGTACATTCTGAAAAGTTAACATGACCTATTTCAATAATTTTAGGCGAAAGACTTAAGGAGAACACTGTACCTTCGATATTGTCATGGTATGGCACCGGTACCTTGGAAATAACTCCGAGAGCAAGAAGATAAAGAAGCAGAAAAACAGCCATAACACCGTGTGCGGTACGGTACCCTGAATCACACAGTGACCTATAATTTGACACTGGAGCACCATCAATTTCAGACTTCCTGAAGATTACTTCCAAATTTGAAATTTGTATACCGGTATTTGTCTTATGGTCCGAAACAAGATCCTGAAACTCGTGCGCTACACGGAAATGAAGTTCAGTCGTACTGGATGTAGCCCCAGGAGCTGCTGTCACACCAATGTCGTGCCTTATGTACGCCTATAACCGACAAAGAAAAGAAAAAATACCGTATTAGGAATTTTTCAAAATGCTATTTGTACTTTAATAATTCAATCTTAACAAAAACGCTAAAAGAAGGAGTTGCTGCATTTATTCCCTACTGGTACCTTCCAATCAACTCTCGCATTTTTCCGGATATTTTTTCGCCCCTTTTCTTCACTTCTGCTTCCAAATCCGCAATCGTCATTGTACCTATACCATTTCCCGTCTTGTTGAAAACATTAGCAGAATATGGTAACTCCATTTTAATGCATTTAAAGCAAAAGTTTCGTTTCGATGATCGCAAATGTAGGAATACTCCATATAAGTCTCATGTAAAACAATCGAGCAGCGGAAAGCGCATACCGGGTACTACCATTACGCTGCCTAGCGGACAAGTTTTGCGTGATACATCCCTATTAACGCATCCTCAGGAGCATTGTCTTTAAAAAAGACATTTTGGGAATCTCGTAAAGGAACTGGCAAACGATCTACAGTGTGTGATTGATCATGCATAGAGTACGCAAACATCCTCCTTGCAGCTTCTGTTGGACCAACATATCTGGTATTCTAGAAGAGATTGATTTCATTATCTTCTGCAGCTACGAGTAGATTCCAGCACTCATGGCCGTTGTAGACATATTTATGTATATATTTAATACTGCGAACGCTTGAGAAGATTTCTGCGTTAATGTGGGCTTGGAAGTATTGTAAAAGGAAAGGATTGTAGAGGACAATGAACTAATTTCCTATTTCAACATGCTCTCCCTGAATGGATTTTGTTACGGTTCGTCCATTATCTGGCCAACCACTTATATTTTCTTTCTTCTTCACGCAAGTGCCATAACAGGTAAAACTTGATTATTTTTTTTTGCTAGGGGCTTTACGTCGCACCGACACAGATAGGTCTTATGGCGACGATGGGATAGGAAAGGCCTAGGAGTTGGAAGGAAGCGGCCGTGGCCTTCATTAAGGTACAGCCCCAGCATTTGCCTGGTGTGAAAATGGGAAACCACGGAAAACCATTTTCAGGGCTGTCGATAGTGGGATTCGAACCTACTATCTCCCGGATGCAAGCTCACAGCCGCGCGCCTCTACACGCACGGCCAACTCGCCCGGTAACTTGAAAACAATGTCCTCTCATCCATGGGTAACTAATTCAGATATGGAGTTTGAATTATTATTATTATTATTATTATTATTATTATTATTACTATTATTATTATTATTATTATTTTACGATTATGGTTATTATTATTACTTGTATGTACGGCTATGAAGTGATGTACATCCATTTAGTATTAGTATTATTATTATTTACGTAGTCGAATGATCGCATTGTGTGTGAGGTTATATCATGAAACATGTGCCATACATAAATATTCATATGAGTTTAGTTAATATAAATACTTGTAAAGTAATATTATAAAATTTATACTTACCTGCATTTTGAAATCCATAATTGTGAAACACACTGTAACTTCCAGAATGGTATAGGCACGAGAACGATTGAGAATACATTATAGTCTATGTATTATGCACTCTCGAGTTTTCGAGAAGGTATTGCATGTAATGTATCTTCTGGAAGCCTGGCCAGGATACCTATGTAAAGAGACTATCTTGACGGTGAAGTTAGTTACTGTTAAGTGAGTTGTTGGAAGAGAGGTGGTGGTGGTAATTATTGTTTTAAGAGGAAGTACAACTGGGCAACCATCCTCTATATAACAATAATCAGAAGGAAAAAATGGAATGGATCCGACACTTCGAAAAATGAAGGTGTCGACCAAAGGAAGACAAGGGCCACGAAGGGCGTGAAAATGAAAGACTCCCTAGGCCTCCATAGTAATACCGTCGTGGTCTGAAAAGAACAAGAGTTGACCAAGGGAGGTCGGATAGGATAGATGGAAGTGAGGAGCCTGGTACAAGTAAGTGGAAGCAATACCAGGACTCAGCTAAGGACCCCGTGGTCGCCAACCCACACTCCACAGTTCAGAGCTCCTGGGGCCCTTTTAGTCGCCTCTTACGACAGGCAGGGGATACCGTGGGTGTTATTCTACCGCCCCCACCCACAGGGGAAAAGAGCCTCGAAGGGCGTGAAAATGAAAGTCTCCCTAGGCCTCCGTACGTAATACCGCCGGGGTCGGAAAAGAACAAGTGTTGACCAAGGAAGGTCAGATAGGATAGATGAAAGTGAGGAGCAAGGCACAAGTCAAAGCAATTCCAGGACTCAGCTAAGGGCCCCGTGGTCGCCAACCCACGCTCCAATATTCAGAGCCCCTGAGGCCCCTTTTAGTCGCCTCTTACGACAGGCAGGGGATATCGTGGGTGTTATTCTACCACCCCCACCCACAGGGGGATGTTGAAAGAGAGTTGTTGGAAGAGAGTTATTGGTTGACGAGTTACTGTTAAGTGAGTTATTGTTCAGTAGAGTTATGGTGTAGCAAGATTATACTTGTTACCACGTGTGTGACATGCTTTTAAGCAGTCATCTGTTTCAACTGTGTGTTGAGGTTGTAATCTCCATGTGCAGCGATTAGCAGCTGTTTTAAATGGCGGTTTGTGATGTGAGTGTTTTCTTTGTGCCAACAGCGATTAAGGTTTTGTGTGTGCTTAATTTGTAAATACATGTAAATAAAAATAATTGTACCACCTGACAGCATCTCGTGTGCGTCTTTGTGGATACGTTAACTGGCGACCGTGACAGGACTATTAAAATCTATTGGACTCGAAAATGAAGAACGACCAGAGGACCGATGTGATGTGTAAACAGTTAATTTCCTTGGCTAAAAACATCTAGACCCAATTAAGAAAACTCGAGGAGAACATCGAGAACCAGTTTGGAAAACTCGAGGAGAACATCGAGGTCCAGTTTAGAAAATACAAGGGGAACATCGAGAAGCACTTTGAAAACTCGAGAAGAACATCGAGGCCCAATTTCGAAAACTCAAGGGGAACATTGAGACCCAGTTTGGAAAACTCGAAGAGAAAATCGGGGTCCAGTTCAAGACCGGATTGACGTCAGAAGAGGGAGCTGAATATCCGATCACTGGACTTCGTGGGCAGAAGATGGAAGTACGACGCAGCCCGCAGTCATGTTCGACCTGCGAGGAAGCTGTGGGAGAATTCGGCGGGCGCGGCGGTGTCCACCAGCCGGGAGCCGACTGCCGAAGCCGGCTGGGGGAGAGGGTGCAGCGCGCCGATGGAACGCCGCGGGTGTTCGACTCCAAGACTGAACAATCAGACGACGCGACGGTGAATGGGCCGTACCGGCATGACACCAAGAGCAAGGCGCTCGACAGCCGCAGTAAGCTCCACGGCACCGCGAACTGTCCAGGGAGGATGTTCAGCGTGGAGTGGAACTATGGGAAGGCTCAGACGATGTCCCAGGAGATGGAGGCAGCGATTGCAATGACACAGCCAGTGGGACCCCTTCTACGAGACAGAGAACCAATGGGGTCCGAACCGACAACAACCAAACGAGGGTGCCACCTGACAGAACACCAAGGTACGAACGAGGGGAAAGCCAGCGGAGCTTCGAATGCCACGCGAGGATCTGTGGATCACCATCACCAGAAACGAAGACACCGTCGACCAGACCCAGCGGACCCACCATGGGAAGGTGGCCGTCCCCGATGGAACCGCCGGGCTGCGAAGTGTGGACTTCGACAGCGCCAACAGGAGGGCTGTGTGACTGAAGTGGTCTGCGTGTGGTTAAATGGTGTGGACCAAGAGAGTGTGAAAAAGTGTGGAAATTGTTTCAAGTTGTAGGGGGGATATTGACGCAAGTCCGATAACAGATACAACTTGAAAACAATGTTCTCTCACCCATGGGTAACTAATGTAGATATCGAGCTTGAATTATTATTATTATTATTATTATTATTATTATTATTATTATTATTATTATTATTATTATTATTATTATTATTATTTACTGTACATAGTAGAATGATCGTATTGTGTGTGAGGTTATATCATGAAACATGTGCTATACATAAATATTCATATGAGTTCAGTTAATGTAAATACCTGTAAATTAATATTATAAAATTTATTCTTACCAGTGTTTTGTAATCCATAATTGTGAAAAATACTGTAACTTCCAGAATGGTATAGGCACGAGAACGTTTGAGAATATTCCATACATTATGTATTATGCACTCTCGAGTTTTCGAGAAGGTATTTTTTGTAATGTATCTTTCTGGAAGCCTGGCCAGGATACCGATATAAAGAGACGATCTTGACGGTGAAGTTAGTTACTGTTAAGTGAGTTCTTGGAAGAGAGTTATTGTGTAGCAAGGCTTATGCTTGTGACCACGTGTGGACGTACTTTTAAGCTGTCAACTGTTTTATTTGTGTTCCGAGGTTGTAATCTCGATGTGCAGCGATTGGCTTTTGTCAAAATGGCGGCTTGGTGATGTGAGTATTTTGTTGTGACAGCAGTGATCAAGGTTATGTGTGTGTTTAATTTGTAAATACATGTAAATAAAATAATTGTACCAACTGATAGCATCTCGTGTGCGTCTTTGTGGATACGTTAGTCTCCTCAAGAAATGACTTGGGAAAATCTTTCTTACATTTGCCATCTTCCATACAAACGCAAGAGGTTTGAGATGACCGCATGGACCATGCACCATATGAGTTGTCACCAGAAACTAGAGTTCTTTATTCGAAGGATCTGGAATTTCAGCTGACACAACCTTAAGTCACTTGGATTTCGAGATTTGCAATCCTCTTCCAACGACAGTTAGTAAATGAATATGGGGCAGACCGCATTTTTGGAATTCTTCTGTCTACAGAAATGCCCTAACTGTACCAAAGATTTGCACTTCATGTATTAGTCGTAGTAGTTCTTTAACTTTAGTGTGGAAAAATCGCACAACAACATCTAGGCGGTTATTAGCTGTTTCCCAAGGATGAATACTGCTTACGATGTCTGGCCGTCCAGCATTACATGTAAAAGTAATAGATAAATCAGGTTTTCCAAACTTCTGAACTATTGCCATGGCATCTTGGTAGTTTTGCAGCATGTTTATGAGACTGCCAATGAAGGAAGAGGGTAGAATGACAATACGTCCAGCGCGAAGGTTTTCTTGTTCTACCCTAACAATGCATCTGCTAAACCTACATATGTTTCTACAAGTAACTTGGTTTTTCTCCTTCCTGATAAACTTCAATCGGTCTCCTTCAATGCGACAATAATAATCTACAAAAATATGCTGAGTCAGTTTCCCAGTATTGATGACTGTATTGAAATTACCTAAAGAACCTTTGCTTCGTACTGCGATCATATACAAAATATACTCTCGCATAGTCACAGTCTGTCGGGCTTTGGTTCGACGTACACTTTGAATTGGCATTTCCATATGCCAACCTGTTTCACTACACGGCCAAATTAAAGGATAGTACATAGGGTCACAGAGTATACTAATATAATTGAGGTACTGCAACGTTCCTTCTTTCTCATGAATTGTAATACTTCTGTGAGAAGGAGGGGCTCCATCTACTTTTTCAAAAACTGCAGCTATTTCAGAATGTGTTGGTTCACTGAAACGCCAACGTTATGCAGATTGTTCATGGTAGAACCTCATTAGAAAATTTATTTGTGGGCGATTTTCTTTTACAGCCATGCTTTTTCTTCTTCAACCATTCGATGCATTGTTTTGTATGAATGCAGATAAGGATTGAAATTGTTGAGCAATGTACTTAGACTGCGAAGTACATCCTCTCACAGAGAAGCATTTGCGTCGTGCGATATTCTAATTTCGTTCGCCTTGGTGAAGTCAAGAATACACAGTTGACCGTATGAACTGCTTTTCTGGTTCTTGGCATACAATGGTGAAATGCGATAATGTATAATGCCATGAATTTTAAAGCAGTAAGGACCATAGTTTGTTGGTAACTCAATTTTCGCACCAAATTAAGCAAGTGACATTGCATTGTTATACTGACGAATATTGTCCCTATTTTTTTTTCACTATTACCAATAAATAACTTGTTCATTTCATCTAGTATGGTAGTTCTCGGAAGTTTTACCTTTCCGTCATAACAAAAGACTGTATAGTGTCCTGATGTATTTTACTCTGGTTTAAAATATAACGCACAGCAATATTGTCAAACTCCTTGTAAGCTACCTATCGATTAAGAATTTGTAGTTTGTAGTACATCTGATACAGCGCATTTGAACGTTGGTTTTAATATTTTTGAATTGTTGAATTTTTTAACTTTCAAAACAGCCTTTCGTTTAGGCCTCAAATTTTCACCAATAGAATGAGGTACGACATCTTCATCCAATATAAAGGATAAGTCGCCACAATGAACTCTTTTTATTTTTCTTTCGCGATGTCCTGTCAATGTCGCCCTTTGTTGCCGCTTCTTTGAAACTACAGGTGTATGTACACAGTTATTCAAGACAATGTAATGTCAATTGTCTAAAGTCCATGATGAGAACAGTAAATTATGGACAACGTCGCCGGAGCCATAATCAACAGTCGTATTATTATTTTGGTAATTCACTCTGAAGAGACACTGAGGAAATAAGTCACTAATAGTACTAAGTTCAGCATGTCCAGCATATGTACCATCGACCTCCATTATACGCTTTTAATCAACAGGTCTCTTGATAAAATCTTTACATTGATGCCAATTCTTGATTACATTGCTAACACAACTTGAATGAATTTCATAATGCCCATCTTCATTTTCATGTAAACAATAAGAAACTGCACGAAATAAATAGGTTCCATCATCAATAATTTGGATCACTTCAAAATGTATGTACACCTCCATAGTGACGCTGATTCAAAGAGATGCGGCAAGATATGTGGATAGGAAATAATATGAACGATACATATCATTGCTTTATGTATCGGAAATGATCAAGGAGGCAGTGGAGTGCGGGCCGAGTTTTTGTTGTATTTCTTGGGTAAACAGTGAAAGGCAATGAAATTAGAAGCCTCTTTTTGTATATAACATTTTCGCCGAGTTTAGTGAACTCGGCAATATATTGTTCGCTGCGGAAGTCGACTACAGTCGACATGATACCTTCACCTTCCAAGACCAACTACAGTTATCAGACCTGGAGGGATGTATCGATAAGTGATAAAACAGCCAAGAGCTTTGGCCATGCGTTGCGAGCAGTGTTTCCATATCTAGCTGGGACCTCGTCGGGACACTGTGAGATGGGTTTTTATAGAAATGAAATAGAAAAAATTTCATATAATTATCTACTTTTTATTTCGAACACAATTACATGAAACTTGTTGCGGCAGAAGTAGTTGGTACACCATATTTTTCGGAAGATTTTACCTTTTTTCAGCAATTTTTTCCCCTTTTACCTATTTATAAAACTCCATGTAAGTCAGCTTGTAGTTGAACGGGCGCTGTAAGATTAACTCCGCAGTCCCTGGCAGCAGTCGGTTTCTTTCATCAGTCCACTGGGCCGACATCAAAGAAAATACTCTTTCCAAAGTGGCGTTTTGTGCGGGGATAAAAAAGAAATACTCACATAATTTTAGCAGTTAGCATTTGCGTTCAGGATTATCAGTTTCTTTAAGAAAGTAAATCCACATTTCCACATTTCTTCCACGGAGTGTTTAGACTTCCATTCTTCCGAGTCACGCACAGTTTCTAAAAGGCTCTTCAGTTACATATATTGCTGAAAACATTTGTCGCCTGAAATCTTCACACCACTTTCAGTCAGGTATATAATAGTATTTTCAATCATCACCCAATCGGCGGTTTCAGACAGCGTCATCTAATCAAATACTTTATATTTATTAAAAGAATTAGCCCATTTATCTAAATAATCAAATGGAGCCATTGTCTCTTCCTCAAATTTCTAAATCAAATTAATTATTTCTTGGTTAGGGTTCTCATTCTTTAATTTGTTCACATTAATCTTAGTTTGCATGCCATTAAAATTGGCAGTCTTCCTTCCATTGAGACATTTTTGAGTGTCGATTAATATATTACTTATTTCAATTATCGAAACTCTATCCTTCTCCACGCTTTTTATATATGTTTTCAAACAGAACCAAGTTTGCATGCAGAAACATGAAGTAAATTTCACTGATCGCACTACTGAAAAAAACTGAAATTATTGTTTTAATGGAATACAAGGCTTAAGAATTCTCTCGACTGCGGGCATTTAACTACAGCAGTCTTGATTTTGAATGAAACAGAAAAGTCTGATAATTGACATCAACGTATAAGCAGAACTCTTTCAGCCTCTCTGTCCTTACCGTGTACATTGAAAAATAATTAATTACTTTCCTGGCGGTTATTTCAATGTCGACAGTTAAGACTCCAGCAGCGCTTGATATAGTGTTGTGGAGAAAAGGGGAAGGGCATCCAATTCCTTCTACATTTCTTATAGTTTTTCTTTAATTTGGTGAAGCACATTCCTCTGGCCGCGTCGATGAAACCCTCCGAAGTTGGTATTGGAATTGTGTCCACAAAAAGCTATTAATTTATCTAATGGAATTTGCAGTTGTCCTGAAGTGTCTAGACGAAACTTTGCAATTGTCTCCGATGTATCGTTATTCAGCGAATCAAACTTCAACAGCTTCCGTCGGATTCCCTCACTTTCAGTGAAGTATTGAATAAAGAAAGGAAACATCTTTTCAGCCTTTTGGTTCGATGCGTTGGTGCCGATTCCGTAAAATGAAACTTCTTGCAATTGTTTTATGCATTCGGACATGGAGTGTGGTGCGAGAATATTTTTAACAATCGCTGTAACCTTGGTCCTGGCTGTAGACTGCTTTGCGGCGAATTTGTAGCCAGGATACATTGCGGAATTTAGTTTTACAGTACAGTCAAGAGAACTGAAGGATTGCTGATGCTTGACAACTTTATAAGCTGTTGCTAGTTCTGCAGCAGCAACGAGCTATTGGGTATCTTCTTTAATCATGAATGTATAAATGGGCTTTGACGTCGATGCTACCGCGAACCTATTTGTATGATTCTTCGTAGAAATGTGATGCCTCAAAGCTGCCTTACTTCCGTGAGTTACTGAGAAGAACTGAGATGAAACAGCTACAAATCTCACACAACGCTTCATGATCCGTACGTCCTTTCTTGACACAAGACCACTCTTTTGTGTAATCATCTGAAAAGTGACACTTTCTCTTTTTATCCTTAGGCATTTCCGTAAGCTAAAATAACTAAGATTACTAACTTGCACTAGTTGTTCGTATTACGTTCAGAAAGAATCGTCTCATCAGATTGCTATTCAAATATGAACTGCCCGATTCTTCCGCGTGGCGCTGCTTAAATTGTTCCAGGCTCTTACTACCGGAGAGGTCTTGTATTTTTTCGAATGATGGCGCTA
Source organism: Anabrus simplex (assembly GCF_040414725.1). Classification (NCBI taxonomy): domain Eukaryota; kingdom Metazoa; phylum Arthropoda; class Insecta; order Orthoptera; family Tettigoniidae; genus Anabrus; species Anabrus simplex. The sequence continues at coordinate 1,124,316,702 of NC_090265.1, read as the reverse complement.
GATCTAGAAGGTCCTTGCATCGTCGATACAGGAAAAGCATCCAACGATATCTGCGAGACGACCTTGTCAACATAAACTTGTTAACATAAATAAAACTAACTGAGGCTGCATTTACATGTTGCGCTAACAGATGACGTTACTTCAGTACTTTAACTAAGATCTTAACTGTATTTTTTAAAATCGGGACAAAACTTGGTCTTATCGGGATGTCGGGACAAGAAGGTCCATAACGGTGACGGTTCCGATATATCGGGACGGATGGCAACCCTAGTTGCGAGGATATTAGGTTTTGTTTACATTAGATTAGATTTATATTGCTCATGTGTCCAAGCGGAAGAGATCACCTTGTATCCTATGTTCGAGACTTCTGTATGTGTTCAATAATGTTACGGTTCCTTCTATTAGCGATTTAGTAGCTTCTGATCCGCTAATGACATACGTATTTAGACGGTAGCCTGTTTAGAATTTTTACCTATCTTAAGTGTTTCCTTGTTCTTCGGTTGCTTTCTTTGATGTGTGGTAAGGGATATGGCTTAAATGTAGAAAATGTGATGGATACATTTTATGGGTCGTAAATGGTTATGCCAGGTTGTCGATCTAATTATGAATATGCTAATACCACAACTTTTCGGCTCCCAAAGGTCAAATCATTGACGGAAAAATAAGTTAGGAAGACTATCTTTATCATTAAGAAGTGACTGGTATTACTTCCGTGTATTAGGTATTTCATACCTAGTTCATTGCAAGAGCCGCAGGTTTTCCTTTCGATTGTGACGTGAACATCCTTTATATTTCATTCAATTGATCAAACATGGTTTGAAGTGTCAATTGTCAATATTCTTGACCCTGTGTCTCATTGCTTTCCAGACTTTTCCAGGTGTCGAATGTTGACAATTATGAATATGAATGTTTTCAGTTACAGAATGAAATAGATCCATTGGTATGTTTATGAATTCAGTGAGTGAGAAAAACGTGTGTAGCTTAATCTTGATGATGAGTGTGTGTTGTTTCGTTGCAAGCCAAAATTAAAACGCGAAATGAATTGAAAGCTTCCTTCTTCTACACTGGTGTGGTTTACTGGTAAATGTTGGTAAATGTTAGTGAATATTATCTTTGATGGGTACGCAGGTCGAACATGTATTCATGGTTTAAATACGTTTAGATGGTACAACAATATCATTTCGTGATTTTTGGCTCTGGAAACGTGGTTTATGTTGTATGTAACATCTCCTTTACGGGAATTATGGACATTATGATAGTTATTTATTTTATGTAGGATTTTATCAACAATTACAAAAATGCTGTTGAGTGATTTTTCAAGGGACGTTGCTAAGGGCCTCCAAACCAAAAATGTAAAAGTAACAAGCCGATCCGTAAATTCCTAGGCGTAAAGTCAGGGAAATATGAAATATTGAAACTTGATAGCAAATGATCTTCTTTAGAAAATAACGTGTCACCTTAATTATACTTGTGATTTTCACATTTGTTGCTTTTGGGGTTACGTGGGTCGAATATGTGTTCGTGACGATAAATAGTATCATATCGTGGTTTTGAACTACATAAATGCAGTTAATGTTGAATATAATAATTCTTCTTTACGGAAATGATGAATATTATCGTTAATCATTTTATCTAGAACTCATATCCATCGCTTTGCCATTGTTTCACAACAGACTGCAAGTCTACATCAAGGTCAATGGCCCAGGATAGTCGCCATATTGGATTCTGTATTACGGTCTGATATATAGTAATTGGTCTTATTATTATGTAGGAATATCGCACAATGTGCATATATGATATAAAAATTACGTGATTACACAGTACAACTAAAGATAGTGTTCTTTTGGAACACAACTCTGCGTGGTACCGTTGCCAAATTTTCCCACACAATTGGCAAACACTATTTTCATGGACGTACTTTCTATGGCACAGCTTGTAATGAAGTCCATGGACCGCGAAGAGCGTTTTGGTATGCCGCAGTTCGTAGCAAAATTCATCCATTCCGACGTCATCATGCCGTCTGTTTGGTAAAAATGTATCCTTATATTAGCTTTTTTTATCCTGCAGTTCTTGATGTTCAGCTTGCTATTGTGTCGTAGAAGGCAATGGTACTTTAATCGCAGTTCTTCTATATAGAACGGTTGTCTTGTGAGCTAATAGGTTAGTCTCTAAGGAGCGTTTCTTGACAGGCAGAGAACTTTTTTAAGATACGTGGCCTTCTCTCGTTCTACTGTAGATGGGTTATCCTTCGATAGGTGTTCCCTCTGAGTAGTTAGTGTGACGTAAAAATAATAACATACGATAGGTGTTGTCAGATAATGTCCAAGACGTATATCATGATGGGAACTGTTTGTTCGTAGACTTTCTTCTCTTAGCAGCATGTAAGTTATTAAAAACGCTCTGCCATCTGTTGAATATATTTGGAAGAAGGGAAAGGTTAGCGAATCAAAGGGGATCTAGCAGGGAATAGTATTCTCCCTTGATCAGAGGACTCTCTGGCTTGACAGATAGCAATCAAACATGGCTGCACGCAATGACATCAAAAAGGATGGAAATCACATAAATTTCAGAACAGTAATGAAAGTGTTAGTCGCTTAGCAACCTGCTAAGTAGCCTACAGAATGTATTGCGGGTTAGGGTAAGACTTCGCTTCCAATTGTTGGAGTGATCATTTAATGATTAGATTTTACTATTATTGAAAGTCGGCTGAACTTAAAGACCTCCCAATGCTTCATAATTCAATGACAGGTAATTCCGGAGAGAATACAACAAAAATTAAGCAAATTGGTCCAGAAGAACAGACGGACGGTTTTGCTAAAGCTGTTTTAGTTAACTATTTAATATATATTTACAAGTTGCTTTACGTCACACCGGCACAGAGAGATCTTATGGCGACGATGAGAGAGGAAAGGACTAGGAGTGGGCAGGAAGCGGCCATGGCCTTAATTAAGGTAAAGCTCCAACATTTGCCTGGTGTGAAAATGGGAATCCACGGAAAACCATCTTCAGGGCTGCCGGCAGTGGAGTTCGAACCCACTATCTCCCGAATACTGGATACTGGCCGCACTTAAATGACTGCAGCTATCGAACTCGGTAATAATAATAATAATAATAATAATAATAGTAATAATAATAATAATAATAATAATAATAATAATAATAATAATAATAATTTGTATATCAATCCCACTGAAACTCTGCAGACTTATCTGAAAGAATACAAATACACTCGTGTCGAAAATTTCCCTCGAGAAGGCATTGATATACGAATGTAGGGAGATACGAGCAGAAAGAACTGAAAACGTAGTCGAAGGTTATAGAAAATCATAAAAAAGAAAGTATAAAGAAAGAATAAAGCTCTAAAATATGACCTCCAAAAATGTTTCTATTTATTGGACGCGAATACTTGTTTCAGGTGAATTCCTTCGTTAAGACGATTCAAGTTTTTATCGCATACAGTGTTTCAAAAAGTATTTCTTTTTCTACAGACTTCAAGTTTAATGTTATGTTCTTAGTGGAAAAGATAATGATATAGAAAATACATTACTCAATTATTTATTGTAGCATAGGTTCAAAACGTACGGAGCAATGAATCCACTTTTCTACGCAGGATCAATATTGCATGCAGAAACATCAGAAATACTGGACAGAAACATTTACCATCACAAGGTGAATAGATGGGTAGTAAAGCCAGGGAATGAAATCCCTAAATGATCGGGGACGAAATGGTCAGAAGAAAGTAAACAGGCACACAGTGAAAGAATGAAAGCAATGTGGTCTGTTAGATAGGGGAATCATAAATGTAATGCGTGGTCCAACAGGGTCCATACGCATATAATAATAATAATAATAATAATAATAATAATAATAATAATAATAATAATAATAATAATAATAATAATAATAATAATCTTCCGCAGCTTATCCCGCTTTCTCAGGGTCCCTGAGCGCACTGAGGCATGATAGAGTTGTGGCCGGGGATTTAAGTTCGGATTCCCTTCCTGACACTGAAAATCCCATCCCAGCAACATCGCGAATCAAACCATGATCGACAGGCAAGCAGCTAAGCCGCTACACTATCCTGTTTCTCAATAATAACAATAATGTATTGTACCTTATATAATCGTCACTGGACAAAGGAAACCTCGTAACTCCTTCGGAGAAAAGATTACAGAAGAAGTCCAAAGCTGAGTGGTCAGCAATGGCTGAAGAACTGTTCCTGGCATTTTCATTGCCTAACGATAGCCCCATTATTCGACCATTGGAGTCTTCTGTTCACTTCTCAGGCAACGCAGCAAGCCTTTACAAGGCAGATGGAGAAACGTAATTTTTCTCGCCAGTGGAATTCAGAGGTTTTCATTCCCTAACAATGATACCTAGGCCTATACGAGTATAATTAGTAACGTAACAATTAGTATTGTACTACAGAATATACAGTCACTGAAGTAAAACTGAAGTGAATAAGTGGATTACGAAACAATTAAAAAATAATGTAGCATGAGTAAGAAATTTTACATACTTACGAATTGGGAGGTAAAAACTGATACACAATTTAGAATTATTTCGGAAAGGTGCCTGTGTGTAGTGGTGGACAAAAACACTAAATGAAAACAAGATTTTATCGGAAATGAGCAGGCTCAATTCATTTTTGAGCTCACTGAATACAGTAAAAAGAACAAAAAAACTCACGGCACTTAATGCTCTCGAAAGGGCCTTGGCCTATTCAGCGACCGCTGCTCAGCCCGAAGGCCTGCAGATTACGAGGGGTCGTGTGGTCAGCACGACGCATTCTCTCGGCCGTTATTCTCGGCTTTCGAGACCGGGGCCGCTATCTCACCGTCAGATGGCTCCTCAGTTCTAATTACGTAGGCTGAGTGGACCTCGAACCAGCCCTCAGGTCGAGAGAAAAATCCCTGACCTGGCCGGGTCGAACCCGGGACCTCCGGGCAGAGGCAGGCACGCTACCCCTACACCACGTGGCCGGCGAAAACAGTGAAAGCTACGATAAACTTTCGTAGCCTTTGAAAGACCCCGCGTACACTTAGTGCTACGTGTACCACACTTTGAATACCACTGCTCTAGATTAACGGGCTGTCGATGCTCATTAAGGGATTTTCATTATTTTTAGAACAATTTGGATAATAACTTAACAGTAATATTTCATGGGTACATTGAGCATGTATAAACTGAGTGTGCCAAAATATGTGTTCTAAATTAAAAGTAAGCATTATGCTTGTCCGGCCCCGCGGTGTAGGGACCAACGGTCCGCCTGTCACCCGGCGGCCCCGGGTTCGATTCCCGGCTGGGTCAGGGTTTTTTAATTGTAAATGATTAATGTCCCTGGCCTTAACGTTCCTTTCCTCGCATTCAACTCTCTACATTTCCTCCATTCCAATTACACGCAGGTTCATATCATATGGTGCAAGTAGGGATCTCTATAGGTCGACGCCCCGAACAAATAGCACTTAAAAATATATAGGGCTGACATTAACACCGACAAGTTTTGTCTATTTTAGTGGTCTAGTTGACCGAGCAATTTCGATGTTTTCTTTAACTAATTCAATACTTGGTTTATCTATTGCTTTTCTGTATCACTATTAATTAAAAATTTGTATGCACCATAAGCAGTAATTTGACTAGCTGGATATTCAGATCAACTACTACTTTTCGTCTAAATGAATTCCTTACGTTATGACGATTCAAGTCTTTATCGCATACAGTGTCTCAAAAAGTATTTCTTTTTCTACAGACCTCAAGTTTAATGTTATGTTCTTAGTAGAAAAGATAATGATATAGAAAATACATTACTCAATACTAAATTATTCATTGTAGCATAGGTTCAAAATGAACGTCATATTCTGGAGCTTTATTCTTTCTTTATACTTCCTTCGACTATGTTTTCAGTTGTTTCTGCTGGTATGTTCCTACATTCGTATACCAATGCCTTCTCGAGGGAAATTTTCGACACGAGTGTATTTGTATTCTTTCAGATAAGTCTGCAGAGTTTCAGTGGGATTGATATACAATATGGCCAGTTTAAAGTATACCGAAATCAAGTATTGATTTATTTGACTTCATTTGAGAATACAAGTTGTCAACACAAGATATGATCCAGATAGGAACCACCCAACTTAAGATATCTTTCATACATGTGCTGCAGATTGTTAAACAGCGCTGCTTTTGTGTTTCTGGACACGGAATGGATTACATGTCTGCTGTTGATCTTCAGCTGTTCACTGTGCACTTTTCCCTTTAAAGGAGCCCACAATTATGCATCTGGCATGTAAGATCGGGGAAATTTGGCGGGAATGGATAATTGGTTCGCAAGGGAATGATGCGGTTTTGGAAATGCTCTCACAGCACACACACACACGGTATTCCCAACTGTGTGAGCCATCGCTCCATCTTGCTGGAACCACTGTTCCCTAAAACGCAAATTTCTTGCCCCACAAAATACCGTGAGATCATGCACAAGCGATTCCACAATATGCTGACGGTATACGTTCTGGTTCACTGTAACATGTCTATCCTCCTTGTCTTCGATGAAATATAACCCGATAACACCATGACTCGATATTGCACACCACACAGTAAATTTTACAGGGCATTGAAAACGTTCAACAACCTCAGCAGAGCGTTCAAAACCAAGGAATCGTGTCGTTTGTTCACGTAACCTTCCAACGGAACGTGGCATTCATCGGAGAACCTAATGTTCAACAGGAAATGTCCATACACATTTGCAAGAGTACGAGGACTGTACTGCACTCGTTGAAACTTATCTCGCTCTTTTAACTCCCAATTCGTAGATAAGTCTCTGCACAGACGATCACTTTATTCTTATTTCCTTCGCTATACGGCTTTTCTTCGGGGAGTCCGGAATCTTTCGGAAAACAATCCCTGGGTGCCCATTGTCTGTGGATTTGCTTTTCCTACCAGAAGAACATTCGTTAACACAGAACGCTTCCAGTTGTCTAAATTTTTGCACCAGCTGTAGCAATGTTCTCTTCGTAGGAAGGGATTTTTTGCATTTTTCTTGAAAACGTTCTACTATCTGCGCACTTTTTAGTGATAGATTTACACCCTAGTGCTGAATCGGTCGACTTCGGTTATCTTTGGAGATTCGTATTGGCAACCTATGAAACACAAACTAAGAATCGCTTATCATCCCTGTGCGACATCTGGCGTACACTTTACGTACTCGTACTGTTGTTGTTTACACAGCAAAGCCAAACTATAGAATTCATGCTAGGAACACGTTTCGCATCGGGAAATATTATATAGTATTATATATTGTGTGTGTGACACAGTTGATGGTGTTAAGATAATAAAGGTTTAGAAAATTCGTATCGATCGATCATATTATCGATTCAATTCAGATTTCATTTCCATTCAGTTGGCAGCATTTACCGGAACGGCAGTGCTCCCTTCTTATTCCTCACCGAATACAAAAATCTATCATTAAAAAGTGCGCGTACAGTAGTACAATCTTCACACTTGGTCCCCCTAATCGACCATTTCCCTATGGGCTCTATAACAAATGTTTTTTTTTTTTTTTTACCAAACCTAGAGCCATTGTTAACCGGCACGCACTGCGGTGGCAAGTCAAGGACAACCTACAGTCTAAAAAATTACCTGCTCACCTACTTGTCTCACAGCATAGTGTTGCCAAGTTTCAGTATACGTTATTCTGGGCCATACAGTACGATGTGTGTGGCAGTACTGTCGTCCAATGTGTCTTGCAGTAGAGCGACCATAGTTTTACAGTATGTTTAGGATCCTTATCTTGATGAAGACGAAGTCGTCAGTAAGACCCATGTCGTTCACATTGTTTGGAAGGTGAAATTTCAGAATGTTAATGTAGAGTCAGTAGTAAATGGTGCAACTTGCTGACGTCATTAGTATCATACGACTCCAAACAAGTCCGGAACTCCCACCTACTGTAGATTAGTTATTGAGAAAAGGGTTATGTCTCGATCACAATATGTTTTCTGCTACACTATTACGGTACTTGCTCGTTTGTCTTGAAAAGGTTGAATTTACTTTCATCGATAAATACAACCTTCCTCCAGTATTCACAGGAGTTCTTTATTGCTCCCTAGCTTAGAAAAGTCGCTGTCGCCTGTTCATTTGGCTGGTAAAGGCTTTCCTTCGGACTATTCATGAAGCACATTTTGTATGGTCCTGTGCTGCAACATACGACCCTGTTTCCTAAGAAAGATTCGGATTAAGTATAAATTTTCGACTGTATCACTCTCTTTCTAATAGCCTCATGGCTCAGGCGGCAGCGCGCCGGTCTCTCGTCACTGGGTTCCGTCGTTCAAATTCCGGTCACTCCATGTGAAATTTTTGCTGCACAAGGAGGAGGCGGAACAGGGTTTTCTTTGGGTGCTCCGGTTTTCCCAGCCATGTTTCATTCCAGCAACACTCCCCATTTTCATTTCATCTATCAGTCAACAATTATTTATTTATTTATTTATTTATTTATTTATTTATTTATTTATTTATTTATTTATTTATTTATTTATTTATTTATTTATTTATTTATTTATTTGCTTTACGTCGCACCGACTCAGATAGGTCTTATGGCGACGATGGGACAGGATAGGGCTAGGAGTGGGAAGGAATCGGCCGTGGCCTTAATTAAGGTATAGCCCCACCATTTGCCTGGCGTGAAAATGGGAAACCACGGAAAACCATTTTCGGGGCTGCCGATAGTGGGGTTCGAACCTACTATCTCCCGAATACTGGATACTGACCGCAATTAAGCGACTGCAGCTATCGAGCTCGGTAGTCAACAATCGTTGTCCAAGAGGAGTGCGACAGGCTTCGGCAGCCGGCACAGTTCCTATCCTCACCGCTAAATGGGGCTTCATTCATTTAATTCCTGTGAACTTTTTCATTACCTTGTTTCTCTCTAAATGAGACGTGACAAACTACCTCTTCTTGTTTGGTGTTGAAGAATTTTAGTGTGCTGAACATGGACGTCGGTAGAGAGGTGAAAAAGGTTTCGCAAGCACCCCATACCAAATCGGAGTATCGGTTTGTGCACCCCAGTCACAAAGAGCATTTAAAGCCATGATTTGGGCATTTTTTAAACTATTTTGAAGAACACAAACAATATTTATTCCTGTAAGACAAATTTCATTATACGCGCGATATCATAGAAGAAATAACTTTAAATTAATCATTTTACAAGATTCATAGTTAAACGCAAGTCAACGTTAATCTTGTTTTTGTTCCATCATTAGGGTAAATAGTGCTACATCGGCAGTTAATCACTACTGATCTGCATTTAGGGCTGTCACCCTCGTGGCAGATTCCCTATCAGAAGTTGGGAATTTATCGAACATCTCCCTTGGCATAATCTTGTGACATTTTGTTCCTCACTCAAGGTTAAGATGGACTAGTCCGTGGTCCGATGAGAATGGAAATTTATTCGGAAAAAGGAATATATGTGGTATTACAAATACGATGTCAGTATCAGTCAAATCGACAACTATATTAATTGGGACATTAATGACAGAATGAAATTTTGGAGAAATGGAATAATGGTATCACCTAGAAATTTCACATCGATATTAATTGAAGTAAATGTCTGTTAGGTCATCAGCCCAGAGGCTGGTTGGATCCTCAAATAGCACCACCAAATGCTATGCAGGTATAGGGAAACCGAAAAAACCAATGGCAGAGAGGCAAGATGAGGAGTGAGGTAGTTTGCCATTGCTTTCCTCAATGGACCAGAAGGTGCTACTGCAGCACGACTGATCCTATGAGCAACACCTTTCATAACACTCAGACACTAGTTGTGCTCAAAATGTCATTACTCAGCACCACCCATACTCCAGCAGCTTCTATATTGTCACAGCCATGGATGAGACTGGAACTTCGGTGAAAACTACACTTTGCTCTGGCCTGTGCCAACAGATGGATACAAAATACTGCATCCATCAAGAAATGGCAACAGGCAATATAAGATTGGAACGACCGATGTAGTGTGAAGGCGGCAATATCGATTTTGAACTCCATTATTACTGTACCGGGAGTACACCTTCTCCAGCCAGTTAAACCACGCGCCTTTTATAAGGCTATCTATGTAATTGAACTAATGTTATGCAAGATACCTGGGTTTGCAACTGTTAGATGTCTCTACCATCGGCCTAAGTGCCCCCTCTGGCGGGATTGAGGACAATTATTTCTTAAGGGAAAGTTCATTTTTACTCTTGGCTAACCTTAGTTTGAAGATTGTTTTGTTTTTGTGTCAAGGTTGTCAACACTTCTGCCCCCTCAATGTCCTGTATCTATCAACCAGTCAGAAATGTTGTCAATATTTTCTCTAGCCAATTAAAATTGGGGGCGTGTCCAGGCATCCAGCCTATCTGTAAAGAGTTCTGGAAACATCCCATCGAGATACTATAACAGCTGGGCACTTTTGGGCTGTATCGTCATCTTCATCGCTCCAGTTCATTGTGTGAGGCGTGTACTAAGGGGGGCAGGGGCGTTCAGAAGGCCCAGCAAGCAAGGTAATGGCAGAAATTCACAATATGTGATGGCCCCAGGCAGATAGCTTGAGAGGAAGGTTTCAAACTTCTTTTATTCATGTAAAGTTCTAATTTCATGGTTTAAATGTAGATTTTCGTCAAGTCTGAGGACTCTGTTCAAATCCCTGCTGGGAAACGTGTAGACTAAGGGAACAAGGAGTGATTATATGCTTCCTTATTTATGGTGTGTATCTTCGAGATGATTCATATTTATTGGCGCCTGCGGGGACCATTTTGTGTGTTTATCGGACCCTTAACAATGGCAACTAGGTCATGGGAAATCCTTTTCACATTTTAATGAATTTCTTTGTGTTTGTGCGTCAATTTCACTCCTGAAAGAAACGCTAGTCTACTTAATTCCGAGACTTAATTCGTGGGACTGTACGGGAGAAGGTAAATGGATCACTTGCACCAACCCGATCGTATTCTAATTTCATTCTGTAAACAAACTTGTGTTAGTGATGTTATTGTCATTCTAAATGAAGTATTTAATTGGATAAAGTACAAGCAAGTGAACTAACGGAATACCAAGCAATCGTGATAAATTTTTACTATGAGATTTGATATCTATTATTTGTTGTGTAATTCAAACTGCCCATTGTTATTTGAGACTGAAAGTTAGTAAGAACGTCATTATTGCTGAGATAGTCTCATAATAATTAAATGTACGCCGATTGTATCTCCTCCATCCACCTTCAGTAGATTTAATTGTTTAATGATTTATAGTATAATGGTTATAATCCTTTCCGATCCCTTTTTAAAAAAAATATTAGCATAGTCTTATTGCCATTGCACGAGACGCCTGTCTGTCTCAGGCTTTAGTTTCGGTGGTTTTAAATCGTCGTGAAACCTACCAATCGTAGGTGAGAGTCATCTGACTAGCTGGAGCTGCTGAGGATCTATGTCTGTATTGCAAATTACTATGCGCTCAAACCATATGTGAATTATATTCAGGCGATATTAACGTGACATACCCATATTAATGGATGCATGGTCCATGTTTAAACGGATATCAGATATCCACCAAATATATTATGCGGTTATAAAATCATTGTAACGCTCCGATGGGTGATGGATATGTGCACCGCCAGGTACGCCAGAATTGGGTACCACTATTATGTGAGGGTGGTGAATGGCCCGATCGATGTTACATAAAGAGTGAATAATAATCATGTGCAACCTATAAAATATACCAGGTACATACTGTCACAATCATCATTAACATGGGATAAATCAGTACATTCCTATAAAAGAATACATGTCCTCTTGAATTTCAACTTTAATGGCATACTTCATATTATGATCGTTTCTACTGACAGTAGACTCGTTGGCTGAACGGTCAGCGTACTGGCCTTCGGTTCAGAGGGTCCCGGGTTCGATTCCCGGCCGGATCGGGGACTTAAACCTTCATTGGTTAATTCCAGTGGCTCGGGGGCTGGGTGATTGTGCTGTCCCCAACATTCCTGCAACTCACACACCACACATCACACTATCCTCCACCACAATAACACACAGTTACCTACATATGGCCGATGCCGCCCACCCTCATGTAATAGCAAATTTCGGCTTGGTAGAAAAGAAACGGTAAACTATCTCACTTCTCATTTCCCTTGTAAGCCTCGTGAGTGACGGCTAGGTCATCTACGAGAGCTGATGGCAGAGGTGTTGAGGATCCAACCACCTACGAGCTTAGTACTCAACATGCATACATACATAGAGTACATACATAGTGAACCATAACAAGGAACAACTCCAGGACTGAATTTCGAACGCATTCCCTGTATAAAAGATACTTCCCAGAGTGCGAACCGTCAGGCTTCAGCGGGGACAGTCTCAGGTTTTTTTTTTTTTTCTGCGTGCAAAGGCAGCGGGGCTGAGAGAGAGGTAATGTGAACGAGAAAGAGAAGGAAACATGTTATGCGAAGAGACGCACTGAGAGTTCATGTATCCAAGAAACACTATAACGAAGTGTTGAACAGAAAATCTGAGCAGATACAGGGCTGAAAGTATCACGGAGAAGGGTGGGATCTAGAGTATTGGGCTGATTTATGTGAATATTATTTTATGAAAAATGAAGTAAATTATTGAATCATAAAGTGTGGTAATCAAAAGGGTCAGAGTAATGTGCGAGCTATTTGAAGGACCGTGGGAAATAGCTAGTTCGCTGCACAATGGAAACTGTTTTGTATCTTGAGGCTTTCCCGAGGCTGGTGGAGTGAGTTGAGTCTTTATAAACTCGAGGAGGTCCGCGTCCCTGGTCTTATCCGTGAAGAAGTTGCGAGGTTTATGTATCGCTCGACTTGGAAAAGAGAACAATATCTATTCAAACAATAATTCTCAGAACAATTACATCTAGTGGAAGTAGTGAAATGGAGAACGTTAATTAGAAAAGACAATTCATCTCAGTAGGCTGTTTTGAGTGAAGTGAGGGGACGAGCGAGGCTCCCTTCAATAAGGATGGTCAATATCCTAGAAAAATTCACGCAGATTACTTCCTAGTGACGCAGAGCTGCCCCCAAGACATGTGTCGAGTCGAGAGACAGTAATAATTATACAGGGTCTTTATTTATGCTTGACAAGGACTTTCTCGCTCGACCTTGGCCGCCAGTGACGGTTAAGTTGCCGGCTACCGCGCGTGCGTATGTACGGCAGAATATGGTGCTCAAAATCATTATCATGCATTTTACTCACCATGTTTACAGTTTATGCTCAAAATCATTATCATGCTTTATCATGCCAGTATGTGCGTATGTACGGCAGAATATGGTGCTCAAAATCATTATCATGCATTTTACTCACCATGTTTACAGTTTATGCTCAAAATCATTATCATGCTTTATCATGCATTTATCATGCATTTTACTCACCATTTTTACAGTTTATGCTGAAGGTGTTCCCCATGCGCTGCCAAACAAAAAAGGGCATCTCCTAATGAAGTTTTCGGTTACTCTACCAAGTTCTTCAGCACTGATGGATGCAATTGCAGCTCTTATATTGTCTTTAAGTTTAGTGTGTGAGGGTTGTTCCCATAAACTACATTTTTTAACATTCCCCACAAATAAAAATCACATGCCGTTAAATCTGGGCTACGAGGGGGCCACAGAGTTTTACTTATGATCCTCGTACCAAACACGCTTCAGTAAGGAGATAACGACCTTTACATCTATTTTTATTGTTTACTGAACCTGTACGTTTGAATCTCTTGGCCAGTTGTTTTATTATCCGATTGACAGGAATGGGTCTCCCTGGAAATTTCGCTCGAAACTTTTGTCTTGTCCTAGCGCACGATTTTCTGCACTTAAAGTGTTGTGCAGATATACATGTTCACGTAACGAATATTTCACATACATTACAGCACTATACACAATCACAATAAAATACTATACAATACGACATACAGTACGCAGTAGCTTCTTGGAACACCCTACTATCCCAGAGCTCAGCTCTCAGCAACTGCAAGGAAGTGCCGGAAACCGCACCCGCCAGCGGCCGGTAGCGGCCTGTCATCGGCGGCCAAGGTCAAGCGAGACAGTCCTTGCCAAGCATAAATAAAGACCCTGTACGATTCTTTGTATTGTAGTGGCAGACGGATCAACGTTCCGGATCGACGACCACACGAGAATGATTTTCATCGCCAGGATGGAAGCCCCAACCGTCGTCACCAACTCTTTAAGAACAGCCTGTAAAAGGGCTGACACGTCATGACAAGGAAACAGATTTAATCAACTAATACACTGACTGACAGAGCAAATGCAACACCAAGAAGGAGTGGTTCGAAAGGGATGAAAGTTGGGGAAAAAACAGAGACGGCACGGACGAATAATCGATGTTTATTTCAAACCGATATGCAGGTTACACAATGCGCACGGCATCGACTCAGTAGGATGTAGGACCACCGCGAGCGGCGATGCACGCAGAAACACGTCGAGGTACAGAGTCAATAAGAGTGCGGATGGTGTCCTGAGGGATGGTTCTCCATTCTCTGTCAACCATTTGCCACAGTTGGTCGTCCGTATGAGGCTGGGGCAGATTTTGCAAACGGCGTCCAATGAGATCCAACACATGCTCGATTGGTGAGAGATCCGGAGAGTACGCTGGCCACGGAAGCATCTGTACACCTCGTAGAGCCTGTTGGGAGATGCGAGCAGTGTGTGGGCGGGCATTATCCTGCTGAAACAGAGCATTGGGCAGCCCCTGAAGGTACGGGAGTGCCACCGGCCGCAGCACATGCTGCACGTAGCGGTGGACATTTAACGTGCCTTGAATACGCACTAGAGGTGACGTGGAATCATACGCAATAGCGCCCCAAACCATGATGCCGCGTTGTCTAGCGGCAGGGCGCTCCACAGTTACTGCCGGATTTGACCTTTCTCCACGCCGACGCCACACTCGTCTGCGGTGACTATCACTGACAGAACAGAAGCGTGACTCATCGGAGAACACGACGTTCCGCCATTCCCTCATCCAAGTCGCTCTAGCCCGGCACCATGCCAGGCGTGCACGTCTATGCTGTGGAGTCAATGGTAGTCTTCTGAGCGGACGCCGGGAGTGCAGGCCTCCTTCAACCAATCGACGGGAAATTGTTCTGGTCGATATTGGAACAGCCAGGGTGTCTTGCACATGCTGAAGAATGGCGGTTGACGTGGCGTGCGGGGCTGCCACCGCTTGGCGGCGGATGCGCCGATCCTCGCGTGCTGACGTCACTCGGGCTGCGCCTGGGCCCCTCGCACGTGCCACATGTCCCTGCCCCAACCATCTTCGCCACAGGCGCTGCACCGTGGACACATCCCTATGGGTATCGGCTGCGATTTGACGAAGCGACCAACCTGCCCTTCTCAGCCCGATCACCATACCCCTCGTAAAGTCGTCTGTCTGCTGGAAATGCCTCCGTTGACGGCGGCCTGGCATTCTTAGCTATACACGTGTCCTGTGGCACACGACAACACGTTCTACAATGACTGTCGGCTGAGAAATCACGGTACGAAGTGGGCCATTCGCCAACGCCGTGTCCCATTTATCGTTCGCTACGTGCGCAGCACAGCGGCGCATTTCACATCATGAGCATACCTCAGTGACGTCAGTCTACCCTGCAATTGGCATAAAGTTCTGACCACTCCTTCTTGGTGTTGCATTTGCTCTGTCAGTCAGTGTATTTAAAGAGATTAGTAAATATATATGAAGTATTCACACCGAATCACGGCGAAGTCTATTTCCTTTATTACCCGGAATGGGACCGGAAATGCATGTTTAGAGAGTATGATTTTCTTTCTTTATTGTTAGCCTTATGGGGATATTAAGTTGAATAAGGACTGTTTTATGGGAGATCACCGGATTTTTTTTTTTTTTTTTTTTGTCGCACAGAGCAGTTTACTTGTGCCTAGTTACACAGTCATATTGTGTCAAGGACTATAGCACTCACGTTAAAGATCGAACCGGGGGTTTGGAGAATAGAAGGCATCCTTTTACCTTCAGGGCATGCATGTGTATTTTCTGCAGTGTTTAAGATTTTTACTGTTGGAGATGGGCAACTACAATCCTACTTCTTTGTATAATAACGTATAATGAGGGTCTTCGTTAATGACAAGGGGTTGAATGGTTCAGTAATGCAATCCGTGTTCGAACCGGGGTGTGTCAGAGTAGATACTGAGACCCAGTTAAGGCAAAGCAATGTCAAGTGATATGTAGCCATGACCAGTGGCGGCCGGTCAGTACGTGCTACCGGGCTCCAGCACGTAGCTTGGAACTGTAAGGAATATTATTTATGTACAGTACAATTATCCTGATGCCTTTTCGTTGTTTTGAGTACGACATGAATTTGTGTTTTGTGCAAATCAGGACGAGATCTGTCGAACACCTAGCGCCGTTCTCCCGGGGAACAAGGCTCGTGCTCATGTGAAGTGAGCCCTTACCTGTAGCCTGAAGGAAGCAATACGCAGGCGCAGCCAAGCTTGCAACACTCCCCCTAGGCGGCGGAGTATACCATAAACCGGGATCAACTTTCACTGATCCCGTCTATAGTTACTTCCTCTCCCGCAAGGGGGTAGAAGTACTCGATGTCTCCTGCTACCCGGAGCGCAGCGAGGGATCCAGTCGGCCGTGCTTATGTTGAACGTGGTAAGCGAATCTGCCACTAGAGAGTAGCATCGTCTGGGCTCGAAAGTAAAGCGTAAGTGGAGGCAATCTATCTCACACATGCTCATTAAAATATCCATCTTCCTTTTGTGTCAAAAATAAGGAATTCGTAGGTGAGCCAAAGAATCTTTGACTGACCCTAAATGTTATCCCGCATTACAATGTAATTTACTCTGTTGAAATGAAATAGCGTATGGCTTTTAGTGCCGGAAGTATCCGAGGACATGTTCGACTCGCCAGATGCAGGTCTTTTGATTTGACGCCCGTAGGCGACCTGTGAGTCGTGATGAGGATGAAATGATGATGAAGACAACGCATACACCCAATGATGGTTAAAATTCCAGACCCTGCCGGTAATCGAACCCGGGATCCCTGTGACCAAAGGCCAGCGCGCTAACCATTTAGCCATGGAGCCGGACATTTACTCTGGTAATAGGGGAGGTCTCAATGAATCAGTTGGCAGCTCTTTCAGTTGCTTTGTGCGGTTTTTAATCTCCAGTTATATTACTGGTGCGTGTTTTTTTCTGTCATTGTGTTAGTGCTAAAGTTTATACGAAGATTTATCAAATTATTTATCCACTGCAGTGTATATAAAGTGAAATTAAATTAGTGTTCTTAGTGGGGATCTATATTCCCACGATTCTATTTGCACTGATGTAAGTTGCGCCATTAGGTTAGTAAAAACAATATTTCTCGAATGAATTATTTATCTCGTAGACAGTTGTCGAAGAATTCATCTGCTTCCAAATTAATGTTGTTTTTGTTTGTTCTGAGTTATAAATTGTGAGAAAAATTGTATTATTATTATTATTATTATTATTATTATTATTATTATTATTATTATTATTATTATTGCCAAGTTTGAAGTATGCGTTGTTCATCATGGCAATATGCAGATTTAAAACAGCGTATTTAGCTTGTTTTTTGTAGCACGTAGGACGATTTTTTCACGAGCCGCCACTGGCCATGACGTCGGAATGAGTGAATTACAGATGTTCGCCAGAGATAAATATATAAATGCCGGCTATTGCCCAGGAAATGAAGTGAGTAGTGAAAAGAGTTTAATGGAATTAATAAATTGCGGATAATCGGTTGTGGAAGTAAAAACAAACATGCCGTGTGGCCCCAAGTTGTAGCGGATTCAATTCTGGTTCAGTCCAGTGGTATTCGAAGTTGCTGAAATACGCCAGCCTTGTGTCGATGAATTGACTGGCCCGTAGAAGAACTCTGCGGGACAAAATTCCAGCAACTCCGAGTGTCCAAAAAATCGCCAAACTAATTAGGGGAACATAAAACCAAAAACATTCTTATTCTTGTTCTCTTTCGACTCCGATGGCATTAGATCTTTCGAGGTATAGGGAGTTGTTCATCATGGCCTTTCATTTTCTTTTACCGATATATTTATCTACCTTTTTTCTCCCATGTTTAAATTGAAGAGGGGGATTATCTCCTCGCAATAATAATAATAATAATAATAATAATAATAATAATAATAATAATAATAAATGAAATGCCGTGTGACCTCTGGAGAGGCCTGGTGCAGGTCTTTTGATTTTGATTTGATTCCCGTAGGTGACCTGCGCATCATGATGAGGATGAAATTATGATGAAAACGGCACATAACCCAGTCCCCGTGCCAGGGGAATTAGCCAATTATGGTTAAAATTCCCGACCCTGCGGGGAATAGAACCCGAGACCCCTGTGACCAAAGAACAGCACGCTAACCACTTAGCCATGCCCGGACATAATAATAATAATAATAATAATAATAATAATAATAATAATAATAATAATAATAATAATAATGTTGGTTTTTAGGAGTCCTACCAAATACTTTTACGATTTTCAGAGACACTGATGTGCCAGATTGTGTCCGACAAGAATTATTTTACATGTCATTAAATCCACCAACACGAGGCTGGCGTATTTGAGTGCCTTTAATTATCATCGGACTGAGCTGGTATCGAACCCGCCAACTTGAGCTCAGATATACACCGCTCTACCACGTATCCACGTGAGCTACTCATCCCGGCGATTATCTCGTTTTTCCCCTTCAGATCAACCTTTACTATCACGACAAACGGCATAATTTACTAATATTAAGTGGAACCTTTCTTTCTACAAATAGAAAAATCTACATTCAACATTTTATATATGTCTTAAATGAACATTTTAAGGACATACAAATGTAAAAGATGTGTTAAAATGTTAAGAGAGCAAGTACTCACAGTGTGTTGTTGCGATCTCGGCCCGCCAGCCACTGCCAGTAATGGGACTTGACTCCACTGCCGTTACCTCCACTCCCCGCACTCCACGACACTCTTCCTGCTGGGATTACCGTGTCCAACGCAACAGTGACCAGCCTTTCCGCTACCGCCCACAGTTCCAGGAGAGCAAAATGATTTACATTTTTTTTCTTTTTCCTTTTCATTTTTCTCCATCGCGCTCCTTGTTTCAACAGTCAGGCATTACATTCTTATTATATTATTATTATACAATTGGCTTTACGTCGCACTGACACAGATAAGTCTTTTGGCAACAATGGAATAGAAAAGAGCTAGGAGTGAGAAGGAAGCAGCCGTGGCCTTAAGTAGGGATTCACCGGGCGAGTTGGCCGTGCGCGTAGAGGCGCGCGGCTGTGAGCTTGCATCCGGGAGATAGTAGGTTCGAATCCCACTATCGGCAGCCCTGAAGATGGTTTTCCGTGGTTTCCCATTTTCACACCAGGCAAATGCTGGGGCTGTACCTTAATTAAGGCCACGGCCGCTTCCTTTCAACTCCTAGGCCTTTCCTATCCCATCGTCGCCATAAGACCTATCTGTGTCGGTGCGACGTAAAGCCGCTAGCAAAAAGTAGGGATTCGAACCCACTATCTCCCGAATGCTAGCTCATACCTGCGCGCCCCTAACCGCTCGGCCAACACGCTTGGTATTATATTAGTACGATTAGTCTCAGAAGTGGAGGGATACTAAAAAAAAGGGGAGTATCGATCACGCACAGTATAAACGCTCGTGTTTAGATATTATTTTTATCATTGTTATGTTATTTGCTTTACATCCAATTAACTACATTTGTAACGGTTTTCGGAGATGCCGACGTTCCGGAATTTAGTCCCGCAGGAGTTCTTTTACATGCCAGTAAAAGTGTACCGACCAGGACCGGATTAAGTGGTGGGTGGGGGGGTGGCTAAAGGGGCTGCAGCCCCGGGCCCCACGTGCCAAGGGGCCCCGGCCCTTGGCCGAACCTAAAATTGTATAAAAAGGCCTGCTGCTCCACCACCGTGCATGTATAAGAATATTTACGCTAGCAAAATATCGAACACGCACTCTTCCTTCCTTCTTATCAGCTGTCCGCGTTAGTATTTCATCACTGCTAGAATCAATTACCGTTTGAAGACACGAATCCTCGCTACTTACGCACTGTAATTATTGTAAAGGTTATTGTTGACGAACATTTAAATCTGGCAGCTTGCGAGTACGGGCAGAGCGGAAAGGGGAGAAGAGGTCTAGGAAGTGAGTGGGAGGGAACAGGGGAAGCACGGTGGAATGCGCATGAGTAGTATAATGGGAGAGTTCGGGCGCCTCCTCCTCCTCCCGCCGCCTCCTCCGCCGCCGCCTCCGCCTCCGCCGCCCGCGGGAAATTTGAATTTTGGCGGGAAATTTGAATTTTGGCGGGAGATTTGAATTTGTAAACAAAGCCACGTGCTTTTTGACAGCTGTCATCGACAACAACGCAACGCTAACCTCACTGCTGCCATCTTGACGGGCCTAAACCTCACTAGTGCCAACTTAACCTCACTAGCGTGAGGTAAACAAAGCCACGTGTTTTTTGACAGCCACGTGCTTTTTGACAGACAACAACGCATCGCTAACCTCAGTACTGCCATCTTGACGGGTCTAACCTTAGTGGTACCAACTTAACCTAACTAGCATGAGGTAAACAAAGCCATGTGCTTTTTGACAGCCACGTGCTTTTTGACAGATTTGTAAACAAAGCCACGTGCTTTTTGACAGACAACAACACATCGCTAACCTCAGTACTGCCATCTTGACGGGCCTAAACCTTAGTGGTACCAACTTAACCTAACTAGCATGAGGTAAACAAAGCCACGTGCTTTTTGACAGCCACGTGTTTTTTGACAGCTACGTGCTTTTTTGACAGCTGTCATCCGCCATCTTTGAGCACGGTGCTGCCCTCTTTCGTCACCTATCATCGGCAGTGCTGCCATCTTGACGGGTCTAAACCTTAGTGCTACCAACTTAACCTCACTAGCGTGAGATAAACAAAGCTACGTGCAGCTGTCATCCGCCATCTTTGAGCATCGTGCTGCCCTCTTTAGCTACTTACCTTTGAAATGTGGTACGTTATCCGCCATCTTGCATCCGAAACCTCAGTGCTGCGCTCTATGTAGTGGTGGCAAATTCCATGTGCTCTTGTTTGGAAACAAAGCCACGTGCAGCTGTCATCCACCATCTTTAATCACCGTGCTGCCCTCTTTAGCTACTTACCTTTGACAGTTGTCATCCGCCATCTTGCATCGCCAACCTCAGTGCCGCACTCTATGTAGTGGCGGCAAATTCCACGTGCTCTTGTTTGGAAACAAATTCACGTGCTATTTTTCTGACAGCTGTCATCCGCCATCTTTGAGCACCGTGCTGCCCTCTTTAGCTACTTACCTTTGAAATGTGGTACGTCACAGCTGTCATCCGCCATCTTTAATCCAGAGAGAACAGTGCTGCAATCTATGTGGTGGCGGCAAATTCCACGTGCTTTACAAATCAACATGCTTTTTTGACAGCTGTCATCCGCCATCTTTAATCCAGAGAGAACAGTGCTGCCCTCTATGTGGTAGCGGCAAATTCCACGTGCTCTTGTTTGGAAACAAAGCCATGTGCAGCTGTCATCCGCCATCTTTGAGCACCGTGTGCGAGCAATTTCGTCAGTTGTCATCCGCCATCTTTAATCTACAGAACACCGTGCTGCCCTCTTTATGGCTACTACCTTAAGCACGTAGTAGCGGGCAATTTGAAAAGTTCTGTTAGCTATCATCCGCCATCTTTAATCACCGTGCTGCCATCTTTAGCTAGATACCTTTGAAATGTGGCGGCGGATAATTTGAAAAATGCTTTTTGACAGCAGCTATCTTTGAGCACCGTGCTACCCTCTATGTGGTGGCGGCAAATTCTACATGCTTTACAAACCCACGCGCTTTTTTTTTTTGACAGCCATCTTTAAGCAACAGAGTACAGTGCTGCCCTCTTTGTTGTGGCGGCAAATTCCACGTGCTCTTGTTTGGAAACAAAGCCACATGCTCTTTTGACAGCTGTCACCCGCCATCTTTAACCAACAGAGCACTATGCTGCGGACAATTTCGTTAGCTGTCATCCGACATCTTTAATCAACAGAGCACCGTGCTGCCCTCATGCGGGGTAATTTCGTTAGCTGCCATCCGCCATCTTTAAACACCGTGCTGCCCTCTTTATGACTACTACCTTAAGCACGTAGTAGCGGGCAATTTCGTTAGCTGTCATCCGCTATCTTTGAGCACCGTGCTGCTCTCTGTAGTAGCGGGTAATTTGAAAAGTTCTGTTAGCTGTCATCCGCCATCTTTGAGCACCGTGCTGCCATCTATGTGGTGGCGGCAAATTCCACATGCTTTACAAACTCACGCGCAGCTGTCATCCACCATCTTACATCGCAAACCTCAGTGCTACACTCTATGTGGTAGCGGATAATTTTAAAAAGAAAAATTCTACAGCAGCCATCTCTCGACGCTAATTGCACAAGATGGTAGCTATACATGACTCCTTAAAGGTGCTCATGCAAGATGATCGCTATACATAGACGCCCTTGGGATGCTTGCGCAAGATGGCGGTTATACAAGGCTCCTTATGAGGGATGCTTGCGCGAGATGGTGGTTGCTCTTATGAGGCGGCTCAAGGATCCATGGCTAGAGACGCCCTAAGGATGCTTGCGCAAGATGGCGGATGCAAGATGGCGGCTATACATAGCTCCTTATGAGACAGCCAGTACAACATGTGATCAGAACATTGATTGATGTGTTCAGAACACTGTACTCGATACAACATGTGATTAAAACGTTGTGTGGTGTGTTCAGAACACTAATCGAACGCTGTATTAGGGGATACCTTTGTTTAGATTGAAACATAACAAGACTAGAATTGAACACTGCACATTGATTGATGTGTTCAGAACACAAAATAAGTAGAATCGAACACTGTACTCGATGTCGTTAACTTCAACATGTGATTAAAACATTGGCTGGTGTGTTCAGAACACTACATAAGTAGAATCGAACGCTGTATTAGGGGATACCTTTGTTTAGATTGAAACATAACAAGACTAGAATTGAACACTGCACATTGATTGATGTGTTCAGAACACAAAATAAGTAGAATCGAACACTGTACTCGATGTCGTTAACTTCAACATGTGATTAAAACATTGTCTGGTGTGTTCAGAACACTACATAAGTAGAATCGAACGCTGTATTAGGGGATACCTTTGTTCTAAGAAGATCAGATTGAAACATAACAAGACTAGAATTGAACACTGCACTCGATGTCGTTACATGTGATCAGAACAATGATTGATGTGTTCAGATCACTAAACAAGTAGAACCGAACACTGTACAACATGTTAGGGGGGGGGGGATACCTTTGTTTAGATTGAAACATAACAAGACTAGAATTGAACACTGCACTCGATGTCGTTACATGTGATCAGAACAATGATTGATGTGTTCAGATCACGAAACAAGTAGAACCGAACACTGTACAACATGTTAGGGGATACCTTTGTTTAGATTGAAACTAACAAGACTAGAATCGAACACTGCACTCGATGTCGTTACATGTGACCCGATACAACATGTTAGGGGATACCTTTATCCTAAGAACCGAACACTGTACAACATGTTAGGGGATACCTTTGTTTAGATTGAAACTAACAAGACTAGAATCGAACACTGCACTCGATGTCGTTACATGTGATCCGATACAACATGTTAGGGGATACCTTTGTTTAGATTGAAACATAGCAAGCCTAGAATCGAACATTGTTTGATGTGTTCAGTACAACTTCAATGATTAACATACACACTGTGCACATATCGCATAGCTAAAAACACACTGTGCACATATCGCATACCTAACACTTCAAATGATTTGCTTAGTACGAAAATAAAAATAAAAAATCTATACCGCGTAGCTAACTCGTTCATCACACTGCTAAGACGCTTAGTAATTGTGAATACACTCATACGAAAATCAAGAAAGCACACTGCGTAGCCAACTCGCTCGGCACGAAAAAATCTATACCGCGTAGCTAACTCGTTCATCACACTGCTAAGACGCTTAGTAATTGTGAATACACTCATACGAAAATCAAGAAAGCACACTGCGTAGCCAACTCACTCGGCTCACTCGCTTAGTATTTGCAACACACACGGATAAGAATGTTCCGAGATACTTACATATTTTTTAAGGGAGGGTGAAAGATCATAAATTATATGTACACACATGTTGTCTCCTCCAAGTTGTAAAATGAAATAGACGCAGTACTGCGAGTTTCCGCTCTAGCTGGCGAACGGAAGTAGCATGATATCTCAGCAAAAAATAAAAATACGCGTGAGCTTGCAAGTCAGACACAATGATGGATACCGCGATTCAAATCCTGGTAATTTATGCCGTCGGGAAGGGTATCCGGTGAGCATCTAGCTGTAAATCCCCGATTCTCGACAGATTCTTAATCCGAGTTCTTTGACGTCAGGAAGGGCAACTAGTTGAAAACAATTTATCGAACTCGCATCGCGAAGGCAAGAGTGTGCAGCGATATGCTTGTTTAGACTTGCAGATTACGAAAAGAAACATAACAAGACTTGAGTCTTAAAACAAATTCTTGCGATTTAAAATCTTAGTCAGGAAGGGCATCCAGCAGTAAAACAATAGTTCGTGATACTACGATTTAAAATCTAGCAGTAAAACCCCCGATTCTCGACAGATTCTTAATCCGAGTTCTTTGACGTCAGGAAGGGCAACTAGTTGAAAACAATTATCGAACACGCATCGCGAAGGCAAGAGTGTGCAGCGATATGCTTGTTTAGACTTGCAGATTACGAAAAGAAACATAACAAGACTTGAGTCTTAAAACAAATTCTTGCGATTTAAAATCTTAGTCAGGAAGGGCATCCAGCAGTAAAACAATAGTTCGTGATTTAAAATCTAGCAGTAAAACCCCCGATTCTCGACAGATTCTTAATCCGAGTTCTTTGACGTCAGGAAGGGCAACTAGTTGAAAACAATTATCGAACACGCATCGCGAAGGCAAGAGTGTGCAGCGATATGCTTGTTTAGACTTGCAGATTACGAAAAGAAACATAACAAGACTTGAGTCTTAAAACAAATTCTTGCGATTTAAAATCTTAGTCAGGAAGGGCATCCAGCAGTAAAACAATAGTTCGTGATTTAAAATCTAGCAGTAAAACCCCCGATTCTCGACAGATTCTTAATCCGAGTTCTTTGACGTCAGGAAGGGCAACCGGTTGAAAACAATTATCGAACACGCATCGCGAAGGCAAGAGTGTGCAGCGATATGCTTGTTTAGACTTGCAGATTACGAAAAGAAACATAACAAGACTTGAGTCTTAAAACAAATTCTTGCGATTTAAAATCTTAGTCAGGAAGGGCATCCAGCAGTCAAACAATAGTTCGTGATACTGCGATTTAAAATCTAGCTGTATATCCCCCAATTCTCGACAGATTCTTAATCCGAGTTCTTTGACGTCAGGAAGGGCAACTAGTTGAAAACAATTATCGAACACGCATCGCGAAGGCAAGAGTGTGCAGCGATATGCTTGTTTAGACTTGCAGATTACGAAAAGAAACATAACAAGACTTGAGTCTTAAAACAAATTCTTGCGATTTAAAATCTTAGTCAGGAAGGGCATCCAGCAGTAAAACAATAGTTCGTGATTTAAAATCTAAGAAGTGCATCTAGCTGTAAAACCCCCGATTCTCGACAGATTCTTAATCCGAGTTCTTTGACGTCAGGAAGGGCAACCGGTTGAAAACAATTATCGAACACGCATCGCGAAGGCAAGAGTGTGCAAAGGACAACTCAACAAATTCTTGCGATTTAAACACATTTTTATTCCCAAGAGAATCGAACCCGAGACTACCGGGTGAGAGGCATGCATACTGTAGGCTATAGGTTTGTTCTACTGTCCATGAAGTCGTATCAGCGCAGAGCGAGCAGCGGAATGCGTGTGTTAGCTGAAATTGTACACGTATCTTCCGGCTCGGCCTTGAACGAGGACACTGATAAGCGGCTTGTAACTCGCGAACGTCTTCTTAGCTGAGTACCATTCAAGCTCTTAAAACACAGTACTAATTAAGGTTGTAAAATATTCTGAAATAGTCCTCCTCTGTAGTGTAGTAGTTAGCTGCTACCCTCGGAGGTCCGAGTTCGATTCCCGGCTCTGCTACGGAATGTGTAGCATTTAGCCTATGTAAGTTCCTAACGTAAACTATCATGATTGTACGGAGAGGTTAAAACACACACAGTGCCTACTCCTATCGAAAGAACCTGCACGGTACCGGCATGTAGGCTTCTCCTGGTGAAGGAGCTTGCACATGGTTTAACGCCTCCTATCAACAGCCCTTACTTAATGCTGGCTTTTTTGCACACCCCGCCTCACACCATAGTTTTATACGACCGGCTGCCCTTCCTGACTAGGATTTTAAATCGCAAGAATTTGTTGAGTTGCCCTTCCTGACGCAAAACTGGCAGTATCTAACCTCTTACACGGAATGTGTAGCATTTAGCCTATGTAAGTTCCTAACGTAAACTATCATGATTGTACGGAGAGGTTAAAACACACACAGTGCCTACTCCTATCGAAAGAACCTGCACGGTACCGGCATGTAGGCTTCTCCTGGTGAAGGAGCTTGCACATGGTTTAACGCCTCCTATCAACAGCCCTTACTTAATGCTGGCTTTTTTGCACACCCCGCCTCACACCATAGTTTTATACGACCGGCTGCCCTTCCTGACTAGGATTTTAAATCGCAGTATACGCGATAAATTTGTTGTAGTGGGTTTTATAACTAGATATCCCGGTACCGATACATAGCCTACTCCACTGAAGAAGCCTGCACAAGGCTTATTGCCTCCATCCGACAAATGAATCAGCATCAACACACTTGTACTCAAAAAATAATTTTCGAAGGAGTCTACACAAGGTTTAACGTCCCCATCAACAGCCCTTACTTACTGCTAGCTTTTTTGCACACCCCGCCTCACACCATAGTTTTACGACCGGCTGCCCTTCCTGACTAGGATTTTAAATCGATATCCCGACATAGCCTACTCCTACCGAAGAAGGCAGCTTAATGCCTCCATCCAACAAATGAATCACACTAAAACACTCTTCAATCATTCTCGCTACTTCGGATGATAGCGGGTTCGAACTGGAAGCTGTAAATGCTAGGCGTGGGACCTGTGCGATCATCATTACATGATCTAGCCGGATGCCCTTCCCGACGGCATAAGTTACCAGGATTTGAATCGCGGTATCCATCATTGTGTCTGACTTGCAAGCTCACGCGTATTTTTATTTTTTGCTGAGATATCATGCTACTTCCGTTCGCCAGCTAGAGCGGAAACTCGCAGTACTGCGTCTATTTCATCTTACAACTTGGAGGAGACAACATGTGTGTACATATAATTTATGATCTTTCACCCTCCCTTAAAAAACATGTAAGTATCTCGGAACATTCTTATCCGTGTGTGTTGCAAATACTAAGCGAGTGAGCCGAGCGAGTTGGCTACGCAGTGTGCTTTCTTGATTTTCGTATGAGTGTATTCACAATTACTAAGCGTCTTAGCAGTGTGATGAACGAGTTAGCTACGCGGTATAGATTTTTTATTTTTATTTTCGTACTAAGCAAATCATTTGAAGTGTTAGGTATGCGATATGTGCACAGTGTGTTTTTAGCTATGCGATATGTGCACAGTGTGTATGTTAATCATTGAAGTTGTACTGAACACATCAAACAATGTTCGATTCTAGGCTTGCTATGTTTCAATCTAAACAAAGGTATCCCCTAACATGTTGTATCGGATCACATGTAACGACATCGAGTGCAGTGTTCGATTCTAGTCTTGTTAGTTTCAATCTAAACAAAGGTATCCCCTAACATGTTGTACAGTGTTCGGTTCTTAGGATAAAGGTATCCCCTAACATGTTGTATCGGGTCACATGTAACGACATCGAGTGCAGTGTTCGATTCTAGTCTTGTTAGTTTCAATCTAAACAAAGGTATCCCCTAACATGTTGTACAGTGTTCGGTTCTACTTGTTTCGTGATCTGAACACATCAATCATTGTTCTGATCACATGTAACGACATCGAGTGCAGTGTTCAATTCTAGTCTTGTTATGTTTCAATCTAAACAAAGGTATCCCCCCCCCCCTAACATGTTGTACAGTGTTCGGTTCTACTTGTTTAGTGATCTGAACACATCAATCATTGTTCTGATCACATGTAACGACATCGAGTGCAGTGTTCAATTCTAGTCTTGTTATGTTTCAATCTGATCTTCTTAGAACAAAGGTATCCCCTAATACAGCGTTCGATTCTACTTATGTAGTGTTCTGAACACACCAGACAATGTTTTAATCACATGTTGAAGTTAACGACATCGAGTACAGTGTTCGATTCTACTTATTTTGTGTTCTGAACACATCAATCAATGTGCAGTGTTCAATTCTAGTCTTGTTATGTTTCAATCTAAACAAAGGTATCCCCTAATACAGCGTTCGATTCTACTTATGTAGTGTTCTGAACACACCAGCCAATGTTTTAATCACATGTTGAAGTTAACGACATCGAGTACAGTGTTCGATTCTACTTATTTTGTGTTCTGAACACATCAATCAATGTGCAGTGTTCAATTCTAGTCTTGTTATGTTTCAATCTAAACAAAGGTATCCCCTAATACAGCGTTCGATTAGTGTTCTGAACACACCACACAATGTTTTAATCACATGTTGTATCGAGTACAGTGTTCTGAACACATCAATCAATGTTCTGATCACATGTTGTACTGGCTGTCTCATAAGGAGCTATGTATAGCCGCCATCTTGCATCCGCCATCTTGCGCAAGCATCCTTAGGGCGTCTCTAGCCATGGATCCTTGAGCCGCCTCATAAGAGCAACCACCATCTCGCGCAAGCATCCCTCATAAGGAGCCTTGTATAACCGCCATCTTGCGCAAGCATCCCAAGGGCGTCTATGTATAGCGATCATCTTGCATGAGCACCTTTAAGGAGTCATGTATAGCTACCATCTTGTGCAATTAGCGTCGAGAGATGGCTGCTGTAGAATTTTTCTTTTTAAAATTATCCGCTACCACATAGAGTGTAGCACTGAGGTTTGCGATGTAAGATGGTGGATGACAGCTGCGCGTGAGTTTGTAAAGCATGTGGAATTTGCCGCCACCACATAGATGGCAGCACGGTGCTCAAAGATGGCGGATGACAGCTAACAGAACTTTTCAAATTACCCGCTACTACAGAGAGCAGCACGGTGCTCAAAGATAGCGGATGACAGCTAACGAAATTGCCCGCTACTACGTGCTTAAGGTAGTAGTCATAAAGAGGGCAGCACGGTGTTTAAAGATGGCGGATGGCAGCTAACGAAATTACCCCGCATGAGGGCAGCACGGTGCTCTGTTGATTAAAGATGTCGGATGACAGCTAACGAAATTGTCCGCAGCATAGTGCTCTGTTGGTTAAAGATGGCGGGTGACAGCTGTCAAAAGAGCATGTGGCTTTGTTTCCAAACAAGAGCACGTGGAATTTGCCGCCACAACAAAGAGGGCAGCACTGTACGCTGTTGCTTAAAGATGGCTGTCAAAAAAAAAAGCGCGTGGGTTTGTGAAGCATGTAGAATTTGCCGCCACCACATAGAGGGTAGCACGGTGCTCAAAGATAGCTGCTGTCAAAAAGCATTTTTCAAATTATCCGCCGCCACATTTCAAAGGTATCTAGCTAAAGATGGCAGCACGGTGATTAAAGATGGCGGATGATAGCTAACAGAACTTTTCAAATTGCCCGCTACTACGTGCTTAAGGTAGTAGCCATAAAGAGGGCAGCACGGTGTTCTGTAGATTAAAGATGGCGGATGACAACTGACGAAATTGCTCGCAGCACGGTGCTCAAAGATGGCGGATGACAGCTGCACATGGCTTTGTTTCCAAACAAGAGCACGTGGAATTTGCCGCTACCACATAGAGGGCAGCACTGTTCTCTCTGGATTAAAGATGGCGGATGACAGCTGTCAAAAAAGCATGTTGATTTGTAAAGCACGTGGAATTTGCCGCCACCACATAGATTGCAGCACTGTTCTCTCTGGATTAAAGATGGCGGATGACAGCTGTGACGTACCACATTTCAAAGGTAAGTAGCTAAAGAGGGCAGCACGGTGCTCAAAGATGGCGGATGACAGCTGTCAGAAAAATAGCACGTGAATTTGTTTCCAAACAAGAGCACGTGGAATTTGCCGCCACTACATAGAGTGCGGCACTGAGGTTGGCGATGCAAGATGGCGGATGACAACTGTCAAAGGTAAGTAGCTAAAGAGGGCAGCACGGTGATTAAAGATGGTGGATGACAGCTGCACGTGGCTTTGTTTCCAAACAAGAGCACATGGAATTTGCCACCACTACATAGAGCGCAGCACTGAGGTTTCGGATGCAAGATGGCGGATAACGTACCACATTTCAAAGGTAAGTAGCTAAAGAGGGCAGCACGATGCTCAAAGATGGCGGATGACAGCTGCACGTAGCTTTGTTTATCTCACGCTAGTGAGGTTAAGTTGGTAGCACTAAGGTTTAGACCCGTCAAAATGGCAGCACTGCCGATGATAGGTGACGAAAGAGGGCAGCACCGTGCTCAAAGATGGCGGATGACAGCTGTCAAAAAAGCACGTAGCTGTCAAAAAACACGTGGCTGTCAAAAAGCACGTGGCTTTGTTTACCTCATGCTAGTTAGGTTAAGTTGGTACCACTAAGGTTTAGGCCCGTCAAGATGGCAGTACTGAGGTTAGCGATGTGTTGTTGTCTGTCAAAAAGCACGTGGCTTTGTTTACAAATCTGTCAAAAAGCACGTGGCTGTCAAAAAGCACATGGCTTTGTTTACCTCATGCTAGTTAGGTTAAGTTGGTACCACTAAGGTTAGACCCGTCAAGATGGCAGTACTGAGGTTAGCGATGCGTTGTTGTCTGTCAAAAAGCACGTGGCTGTCAAAAAACACGTGGCTTTGTTTACCTCACGCTAGTGAGGTTAAGTTGGCACTAGTGAGGTTTAGGCCCGTCAAGATGGCAGCAGTGAGGTTAGCGTTGCGTTGTTGTCGATGACAGCTGTCAAAAAGCACGTGGCTTTGTTTACAAATTCAAATCTCCCGCCAAAATTCAAATTTCCCGCCAAAATTCAAATTTCCCGCGGGCGGCGGAGGCGGAGGCGGCGGCGGAGGAGGCGGCGGGAGGAGGAGGAGGCGCCCGAACTCTCCCATTATACTACTCGCATGCTATACTATATCTTTGCATCAGGAAGAGGACTTGCAGGTCACCTCTGATTATTGAACCATTCGTAAGTTACAACTGTAATGTTCTTGTAAAATGGATAGAAAATATCCTAGTGGTGCCGAAAAACGTTTCTGTTTTGTATGTCGATTTGATAGTGATGATGAGGCAAATGTAAAATATGTTTTGTCATTATGAAATATTAACATGAAAAATAGAGAAAATTTGTAGTCTATTTCAACACTTCCCTATTCATCAATTTAAATGGAAGTAGTACTATAACGACTTCAGTATGGTAGTCCTACGTGATGTTACGAAGAAGGGGCCCTATATTTTTGAATAGCCCAGGGCTCCCAAACACCTTAATCCGGCACTGGTACCGATACGAGGCTGCCGTATTTGAGCACCTTCAAATACTATCGAATTGAGCCAGGATCGAACCTGCCAAGTTGGGGTCAGAAGGCCAGCGCCTCAACAGTCCGAGCCACTCAGCCCGGCTATTATTATTATTATTATTATTATTATTATTATTATTATTATTATTATTATTATTATTATTATTATTATTATTATTATTATGATTATTATTATTATTATTATTATTATTATAGTCCTTTTCGGAACACACGAAGCTTTATTTATGATTTCGTCTACGGAGAATCCGGGATGCTTTCATTTGTTCACTAACGATCCTCTTCCTTTCTTCCGTCCACTTGGTACCTGTTCTTTCTGGTACTTCATTCTCTGGAGTAACTTCCCACTTGTCAATTTTCTTTCTATACATATTTCGATTCAAAATTTCTTCAGGTTGAATTTGTGCGTTCTTCATGTCCACTTTTGTTTGTTGTGTGCAAGGGAAATTCTTCAGTTTATTAACTCTTTCAAGAATTTTGTGGGTTAGTCTGATTTCTAGAAGCCTCTCAACATGTCCATAAAATTTTAGCCTTCTTTTCCTGAAGTCTGCCGCAATATTGGATGATTTTTCTGTGGATTTCCGGGTTTGGAGGCGGTGCCTTTCTTTCGTGTGTCTTGGTCCTAACATTTTCCTCGCGATTTTTCGCTCTTCTTTTAGGATATTTTACAGCTCGCCTTTTTTATGAAGCGTTAGAGTTTCCCCTGCATATAAAGCCTTAGGTTTGATTAGAGTATTGTAATGTTTAATCTTAGGAGAGACATACACTTTTTTGTTGTAGATTTCTCTTGTTCTCCCATATGCTCTTCTGAGATTTTGGACACGGTTGTTTTGGGCTATTTTTTCTTGTCCGGTTCGTTCGAGGATTTTGCCCAGGTATTTGAAGTGAGGGACTCTGTTGATTTGTCCGTATTTTGGATTGAGACTATGGATGTCTAGTTTTGAGCAAAAAAATCAGTTTTCTGAAAGGAGATATGAAGTCCGACCATTCTGGCTTATTCTTGGAGAATTTCAACTTGCTTTATCGCTATGACTTCATCGCTGGATAAAAGGGCCAGGTCATCCGCGAAGGCTAAGTATGGAATTTCAAGCTTGTTTCTTGTGTCCCAATGTTTACTGGGTTCCAAATATTTTGTGCTTTCAGTTCTTTTTCCCATTCCCTCGTTGCCTTATCTAGGACGACGTTGAAGAGGAGGGGGACAATCCATCTCCTTGCCGGCAGGAATTCGTCTGAAATTTCTCCCATGAATTTCACTCTTGACTTCATGTTAGTGAGGGTCTGTTTGGTCAAGTTTAGCGTTTTGGAGTCTAGTCTCTGTTTTTTAAGGATGCTGAACAGAGATTGACGATCAATTGAATCATAAGCCTTCTTTAAATCTACGAAGGTACAGATGATTGGAAGGTTTCCGAGGGCCCTGAATTTTAGAGCGGTTTTGAGGTTGAAGATCTCTTCAGTGCACGATCTGTGAGGACGTAACCCAGCTTGATATTCACGAATCTTACGCTCGAGTTGTTCTTGTATTCTTTTCAACAGGCATGCAGAGAAAATTTTGTAGCTTACTTCAAGGAGGGAGATTCCCCTATAGTTGTTGACATCAGTTTTGTCTCCTTTTTTGTGAAGTGGGTGAATCAAGGCACATTTCTAGTCTTCGGGGAGTTCTTCGTTTTTCCAGATTTTCTGTATGATTTCTGTAAGTCCCTTGAGTGAATTTGGACCAAGATTCTTAAAGAATTCTGCAACAATCCCGTCTCTTCCTGAGGTTCTGTTGTTCTTTAGTCGTTTAATATGGCTCTGAATTTCTTCCTGGTTTGCTGTAAGTGATTCTGGGTGAGTGGAACTGGATGCTTCTTCAAGAAATCTTTCAATGGGTTCGGGGCAGTTAAGAAGTTCTGAGAAATACCATCCAAGTTCTTGGCCATTTTCTTTGTTATAAGCGCCAATTTTCCGTCTTGTTTCCTGAAACATAAGTTCTGTGGAATGTATCCTCGGATTTTTTCTGTGAACGTTGTATAGAAATCCCTTTCGTTGTGGTTTCTAAAGTTTTCTTCAATTGAGTCCAGTTGTTTTTTCAGGTGCTTTCTTTTTTTCTTGCCTGATGGTTTTGGATACTTGTTTCCTGGTCTCATAAAATTCTTGTTGAGTTTTCTGGGATTTTCTAGTGTTGCATTTCTGAAATGCAGATTTTCTTATCCCTAGGGCTTGGTCGCATGTTGAGTTCCACCAGGGGTGTTTTGTATTCCTTTTTAAGGGTACCATTTCTCGTGCCTTCTGTATGATTTGGGTGTGGAATTCTTCCCATGTGTTTCGCTGGTTGAATTCCCCAGGCTTCTTTTAGATCTGTAACAGAAATCCTTTTTATGTCAAATTTCTGTTGTTGGATATCCTTGGGGTGGTATCTTCTTGGAGTAAATTTTACTTTAACTCTTGTCAGATAGTGTTCAGAGTCTATGTTTGTTCCTCTTCTCACTTGTACATCGTGTACCTCTTTCTGTAGTGGATATGAGATAGCTACATGATCAGTCTGAAATTCGCCAATGGATTCAATAGGGGACCTCCAGGTTTTTTGTTTTTGGGATGCTTCCTGACGGGTGTGGACATGATTCTAAGGTTGCAGTGTTGACATAGCTCAATGAGTCTTGAACCGTTTTTATTGGTAAATTTGTGCACCGTGTATAGTCCGAAATTTTTCCTGTGTTCTTTTTCTTGGCCGATTTGTGTATTGAAATCGGCTACGAAGATTTTGACGTCATCCTTTGAAATGTTTGACATTGCCTTTTAAGTTTGTTCCAAAATTTGTCCATGTTTTGGGGGTTCTTCTTGTTGTCTATATATGTAGAGGCGTGTGCATTTATTAATGTATATTTTTATTGGCAGACTGAATCCTCATGGTCATTAAGCGATTGTTGATGGAATTAATTTCTTGGATCGAGTTCAGTATACTTTTATGTACTACGAAGCTCATACCAAATAAAGCGGTCCTATTTAGAATATTTTGTTCTGTTTTACTTTTGAACATACGTTAATTTCCATAATCCAAGGTGGCATCATCAGTAAATCGAGTTTCCTGCAGGGCAAGGATAGTAATTTTTTTGCCGATCAAGTTCTGTGACTAAATTTAGTAATTTTCCTGGTTGAATCAAAGTGTTCGTATTGAATGTACCAATGAGTGTAGAAGTTTTGTGAGACAGTTTACCAGAGAGCTCCGACTCTCTCCCATGTTTTCGTAGTCGTCCAGGCTCCCCAGAATCCGAAAGCCGGGTTGCCGTCTCAATGCGACGGGTGGATTGGGTACCACCAGGGGTAATGTTGTTAGTACGCTCACGAATTATGTTTGGCTTGTAATAGGAGATCCAGCAGTGCTGGGTGCTTAGAACCAGGGATTGTTAGTTCCTGGAGCTTAGTATTGCCGCCGCACCCACAAAGTGTCAGACGCGGACCAGGAAGCCGGTGGATACCACTCAGACGCCCCTGGATTTTAA
Organism: Anabrus simplex; assembly: GCF_040414725.1. Classification (NCBI taxonomy): domain Eukaryota; kingdom Metazoa; phylum Arthropoda; class Insecta; order Orthoptera; family Tettigoniidae; genus Anabrus; species Anabrus simplex. Next base: position 1,124,281,536 of record NC_090265.1, on the reverse strand, counting down.
ACAGGCTTTTTATTACTATCCCAAAAAGCAAGGATGCCTCTTCCGCCAGTTCCGCCGTACCAATGATCTTCATTCCACCTTCACTGCCGTTGAGGTCTTCACTCGTAACCCTGAGCTGGGACTCTTACCAGATGATATACACCGGGTCAGTGGGCTCTGGGACTCACATAGACAGGGGCGCCACTCCATGTGCAGGGCTGCCTTCGAAGAGGGTCCATACCTATTATTATTATTATTATTATTATTATTATTATTATTATTATTATTATTATTATTATTATTATACAGTGTGTAATTGTCCATCTCCTTGGCCGAATGTTCAGCGTACTAGACTTTGGTTCAGAAGTTGCCGGGTTCGATTACCGGCCGGGCTGAGATTTTAACTGCGAGTGGTTCATTTTTGCAGTTTGGAGACCGAGTATTTGTCCCAACACATTTCTCTTCATATTCACACAACACACTATTCAAACACGCAAAAGCGAATACATCCCTTCACATAGGGTTGACGTTAGGAAGGGTATCCGGCCGTAAGACATGGGCAAGTCCACATGTGCTACACAGTTCGCACCCGCGATCCTACCAGTGCAGGAAATGTGGTAGTAAATGAAGAAGAAGAAGAAGATTATAGAGTGCGTTGTTAACTCATTGTCACATCGTCTTGGTTGACCCTTGTGCGTAGGGGCATAGAATACAACGAGTCGTAAGAGGTGAGTAAACGGTGTGAATCCCCAGAAACTCTCAACTAAACAGTAGTTCATTCCATATTAAGAAAACTATTGCTTTTATGACAACAGGGTTGCCTTAGCGAACGGCTCTGATAACTGCATCACGGGTAAGCAGCGGCACATAAATTTGTGAAATTCAATGTTTAAGTTCAAGATAAAAAGCAGAAGAAACTAAACTGCAAATTATTTTTACGAACTAAAGGGGACTGGGGTTTACATGGACTATTTTTGGTTTGAACAGAATCAGAGATAAACTACGACACATAAAAAACTTCAGCATTGAAGTGTTAGGCAACTTGGGTGGGGGGATAGAAAAATAATATTTTTTATGTGCTCGAGGGATGAGGGATGCATTTAATTGCATTTAATAAATTTCCACAAGCAACCCGGGGTACTACTGTGCTGTCGTATCGCTCACAGAAACAATAGTAAAAATTAAATGCGGTCGTAAAAAAGAGATAAAATTAAAATACGCTTAGGAAAAAACAGCTAAATAACAAAACCAAGCACAAATAAAACACCGGCAATTTTTTATCAGTAAAAGTTATGCCATGACGTATCGCTGCACACCACAACACCAAAATCTTCAGTAACATCTTCCGTATAGTACGAAAATAATAGAACACCCACAAACACTATGCAATATACAACCAATTCTCACTCAACACAAGACAAGTACGCACTGATTTAAAGTCTAAAAGCACACACGCAACAAATAAATACTGTAGATGACTTTACTACGGAAGTGAGCTGCCGGCGGTTCACAGATTGAGGGGCCACACGACGCTTGTACCAGAGCAACACAGAAGAAGGAAAGTGAAGGAAGGCAACGAAGCGATGGCTGTTCCTGCCACTGGGCTTCCTTACGAACAAGAAAAGTTTATGTAGTTATTTTAATAATTCACGGGCAAAGTGCCTCATTCTTTTTATCTGTCTTTCACAATACATTACAAATCACGAGGAATTACGGGTTTCTCAGAGGGGGTGTGTTCACTCCTTGTAGGTCCGTAGGAGCAATACTGTTTTCTTGACGTGGAACGAGCTATAGGGAGCATGGACTGGTGACTACCAGGCCCCTTGCTGGGTATGCCTTTATTTCCACTACTTGTGTCAGACTTATCATTTTAATTCTCCGTGTCTGACCTCCCTTGGTCAACTCTTGTTCTCTTCGGTATTAAATGTACAAGTCTGGAGCGTCTTTCACCTTCAGTCCCTCGTGGCCTTTTCTTTCTTCTGCCGATACTTTCATAAAAGCCACCTCCCTTCTCTCTTTCGATTACAGTAAGGAGGGAAAGGTTTGGTTCCCTAGTTGTTCTTTCCCTCAAAACCACTATAATCAATATCACCGACTACTGACGTCATCATAAATTCTTCTCTTATATCCAGATTTTCCTTCTGTTTTTTTTTGTTGTTGTTGTTTTTGTTTTTTTACTTGGCGTAAATACCTCTTGCCTGCGGCACAGACGCGCAGGGTAGTCGAGGCCTCGAGTTTCTGTACCTTCTACACCTCTCAGCATCGGTAAGTTCGGGCTTTTACTCTTTCTCTGGACGCTCTCTATCCTTTGTTATCTGTCACTTGTTCTTTCCCCACCACCACCACCACCAATTCCATTTGCGTTGCATAAGCCTCGACAAGGTGAATCTGCTATCTTCACTCAAATTCAATCCATCAATCAATCACTACTGGTCTGCATTTAGGGCAGTCGCCCAGGTGGCAGATTCCCTATCAGTTGTTTTCCTAGACTTTTCTTAAATGATTGCAAAGAAATTGGAAATTTATTGAACACCTCCCTAGGTAAGTTATTTCAATCCCTAACTCCCCTTCCTATAAACGAATATTTGCCCCAATTTGTCCTCTTGAATTCCAACTTTCTTCATATTGTGATCTTTCCTACTTTTAAAGACACCACTCAAACTCATTCGTCTACTGATGTCCCCCCACGTCATCTCTTCACTGACAGCTCGGAACATACCACTTAGTCGAGCAGCTCGTCTCCTTTCTCCCGAGTCTTCCCAGCCTAAATTTTGCAACATTTTTGTAACGCTACTCTTTTGTCGGAAATCGCCCAGAACAAATCGAGCTGCTTTCCTTTCGATTTTTTTTCAGTTCCTGAATCAAGTAATCCTGGTGAGGGTCCCATACACTGGAACCATACTCTAGTTGGGGTCTCACCAGAGACAAATATGCTCTCTCCTTTACATCCTTACTACAACCTCTAAATACCCTCATAACCATGTGCAGAGATCTGTACTCTTTATTTACAATCATATTTATGTGATTACCCCAATGAAGATCTTATCGCGAATTTTTCCAATTTGACTTCTCGACTGCAGATTATTGCTCAGTTTAGATTGTAGTCCGGTAATAAGATATGTGAGGAATGGCACAGAAAGAAACGTGATTGTAACATTTATCAAATGTTAACTAGGAAAGTAATGCGAATGACAGAAAGCACGGCCAACAAGTGCTAGATGAGTTAATCTGGGAAGGACAGCTGAATCAGAATTTGAGGAAAGAATGTTTTAGACTAGTGCAGATAAATTCGCATAGGTGTCCGAATCAACGGGGAGTACAAACAACCTGCGGTACGCAGACAACACGATCCCGTTAGCCACCAATCTGAGGGATCCGCAGTTAATGGTGGAGCGAGTAAGAACTGCGGTCGAAGCTTCCATATGGGAACTAAATACTAAGAAGTCCGAGTTCATGGTGATATGCCGCATAGACGCAATAATAATAATAATAATAATCGTATGGCCTCAGCTACCGTGTGCAGACATTTTAGTTTGACGCCATCTGGCTGTCTGCTCGTCAATTTCGACGATCCGTTTTACTCTAGGCCCACTAGATGGCAGACCGAGTAAACCGAAGCTATCTTGGGCGTCTATGGCTGACATTTAATGAATGTTGTCGGGTAAACACCAAATGTGTCACCAGAGATCTTTTACATGCCGACATCGTACGACATGGAGTGTCGAATGGACTTTTTTCCGCCCTTCAAAAATCCGACTGTCTCTGCCGGGTTTGAACCCGCTATCCTGGGATCCGGAGGCCAACACTCTACCACTGATCCACAGATGCAGCTATAGACGCATTGATGATAGCAATCGAATAAATTGAGAAAGCTGACAAATTCGTCTACCTGGGAAACAGTCTCAACGTGCAGTAGAACCCCAATGCAGAAATCATTGCCAGAATCGCAGTCGTCAGATCGACCATGACTAAAATTAGACATTGCTGTACTCTGGATATCTGAGCCTATTGACCAAACTGCGCAGCTGTCTACCCTGTTCTGTTGTATGGAGTCGAGGCGTAGACACTAACACAAGCAGCTGAGGGGAGAACAGACACGTTCGAAATGTGGATCTGTAGAAGACTGCTCAGAATATCTTCGATGGATCAAGTGGCCAACGTCGTAGTCCTGCAGCGAATTGGCCACGATAAAGAGTTGACGAAAATCATGAAGCAGCAGAAACTAGAATATTTCAGACACATCATGCCCAACGAGGATAAATATGGAATACTCCAACCCATTATGCAAGGCACGATACGATATATGCGAAAAGTCACATAGGTGTCCGAATCAACGGAGAGTACTTGAACATCCTACGGTACGCAGACGACACGGTCCTGGCGCCGTCAATTTCCTGGCTGATAAACCTCCGGCAGCGGTTTGAACCGTCATGTTTTGAACTGTTCGCAAGATCTGTGAACAAGACTGTAATAAGCCTGATGGTCGCTAACATTCGGATGGGATAAGGCAGAAGAAGTTTATTATTATTATTATTATTATTATTATTATTATTATTATTATTATTATTATTATTATTATTATTATTATTATTATTATTATCATCATCATCATCATCATCTGTTTACCCTCCAGGTTCGGCTTTTCCCTCGGACTCAGCGAGGGATCCCACCTCTACCGCCTCAAGGGCAGTGTCCTGGAGATTCAGACTCTTGGTCGGGGGATACAACTGGGAAGTATGACCAGTACCTCTCCCAGGCGGCCTCACCTGCTATGGTGAACAGGGGCCAAGTAGGAGGATGGGAATATTGGAAGGGATAGGCAAGGATGAGGGAAGGAAGCGGCCGTGGCCTTAAGTTAGGTACCATCCCGGCATTCGCCTGGAGGTGAAGTGGGAAACCACGGAAAACCACTTCGAGGATGACTGAGGTGGGAATCGAACCCACCTCTACTCAGTTGACCTCCCGAGGCTGAGTGGACCCCGTTCCAACCCTCGTACCACTTTTTCAAATTTCGTGGCAGAGCCGGGAATCGAACCCGGACCTCCGGGGGTGGCAGCTAATCACGCTAACCACTACACCACAGAGGCGGCCTATTATTATTATTATTATTATTATTATTATTATTATTATTATTATTATTATTATTATTATTATTATTATTATTATTATTATTATTATTATTCAATTTAGGATCATTTGATCATTCACTCCAATTTCATTGAAATCTGTATGCTCCAGCCCAAACAATTACATTGTCAGTGTAGGTCAACCGATAATATGCCCCGCTCCGTAGCTAAATGGTTAGCATGCTGGCCTTTAGTCCAAGTGGTCCCGGGTTCGATGCCGGGTCGGGTATTTTAACCTTCATTAGTTAGTTCATCTGTATCGGCGACTGGATATATGTGCCGACTTGATCATTATAATTCATCATAGGTAGGGCGCCATCCTCACAGACGCCTCTCCGGAGATCACACGCCATTTAAGGTATTAATATTTCCTTCTTCTTCTACCGCTTTTCCCACACTTGGGGGGTCGCGAATGCGAACTATGTCGGAATCACAATTGCGTGTTTCTGCGATGGTTGGTAGTGTAGTGTGTTGTGTGAATATGAAGAGGAGAGTGTTGAGACAACACAAATACCCAATCCCCGAACCAGAAGAGTTAATCAGACGCGACTAAAACCCTTGACCCGGCAGGAAATCGAACCCGGGACAATCTGAACCGAAGGCCTCAACGCTGACCATTCAGCCAAAGAGTCAGACAAATCAAATAATCAAAGAAATATTTATCCACCTTATCGGTGCTTTTATTTGCCTTTGGTAATTTTATAAAATCATTAATAATAATAGTATATGTTTCATCCGGGAGATAGTGGGTTCTAGCCCCACTGTAGGCAGCTCTGAAGATGGTTTTCCGTGGTTTCCCATTTTCACACCAGGCAAATGCTGGGGCTGTACCTAATTAAGGCCGCGGCTGTTTCCTTCCCACTCCTAGCTCTTTTTTATCCCATCATCGCCATAAGACCTATCTGTGTCGGTGCGACATAAAACAAATTGTAAAAAAAGTATAAGTTTCGACTGCTTTGCAGTCATCATCAGCTATATTTACATTAGCTTAGGTGTAAATAAGGTAAACTATGCACAATATATGTTCTCGTATTGGCCTTGATAATTTCTCATGGGAAACTTAAAAAGAATTTGTTTATGGGGGAGGATGGTGGTGGTGTGAGGGGTCTTGGATGGGGGGAAGAATTTTTAAAAAGTGATTAACGACTTGTCCTTAACTAAAATAGTGTTAAATTCTCTTCTTCCAATAAGATTAAAAAATGTCTTTAAATGTCTTTTTTAGCTTCTGTTCGGAAGCGTATTTGAAAAACACTGATTAACTTTTCACCACCTAACTACTTAGGATGTTATTGAAGTATAATTAAAAACATATTCTTAACTAAAATAAGAATCAGCTTTTTCCACAGGCCTTCAAGTACAAATATGAATGGGACTTAGAAAGAAGATTTTATCTCCTCGACTGGTAGCTGACATGTTTTTATTAATATTTTTGTTAAGAATATGTTTTTAATTATACTGCACTTCAATAACATCTTAAATAGTTAGTTGGTGAAAAGTTAATCAGTGTTTTTCAAATCCGCTTCCGAACAGAAGCTAAGAAAGACAAAGACGTGTTTTTATCTTTTTATTGGAAGAAGAGAATTTAACAATATTTTAGTTAAGGACAAGTTTTTAATTTTTTTAAGCATTCTTCCCCACCCCTCCCAATATACAAAATTTTCTTAAGTTCCCCATGAGAAATTATCAAGGCCAATACGAGAACATATATTGTGTATATTTCACCTTATTTACACCTAAACTTATGTAAATATAGCTGATGATGACTGCAAAGCAGTCGAAGCATATATTATTATTATTATTATTATTATTATTATTATTATTATTATTATTATTAATTATTATTATTAATGATTTGATAAAATTGCCAAAGACAAATAAAAGTATCGATTAGGTGGATACATATTTTTCTGATTGTTAGATTGTCATATCGATACGGACATGAAGTGGATAGTTTGTAATCAGACAAATTAGACAGTTTTGACTCACAATCAAATGTATGGCACTGATGACCAGTTATAACGCTAACACCTAAAATTGCTACAACCCTAGGGACTTAAAACTTACGGGAAAATAATAGTAATCACAAGACTCCAGCTGAATCAGGCATTGTTTCCACTTTTTTGTACCAGGCTCGTCTGTTTGACCTTGCTCGAATTTCCTTCGTTAAATCTTAGTTCTCTTTCGACCTCGAAAGCATTTGGATTGTGAAACTAAGAAATCTTTCATTATTCTGTCTCTCGTGGCCCTTCAGAGAGTTGAATCCTCATCTTTATAATGTTAATTTTAATAATAATAATAATAATAATAATAATAATAATAATAATAATAATAATAATAATAATAATAATAATAATAATAATAATAATAATAATAATAATAATCTTTTGTGACCACAATGGATCACTTTAATCAACCCTTTGGTTTGGCGATTTCTTGATAGGAACTGTCCGAGCCTTGCGGTACGCCCAATACTTCTTCATACGTGTTGATATTCTTGCCCGTTCTGGTGTAGAGAATATTCTATTTGGGATTTTCTTCTTTGTGAGTGTAAAGTGGAAAATCATATTTTTAAGTGTTGTGTTTACTTTTTCTAATCCGTAGTGGCATCCGGTGTAAGGCCAATTTCTTCAAAATCCTCCCTGATTTCTTTTATCCATCTGCATCCAGTTGTAGTATTTTCGGAAGCAAGATTGTACTGCACTAGCTGTTTCAGAAGTCGCAAATCTGGCATTCTCAGAATGTGACCAAAGTACCCTAGTCTTTTCTAGCGCACGGTATCAATAATGGGTTCTAATTTCTTTTTTTTTTCTTTTTTTTGCTAGGGGTTTTACGTCGCACCGACACAGATAGGTCTTATGGCGACGATGGGATAGGAAAGGCCTAGAAGTTGGAAGGAAGCGGCCGTGGCCTTAATTAAGGTACAGCCCCAGCATTTGCCTGGTGTGAAAATGGGAAACCACGGAAAACCATTTTCAGGGCTGCCGATAGTGGGATTCGAACCTACTATCTCCCGGATGCAAGCTCACAGCCGCGCGCCTCTACGCGCCCGGCCAACTCGCCCGGTGGTTCTAATTTCTGATATACAACGTTGTTAGGTGCTATTCGCCAATGCCCATCTTTTTGATAGCTTTTATTGATACAAGTTTTTCAATTCGTCTTTCGATCTTCTGTAATCTGTCAGATTTGGTTTGTTCGTTTAGACTGAATAATGTTTCTGCGGCATATGTGGCTTCTGGCTTTATGACTGTATTATAATGTTTGATTTTTGCATTAATGGATAAGCATTTCTTTTTGTAAGTTTCCCGTGTTAATTTTTTGCCTTAGATAACTTGTTTGCCCTTATCTGCCCTTCAAACCGCATAAATCTTTCGCCTTTTACTAAAGATTTCCGTGGAGGGGGACAATTGATGAGTCTATAACTAATTTTGTGACGACTGAATTGACGGTTTTTCGTTAAAATTATTTGTTATTAACTCATCTAGATATTTGAATTGTGTTACAATTTTAATTTTAGTACCGTTAATATGTGTTTCTTTTAATGGTGTTGGTTTTTGGAGCATAATTTCTGTGTTCTCAAATGATATTTCAAGGTCAATTTTATTTGAAATGGTGTGAAGCTCTGATATTTGAGCTTTTGCTTCATCTGAATCTTTGGCTAGTTACGCCATATAATCTACAAAACAAGGCTTTTTTTATATTTTCCTACCTATTTTAATATTTGGAGGGCATTTCCTAAACCATTCTCGCATTACCATTTCTAGTGCACAATGAAATAGTAATGGTGATAAGCCATCACCCTGCCGTAACCCAGTAGTTACTTCGAATGGGTCTTATAATTCGCCTCTGAACTTTACTTTTGATTTCGTCTCTGTAAGAGTTAATTTTATCATATTTATTAATTTAGGATGTAATCCCATGTGTCGTAAAATATTTAATAAAGATTTCCTGTGAATACAATCATAGGCCTTTTTGAAGTCGATAAATGTTATCACCATATCTCTGTTTCTTTTCCTATTGTAATCCATTATCAGTTTGAGGCTCATAATTTGGTCAGGGAAGCTCCTCCAAGGCCTGAAACCTGCTTGATATTCTCCTATTTTATTGTCAAGTTGCAATTTAATTCTATTGAGAATAATTCTAGAGAAAACTTTATGTCCAGGAGTGAAATCCCTCGGTAGTTCTGTTTTGTCCCCTTCTTTTATGTTGTGGATGGATGATGGCTGTTGTCCAATGTTCTTGGAATTTTTCTTTAATCCAGATGTTGACTAGCTGTTGATGAAGGGCAATTATTGTTGAACTTCCAGCATATTTCCAAATTTCTGCAAAAGTCTGATATTCTCCAGATGCTTTAAAATTCTTCATATCATTCACTGCTGTGTATAGGCCCTATTTCCTTTATTGTAGGAGGATTTATATTCTCTGCTGGGATTGTTATCGGTGCCTATTGATATCTAAGTGAAGTTGTTTCTTCACAATTTAGGAGCGTTTTGAAATATTTATCCAAGATTTGTCCATTGTCGTAATTGTTGTGGGCTAATTCACCATTTCCATCTTGTAATAATAAGGTTGGGTCTGTGGTGTAGTGGTTAGTGTGATTAGCTGCCACCCCCGGAGGCCCGGGTTCGATTACCGGCTCTGCCACGAAATTTGAAAAGTGGTACGAGGGCTGGAACGGGTCCACTCAGCCTAGGGAGGTCAACTGAGTAGAGGTGGGTTCGATTTCCACCTCAGCCATCCTGGAAGTGGTTTTCCGTGGTTTCCCACTTCTCCTCCAGGCAAATGCCGGGATGGTACCTAACTTAAGGCCACGGCCGCTTCCTTCCCTCTTCCTTGTCTATCCCTTCCAATCATCCCATCCCCCTGCAAGGCCCCTGTTCAGCATAGCAGATGAGGCCGCCTGGGCGAGGTACTGGTCATCCTCCCCAGTTGTATCCCCCGACCCATAGTCTGAAGCTCCAGGACACTGCCCTTGAGGCGATAGAGGTGGGATACCTCGCCGAGTCCGAGGGAAAATCCGACCCTGGAGGGTAAACCTATTAAGAAGAAGAAGAATAATAAGTTTGGGACTTCATAGTTAGTCAAATGTGGTTTTTATTTAATACTAGCAAGATACCCGTGCTTCGCTACGGTATTATACTGAAATTTATAATTGAATGCTTATTGTTCTAGATATATAATCCGACGAAATTCGCGATCTGACTCGTTTTATGCGAGAATCCACCAAAATTCCCGATCTGACTGATTTTCTATTATTTTACGGCACGTTTCCTCCCATTTTTCAATCTTCCTTTCCAGCAATCGATTTCGTACTTCCCGGGCTAGGCTCAGGTATTCCTCCCGGTCAGATGGGTCCGTAAATCTTTGCCATCTTTTCCTATAATCATTTTTAATATGGATAAAATCCTTCAGGAGATCCGGCGTGGTGTCATATTGGGTGCCTTGGCGGCACTGAACCCGCGGCCCGACTGCATTCTTAGTCATTACCCGTCCAGGAGCCGTTTCCAGCGCGGTCCGCACATTTGACGACGGTCCGGAATATTATTATTATTATTATTATTATTATTATTATTATTATGTGTTGCTGGAATGGCTGATGTCAGGGAAAACCGGAGTATCCGGAGAAAAACCTGTCCCGCCACCGTTTTGTCCAGCACGAATGTCACGTGGAGTGACCGGGATTTGAACCACGGAACCCAGCTGTGAGAGGCCGGCGCGCTGCCGCCTGAGCAACGGAGGATCCTTATAAGTACATTAATAACAGCTAAAATCAATTGGTCTCACCTACTTCTACACCCCACCGCCGTTAAGTTTATTTAACGCCACCCTCCCCCCTCCCGAAAATTAAAAGAATGCTTGTTTCTTTATGTTTAAGGGAGTTTCCAAACACCAATGTTCACGTCTATTACCTTCAATTTTGAGATATAAGTATCCCAATAAAAATAATTTACTTTCTGCACTTCATATCACAATACTCCTCCCCCCCCCCCAAGTGAATTTTCCCGCAAAAAATACTTGTTTCTTTAATAGTAAAGGATCTTCTTACATACCAATGATCACGACTCTAACTTCTTCAGTTTTTGATGTATGTGTCCTCATGAAAGGAATTCAACTCCTTTACACTCCCGCCTTCCAAGACGGTTTCCCCACCAAAACGCGCTTTTCTTTGTTTTTAAAGGAGATCCAAATACGAATTTTCACGTCTGTAACAACTTTAGTTTTTATTAGATGTATGTATTCTCATACAATTAAGCCAATTAATTTTTCAATTCTTCCCCCCCCCCCCCCCCGCTTCATTGGATTTTCCGAGAATACGTGTTTCTTTACTTTTAAAGCAGATTGCAAATATCAAATTTCACGTCTGTAACGTCTTCATTTTTGTGATATCAGTAGAATAATTAAAATAATTCAACACCATTTTCAGTCACTTTTACCACCAACCCCCCCCCCCCCCTCCATCCAAGTGGTATTTCCGAAAACTATAAACACACGTTTCTTTATGTTTAATAGAGATAAAAAATACCTTCACTTCTGTAACATGTTAAGTTTTTTTTAGATATACTGTAAAAATTCTCATTTTAAAATTTCACCCCTTTTGAGTTCCCCTTAAGTGGAGTTTCCAAAAACAAATCACATATGTTTATTTACATTTACAGGAGATTCCAAACACCCACTTTTTACGTCTGTAACATTTTACGTTTCCAAGATATTCTGTAGATATAGTCTTTTAAAAAATTCGCCCCAATTTGTCACTCCTGTTTAACCGCCATTAATTGGATTTCCCAAAAACTAAGAATTACGTGTTTCTTTATTCTTAAAGGAGATACCATATACACATTTTCAGTTCTGTAATATCTTTCGTTTCTGAGATATATGTATCCCCATTAAAGGCATTCAACCCATTTTTCACCCCTTTTACACCCCTCCTCTTAGGATTTACAGGAAACAAAAAAATACGTGTTCCTTTATTTTTAGAGGAGATTCTAACTACAAATTTTTACATCTGTAAATTTTAAAGTTTTAAGATGTAGACGCACTCATTTTAAAAAATTACCCCCCCCCCTTTTCACCCCCCAATATTTGGATTTTCCAAAAACGAAAAAAATACGTGTTTCTTTACTTTTAAATTAGATCCAAAATACCAATTTTCAGGTCTGTAATATCTTCAGGTTCTGAAATATAAGTAGCCTCATTAAAGGCACTCAACCCATTTTTCACCCTTTTACACCCTTCCTATTGGGATTTTCCGAAAACAAAAGAATACGTGTTTCTTTATTTTTAAAGGAGATTCTAAATACCAATTTTTACACCTATAAACTTTAAAAGTTTTGAGATATAGATACACTCATTTTAAAAAATCACCCCCTTTTCACCCCCCCCCCATTAATTGGATTTTCCACAAACAAAAAAATACGTGTTTCTTTATTTTTAAAGGAGATCCCAAACACCAATTTTCAGGTCTGTAATATCTTCAGGTTCTGAAATATAAGTAGCCTCAGTAAAGGCATTCAACCCATTTTTCACCCCTTTTCACTCCTCTTATTACGATTTCCGAAAACAAAAAATACGTGTTTCTTTATTCTTAAAGGGGATTCTAAATACCAATTTTTACATCTATAACCTTTAAAAGTTTTGAGATATAGATACACTCATTTTAAAATATTACCCCCCTTTTCACCCCCCTTAATTGGGTTTTCCAGAAACAAAAAAATAAGTGCTCCTTTATTTTTAAAGGAGATCCCAAACACCAATTTTCAGGTATGTAATATCTTCAGTTTCTGATATATAAGTAGCCTCATTAAAGGCATTCAACCCATTTTCACCCCTTTTCACTCCTCCTATTGCGATTTTCCGAAAACAAAAAAATACGTGTTTCTTTATTTTTAATGAAGATTCTAAATACCAATTTTTACATCAGTAAACTTTAAAAGTTTCGAGATATAGATTCACTCATTTTAAAAATTCACCCCCTTTTCACCCTCCCATTAATTGGATTTTCCAAAAACAAACAAATACGTGTTTCTTTATTTTTAAAAGAGATCAAAAGTACCAATTTTGAGGTCTGTAATATCTTCAGTTTCTGATATATAAGTACCGGTATCCTGATTAAAGGCATTCAACCCATTTTCCCCCATTTTCACCCTTTTTCTCCCCTCCTATTGGGATTTTCTGAAAACAAAAAAAATACGTGTTTCCTTATTTTTAAAGAAGATTCTAAATACCAATTTTCACATCTATAAACGTTTAAAGTTTTGAGATATAGATACACTCATTTTAAAATTTCACCCCCCCTTTTCACCCCCTTACCGAAGGAATATCCAAAAATCCTCTCTTAGCGAGCACCTACATCATAATGTGAATATATCCCCAAAATTTCATTTCTTTATGTCCAGTAGTTTTGGCTCGGCGATGATGAATCAGTCAGTCAGTCAGTCAGTCAGTCAGGACAAGCTATTTTATATATATAGATTGTAATAATTCCATGAATGTGATAGTTTGAATTCTTCTTCAATTGAGTTCAGAGTTCAAGATACTGTCTTTTTATTCTTCTTAATGTTAGTTGTATCTTTCCGCTGTTTAACTAAATTTTGAAAAGATGCTTCAGATTTTTGGGACTGGTGCAATAACCGCGCTTTGTGTCTTTTTAAAATCATATCAACACATTCATTATTCCACCGCTAATTTTTACGAGGCTTTATTGGGGCCAATTCTTCTGCAATTTGCTGAAGGTTACAAACTAGGTCATCTGTGTTATCTATGATTTAAAATTTTCTGTTGCTTTTTGACTATTTTCATTTTTAATTAGCAGTGTCGTGAATTGTGGTAGTGATGGGAGGGAGAGGTTAATGAAACACACCTTTACGTAGCAATTCCTTCCTTTATTTACAGAGACAATATATATAAACAAATGAACACGAACAAAGATGCTTCATACACGCGGTAAAAGAAGAGATATTAGGCCAACCCTGGTCACTCTCCAGAGGGATGACCAGTTGTATCGGTCGGCCAATTCTGGATCCAGCTGACTGACTCAGGATGACTGTTCTTACCCGTCCGTCTCTTCCTCGGAGAAGTTCCTCGATGCGAGCTGTTCTCCACATCAACCTGGGCAGCACGTCGTCTTGTAACAAAACAATATCTACTGTTTGCGTACCGACAGCAGCCAATTTCAATATTAACGCCCGAGCAAGTAAGTCAATATCCAGCAACAAACGACCACCAAACTCATACTGCGTGTTCTGTAAGAACAGCGGCCACTGGTGCCAAGACTGTAAGAGAATAACGAACTTCAAGAAGAGAAACTTCCCCTTGGCCACGGACTGCACGGAAGTAATTATCCAGGCTACGAGATGAGATTGGAAGATCCAAGGAAAATCCAAAGGAAAGGAGTTTCTTAAGAAAACGACACACCTGCTGCGGCTGTGGTGAACATCAGACGACATGGCACCTGATGGACTACCCTTTATCCCGGGTTTCGGCCCCAAAAATGTCGTGAATCGTGATGGGAGAGCGAGGTTATGGAAACACACCTTTACGTAGCAATTTCTTTCTTTAGTTACGGAGACAATATGGGTATATAAACAAATGAACACGAACAAAGGTCCCCAACAAGCAGTGTAGGATCTATTTTCCTTTTTGGTTTATAAGCTTGTTGTTGTGCTCTCCTTTGGGGAGTTAATTTTATTTTTATTTTAACTATATAATGATCGAGCCTGTGCCTATTCCTCAAAGAACCCTGACATTATAAATTTTTTTGTGATATAATTTATCCATAAATACATTATCTAATTGCCATTCACTTTTAGTGTAATCTGGATGTTTCCATGTTTTGAGTTTTTGTGGTTTTCTCTTCAAATAGCCAACAGCCGTAGCCGTGTTGAAACACCGGATCCCGTGAGATCTCTAAAGTTAAGCAACATTGGGCGTGGTCAAGATTTGGATGGGTTGCCACGCGCTGTTGGTGGGGGGTGAGGGAATGGAGGAGCGGAAAGGAACTGGCCACCCTACTGTACGTAAACTCCGGCTCAGGTACACCTCTGCGGAGGTTCGGACCTGCCTTCGGGCAGAATACACCCTTACCTTACCTCTCTTAAAATATGTAGATTTTTATATTAGGCCATAATTCCTGCAAAGATTAATGAGTTTTTGACCATTTTTTGTTTGTTCTCTTCTGAGCAGGCCTTTTACCAATTACACCACGATATCTACGTTCTCTTCCTAGTTGGGTATTAAAATTCCAATTAATATTTTAACATGGTTTCTAGGAATGTTATTTAGGATATCGTCGAGTAGATCCCAATAGTTTTCTATCTTTACGCGGTCTTTTAAAGAGTTATTCTTATAATTGGCAGGAGTATGTGCATTAGTTATGGTATACACTTTATTAGCTGTCTTTATCGTAAGTGTGCAGATCCTTGAGGAATGAGATTTAAACTTTTGTATAGAGTTTGTTATTTTAAGGCTAACCAAAAAGCCTGTTCCAAACTGGGGAATATTTTTGTCACACTCTTTCCTGGTATACCTTTGTAGAGTCTGTGCCCTTGAGATTCCAGTACGTCCTGATCGATGTTCCTAATTTCTTGTAATCCCATAATGAGAATCTTGTGCTGGTCCATTTGTCGGTTATCACTTTTAATTTACCAGTTTGTAGAAGGTAATTTACATATGTGTTGCAAAATATGACATATGGTTTGGTTTAGATTTTGACTTAGGTTCAGTAGTCTTGTCGGTATGTGGGTATTTCAATGCCTCCGACTGCACTGGATCTTCAAGGTGGCAGCCCACCGTATCCGAGTACTGCCTTCTCTGACATTTGGTTCAGACGGTGGCATATTCCTTTGATATCTTTTCATAGTTGATTGTCGGGGTATTACCAGTGGTGGGACTAGGTCCCGAGTTACAACTCTGGATGTGACCCAGTGAGGTGATAATGATTTATGAGATGGTGATTAATGAAGTTGTGAGAACTAAGGTATTGAATCTCAGAGGTTGCCTCAAGATGTTCTTTGGCTATCATTTTACGGCATTGAGTCAATCCTCCTCCTTTCCCCGGGCTTGGAACCGGCAACAGCAACAACTGGGCTACTTAATCCACCCAGTAGGTACTGCAGGCGGAGTTATAGTAGTAGTAATAATAATAATAATAATAATAATAATAATAATAATAATAATAATAATAATAATAATTGTACCGGGGGTAGACCTCCCAGTTAAACTGCGCGCCTTCTATAAGGCCATCTATGTTATTGAACTTGAACTAATGTAATGCATGATATTTGTGTTTCCAACTGTTAGATGTCTCTACCATCGGCCTAAGTGCCCCCTATGGCGTGATTAAGGACAATTAATTCTCAAGGGAAAGTCTTATTTTAAAGTTGGATAAACTTAGTTTTTTACTACTGTTTTGTTCATGTATCAAAGTTGGCAACACACCTACTGCTTACTTCTTCTGTAGTTACCAACCAATCAGAAATTTTGGGAATATTTTCTCTAGCCAATTAAAATTGGGGGCGTGTACAGGCACCCAGCCTATCTGTAAAGAGTCCTGGAAACTTCCTCTCGAAATGCTATAAAAACCGGGCGCTCTGAGGCCGTATTGTCATCTTCATCGCTCCAGTTTAGTGAGTGTGGCGCGCTATTAGGAGACAGGGGCCACGGGTCGGCGTTCGGAAGGCCCAGCAACTCAAGGTAATGGCAGAATTTTCTTAACATGTGATGGCTCCAGCAAATAGCGTGAGGGAGGGTTTCAAACTTCTTTTCTTCATGTAAAGTTCTCATTTCGTGGTTTAAGTGTAGATTTTCGGCAAGTCTGAGGACTCTGTTCAAATCCCCGTTGGGAAACATGTAATGTAAGGGAACAAAGTGTGACTACCCCCTGTTGATTCCCATTCAACTTGGTATGGGGTGACTAAAATTTTCTAAACCTCTATATACTTAACACACTTTTGGCATTCAATATTTCTCGTTTAGTCGGCCCTCTGTAGAATAGGCTTAGCCTCTGCAACTTCGGGCCATAAGCCCACTTAGGGTTTTAAGAGCTTTTCTAGAAGGAGTGCAAGTGTGTCGCCTCCTAGCATTTTGTTCATGGCCGATCGGGGTAAACCTTTTCTTTTCACATTAAGGCCATTTAGAATGGGCACTCATTGCCTCTGTTTATTTTGTAATTGTTTATAGACCAGTGTGTAACAAACTGTTGAGCAGAAGTGACTGTAAATACATTATTTAAAGTTTGCCAGGCATAACCTTGTAAGAAACTTGCACCTCTGAGAGGCTGGACTATTTTAACGTTTGGAGCTTAGACTCTTAGGCTGTATAAATTAGTGGAGCAAACATGTTCTTATAAATAGTGTACTGTTCAGGGCTACAATGCTCATCCCCTTGTATATTATCATGTTGATAATTCTTTCTTAGGACTTTAAGTCATTGTTGTTGTGGGAGCTCACGAGCTCATTATTATATTATTGTTTATTCAGACTTTCTATCTATCAAATTTTAAACTAAACAAATAGGAGGAAAGAAATAAAACTTCAAAATTTAGTGCCTTAACTTACGCTCTGGTCATTTCCCTGCCCAAAGATTCACCTCGGCACCTTCTTGCACATCTGTAAGCCACGGAATTGCCGTACCGCAAAATTCTCACCTACATAGAACATCTAAAAAATATTCCACGGGTACTGGAAGTGAAGAAGGATCTGGAAAAAGCCCAGGTGAACTCAACTGACACTGCGGACAGAAACCTCTACAGGAAAAAAATTAATGGATGGAAAGTGCAACCAGAGAATGAAGTGAAAAAGAAGACTGGAGCAAAGTGGACAGAAGAACGAAAAAGGCTCCACGGAGAAAGGATGAGAGCTGTTTGGCAACTCAAGAAACAGAATTGTTAGAGCTTTGCGTGATCCATTGGGTCCATATGCACATAATAATAATAATAATAATAATAATAATAATAATAATAATAATAATAATAATAATAACTCCCACTAACCACTTTTACGGTTTGCGGAGAGACCGAGTCGCCGGCAGTTTGTCCCACAATTATTTTACGTGTCGGTAAATCTACAGCATGAAGCCGGCGTATTTGAGCGCTTTCAAGTACGTCCGGCTCCATGGCTAAATAGTTAACAAGCTAACGTTTGGTCCAAGGGGTCTCGGGTCGGGGATTTTAACTTTAATTAGTTAATTTTTATGGCTCGGGGCTGAATGTTTGTGATGTTCTCAGCATTATGGTATATTTCATCTTAGATAGGGCCTCACCCCTACAGACGCGCAGGTCGCCTATACGCCGTCAAATCGAAAGACCTGCAGCAGGCCTCTCCGGAGACCACACACCACTATTATTTTTACCACCGGACTGAGCCGGGATCGAACCCGTCAAGTTGGGCTCAGAGGCCAGTACTTCTACCATCTGAGCCACTTAGTCCGGTTCTTCCCCTTTCAGCTGTGGTTAGTGTTATGAGTGGTTGATAATCGTAGTGTTTTATCCCCTAATCAATCGACACCACCACCTAAAATTAATAATCGAAAACATGAAGCTTTGCGTCATTTTTCCGTCACTTTGCACATTGTTTTCGTTGTCACTCTGGTGAAGATAATGATGATAGTCGTGTTGCTCAATGTCTACGTACAGATGATGATGGTTATTGTATTTTTAAGGGGGCCCGGAAGAAGTGTGTGGGATTTTATCTTGACTAGCTACTCTACTTTGCTTCCTGGGCTTCAATCGTCCTGAGAACAGGAAGTCCCGTATTACATCATAAGTCATTGTTGATATGTTTGACCACAATTGTGTTTAGAACTTCCGTCGCAAGATAGATAATCAAGCACTCCCCTGTCCATTGAACTCGCGTATTATCCGACCTAACTGCAGGAGTAGGTATCTCTTTCTGTGAGGTGATTAGTACTACAGATTTTAATACAAGGAATTGTAGACATAAATACACCAAAACTAAATTGAAATGAACTGCGGGTATTTATACTGCACTAACTGACCCGCCCCGGCTTCGCACGGGTGGCCTTACATGTTAAATATCGCCCGTATTGCACCCGCTCACCTCCTGAGTCCCAGACTAGCATTTATCTCAGAGGTGATCGGTTCGTAATAAAATAAAATTTTATCAAAAAATATCAAATAGGCGCACAAATGAACACAGGGATGAACGGGGCATGCACATTAAGGCAAAGAGTATGGCTCATTCATAGATACTGATTATAGGACTCCACAATAGGATTGGGAAGTTACACTTAAATTCCATGGGCATACTGGACTAACTACAATAAAAAGATATGAAAACTGTTTCCAATTGAAATTGCAATGAGGAGCAATTTATTGACTTATTTTGCAAACTGCACATGATGACAATTATTACATTGAAAAACTTTCATCCTGAAAAAGAAAAGACATAATACTTGGATTCACCTCACTACTCTGGTAGTGTAAAATATTTGGTAAATACGCCCCATTCGCATGAGAGTAACATTCGCATGAGAGTCATCTCCCCGTTCCGTTGGACATGAGTCACTTCCGGTATGTACATTCTAGTGGGCCGGATCCCCACCGTGGAAATGTTGTCGTATCTAAAACGGGAATTTATTGTACGGACAAACTCTAGCCTATATTTCCAGATTCACAAACATGCCAAATGTAGCTCGTTAACTCAAAGCTTATCTCAATATTTACATTTTTCAAGACGACAAGACGTACGGAAAGGTTCATTACTATGCTCGCACAATGAAGACATGTCCCGTCCGTGGGTTATTTCGCACTTACCGCCAACAATCTCCCACGTGGAAAACCAACATCTGGTTCCGAGCAATTCGACATATGACGACTGCCCCTATCATATCTTCCTAAGATTATTAAATCAGTATCATTATTATTCTTTATCTGATCATTATCATATTCTGTGACTACCATCAATTATTTTATTATCATTAATTTCAATAATAATCCTATATTTGATTATTATCATTTATCATCTGGGATGATTATATGCTAACCCTTGCCGACGTTTCAAACGAAGGGTCGTTATTCCAAGTAATTTATCCGCACAAATTCATGATCAGTTTCCTAATAAATTATTATTATTATTATTATTATTATTATTATTATTATTATTATTATTATTATCATCATCATCATCATCATTTGTGGAGATTGTCATTATCGTATCAGTTATTCATCACGGATTTAATATTTTACATTGATCTCACCATAATTATTCTCAAATTAATCTAATAAATTCTTCCTACTATTCCACTTCGAAATATTATTATTATTATGATAACTCTATTTCACGCGTTACACTACCGTTAGCGGTATTTATGGTTAATGCATATGCTTTTACAATTTCGGGCTACTTTGGCGCTAAGCAATTGATTTAAGTAAAGATTCACTTGGATTATTATTACTATTATTTTTATTATTATTATTAAAAATGGAAAGTTTTATATTTTTATTTCCAGTCTCTAGAATTTAGTCACATATGTTGAGTCCCAATATGAACCACCAAGATCCGATTTACATCCATCGGGACACCACGGTATTCGGAACCGTAACCTTCATTCTCGTACTGCCGTTAATTTTATGGGGACACTATGTCCACCCAAGACACGTCTCAAATCCCATGGCACATCGCGGCTGGGCAAATACATCAAATGCCTGCGATTGCTAACTTTTAATATACTAATTAATCCTCGGTGCGTGGATTCTGCCACTCATAACACCGGAACTGACATTATATCGTGTTAGGAATCGAGATTTATCTATTCCATCATCAAAAACAGTACGGCTCAATTCTCACCTCATGCCGGATTTTCGTCCCGCACGGCTTCCGATCTTAAAAATGGGCTCAAACCACTCTGGGCTTTCAACATAACGTGACCATCCTATATACGTGCCTCTATCACTTCTAAACAAATTGGTATGGTTATTATAGAGTCCAAAAACGTGAAATCAACAATTTACGTCAAAATCAAATTTACTGCCCGTATTAAAGTCTTTAACGCTGCATGTCATCTCCACATTGATTATTATTTTCACTAGCCAACTCACGAAGCACTGTCATTATTATTATACTTTAACTTGCAAGCGCACAAAATATTATTATTATTATTATTATTATTATTATTATTATTATTATTATTATTATGACCTTCCGTACGCAACACAAATTTTACACTCTCTGGCACTTTCATAATCTGGCTGTCTGGTAACAAATATTCATACTAAAATACAATTAATCACCGCAGTGATTGAAAATCAAATAAATGGGTTAGCACAAAAAGAAATCTAACACTTGAAATGAACTTTGATCAAAGTATTGACAAATAGCATACATTAATTAAAGATAAAACCTATATTTATATTATATACAACAAACAAATACGCAATTAATTAATCTAACCCATAATTACGTTAATATAAATTAGTTCGTCCGTCTATCTTGAAAATCATGGATTCGGGAGGCGATCCACGTTAAGTAACCATGATTAATCTACACTGTATCCCGTTTTGTCGCGACACCATCCCCAAATATATTAAATTCGTGTACTCATTCCTATGTGGAATTCCATTGTCTCGTAGCAGATGAGAAGCCTCATGGCCCCATGGTGATTTACTCGTACATCATGTCGCACTTTATAAAATTAACACAACAAAACACTTCTGGGCGATTACCCATGGTTAACATCTTACTAGAGAATTTACAATAATTTATACAAGAATAAAAAATCACTTATAGGTGCCTCTAGACCCATTACACTTGCACAATATATTCTTCCTTGTGCCCGAACCATGAGTCAAGACACATTACGATGAAGTGTCGTTTCATTCGAACCGGCGCGTATCGCGTTCTTTAACCGGCGCTTCCTGGCGTATACGAGGCCGTCTTGCGATTGCACGCTCACACAGTTCCCTGCTACAATAATTGTTTCACCGTCTATCTTGAAATATTTATTTCAGGCTCTGAACACTGTCTTCAAAAAGTACTATCGGCGTTCCGTCGATCCTTTAAATTCCAACACATGAAATGTTGAGAAATGTATTAATTTCACATACAGTGATACTGATTATTTACACTCAAAAATCTAAATAATTCTCACCGTTCATCTTCACCTTCATGACTACTAACGTACTTTCAAATCTAACAGAATCTATCATGCGTTTCCTGGTACTGAGTTACAGAGTCACCGTGTCAGCGTATCAGCGTATCAAATTATTTCAAACGACTGGTTGCTGTGAAGCTCGACTCCCCAGTGTATATGGTCGACCTGGTTTAGCGCGTGGGTTATCTGCGTTCACTCCAGAGGGAGGGGGTTGGTTATCCCAAATCGGCACTTGCAGGTGGATTTGGATCTCTGAATTTATCCCACTTAATAAATTGGCGATACTCATTCACGTGTCGCATTCTGATCCCATATCGTTCGGCGATTACGAACATTTTACTTGATTTCTGTCCTCCACACTTCGCGCGCTAAGTCGGTGTCCCTGATGGCGTGATCGTCTTTGTACTGGGTTTATACCCGGTAGCTTTTATGGGAAGAAGCGGTGGGCCGAGTGAATGGGACGTAAAGGCACGATAAGTTTGCCAGATAACAATTTATTATATAAATGGAAAGCTTTGCGTTACTTCGGTACACAATTTTTAACAACACCAGGGACATGTCCCAATTTAAAGCACCTTTGTAAAACGCTATAAATACATGTGACCAGCACAACTTGCTAATTACTATAATATTCGTTATAAACCGGGCCTAGCCCTGAAAACACAATACATCGTTTACTTACAACCACCCAACTTAGGGTCTCCTGGTATCCCAGACTTGCCAATAGTACCAAAAGGTTCTGGGTCATGCCAGAAAAATCTTTAACTTAGAAATACTGCGCGAAAGCATATACATCGAAGGTAAACACACATAACAGCAAGGAATTTAAACACCATAATACTTGCTCTATCTACCCCAACCTTCTGGTACCTTCTCGTACTCAATAATTACACTCATTTACACAACTCCTTTAAACTTCTGAGACGGAAATGCTTTACGCAAATACAGATTTAAAGACAATGTTTAAAGGTGATCTGTCCCATACCTAAGGACAACATGGCTAAAAGAAGCACAGGTCACAAGACCCTAAAATAAATCTGGCATGCATACTATGTTTTAGAGTGAAATATGCCCGGGGTGAGAAACCTATTAAAACCGTACATAAACTAGTGCTTAATCCTACTCAACATATAGATTCTTTAAGATCGCGATCGGCTTCCTCAAACTGTTCCTAACGCGCTACACAAGAGGGGTAACTCACTAAAGTCTTACTCCACGTCTGGTGGGTACTCGGTTCGAGGCCGCGGCGGGACCGGCTGCAAGTGTGCAGCGAGCGAGCAAGTAAGTCAGAATGACCACAAGGTCCAGCGAGCGCTCGCCTGCCCAGCAGGGAGAGGCGCGCGCACACCCAAAGGGGAGGGGGAGTTTTCTCACCAGAACGTGGAGCCAAGAGGACAACAGCCAACATAAGATGGAAAATACCCCAGGACGGGAAGAAACTTCCCTTTATCCTGAGGCCATAATGGAATAAGGACATCACTTTATTTAAGGAAGAAGAGGGCAATCCAAAGAAAACATAATACAATATAACATGTACAAATAAAACCTCAATTAAAACAGCTCGCAAGCACAATTACACACAAATGAAATAAGACGAGGAGTAGGAAGAAAACGTTCTTCACGGTACAGATCTCCCCTCTCAAAACTCCAAACAGGGTGTAAAGTTCCATGGAAAACTTTGGTTTAAGTAGAAATGATTGTCGTTCAGGACTAAGTTCCAGACCCAAACAAGGTGGTCGTACATGAGACGAACACAACAATTCGCGCCGTGTCACACCTCCGAGGATAGCATTTCACTAGATGTTGCAAAGAAAGGTTACCAGCAATTCTGGAGAGTAGGGTCCAATGCCCAGCAGCGCCGAGCGATGTAATTGTGCTTAATACCATAGCACAGTTAGAAATTCCATCAGGACGGAAGAGCCTGAGAGCCAAGCAACCTCCATGTGAAGAACAATCCAGGGAGCATGGTAGCCCTGGGGCTCAGTGCATAAGGAAGTGTCCATACTAGTCGTAAGGAACGGCTGCCGGAGACGTTGAAGCCGACAAGAGGCTCAACTGAGGGGCCCTCTCAGAGAGCAAACTGCGAGGCAGAAACTCCGGGCAACTGAAAAATAAATGCAGAGCCAACAGTATGTTTCACCAACATCCCAATTCAGAGGGAGGGACGGGCATAGAGAGAGGAGAGCGACCGCACACGGAATAACCGAGCACAGACGTGGAGGTAACGACCATACCCAAAACCCAATAGGGAGGGGGAGGGTGATACAGGAAAGGATGAGGTAGCGGAAAGATAACAAATTCAAACAATAACTTAATTTAACGCCCCACAAACGTAAACACAGTTTACCCTAGGAATACCAAGAAACCCCACACTATAATAAAGAAGCAAGGCAAATTCGTTCCACTTTAAACAGAAAAAAAACTTAGGCAGGCTTAACCTGCGAGACGTGGACCCTAAAAATTCTTCCGTCCTTGGGGTCCCTGAGAAGTAGAGTTACCGGAGTAAGAAAATCCACTACCGTACAGGGCCCCCGAAACCGAAGAGCTAATTTACCAGGCGGGGTGAAATTTTTCACAAATACACTGTCACCGACGGCGATGTTCGAGGGCCTACGCCCCTGATTATAACGCTCCTCTTCCTTCAAACGGTAGCTCTTAAGATTATTCAAGGCACGCTTCCAGGTGGCCCTAATATTAGGAGGATCGATGTTCTCAGGCAATAGTTCACCAATGCTCCACAAGTTGCTTAAGGGAGAATTAGGGACAAACGAAAACATTAAAGAGAAGGGGGTCGCCTTATGGGCCTCATGATTAGCCGTATTAAAGGCGAAAGCCAACCAGGCAATCGAGGTACCCCACCTCTAAACATCTTCATGGTGGAACGCAATGAGGACAGAACGTAAATTACGGTTGACCCTTTCAGCGTATGACGGTTGGGGATAGTACGCCGATGTGGTAACATGCGATATGGATAGACTAAAACAAAACTTCCTAAATAGGTTGGAAGTAAAAGCCTTAGCGTTATCTGAAACTAAAACCTGGCAGGGACCAAAGATGGAAAAAATGGATTTCAAGCATCTTACCGCGGTGTCAGCGGTAGCGAGTTTAGTTGGGAACAGCCACGTAAAACGAGTAAACCCGTCAACACAAACTAAAACGAACCTGTTCCCATCTCCCTTAGATTTAGGTAAGGGTCCCACGAAATCGATGAAAATACGCTGCATGGGGCGCGTAGCTTTAGTAGAGGAAAGAAATCCTACCTTCGTATTCAACGCTGGCTTACTAACTCTACAGATCTTACAAGCCTTAACCAATTCACGTACTTCACCATCTAGACCTTTCCAAATGAAATTTTCCCTGATTCTCTCCCTCGTTTTGAACACTCCCAGATGCCCCGCAAGAGGAGTCTCATGATAATATTTAAATATCATCGGTACTAATATGGCAGGTACCACCACCTTCCTCTTTTGGTCGTGCCTAGCGGGACAACAGAGGACCCCATTTCTCAGAACATAGGAGGGAGGTGGTTCCCACTCTTTAAATCTCGCACAATAGGACCCAACACCGGATCTTCGCTTTGAAACTTGGCAACATCATGGTACGAAAGCGGGGTGTCAGACAAAATCGCACCCGAAAGGGTCGGTGAACCATTAAGCAAGGGAAGGGACGGGTCGTCGTCTTGAACCTCGGGATGACCAAACATACGACTCAGGGAGTCAGCCAAGACATTATCGGTACCCCGAATATGACGGACGTCGAATTGGAACGCCGAAATTCGAATCGCCCACCGAGCTAATCGACCAGTTTTCCTTGGCCTACCTAACACCCAGCTCAATGCCTGGTTATCCATCTCGAGCTAGAATTTTACATGCTCCAAGTACATACGGAATTTTTCAAGAGCGAATAATACAGCCAACCCTTCCAGCTCATAAATCGAGTACTTAGACTTAAGGGACGAAAGCGTCCTAGACGCATAAGCAATCGGACGTCTCCCAAACTCTGACTCTTGCAACAATACAGCAGCTACCGCCGATGAAGAGGCATGAGTTTGCACGATAAAAGTTTTGGAAAAATCAAGCATCGCCAAAACTGGGACATTCGAAATGGCTAACTTAAGGTCGTCGAAAGCCGCTTGTTGGGACGGACCCCACTCAAATTTTACCCCTTTACGACGCAACAAATTAAGCGGAGCCGCACGTTTAGCCAGATCCGGGATAAACTTCCGAAAGAAATTGATCATGCCCACAAATCGAGCAACTCCTTTCACATCCTTCGGAGGACGGAACTCACGAATCGCCTGCGTTCGAGACAAATCCACAGATACGCCCTCGGCCGACACAATATGCCCAAGGAACGACATCTGCGGTTTCGCGAAGAAAACCTTAGACAGCTTGACGGCCAACCCGGCGTGGCGAAGACGGGTAAAGACTTCACGTAGGTGTAGGAGATGGTCTTCAAATGTCTCAGAGTAAAGAACTACATCATCCAAATAGTGGTAAAGGTACTTGAACTTAATGTCTGAAAATAGCTTATCTAGGAGCCTCGTGAGCACGGCGGCGCCAGTGGAAATTCCGAAAGGTAGTCGGCAAAATTCGTACAAATTCCAATCGGTGGCAAAGGCCGTCAAATGGCGCGATTCTTCCGCGAGAGGAATTTGATAATAGGCTTGGTTTAAGTCTAAGACAGTAAAATACTTGGCATTCTTAAACCACGAAAAGCACGAGTGTAAATCCGGGAGAGGAACCGACTGTAATACAATCTTCTTATTAAGGACCCTGTAATCTAAAACAGGCCTAAACCCACCTTGAGGTTTAGGGACGAGAAAAATAGGCGACGAATAGGCAGACATAGAAGGCCGAATAATTCCCTCCCGAAGCATATTATCGACAATCTCCTTCAAAGCCTTCATCTTAGGAGGGGAGAGCCGATAATGGGGAATCCTGACAGGAATCGAATCCGAGACCTCAATTTTATATTCTAAGATGTTAGTCATGCCTAATTTTTCCGTGTGAATACATCAGAAAAGGTATTACACATCTCCCTAACACTGCGCCTGATCCTCAGGTAGATGGCTAAGATCACACACCATCTCACACTGGGGGGGAGCGTGACAGAAAAAAGCGAAGAACTAACGATAGTTAACGGAATCTTCACCGTCTCACAAAACCTGAACACTGGGTTCTAAATTGGAAAACTTACAAATAGTTTTATGGGCGACGTACCACTGTTCACTAACCAGAGAGACTACACTGCCAGAGTCCAAGAGCGCAGAAACGGGCTCGTTCCCAAGTTCGACCTTGATGAAAGGGACACATCCTCTAACATCAGCGGAAATCCGCGAACACTCCACCGGACACGTAATAGAGCACTGATTTACCGGCACAACTTTACTTCGGTTATCCAATGGGGTTCCATCGGTGAAAGAATGCACACTGGCCCCCTTCCCTAGTCAACTGGAACTCGGGTTTCCGGTACAACGTCTCGCCATATGTCCAGCGAGGCCACAGCGAAAACAAATAACATCGCCACTGCTAGCGGAAATGTTCACATCAGTTGCCACATGAGGTGGCCGCGCGCCCGACGTACGAGAAGGACAGCGGTTTCGTAAATGATCAGCGGACCCACAGGCATAGCATTTCCTAGAATTAACCGGCTTTCGTAACATAGGGGTACTAGCAACTTTAGCTGGCAAGGACTCACTACCCATACGTAAAGAGTCCGCATGGCGAACCCCTTCGGCCGAGACGACCATAGCCTCCAATTCAACGAAGGTGTGGGGGTGAGCCACGAAACACAAACAAGACCTATAGATGGGTGAAATCCCCTCCACAATCGTAGCAAACATCTGCTCTTCCGAATAATCCAGAGCAAACACCCTCGCATAAAATCTAATATCAGAGATAAAGGCAGATAATGATTCCTCCATACGTTGTACCCTGAAATAAAACTTTTGAATAAATGAATTGAGAGCCCTAGCTGGAATATAATGGGTCAATAGATACGCATGAAACTGCTGAAGGGACCTTTCTTCGGCAATAGCACTGACGATTTTTTGAGAAAGAACTCCATCCGTATGCGGGTATATAATCTGTAAAATTTGATCATGCGATAACCCGAAAACTGAGGCATGATCTTGAAATTCAACGAAAAATCGGAGAAAAGACACCGCATCACTAGCCGAATTGACAATACGGGAGAGCCCCCTTTAACATTAATGTCAGCGGGTGGGGAATGCTAGAAAAAGCAGACACGTAAGACGGTAAAGTGGGCCGTACGGATTGCTGTTCGGTAAACGCACCATTCTCCGTAGGTTTACTTAGCTCCTCTCCAAGTAAAATAGAACTGGCAGGAACCGACTTAGGTTTAGTTACCAAATTAGAAAGCCATTGGTCAATTTTCTCTAAGAGATTAAGCGCTTTAGTCTCCAATCCCTTAACCTGGCTTCTTATTTCCTCGCCTAAGTCCAAGGAGAGAAGGTCTCCGATGCGATGGACATAGTGGGTCAAGCGACCTTGAACTCTTCGAAGCTGGTGATGTGAAGCGACATCACTTTCTAGGAAATCGATTACTGAAATAATATCCGAAAGATTCGCGTCAATCAGGGCCGCAGCAGTCCCGACCTCGTCCTCAGTACATTGAGGGACAGAAATAGCCCTATTTAAGCTTGCCCTTAATAACGCTTCATCACCCTTCACTGTACCTCTGGATTCAACATTACGAATTTTTAGCTCATATAGTAGCTCCTCCTTTCGGAGGCGCCCCCGGGTAGGGAACGTCACGAGTAGACATTTTAAGAAAGGCCGAAAACTCAAGAAATACCCCGACGAAAGAACTTCCAGACTCCACCCCTACAAAACGTTAACTGACAAGTATAAGTAAGACCAGCCCCTTTCAACCCACAATCTGCTACCAGATTTTGTACTGGGTTTATACCCGGTAGCTTTTATGGGAAGAAGCGGTGGGCCGAGGGAATGGGACTTAAAGGCACGATAAGTTTGCCAGATAACAATTTATTATATAAATGGAAAGCTTTGCGTTACTTCGGTACACAATTTTTAACAACACCAGGGACATGTCCCAATTTAAAGCACCTTTGTAAAACGCTATAAATACATGTGACCAGCACAATTTGCTAATTACTATAATATTCGTTATAAATCAGGCCTAGCTCTGAAAACACAATACATCGTTTACTTACAACCACCCAACTTAGGGTCTCCTGGTATCCCAGACTTGCCAATAGTACCAAAAGGTTCTGGGTCATGCCAGAAAAATCTTTAACTTAGAAATACTGCGCGAAAGCATATACATCGAAGGTAAACACACATAACAGCAAGGAATTTAAACACCATAATACTTGCTCTATCTACCCCAACCTTCTGGTACCTTCTCGTACTCAGTAATTACACTCATTTACACAACTCCTTTAAACTTCTGAGACGGAAATGCTTTACGCAAATACAGATTTAAAGACAATGTTTAAAGGTGATCTGTCCCATACCTAAGGACAACATGGCTAAAAGAAACACAGGTCACAAGACCCTAAAATAAATCTGACATGCATACTATGTTTTAGAGTGAAATATGCACTGGGTGAGAAACCTATTAAAACCTTACATAAACTAGTGTCCGCCTCTGTGGTGTAGTGGTTAGCGTGATTAGCTGCCACCCCCGGAGGCCCGGGTTCGATTCCCGGCTCTGCCACGAAATTTGAAAAGTGGTACGAGGGATGGAACGGGGTCCACTCAGCCTCGGGAGGTCAACTGAGTAGAGGTGGGTTCGATTCCCACCTCAGCCATCCTGGAAGTGGTTTTCCGTGGTTTCCCACTTCTCCAGGCGAATGACGGGATGGTACCTAACTTCAGGCCACGGCCGCTTCCTTCCCTCTTCCTTGCCTATTCCTTCCAATCGTCCCATCCCTCCACAAGGCCCCTGTTCAGCATAGCAGGTGAGGCCGCCTGGGCGAGGTACTGGTCATATTCCCCAGTTGTATCCCCCGACCAAGAGTCTGAAGCTCCAGGACACTGCCCTTGAGGCGGTAGAGGTGGGATCCCTCGCTAAGTCCGAGGGAAAAACCAAACCTGGAGGGTAAACAGATGATGATGATGATGACATAAACTAGTGCTTAATCCTACTCAACATATAGATTCTTTAAGATTGCGATCCGCTTCCTCAAACTGTTCCTAACGCGCTACACAAGAGGGGTAACTCACTAAAGTCTTACCTCCACGTCTGGTGGGTATTCGGTTCGAGGCCGCGGCGGGACCGGCTGCAAGTTTGCAGCGAGCGAGCAAGTAAGTCAGAATGACCACAAGGTCCAGCGAGCGCTCGCCTGCCCAGCAGGGAGAGGCGCGCGCACACCTAAAGGGGAGGGGAGTTTTCTCACCAGAACGTGGAGCCAAGAGGACAACAGCCAACATAAGATGGAAAATACCCCAGGACGGGAAGAAACTTCCCTTTATCCTGAGGCCATAAGGGAATAAGGACATAACTTTATTTAAGGAAGAAGAGGGCAATCCAAAGAAAACATAATACAATATAACATGTACAAATAAAACCTCAATTAAAACAGCTTGCAAGCACAATTACACACAAATGAAATAAGACGAGGAGTAGGAAGAAAACGTTCTTCACGGTACAGTCTTGACCAATGGCGAGATTGCGTGGGTCATTTCCTAGAATTCTTTGCTTTAATTCATTACAATTACAATTAATCAACATTGGGATGATATCACAAAAATCCCCTCTGTTCAATTTGGTGGTTGGAATATTTTAATTATTGTTATCGGAGAAGCTAACTGGAGTTCATATTGGTTTTACTTATGTTGGCGCATCTGCGAGTCCATGATGAATTTTGTCATTGGCTAACATTGCAGCGGTTAGTTTAAATATCTCTTCCTGGCAACCTGATGACAAATATGCTTTGAGTCATGGGAAACTTTGTTGCGACACATTCTCAGTATCATGACGCGCTGGCTGCACCTTGTTCAAGAATAAGTGCTAACTTTTTCCTCGTAGCATTTAGCTCTGTTGTTGTCAGTGCTCGATTTTAATCCTCTTAGCTTCTGACAAGGAAATATACCATGCATTATGACAAGCTTAACTTTGGCGACAGATTGTCGAAAACACGTCTGACTATGTTGAAACTCTTCCTTCCACACAAAACTGACACTGTGTATAATTCATTATTCCCATGTCTACATTTATTTTATCTTATCGAATCATGATAACTATGGCCCATCTCATCCGGGTACATTTTCCTGTTGCTCAGTAAAAAAATCTTGTGATAACCATGAGATTTTTTTGCTATATCCTCATCATACTTTCATCATGATTTGATTACTACTTCCATTCCCTTTCGATGGTGACTGATCACGTCCCGCAGATTCTGGTTATTGAGTCTCAATTCTTCATTCTCTCGTTGAATCAGGTGGATCATGTTGACAAATTCTTGGACATCGACGTCAGGCTCTCCACATTCCGGGCACGGTTTTGCTTCTATTTCCCTTTTGATCAATTGAACTTCTTCTTCTCTTCCGTCTTCTTCTTCATCATCCTCTCCTTCGTCCTCATCTTCTTCTTGGTCATCCTCAGCCTCGTTTCGTGCATCCTCAGCCTTTCTCTCTGATCTGCTGGTGTATGGTACAGCTTCAAATTGGCGGCTTTATACACTTTTTCTGTGCTACCATCCAAGCTCTGGACCTTATATGAATTATTCTCATAAGTATGTATGATCTTGTAAGGCCCCACAAATAACTGGCAAAACTTGTGGTACACCTTGCGTTCAGGATAAGAAACAGCAGGTTTCTTAACTAGAACCATCACGCCAACTCTCAATGGACGGTGGAATTATTCCAGACCGTATTCCAGACCTTGTCGCGAATTTCAATTATCTCATAACAATGATTTTGATAATGATACACCAAACTGCTACATCTGTTTCACTTCAGATAATCAATTCGAAATTCTCTGGTAGAATATGCATTTTCGTACAAAGCACTTTAACACCCAAATTGTTGGCAACGTAAATACGTACTGTAATTGATAGTATATCAGTTGATACCTTGTCCTCTAATTTAACCAAGGGAATGTAATCATTGACAGATAAAATAAATAGCTTTATCACTTTTTATAACGTCACTTTTAAGATCCTCAAAAGGTATAGTAATTGAGAAATGTACTAGGATTGGCACCAACACAGAGTTTTGGCCTTATCCGAAAAAAAAGAAAACAGCTCATTAAGTACAAGGAACACATCCTCTCTATTGACAAATTTATCCTCGAATGTTTTAATGCACCCTAATAAATTGCTTGTAACTACGAAATCGTCACGATGCGTTAAGTATACACTTGATCTGAATGTAAGTGCATCTGCTGTAATATGAATGACATCCAGGCATGCAATACGTTCGACACGTCCTAATGTATCAAAATAGTTTTAAAACAAAATTTCAATAAAAAAATCACTACACTAACGTTTCCT
This sequence comes from Anabrus simplex, assembly GCF_040414725.1. Classification (NCBI taxonomy): domain Eukaryota; kingdom Metazoa; phylum Arthropoda; class Insecta; order Orthoptera; family Tettigoniidae; genus Anabrus; species Anabrus simplex. Next base: position 1,124,248,848 of record NC_090265.1, on the reverse strand, counting down.
AATAAAACTAAACCAACAGATGCTTCGCACATGCTCATGCTTACATTTGAACAAACCGATCGGGGCGCCATTTTAGCTAATATCGATAGCTGCATTAAGGTCTGATATATTGTAGTTGGTCTTGCCTTAGGCAACTCCGTGAATAAAAAGTAGAGTGCACATCATCTTCGTGGTTTCTATGGTAGTGATGGCAAAATAAACTAGGTGACCGTTTTAATTAATTGAGACTATTTGGAAGAATTTTCTACAAACTACACCTTTTAACTCCCTTTGGTTTAAGAGCTTGAGTTTTGTGAAACATACACGTTAGCGTTTTTTTTATAGAGAGACTAGCTGATGTATCCGTGCTTCGCTACGGAACTCTACATTGTGCACAGAATTCTAGGTTAGGTAGTGTACACGTTGTGAGCAAGATTGTATTAAATCGCATAGCTCTTTTTTTAACGTTACCCTAGAAACGCGACGGGGAAGTCACCAAAAGTCTCTTCACATATGAAGACTGGGTCAGTGTGGGCTCTAAGAGTGTAGTCCATGGCATATTCCTTTGTACAGTACATGTCCAGAGTAATGGTGTCCATGACAAGAATGAAAAACTGTAGCGATATGTTGATCCCTGGTGCACACCTACTGTTTCAGGATAGCTGTTATATAATCCTACAGAGCACTGCATCCACCTACAGGTGTAAATACAACATTTTGACCTAATCGATGAGTACTTCAGGTGGGCCTGCATGGAGGTCCTGAAGAGAATAATATATCAGTTGGAGGAACACACGATCAAAGGTTTTCTCCAAATCAAGGAAGGCTAGCTCGTAACATTATACTTGTCTCGTTCGTGGAATTTTGGAAAATGTTCCAGCTACCTATGAACAGAATTGAAAGTATTGGTACCAACACCGTACCCACTTGCTCGGACCTCCATTACAGTATTTAAATAATGGAGGTAATAATGGAGGTAAAAATATCTGTATATTGATACGCTATATTTTGTCAATTGTGGCAATCCGTAATTGCAGGAAGTTGTTGATTCGTTCAATAAATATATATAACAATATTTGACCATTTACAAAAACTCTGAAACTAACCTTAATTCATAAATATAACCTAAGTACAACAATATTTGACCACTCGCACATTTATACATTGGCTATCCCACAAAGCAGTTTGATTAATCAAACAAGTACATTGGGCAACCCATCTTAAATTTCTTAAGGGAAGTCACGTCCTTAATGTTGTTAGGGAGAGAATTCGATGACCTGGTACAGAGATTGTGAAAGTTATCTGAACTGAGTATTCTGTGGAAAAGGATTATTGATCGGTCGGTCGTCGGTCGGTCGTCGGTCGGTCGGTCGGTCGGTCGGTCGGTCGGTCGGTCGGTCGGTCGGTCGGTCGGTCGGTCGGTCGGTTGGTTGGTTGAGTCTTCAGTCCGAAGCCTGATTGGATATCCAACAATTCTGCTACAAGCTATCATAGAAATGTTGGGTGTTACTGAAGAGGCATACTAAAGAAATAGCGATTGAGGCAGTTTCCTTTTGCTTTTCTCACTGAGCAGGCGGTACTGTAATCATTCTGATAATCTTATTGAAATGTATACACATCACCTGAACCTACAGACCACTCTTTGACGTCATTCATCACAGAGACCTCATCCACCAATTTCAGTAATAATAATAATAATAATAATAATAATAATAATAATAATAATAATAATAATAATAATAATAATAATTGTACCGCGAGGTACACCCGCCCCGTTCATTCAAATGAAGCGCCCTGAATAATGTCATCTTCAATATAAACTTGCAACAACTTGTGCAAGAAGTTTGGACTCTTCTTCATGGATGTCTCTACCAAAAAAAGTTTGTTATGCCCTCTAGTGTGAAGAGGAACTATTAAAATCCTAAAGGATTTTTTTTTTATTTTGAGGTTTACTACACTGAGTTGATTGTGCTTTATTTTTTGGGTGTGTTAAAGGTGTCAACACTTCGGTCTCTTTCCGCCAACTTCAAATTGACCAATAGGAAATTTCGTATGTGTATTTTTCCACCAATAATGTTCACCTTCTACTTCTTTGATTATCCAATACAAATTGGGGGTGTGTCAGACCTTAGCCCAGTCTAGAACCTTCCTCTCGGCTATTAAAACTGGTACCTTTTCTAGCCACCTTGTCTTATTGATCGTTCAGTTTACTGAGTGTGCACCGAGCTCGATAGCTGCAGTCGCTTAAGTGCGGCCAGTATCCAGTATTCGGGAGATAGTAGGTTCGAATCCCACTGTCGACAGCCCTAAAAATTGTTTTCAGTGGTTTCCCATTTTCACACCAGGCAAATGCTGGGGCTGTGCCTTAATTAAGGCCACGGCCGCTTCCTTCCCACTCCTAGCCCTTTCCTGTCCCATCGTCGCCATAAGACCTATCTGTGTCGGTGCGACGTAAAGCAACTAGCAAAAGAAAAACTGAGTGTGTGTTAAGGGGAGGTGTGGGCGTCTCGCCCTTCATCGAGCTTTACTGCAGATTAAGGTAATGGAAGCTATTTAATATCTACGTGATAGCCTCTGAAAGCTAGCTCGAGGGGAAGGTTTCCTATCTTTAATAATGTAACCGTTAATTTCCAATCTTCTAAAATGTAAATTTCAAACAAGCCGAAAAACACTTAGCTTGAATTCGGAAATAGAGAGTGTGACACCCTCTCGAGTTCCCTATCAACTTGACTTCGAGGCGACTATGATTTTGAAACCGTTTTCTGTCTTTAACTTGAATCTTCTCCAGCTAGTCACCTCAGTAGTATAGGATTAGCCTCTGTAACGTCGGGCAATGAACCCAACTAGGGTTTTAAATTTCTAAGTGTGAGTTTCAAGGAGTGCAAGCCTCCGCCTCCTCATCCGCATCATTTTGATTTTTGGGCCAGTAAATTTTAACCTGGCTTTTTTCTTCCCACAAAGGCCCGGTAGAATGAGTATTCGATACTCCTGTAAAATGCAATCATTTACGTTAAGTGGTTAGACTGTTGAGAGTTTAAGACAGTGAATTCTGTTTGAATTATAAAATGTAAGTTGTGCCTCGAGAGAAGGGGCCTGGAAAGTGTAAATTTTAGTGAGCAAAGATGATCCGGTTGATGAAGGTTGCCTTGATAAGGCAGTAAGGGTATAAGGTTCGGAGCGCAGTCTCCTAGATAAATTTAAAGAGCATAGATGTTCTTTCTATTCTTGTAGAGGTGTTAGTATACTCTGTAAATGAAATTGGGAGGCCTGTCTCCTTGACTCTTGAGTGTATGGAGCAATAGTGCTCACATAACACTTGTAGAATTGGGAGCTTTAAGCTCAGACGATTAATTGGCAAATTTTGTTCATTTTCTGATTTTCTTTTACTTTGTATTTAGACTGTACCTGAAATCTTGTTCTGCCGCTGAGCGACGTGTTTTTTTTTAATTTAGCTTCTAAAAACAGTAGGAAAGAAATATAACTCTCATTTTAAATATTTTAATTGACCTTTAGACTGTAATAGATAGACCCACTCATTTCCGCACCTTCTTTCACCTCTCTCCACCACGGGACCACGGTAATAATAATAATAATAATAATAATAATAATAATAATAATAATAATAATAATAATAATAATAATAATAATAATAATAATAATTGTACCAGAGGTACACCCGCTCCTTGCATTTAAATCAAATGATTGTTAGAAGGCCATTTGTAACTTGTACTTCAAACTTTGTGGTAGAAGTTTGAACGTTTTTCGATAGAGGTACCTGATAGAGGACTCTAATGTCAACCTAGGTAACATTAGGTTTAACATTAAATCCTAAATGATTATAAATTCAATTTACAACTATATTTGTAGGGGTAAATTTAACATTCTTTCCCCAACACTTCTTAGGATTAGCTGGTAGAGTAATTAAAGCTAATCCTAAAAATAAAAGGGAGTTATCATATTGGTGGAATCACTTAATTATTCCTAGTTAAAAAGGAGGAAATTATCTTGGGGTAATATTTTTTTGGAAAAGGGCACATTTTTGGTAACCAACGATTTTTGGAAAATTTGAGGTATAATTTTATTTATTATTTCTGAAGTATTTTTCTTTATCTACTTCTTCTGAGCTTTTTTCCATAGAAGTCTTGGTGTTCTAAGGTTACTAGCACATCTATCTCTTCCTCTGATGAGAGGATGGACAATTAAATTTCAAGATAAATTTTGTAGTCATTAGTTGGTAAAACTGAACTATTTATATATTTGGCTAAATGGTTAGCTTGCTGGCTTTTGTCACAGGGGTCCCGGGTTGGATTCCCGGCAGGGTCCGGAATTTTAACCATAACTGGTTAATTTCGCTGGCACGGGGGCTGGGTGTATGTGTCGTCTTCACCATCATTTCATCCTCATCACGACGCGCAGGACGCCTATGGGTGTCAAGTTTAAAGTCCTGCACTTGGTGAGCCGAACATGTCCTCGGGCACTCCCGGCACTAAAAACCATACGCCATTGCATTGCATTGCATTTATAGATTGTTTTGGTGTTCTAAGGTTACTAGCACATCTATCTCTTCCCGCCAACTTAATATTGTAGCCAATAGAGAATTTTGTGTATACTGAATTCACCAATGAGAAAAATTTGATATTTATTTATTTATTTATTTATTTATTTATTTATTTATTTATTTATTTATTTATTTATTTATTTATTTATTTATTTATTTATTTATTTATTTATTTATTTATTTATTTATTTATTTAGCGTATGGCCCATACAATCAAGTTGAGTTCAGATATAAATTAGATACATATTTACATAACAAGAAAACAATGAACAAGAAAAGGCTCCCTACAACTGAATGTCAAGATCACTGATCCACTGTATTGCTTCTGGAGTTGCCATCAGGAAATCCACTTTGCTGCCTGTGTATGCCCGCGTTTCACACTCTCTGACAATATGATGTATGGTTTGTCGTGCAGCTCCACAGTCACACGCGGGTGTCGGCAACTTGTTCCATTTAAACAGCATGTCTCTGCATCTGCCATGGCCTGTTCTTATTCTGTTCAGACCAGACCATGTTTTACGTGGTAGTTGGAATCCACTTGGAAGTTTGGCATTCGAGAACATACTGTGCAGGTGCGTCTCCGTTGCTGCTTCCCACTCTTTTCCACTCTGTAGTTGGGTTGTAGCTTCTAGCAACCATGTCTAAGGCGTTACGTAAAGTTGGATGGCGTGAACGTAATCTGTTTTGGTTGATAGTTCGTAGATCTTCATGTACAGGTAGATCGGGGTTCCTTAAGATTTTATTGAATTCCTTCATAAGAGCGGTGGATCTGCGTAAATCAGGTGGCATTATTCCAGATAGAAGCGGGAGCCAATGAGTTGGTGTAGATCGAATTGTGCCAGTTATTATGCGCATAGTGGAATTCAATTCAGTATCAATGAGTTTTGTGTGATGACTGTTCATCCATACTGGAGCACAGTACTCAGCACTTGAATATACCAAGCCTAAAGCTGAAGACCGTAAAACGCTTGCCGAAGAACCACAGGTAGTTCCACAAAGCTTATGAATGATGTTGTTACGTGTTTTCAGTTTCTGTGCAAAGCCCAGCAGATGTTGCTTGTAGGATAGTGTTCGATCCAAGATTACTCGAAGATATTTTAGGTTCCAGTTGTGGTGAAGTAACCTGCCACAGAAACTTACATTCAATTTAGTATTTGCTAAGTGATTGTTTAAATGGAAACAAGACACCTCCGTTTTATTGGTGTTGGGCTTAAGTCTCCAGTTCCTGAACAAATCCCTTGTTAAAATCTCTTCAGTTCTCTCCAGTTCTTTGTGTTGCACAGCTAATGCTATATCATCAGCGTAGCAGAATTTCCGTGATGTAACTTCAGGAAGATCAGATATACATAAGCTGAACAGGAGTGGCGATAGGACTGAACCTTGAGGCAAACCATGTTTAAGCTTCCTCTCTCTGTTCACATAGTTCCCGATGATAACCTGAAGCCTCCTATCACTCAGCATATTGTTAATAAGTCTTGCTATCTTTATGCATGGTATGACCCGGAGAAGTTTATAGACCTTACCTTCCCTCCACACAGTATCAAATGCAGCAGTGAGATCAACAAAAACAACAGTTGTTTTCAATTTTCTTTGGAACCCCATTTCTATGAATGTTGTAAGTGCCAAAACTTGATCACAACAGCTGCGACCTGGTCTGAAGCCTGCCTGATCCATTGGAATGTGGTGTAAAATGGTGCTGCTTATTCTGTTAAATATGAATCTTTCAAACAGTTTGTAGCAACAGCTAAGGAGGGCTCTGGGGCGATAATTTTCTGGCTTGTTGTTGGGTTTGCCAGGTTTTTAAAATCGCAATTATCTTAGCTTTTTTGAACTCCAAAGGCATGTGTCCAGTTAGTAAGATGTCTGTGAAAAATGTTGCCAGCCATTTCTTCGCATTTTGCCCCAGATTGATCAAGAACTCGGGATGAATTCCATCGAAGCCAGGAGCTTTAAATGGTTTTACATCTTTCAGTGCTGTATCAATCTCGGATACTGTGAAGGGATTTGCATATTCTGAAGACTAAGGTGCTGTTGAATTCAAGACTTGAAGTTGTCGTCGAATATATTTGGTGTGTTTCTTGTCACCTGGAACTCGTGACGTTGCAATGATGTGAGAGGCAATTTGATCTGATGTAACTTCAGCCCAGAGAAATTTGGAACCTTCCTCTCCGCTATAAAAGCTGGGGCCGTTCGGGCCATTTTGTCTTTTGATCGCTCCATTCCGCAGTAGAGTATGTTAGTAGTGGAGGCAGGGGAGGGTTTGCCTCGTCCATCTCCGGGAGGTCCTACCAGCTCAAGGTAATAGCAGACATATTGTAAGCATGTAATATCCTCAGAAAGTCTACTCGAGAGGAAGGTTTCAACATTCCTTCTTAATGTAATCCGGCCATGTAAATTCTACATCAGGTTTAAGATCTTAATTTAACTTAGGGAATAAAGAGCGGAAACCCTGTTGTATTCCACTTCAACTTGGTCTTGAGATGACTATGATTCCGTTAACTTTTAAATTTATCTTTTTCTCGTAATTTCAACTTTCTCTCCATCCAGTCACCTCCGTAGTATAGGCTTAGCGTCTGTAACTTAGGGCCATCAGCCCAAATAGAGTTTCAGGTATTTGGCAAGTGTATTTAGAGGAGTGAAAGTGTTCGCCACCTAACATTTTGATTTTCAGCCAGTAACCTTAACCTGTTCTGTTTAACTAAGGCCATGGTAGAATGGGTACTTGTTACCCCTGTTAAAGTTAACTTCAAATGTTCATTTCCTTTTAAATGTAACTGTTGAGCAGATAAGACAGTGACTGTTTGATTTTGGTAAAATGTAAATTGTACCTTTAAGAGACCTGAACTTGTAAAATTTGGAGAAGTGTCTCCTAGAGAGTATAGACGCTCTTCCTACTGTCATAAATTTTGGATCTCAATCTCGTTGAGGAGTTATTGAAGGGAGCAGGGGTGCCCTTGTTAAATTTGTAACTGGGGAGCTTCAAGCTCAGGTTGTTAAATCATTTTGTCTAATTGTTCTTGGAGTTCTAGAGCTCACCTTGTACCTGATTATTTGTTATTGCTTAGCAAAGTTCAAATTTGAAAACAAAAGAAAAAGAATGGCAAGAAATAAAATTACTAATTTTTTAAGTTTTTAATTAAAATTCGATCTTTTCTCTATCCACCCATTCATGCCCACACCTTCTTTCACCTCTGCGTTCCACAGAATCCCAGGAATAATAATAATAATAATAATAATAATAATAATAATAATAATAATAATAATAATAATATAATGATGGTGGTGATAATAATGTTAGCTTTATGTCCCACTAATTATACGGTTTTCGGAGACGCCGAAATGCCGGAATTTAGTCCCGCAGGAGTTCTTTTACATGCCAGTAAATCTACCGAAACGAGGCTAACGTATTTGAGTACCTTCAAACACCACCGGACTGAGCCAGGATAGACCCTGCCAAGCTGGAGTCAGAAGACCAGCGCCTTAACCGTCTGAGTCACTCAGCCTGGCCTACCAATTTAAAATGGACAAGAAACTGTCGGACCAAACCCATGTATCACAGCAGAGGTAGGAACGAAAAAAATAGATAGCATGGAGAACGGAAAAGCACCAGGACCTGATGATCTACCAGCAAATTTCTGGAAGTTGAAAGAGCTCGATAGCCAAATAACTCGTCGGTTGACAACTTTTTGAAGTTTATTTGAGAAAAATTTGACCTAACTCAGTCACTGTAACTGGGTGAAGAACACTCCATGTTTATCAGTACGTCGTGACTCATATCAACCCACCACAACCTCCTGTTGTTGAGTAACATGGAGCATACTTGCCACATTTGAAAAAGAATACTCTGGAACAGTTGTTTTTCTCCTACAACGTTGAAAACAAGCACTCCACTGAATACGCCTAAATGGACACTGATGTGCTGGAAGATGAATTCTGCATAGTTCTACTTTAAAAATACAAAGTTGATATCGGTCTCTTCGTTAGTAATAATTCCACGGAAAGGAGGAGATTTTTAGAGTTCCTTCATATCACTTAAGAATAATCAAAGCAAAATGTCGATATCTTTAACGGATCTGGGGCATTTGAGATACTGCCTACACGGAGTAGAAAGCACGCCGTCCAGTAATCAATGACGGTGATAAAGGGGCCAGGACAATTAATTTCAGGATAGGAACCAATTCTCTTATTCGGATTTTTTATCCAAACTTGGGAAAAGTAAGGTAATCTAAGTTTACACCCGTAATTTAACAGGTGGAAGTCTCCACGGTCGTTCTACTTGGTCTCAATTTGATTTTAGCTTCCAAACGACACTGTAAGTGAAAGGGAAGAAGCATTCGTGCAAAAAGTGACATCTGGTTTTTGACAGATCTTGGCTTTTCATGTCCACTGGACACCGAAAGGAAAATCGCGTAAACTGTGTATATGACACTACCACAAGTTTTAGACTTGACATCTACAGTATGTGCCAAGACTAGTGGAATGAAACGTATGTATCGAATGTCATAAATTTATTCTTAAGTCATAGACTCAATTGAATGATTGTTCGCTTTGTATCGCCGCAACATCGCGCCTGCACTGAACAAGCTATGTGTGTCATAAGATGTCCGCGCGGGTAACATAATATCAGCGTCGGACGTATTATGACAATTTTGTTGGGTGCATATTTCTTGAGCGGGTGTATATATTTCGATGATTCCTTACCATCATGCTTATCTTGATGAACTATACCTATATGTGACATGTCAGTGATATGTATAGTATAGGACCGGAGAGACAGGTCTCAACATTAAGCCTCAAGATTAAATTTTCTCCGTGAAATATTATTATTGACGCAAGTAACATGTTAGTAGCTCTCATTAAGTGTATGTCTAATCAACTTCGAAATGATACCCGAAACAAATCAAACGAAATATCTATTCGCAACAGCAAGCCAAAGGGTACTGAGCGCTCTAGGACGGTGCATCGCAAGTGCCGGGTCATCCCGCGCCTGCAGCGGAGGGGAGTGAATGGGCGTGTTTCAAACAAGTGAGACATTGAGCCAAGGATAGTTGCTACGTAACGGCATGAGAACAATTGATCTGCGGTTTAAAGTCATAGAGCAGTAGGCTGTTATAGTGAGGTCCGTTTTCCTTGTACGTTGTCTAATCTTTCAGTACATACAACCCTTGACCTATTTAAATCTGGATGAAAGATTGCGATTTTAGAGGGATGGTTCTTTTCAAATCATAAAAGAAATGCGCCCTAAGGGAGAAGTACCCTCAGACTTTGAAACAACACGCACGATATGCATACTCAAGCACCACCGCACGGAAACGTGAATATTACAGGACCTTCAGGACTTAAAAAATACTGGCGATTATGATCATATTAAAAAGAAAGTTGAGGAAAATTTCCAGGAAGATCAATTTTGCTTTCGAAGAAACCAAGGAACATAAGAAGCTGTATTAAGCCTCCGAATAATTATAGATAAAACGCTGAAACTTAGCAAAGAAGCCATGACAGCTTTCACTGACACTGAACAGGCATTTGACTGTGTGGATCCGAACACATTATTCAAAATGCTCAAGAATGCAAGGACAGATTACAAAGGCAGAAGCATTATCCTGCTAATTATACAAAATTTATAACACGCTCATAGGGCAGGGAGGACTTCAGGCGAAGATTGCACAAGTATGGCTAGGAGGAGAACAGCTAGTTGTTTTACGTCGCACCGTCACAGATAGGTCTTACGGCGACGATGGGACAGGAAAGGGCTAGGAGTGGGAAGGAAGTGGCCGTGGCCTTAATTAAGGTGCAGCCCCAGCATTTGCCTGGTGTGAAAATGGGAAACCACGGAAAACTATTTTCAGGGCTGCCGACAGTGGGGTTCGAACCTACTATCTCCCGAATACTGGATACTGGCCGCACTTAAGCGACTGCACCTATCGAGCTCGGTAGGAGAACAGCTAATGCAGGTTAATAGTTGGGGAGCTCTTATAACATTGGATGGCAGAAGTAGAGTTGACATAAAGCGTCCAAGCCAAGATAGTATTTTTTAAGAAGAGAAGTCAAGTCTAGCAACATCAAGAAATATCTCACCTGAAATGGAAATGGCGTATAGCTTTCAGTGCTGGGAGTGTCCAAGGACAAGTTCGGTTCGTCAGATGCAGGTCTTTTGATTTGACTCCCGTAGGCGACCTGCGCGTCGTGATGAGGATGAAATGATGGAGACGACACGTACACCCAGCCCTCGTACTAGCGAAATTAACCAATTATGGTTAGAATTCCCAATTCTGCCGGGAATCGAACCCGGGACCCCTGTGACCAAAGGCCAGCGCGCTAACAATTTAGCCATGGAGCCAGACTCACCTGAAACTAGGAAACAATTTGTCACTTGTATCTTTGAAACTTGGACTTTAAGAACAACAGATAATTAAAAATATGACTGCCTGGTTTGGGCCACTTAGCTGCAGCTTTCATTCTGGAGATAATGGGTTCGACCCTGCTATCGGGAGCCTTGAAGACGGTTTTCTGTTGTTTCCCATTTTCACACCTGGTAAATGATGGGACTGTACCTTAATGAAAGTCACGGTCGCTTCCTTCCCACTCCTTCCATCGTCGCCATAAGACCTATCTATCTCGGTGCGACGTAAAGCAAATTGATAAAATAAAAATTACTTGAGGCTTTCGAGATGTAATGCTGGAGGAGGTTGTTGAAATTACCTACCGTGGACAGAGAGAGAGAGAGAGAGAGAGAGAGCGTGGCCAACGAGGAAGTACTAGCCCGAGCTAGAGGATGAATCTGCTAAAAACAATTGCAAAATGGAGGAGTGGTATAGCTGACTACAACAATAGATATGGCTCGCAACCTTGCTGGAGGTGAGGATGGAATGGACGTAACGCGAGAGAGAAGCCAAAGCAGAAATTCACAGACGAGATCAAGGCAGGGCGAGAATGTAGAAAAGTGAAGAGACTGGCCCTAGAAGCAAGGAATCTGCAAGCTCACCAACCTCTGGGCTGACAAGTAGAAGAAGAAGAAGGTAGGTTCGTATCTTCATTTTAATTGACCTGTTCCCCTTTACCTCGGCCAGTAATTACTGGACGGCATTTTTCCTAAACCCTGCATTTATCCTGCTCGTGCATTTGTTCAGATGTTCGAACCTATAGATGCCAACCTTACTTATTGAAGAAACATATGTCCCTTTTTTTGTTTTGTTTTACACCGCACCTACTCGACTGAATAAATAAATAAATAAATTAATTAATTAAATAAATACGATAGGATTAGGATTGGGAAGAAAGAGACCATGGCCTTAATTAAGGTACAGTCCCAACATTGTCTTGGTGTGACAATGGAAAACCATGGAAGTCAATCTTCAGTAATGCCAACAGTGGGATTCGAACCCACTATCCCCCGAATGCAAGATAACAGCTACAAGTCTGAAACCCCGTAGCCAATTCGTTCGGTTTATGCATGTTTCGTATACACATACCGTAGAATTTACCGCTATTCAGAGATCACATTCAATCATTTGGTTTACAAATAACCCCTTCCTGTTGGATATTTGCTTTAATTGTTCCTAGGAGTATTATACGTATATCTTCCGGCGGCAACATTCATTGGTAAATGGATTGCGATCCATTACAGCACAAAAGCGTTATATTTATTCAATTGGTTTATAATGAAATAATATCAATATTCCATCCAGATTATACCTCCTATTCATCTCCCTTTAATACTAATGAGCGGATATGGAGGAACTATTATTCAATAGTTAATCACGTAAAATCAGATTTACGACCTGACTATCCGCCCAAAGGTAAAAGACTAGGCTTCTCTCTGTGTGTATCCAATGAAGTTGATTAATGAGGATGTAAATATGTATAGGGTGGGTAGTGGGTGGACCTAAACATGGCCCTCCCCTTCTGCGACTTAAGTAATTAGTGTCATTAGAGAGGGGTCATGTTAAATATAGTTCCCCGGCATAGAACATGATTCTAGCCCTGATTACTCACTAATTAGTTCACAACAATCGTAAATGTGTGGTTTGTGCAGGGGCAGTATGTGGTCACTAGATGCAATCCATTAAGGGTGCTTATTTCAGCCCATTTGGAAGATGCAATGTAACACTTTCTGTCAGTGTATTTGCTATGCTACCTGGAAATTCAAAACTTTTTATGTTTCACGTGCAGTAGATTTTGATTCATTGAATAATAATAATAATAATAATAATAATAATAATAATAATAATAATAATAATAATAATAATAATAAAATTGTGTCCACGTACCGAGCTCTTTTCAGGCACACCCCAGATGGACGTAAGCTGCATGTACCTACTTAACCATATGTCAGCCTTCTTGCTAATCTTAAATGTATATCAGTAACGGGAATTGAACCAGGGCCAAGAGGATGACAGCTAATAGCGCTAACCGTTACACTACTGAGGTGATAATAATAATAATAATAATAATAATAATAATAATAATAATAATAATAATAATAATGAGCTTGCATCCGGGAGATAGTAGGTTCGAGTCCCACTATCGGCTGCCCTGAATATGGTTTTCCGTGGATTCCCATTTTCACACCAGACAAATGCTGGGGCTGTACCTTAATTCAGGCCACGGCCGCATCCTTCCAACTCCTAGGCCTTTCCTATCCCATCGTCGCCGTAAGACCTATCTGTGTCGGTGCGACGTAAAGCCCCTAGCAAAAATAATAATAATAATAATAATAATAATAATAATAATAATAATAATAATAATAATAATAATAAACAACTCACTAACGTAGTTCCACTCGGAGCAGGGTCCGCTCTTTGTTCACCACTTCGTTCCGTTCTGTGCTTCAGTCGAAGATATGCTGCAGATTAGAGCTGTGCAAAACGACGTCTAGACTCTCTCAAACTCTTTTACAAGAAATTGGTCCCGTTCAGTCTAGACTCGTTCAGAGCTTCCTGCTCGAGAAATGTACAGTGAGTGTTTAGAAAGACCAAACTTGAAAAGGCATTCAACTTCACTGAACAAATTAGTCTACCGAAATATCCATGCCGTCTCATCACAATGAACAGAAACCGGTGCAGCACTTTGACGTAAAAGTACGTTGCATTTACGTAAATGGGAATGGTTACAGTACCGCAAAAGCTGGCATATCATTACCGCAAATGAGCATTAAGGCTTACCTTACACTAGTCCCCCTGTGGGTGGGGGCGGTAGAATAACACCCACGGTATTCCCTGCCTTTCGTAAGAGGCGACTAAACATGGCCGCAGGGGCTCTGAACTTTGGAGCGTGGGTTGGCGACCACGGGCCCTTAGATGAGTCCTGGCATTGCTTCCACTTACTTCTGCCAAACTCCTCACTTTCATCTATCCTATCCGATCTCCCTTGGTCAACTCTTGTTCTTTTCAGACCCCGACGGTATTACGTATGGCGGCCTAGGGAGTCTTTCATTTTCATGCCCTTCGTGGCCCTTGTCTTCCTTTAGCCGATACGTTCATTTTTCGAAGTGTCGGACCCCTTCCATTTTTTCTCTCTGATTAGTGTTATATAGAGGATGGTTGCCCAGTTGTACTTCCTCTTAAAACAATAATCACCACCACCTACATTACACTAGAAGTGTGGCGTCCACTGCATTCTCCAAAGAATTCGTCATAGCACTCATTTTCTTCAGAGCTGTTGTGGCTGGTAAGGGTGCCCCAAAGTTTTGGTGTACTGTAGTAACGATATTGTATCAGATGAATCACTTTTTCAGATATCCATGTTGTATGTGTGTTTCTATATATATTTCCTAACTTTTCTCTTCTGCAAAGAAAATATAATGTGTCCGCCTCTGTGGTGTAGTGGTTAGCGTGATTAGCTGCCACCCCCAGAGGTCCGAGTTCGATTCCCGGCTCTGCCACGAAATTTGTAAAGTGGTACGAGGGCTGGAACGGGGTCCACTCAGCCTCGGGAGGACAACTGAGTAGAAGTGGGTTCGATTCCCACCTCAGCCATCCGGAAGTGGTTTTTCGTGGTTTCCCACTTCTCCTCCAGGCAAATGCCGGGGTGGTACCTAACTTAAGTCCACGGCCGCTTCCTTCCCACTTCCTTGTCTATCCCTTCCAATCTTCCCATCCCCCCACAAGGCCCCTGTTCAGCATAGCAGATGAGGCCGACTGGGAGAGGTACTGGTCATCCTCCCCAGTTGTATCCCCGACCCAGAGTCTGAAGCTCCAGGACACTTCCCTTGAGACGGTAGAGGTGGGATCCCTCGCTGAGACCGAGGGAAAAACCGACCCTGGAGGGTAAAGAGATTACGATACGATACGATTATCAGGAATTATGCTGTGAAATTCAACAAACCCAACACCTACAGCATTTGGAGGCAAATACTGAAAACCAAAGAAATACGGTATTTCAGATATTGTCCTAATTTGGAGCTTTTGTTCATGCATTCACGTTTCAACCCGATGTTTACAATTTGCTGGAGCCAGACCTGTCCCAAATGAAAGCTGCAACATTTAAAACGGGCGTTCGGATACACATTTCTTACAGCAGTTAGAGCTGCCAATTCAATGTATAATATTGTGCACCCAGGGTTAAAATTGTTTTTACCTCATTGTTTCAACAGTTTTCGATAAATGTAAACAAAATATAAGTTGAATGTATCCGATATTTGTATATGAGTGAATGGTATTGAACCCATGACCTTTGTGCCCTAAGAATATTATGTATTAAATTGTCAATGGGAATAAGAAGTTCGATTTCTTGATAGCAAGGAGTACACGTGGCATGGGGGTGGCTACCTTCTGTCCCACGCTCTGGGAGGTGACGTCATTCGCACGTGTCGACCGCGGAAGAATCTAAGTCATTTCGGTTGATTATTTCAGAAGGACGCGCGTGTCTCGCTTACACACGCCAAGTCAACAAAATATAGTGCCTATCAAATGAGGTCATTTATCCAGCTAATTGAATATGTATAAATTTTAAATGTCCATGAACACTACCGCCGGCAATGTAGCAAGTATGTGGTTACCTTCAAAACTCTTGTAATTACAGTTCAGTCAAGTCAGAAAAGTTACGGAAATTTTCTTGGCGGCAAAGAAATATGCCCGGAGAGAGGGGGTAGTTTCTATAAATAAGGAGGGACGCCATGATCAAGCCCCTGCATTTTGTATCACGAGGCTGAAGACGGAGGGTTGAACTGCTCAGTAAAATCGAACGACAAAGTAGACTAAGTCCAACCAATAGATTTTAGCCGTTGTGGCTGGGGTCTTGACTCCATGTGGAGATAGTTTTTCTTGAGTGGAAATAATTGTACAAAAAGGACGGTCAAGGTACCGAATAAATTTGTATTTGATAAAGAAAGTAATTCGTGTGCGGGAAATAATTAGAGTCCGTCGTGTGCGATCAACAAGGACGACAAGTGAAGGGCATTTTCTTTTTTTTATATGCTTTATTTCCAGGAAACCAGGAGAAAAAATGATCTGTAAAGCCAGAAATGTAAAAATGGCTAAATAAAAATGCCAGGTTCACAGGTGAGCCCTAAGAGGAATGTTGGCGTGACTTAAGGTATGTGACTTACCATCTTACCACCTACTATATCTTGTTTCATGATGTCTAACTTGTAGTTTATTTTCTGGGGTATATACGACGCAGTTGGTCGCACCTATGTGGTTTTTTTAAATGTCAGAATACGAATAAAAAGGGTCATTTGTTTTATTTTTCACTTGGATAAATTTTTGAAGTTGCGAGTGTCGTATGATGTTGTAAAAAGGTTATTAAATAGTGTTTCGAAGTGATATCACGTCCAATGTAGATCGTCATTTCCGTGTGTTTATTGTCTATATTATGTGATGTCAAATTAAGATGTTCATTCGATGTAAAATTTTCAATTGGAATTTTGATGGAGTTGGTGCAGAAGGGATCCATGGTTAGCCATTTTCAACCGGATGGAAGCGCTGTACGTAGTGTTGAGTAACGCATGTCTATGAATTTGTCATTAGTGTAGTGTACTCTATGTCTGTTTAAACCGTGTCTGAGTGACGATAATATCAGGAAATTATGTAAGTCATTTTCGTGAAAATCCAGTTATTAAAATACGATATCATTTTATGCGAAGTTATTCATTATTAAAGCACTGTGCGTTATTAGACGTCGTGGACTCTAGTAAGGATTTTTATTCCAGTTCTTTTGTCAGTGATAGTCGTTGAGTTTGGGAAACAGAGGTTAGTTTTGTCGTGTGAATCGAGATGAGATTTGTGAATCAGGTGTTGGAGACCTGTCAAAGAAGCCGGGACTTGTGGAAGCCCGAGGAAGATTTTATAATGTTGGGAATGGAAAGCAGAATACAAGAATCCGCGCCGGTATTAATTTGCGATATGTACAATTATTGTCGGACTTTTAAAAGTAAATCTATGTGCATATTTGGTTGGTCAGAATATATCCTATTTTGTAATTAGTCTTTTGCGAAGTTAAATGTTTCATTCTTTGAGGTCAGCCAGGCATGATGAACAGATGTTTCATATCGAGACTGACAGACAGGGAAGGGTCGTTCGTATCAAGACCGGCAGCTGATCGAGGGGGAACAGTTTATATAACGGAACATGTAGTGGTTTACATGTAGGATTGAGATTGCATTCGTGGCGACGGAGGTAAATAATTACGAAATCTAGTTGAAATTTCCATCCGGGAATAACGTGCGAGTAGTTGGATACTGTGATTGTGTTAAATTGAGAACGTAATGTATATTTGAGACCACGAACTAAGAGTATATTGAGCAAGGTTAGCCAAATTCAGGGTTGTCCAAAATATAGAGCGATGGTAGTGATGATTGTTTTGTCTGTGAGGGGGGCGCAAACTTTATAAAATGTTATAACGAGATATGACATCGTAATTATACGGCGAGTTGCTTTTGGTTTGTACGTAATCATTAGGGTTATCCAAGTGTTAATAATGGCTAGGGTTAGATTAGATTTAAAGTGTGAGGTCATGAAACAAGATATAAAACTGGAAATGAATGATGTAATAGTTCTTTTCCAGCTACAGGAATCAACGGATAAACATCTAACAAATTGCGTCAAATTGTGTAGGGATTTTTGAAGAAACCATTCGTCTGTGGAAATAAAATTTTTTGTTCTTTAAGATTTCATTAAATCATTTAAATTTATTTAATTATTAAATTCAGTGGAACCCGTATTTTGAAATAACTTTAAAATCAAGCGAATAACTTGAAGATGCATTCTGGAAATAGTAGTTTATTTTCTGGGGTATATGTAAATGTTAACGTAACGATTAAGGGGACATATCCGAAGGTAATGGATTTTACTGCCACAAAGTATTGTGAGCATTGTTGTTGTTGCAATATTTGACTTTGATTGATGGAGCAGTAAATGTGCTGGGGATAGTAAAGTGGAAACTTCGATCATCAACCGATGTAACTTAATTGTGTTTAGCCTTCAGCTTAGAAACTTGGATGGTCAGGGGGTCATCAACCTCGGTGACTTTGAGTAGGGCCATATGCCACCGTAGAATCATTTTCCTTGCGGTCATCATCCACAATGACTTTAAAGTAACTCAGAAGTTTAGATGTCGGTCCATGACATAGTCGCAGGTCACATCGATTCAATTAAGGGTCCATGCCGTATATCCACTGTGTGGCACACACCGATTGGACTGCCTTAATTATACCCAGAGTCCAGAGTTCGTGTTACGAGGGCTGGACCATAAAGAATCACTATGATGGTACATGCAGTCTCACATGGAAGCCGAATTTAAAGATTTCCAGACTTTCCTTTCTTAAATTAATGATTGAGATAATGGTTTCTTGTAAGGATGCCCATCAGGCAGTTACGTCAAAGGCTCACACCAGTGTTCTGACCCTATATGTAAAAATAATTGTGGTGTCCAGTGGACACGATAGAGTTCAACGATACCGTTGATAAATCATAAATGCTTCAGGAATTACTTGAATTAATAGGAACATCTTTTTAAAACAAACCTTTCATTCGAGTAGATAGATTAGAATTAGTAGATAGATTAGAATTACTGAACCCTACCTTTACCTCAGCAAGTGACGAAGAACCCGATACGACCCAAGAGACAGATCTCATGAACTTTTGCTGATAGGTAAGAAAGGTACGTATCCTTCAGTATGGACCAAAGGGTTCAGTATACAGCTGATAAAAATTCTTTGGCTCACAAAAAGTATCATGTGCTAATTTAGTATTAGAATTATTTCATTAAAAAATTGAATTTGTTTCACACGTAAAGAACACCATTTTGTTGCTGAGATCTACGTAACAAAATTTCCCTTACTTAAAATATTTAACTCGTGTAATTGTTGTACTCGTGCCTCGACAGCAGAACGAGATAAAAGTAGGAGTAATTTTCTTCGTTCTCTGTACATTGAAATACGAATACTGTTAACTTTTCCTTTGTGAATATGATTTGCATTTGACCTACAGAGTTCCTTACGAATCATTTTGCGTGGTTGTGTAGTCAAGTCTTCTGCAGCAATGCGTTTACAACTATTTCTAATTATATTATTTTGGATACACTCTTTGCTTTCACTTTCATGCGTATACCTCTCATGAACATCTGAGTTAGTCTGTTATGTAGCTACACAGTTTTTAACAGTGCACCGCCACGATATATTTACAGTACTCATCACACGTTGTCTACGGTATTCAAAATTGTCGCAGGCTACGCATTGCACCCCACGGTTGGTCACCGTTTTCACAAGCTCCATGCCGGCACTAGTACTGACACACTGGTGAACGTCTAGGTATACTGTTACACCGGCAATATTTACTGTTCAGCAGTGTTACCACACCAGTACCATATGGGCGTATTCGTAAATTCAGAAATTAAAAGGCGGTTTGATAAATTTATGATAGACTCAATCTTCCGTTTACGAACGATTTAGAGTACATACCATAGTTGGAGCTTAGAGCCGCGTAGTCACTTTCATTGTGTGAATAATTTGTCACTCTCATTTGCGGTACTGTAACCTGCATTTTTGCGGTTATGTCACGGTAACCCACGGTCAGTTTTGCGCAAATAGCATGCACCCGCAGAAACAAATCTGGACAGACCTAGCAGCTCCGAAACTCAAAGTTCAAATGGTGCACTGTTGCATTGGTTGTTCGAACAACTTTCTTGTACAGCAACTGCATGTAACACTCGTAACGCACACATATGAAGAAAAAACCAGTGCTACAGCTCGTAGTTTGATCACTTGCTGAGCGACTGGACAACTGAGCTGTCTGATATACCGAGCCTGTTTCAAGTTTAGGTTGACTCACACTGCTCACTGTTCAAATATCGCCCATTTCGACTGAACAGCAATGAGTCTGGTGCGAGATATTGGGTTCTATTTGGTATTTGCTTTTCGTCGCACCGACACAGATAGGTCATACGGCGACAATGGGGGAGGAAAGGCCTAGGAATGGGAAGGAAGCGACCGTGGCCTTATTTAAAGTACAGCCCCAGCATTTACCTGGTGTGAAAATGGGAAACCATGGAAAACCCTCTTCAGGGCTGCCGACAGTGGGGTTCGAACCCACTATATCCCGGACGAGAGCTCACAGCTGCGCGCCCATAACCGCACGGCCAACTCGCCCGGTGATAGTGGGTTCGAACCCTGAAAATGGTTTTCCGTGGATTCCCATTTTCACACAATGCAGATGCTGGGACTGTTCCTCAATTAAGACCACGGCGCTTCCTTATCATTCCTAGCCTTTTCCTATCCCTATGTCGCCATAAGACCTGTTTTAGACGGTGTGACGTAAAACAAACAGCAAAATTGTAAAAATAAAAAGAAAGTCCGGTTCGAGTCTGTCCAGAGTCGTTCATTTATGAGTCTCTATCTCTCTCTCTCTCTCTCTCTCTCTCTCTCTCTCTCTCTCGCTCTCGCTCTCTCTAAGAAATGAAATGGTGTGTGGCTTTTAGTGCCGGGAGTGTCCGAGGACATGTTCGGCTCACCAGGTGCAGGTATTTCGGTTTGACACCCGTAGGCGACCTGCGCGTCATCCTGAGGATGAAATGATGATAAATACGACACATACACCCAGCCCTCGTACTAGACAAATTAACCAATGGTGGTTAAAATTCCCGACCCTGCCAGGAATCGAAGCCGGGACCCCTATGACGCTAAACATTTAGCCATGGAGCCGGACTCTCTCTATATATTCTCCGAACAAACGAGCTGAGTAGAGGTATACTTAATAATGGGGAGTGGCACCCAGAGAGGCCTGGGGAACTTGACGCCTTATAAGCGACCTGCGCGTCTGTAAAGTGGGGCCCTATCTCAGATGAATTCTAATGCTGAAGACGGCACAAACACCAGCCCGCGAACCGAGAAATTAACTAATGAAAGTTCAAATCATCCGACCCGCCCGGAATCGAACCCGTGACCCCTTGGAATGAAGGCCAGCATGCTAGCCATAGAGCCAGGCAGTAAAGCTATAATGTGAGCAATTATTAAATTAATTGATGATGTTCGTGTTACTCCTCAGGGGTCGTGCCATCGTTGTTTAACTCTACCTCGTTTCGCAGGTGGAAACTGCAAGAGCGTTAATTCACGTTAGTTCTTTTTTTTTTTTTTTTTTTTTTTTTTTGCAATTTGCTTTACGTCGCACCGACACAGATCAGTGGGATTCGAACCCACTATCTCCCGAATACTGGATACTGGCCGCACTTAAGCGACTGCAGCTTTCGAGCTCGGTATATTCACTTTTCGAGAAACTCGCAAACTCTCAAACAAGCAAACTATTACCAGGAATCTGCTTCACGTTCTGACTTTTTTTTTCTCTATCTTTCACCGCAAACTAGCTCTCTTGGATGGCAGAGGTGGTAGTATCAATCGATATGAAGCATAATTTTAACAACATCCTCAGTGAAAAAACGTAGCTGTTCAAGAAATGGTCCAAGAATTGCAGCTCAAAGGTCGTCACTCATTGAAATTCCACCCGTGGTTACAATAACACTAAATACATTAACATGATTGATATCAAGTATAGAATAAAGTGTTTTGTATCTGATGTGAATTAGATCTTGTATAAAAACAGCCATAAAAATACTGTGTTATTGTGGTCATTGCCTGCCTGTTAGTCATGATCATTAAGATATAATTATAATCTCGAGTGGCTATTTCTAGCCGAGTGCAGCCCTTGTAAGGCAGACCCTCCGATGAGGGTGGGCGGCATCTGCCATGTGCAGGTATTGTGTTGTTGTGGTGGAGGATAGTGTTATGTGCGGTGCGTGAGTTGCAGTGATGTTGGGGATAACACAAACACCCAGCCCCCGGGCCGTTGGAATTAACCAATGAAGGTTAAAATCCCCGACCCGACCGGGAATCGAACCCGGAACCCTCTGAACCGAAGTCCAGTACACTGACCATTCAGCCAACGAGTCGGACATCATTAAGATGTCAAGTCTATATGATATGACACCGTAGTTAGCCGGTTCGAGTCCCATTGGTGTAGAAAAATTTCACAATCAGAATGTTGGCTGAGTAGGTAGGAGAGGTAGTGATATACAATTTCTAATCACCAGATTACGTGCCAAATACCAGGATTAAATTCCAAACCTATCCGCAGTGTTTATATTCAACACATTATCTTCAGACTTTGAGCTGAAACAGGGCTGTAAATTGTTCCATATACTGCTTTTACTGTCCATAAATGGTATTTTTCAAACGACAGGCTTCGAGTCTGGGGTTTATCCAAGAATCAGGATATTGAAGGTCTCATTTTTGCGGATGACATCCTCCTGCTCATATTAACTCTCGCTAGTATATGGGGTATACAGGGCAGTATAAATGAATTACTGATTTGAATTTAAAAATTAAAATTACTGATTTGAATTTAAAAATTAATGCACAGAAAACCAAGGTGATGGTATGTAAAATAAGTTATAAATTATCGAAGAATGAAAAATAGTGGATGGGTGAGACAAAATTAGAAGTTGTCAAGAAAATAGAGTATTTGGGCATGATATTAAGTGATGGATAATGGTCAGAACAAACGAAAAGAGCAAAACTAAAGGGTATGGGTGCATTGTTAGTTATTAATATTTTGAATTAAAAGATATCCAACACTGATTACAGAGTGTATAGAAATTTTTAATGCACTAGTTAAATCTTGGGTATTGTACGGAGCAGAGATCTGGTGAGTTAAAGAAAACGTTTCCACATTTGATTAATTCACCAGTAAATTTGCCAAAATCATCATGGGCCTACCCAGTTGTACAGCTAATTGTGGAGTGATAATGATCAGCAATGATGTAAGTATACAGGAAGATATTGTTTAAAAAGTAATAGATTATTGGCTGAGACTGAAGTTGGGATCAAGTGGCAACGTGTTACAGATAGCTCACCAACGTCAAATAAAATATCAGAACCAATGATATTGGGTGGACGGGGTACGGAACATTATGGAAACGATAAGAATGGTTTATACTGGGAAAGGGAATTTCATAGATCAGCAAAGAATTTGTAAAAAATATAGTGTAAGCGTTAAGGATATTGAAGAGCAACAAATTGCTTCACAGTGTAAAAAGAGGACACTAGAGGAATTTTGTAATGTAATTGGGAGAATGAGGATAAAAGTAGATAATATTCCAAAAAGGTTATAAGAGGCATAATATGGTGGTTAATGGGGGGTACACGAAAAATTATCATCATCATCATTATCATCATCATACACTAAAGGCTAAGCCTTGTAGCTGCAACCATTCTCCTCTTAATCCTGTTGTACTCTTCACTTCCTTGTAGGAGTTTCTCACATCCTCGAAGTATGTCTTCCTTGGTCTTCTCTTTCTTTCTCTTTCTTTCTTTCTTTCTTTCTTTCTTTCTTTCTTTCTTTCTTTCTTTCTTTCTTTCCTAGTGTTTTTCATTCAAAGACGTCTACTAAGAAGTCATTGTGTCTCAGGATATATGACGTATAGGTTTTAACTTCCTTCTTTCCATACCATTTATCAGTCTTCCTTGCTCATTGACTTCCTTTAGAACATCTCGATTCATCTTTTTTTGAGTCCAGCATGTCTTCGTCATTTTCCTACAAATCCACATTTATGTTGCTTCTAATGAATCTCTTTCCTTTTTCCCAATAGTCCAGCTATCGCAATCATAAAGTAGTAAACTCCAAACAAAGGATTTTACAAAAGCCTTTCTTGTTTCTAAACTTATATGGGCATTTGTTGAATAATTTATTTTACTTTGAAAGGCCTGTTTAGCAAGAGCTGTCCTGAGAATGGCTTTCCAGTCTCCTGCACTAAGGCAGGCCTATACTAAGGAACTGTCCCGGCATTCACCTTAGTGCAGGTTCTTATAAATTTTCCAGGTAAGCCTCCTATCTTCTCAGAAACAGAAAAAATGCAGATGAAAAATGTTTATTACGTGCTAAAGAAATGGGATGGACATATCTTACGAGTATAAAATGTTTAGAGACAAGGCAAATAAGAAGTTATAGATGAGGATGATATGAGAAAAATCGATAAGAAAAACAGATGCATACGATTATAAAGTTATTGAACAGAGATTGGATGCACCCGGGTAAATTTTAAAATTGTTCATTGTTATTAGGGGAATTAGTGATAGTAAATTGATGGAAGGAAAATAATTGATGCATGATAATTAGTAACGGAATTTTGCCTTAGGCAACCTAGACAATATAACTCCGTTGAAGTGTAAAGCAATATTTAGGAATGTAGATTACAGTTATAGCATGTGATTTATCCTCGTAGTCTAATTAGTCTGCATGGCTTCCTTTGACAGTATATTTCAATTATCTAATTGTATCACAAAGCTAACAGTCGCAACAGTAAAACTTCATTTCAGGAGTTGGGCATGGTAGGATGCCGAGGGACTGAGGATAACTACTGTGGCGACATCTGTGGGGCGGGGGTGGGCGGTGGGCACGTTTACGGAGTATTTAATGGACCTCTATAGCATATCCAGGGGCTGCCTGGCCGAGGCGGTAAAGGCGTGCTCGGTTCGCCCGGAAGGACATGGGTTCGAATCCCCGTCAGGAAGTCGCAAAATTTAAGACACGTGATTTCCACTTCCGGAGGTGCATATGGCCCTAAGGTTCACTCAGCCTACACCAAAAATGAGTACCAGGTTTATTCCTGGGGGCAAAGGCGGCCGGGCGTAGAGCTAACCACTCTACCCCATCACGTGCCGAGGTTAACAATGGTGGAAACCTTTACCTTCCGCTCCTCCAAGGGCCTTCATGGCCTGCACGGAGGTGACTTTGCTTTGCTTTTGCTATAGCATATCCAAGAAGTTTCATTTCTTAAAATAACGTTTCGAACACTCCTTTCGGGCCATTCTTTCTTTGTTCACTTTTTAAGCCAACAAAGGTCCCGTGGTCGCCAACCTACGCTCGCAAGTTAAGAGCGCCTGGGGCCCCTTTTTAGTCACCTCTTACGACAGACAGGGAATACCGTGGGTGTAATTCTACTTCCCCGCCCACGGGGAATATTTTATGGTTTTAGTTCATTCATGTTAAATCCGCGATCTTTTATTCGGTTTTTGGTCTATGCCAGAAGCCAGAAACCAAGTGCCCATATTTTATTTTCAGCTTCCGCCATTTTCGTTATTTTCTTTGATTCCATTTCCGTCTCTGATTGCGGGATCTTTCCCAGTGGCCAATGAGGGGCAATAATATTTCTTTGGGTGTTTTTTGTATTGTTGCGTGGGGGGAGTCGTTTTGGAGAATTGCGTGATAGCGCTGTTTGGGACCGCTCTTCGGATATTTTGAATGAATCATTCGTGGATTATTAACGTTCGGTTACTACATTGTGTTGTAGGAGTCTGAAGTTGTTGCTTCAGTTCCCGCCTTACTGTACGTGGCACATATCTGACTAAGTGATTCAGTAAAACAGATGGAGTTATGTTCCCGTGGTCCCCGAGAATATTTCGCTCTATATTGTTACCCACGACTTTTCAACAGACTGGAATGTTTGTAAGTAATTATATGCTGATTATCTGCTTATACGATTTTTTCCTATCCCCTTGTTTTTCATTCCTAATACGATCTAAAGTTGTATTTTCTGTAACTTTGGTTATGTAGTATTTATCGATAGGACTACTAACAACATAGATATTTGAGATTTAAATTTTAGGCCCTCCTCTAAACTACTATTTCTACCAGCGTGAATACAATTATTTGTAGCCTAGAATGCAAAGCCTAAATGTCCGACTTTACATACCGATTTTCATTCAATTCTGTTCAGCCATTTTTTTTTTCGTGACGCGCAGACAGACAGACAGGCATGACGGGAAATTAAAGATTGAATTTCCTTATTACTGTAACTTACTAGGTGACTCTTATACGAACGCTACAGGAATATATATATTTTTTAAATTATTACATTCTGAGCAATGTACAGACAAAACTCTCATTATATATATAATGTTTTGTGTGCGAATACTTTGTTGCGAACACTGTACGTTTATGAATGTTCGAATGACCTATCTCTCTACTACTCGACCACTACCGATGCCTATTCTAGAGAAGCATGTCTGGATATACAGTAGACAGTATTACGTTACGCCCCGTCCCTATGGGGAACACAGACAATTAACAAATATTTAAAGCAGGAAAGTCCGTAGCAGTGATTTTCCGGCATCTCCAAAGGTAATTTAGCAGAAAACATCAGTCACAAGCTGGAGATAAGATGAGGGCACTTAACGCTGATGAAAGGAGGGGGAAAAGAAAAAGACGTCGACATCCTTCGTTAAATATGGAACTGTGACACTTGCTTTACTTTAAACAAGCATTAGCTAAGCCATTACACATTCTGCTTTAGGTAAACACTCCTTAGAAAAATATCCATCACAAACAGTACAAACGGCATTTTAAAACACAGCCCTGCTCAAAGTATAGAAATATATGTACATACATCCAAACATATACATACATCTTCATTATAGACTGGTATACCTTCAAGCGTCCAGTATGCAATTCTCCGTGAATGAAATAAGTGCCTCCATAATTCTCTTTTTCGCAACTAGCTCTGTGATCCTGCATTATCTGTGACCTCATTTCGTTCCACAACTCTCATCGTTAAATCGTGAAAAACCTTCAAAACCATCGCTCTTTATGCCTCTCTACTTCTACCCTCTATGGCCGATTCGATTATTCTAGTAGGTGACGTATTTTCCTTTATTTTCATCATGTGGCCCCATCACGGAATGCGGTCCTTACGTACAAATAATCCATCGAGTCTCAAACGCACAAAAATTGGCCGGCAAAGAAATATTCAATTTTATCTTTCTTTCTTTCTTTCTTTCTTTCTTTCTTTCTTTCTTTCTTTCTTTCTTTCTTTCTTAATCCGTTTACCCTCCAGGGTTGGTTTGTCCCTCAGACTCAGCGAGGTATCCCACCTTTAACACCTCAACGGCAGTGTCCTGGATCGTGAGACTTTAGTTGGGGGATACAATTGGAAAAGAGGACCAGGACATCACCCATGGGGCCTCACCTGCTATGCTGATTTTAATCACTTCTGATTAATTATTCTGGCTCGGGGACTGAGTGTTCGTGTATGTCCCAACACTCTCCACTTCATATTCCCACAACACACCACACCACCAACCACCACAGAAACATGCAATAGTGATTACATCCCTCCATATAGGGTTGGCGTCAGGAAGGGCACTCGGCTGTAAAACAGGGGCCAAATCCACGTGTGCGACGCAGTTCCCACCCGTGACCCCACGGGTGTGGGAAAAGCGTTAGAAAAAGAAGAAGAAAAAGTGGAGTCTGGTGATTGGCAGCACTGTTCAGTTGTTTGGCCTACATGAGGCTGACGAAATAACACACTGACTGCTGTCACTAAAACAACGTGTGCATGTAACTTCATTATTTAATAAAAAGTGTTTAAATAAACTTAGCCAAGAGAGCCCTTCCTCTGCCATTCTCACTAACCCATACATCCTCCTTCAGCCATCTCCTGTCCCTCCCATACATTTCTAAGCAACTCAACTTGCAACAAACCTAGATCAAAAGCGTAAAAATAGAATGTACACTACCGTTCAGTACAATTTGAAATATATTTTAGGTGCACGAATAACCCGCAAACCAGTAAATCCGCACTCGAATAATCAGGAGTTTACTGTATTGTTTATGATTGTCATTGTTGAGCATATAAATGAGTATTAGTGCAGTTATCGGTGACCACACAGAGGAGCAGATGGTGAGAGGCTTGTTTCGCAGCGGCAATAAATAAAACATGACCAATTCGGAATTGGCAATCAGACGACTGAGCGGGCGTGTTCCAGTCTGTCTCACACGACATGCTTCATGTATATTTGAACGATTTAATTTTCGACCTCAACACAGCCGTGATTAGATATTACACGAGCCACTGGATCTCCACAAGTTGGACTCACTGACTAACAATTTTCAATTACAGCCAGTAACTCTCCAGTGATTTCTACCTGTAAAAATATGTACTGTGTTAGCAGCATTCCTAATGGGAATCACGGACTACTTTCGCAAGCTATGTTTTAATAACTGTTTGAAGCTTGAAATCTATCACGCGTAACAAGCTGGTCGAAAATTAACACTAAAGGATCTAATTGAAAATGTACACTCTGTCAATAAAGGAATGGGAAGTATGAACAGTGTTACTTTAAATGTCATAACTTGTAAAAGTCTTTCGAATAACGGTCTCAAAAGTTGGGAGCTGCTTGAAGGAGTGGAAAATTCGGTCACAGTCATATCATAGCGAGTTCTAGAAAGAAGCAGTATAAAGATACAATGTTATTATTATTATTATTATTATTATTATTATTATTATTATTATTATTATTATTATTATTATTATTATTATTATTATTATTATTATTATTATTATTATTATTATTATTATTATTATTATTATTATTATTATTATACAGGACGTACATCTTCCCCGTGCATTTGAACTGGGCGCCTTTTAAAAGGCCACCTGTGATGTAAACTCGTAACTCTGTGTTGGAAGAATTTTGAATTTTAATCTTCAGATGTCTCTACTGTCGACTTATGTGCCCCTCTGGTGGGAGGACGGACAATTCATTTTGAAAGGAACTTCGGTATTTCTATGTTTTAAAAACTGAATTATTATTATGTCCGCCTCTGTGGTGTAGTGGTTAGTGTGATTAGCTGCCACCCCGGAGGCCCGCGTTCGATTCCCGGCTCTGCCACGAAATTTGAAAAGTGGAACGGGGTCCACTCAGCCTCGGGAGGTCAGCTGAGTAGAGGTGGGTTCGATTCCCACTTCAGCCATCCTGGAAGTGGTTTTCCGTGGTTTCCCACTTCTCCTCCAGGCAAATGCCGGGATGGTACCTAACTTAAGGCCACGGCCGCTTCCTTCCCTCTTCCTTGTATATCCCTTCCAATCTTCCCATCCCCAACAAGGCCCCTGTTCAGCATAACAGGTGAGGCCGCCTGGGCGAGGCATTGGCCCTCCTCCCCAGTTGTATCCCTCAACTCAGAGTCTGATTCTCCAGGACACTTCCCTTGAGGCGGTAGAGGTGGGATCCCTCGCTGAGTCTGAGGGAAAAGCCAACCCTAAACAGATTACGAAATTATTATTATTATTATTATTATTATTATTATTATTATTATTATTATTATTATTATTATTATTATGTCCGGCCCCATGGCTAAATGGTCAGTGGGCTGGCCTTTGGTCACAGGGGTTCCGGGTTCGATTAACCATAATAGGTTAAACTCCCTAGCACGGGGGCTGGGTGTATGTGTCATTATAATTTCATCCTCATCAAGACGTGCAGGTAGCCTACGGGCGTAAAAATCAAAATACCTCCATCTGGCGTGCCGAACTTGTCCTCGGACACTCCTGGCACTAAAAGCCATACGCCATTTCATTCCATTATTATTATTATTATTATTATTATTATTATTATTATTATTATTATTATTATTATTATTATTAACATCGATAGATACAGTATAATGTAATAGTTAGGGAATACA
This sequence comes from Anabrus simplex, assembly GCF_040414725.1. Taxonomy (NCBI): domain Eukaryota; kingdom Metazoa; phylum Arthropoda; class Insecta; order Orthoptera; family Tettigoniidae; genus Anabrus; species Anabrus simplex. Next base: position 1,124,219,361 of record NC_090265.1, on the reverse strand, counting down.
TTATGTTTATAGTCTACAGTGTCTGCCACAGAAAATGTATCTCAGGGGCTAACAGCTTATGAATAAGAAGTGGTAACCACGACCCCCAGGTGAGTGCATCATTATTTACACTTACTTGTTACTTACTTACTGCTTATGGGATGGGTTTAAAGCAGTTGTAGAGAAGTGCGAAAACAGGCATGTACTTTTAAAGGTTGTAAGGAATGACAAAGATGCTATCTATACAGAGTGTGATTCAGCAGCCCCTTGCAATATCGTTTGCTGCAGCCCAACTAACGTACACATAGTTATAGGGATGCTATTCCCCTGCTGGCGAACTGAATGGTACTAATCTTCAGTGAGCACATTTTGCACACGATTCTGAACTCTAGCGAAATGTTATATCATCCGTTCGCAAAACATGACGCCTTGAAATCATGTAGCAACGTCCTTTTACCATGTAACTATGTTAATGTGTCGTGCCTCGTGATCGGGTGTAACGAAGAGGGGAATCAATGCAAAAATCTAGACAACAGTGCAGTAATTAATGCCTTAAACACCGAACCGGATGGTGTATGTACTCTACTCTCGTTGTACTACCAGCATGTTTGCAGCAGTGTAGCGTAGAAGGTGTTGATAGGCGTTCGCCTAGCAATGGAAGGAATGTGCCAGCGGCGGTTCGGATCGTGTATCGTTCAAATATTTTTGCCTCAGTATGATGTTGGAATACTTAAACACAGGCCCACGTTTGCCACATTCAAACAGTAGAATGACGCTATTATTCATCTTGTGCCCTGCGCATACTCCGCTGGTTAGGGCTTGAATGTACTGTAACCTCTACTTTCATTCGGCATGTTTTCCACAGAGGAATACGTTGGCATGCTCGTCATTTATGGGGAAGCAAGACGAAACGCGTGCGAGGCACTACGTCTGCACCAGGATCAGTATCCCGACAGGCGACACCCGGCTGCTACATTTCGCCGTGCTGAAAGACCCCTTAGGACAACAAGCGTGATTTCCAACCAGCCACCAGTCCGCAATAGGCCCGTTACATCGAGTGAATCAGAAGAAGTCCTGAAGGCAGCTCGTAATAATCCACACATCTGTACAAGGGCGATTGCACGGCATGCGAACATCAGCCAGCCGTCCATCTGGCGAATACTGCATGAACATAAATTTCAACCATACCATCGTAAGCTACACCAAGAGCTCCATGAGCGGGATTTCGAAGCTGGAATGGAGTTCTATCGGTGGCTATTAGGCAGGCTGGACAATGATGCAGCATTCGTATCACATATCTTGTTCTCGTACGAATCGCGCTTCCACAACATGCACTATTGGAGTCCGTACAATCCTCACTGGGTGAGACAGGCGGCCCATGAAGTACTGTACGATGGGGAGTGAATGATTGGTGTGGAGATCGCCTGATTTCTTTGAGGGCCATTGGACGGGGCCACGCTACCAGCACTTTCTGCACGATGTGGTTGCAATAGGATGGAGCTCCACCACATTCGACTTTGCCCGTTCGTAACCATCTGAACGAGGAGCTGCCAGGGAAATGGATAGGACGAGGGGGCCCTGTTTCTCGGTCCGCCATATCACCGAATTTAACGCCGTTAGACTTCTTCTTGTGGGGACATTTGAAGAAAATCGTTTACACTCAAGCGCCGGAAAACTCGACCAGCTCCGGCAACTCATCACGGACGCCTGCCGAGCGATTACACCTGGAATGCTTCAACGCGCAAGACGATCTATTGGACACCGGGTCCGAATGTGCATAAACCAAAACGATCATCACATCTAGCACTTGCTGAAATAAAATATTGTCAGGGCAGTTGGGTTCCTGTTATTTCCGGTCTGCATGTGCCCAGCCTGCTAACTAATCGGCCTTTCTTAGAGCCACAAACACATTCATTCACACACAATTTGCATGAAAGCGGGTATTGAACTTACATTGCGTGCGGTATGTATTAAACAAATATTTCGAAAATGTATCCTCTTCGCCCCGCACTCGAACCTCCCACCTGACACGCAGGCCCCCTCCACACACCTTTCCCAACTACACTACTTTGCTGTACTGCACACTGCGCAGGTTATAGCAAGTATTAGGTTTAGTGCGGTCACAATATCAATTTAGTGTATCGCCGGCGTATTAGGTCCATATGATCTAGAATGCATACGCATGTCTTTCAGTGTTTAATTATAACATTACGGCGTCTTATCGTGGTGAAGCGGTAAATACCAAGATATCTGGTTGTGTTGACTGAGCATACCGGCAGGGCAGGTAGGGCAGATGTTTTCAGGACGGAATTAATATTGTGGGTTGCATAAAACTACACTGGAATGAGCGGCTAAATCACGCTGCATAAGCAAAAGTGAAGGTATGTTGTTTGTTTCTTTGTTTGTCTCGAATGGACTCAGAAACTACTGGACCGATTTCGCGGAAAATTTCACAATTTGTCCTTATTACTCCTAAGAGTGTTTAAGAAGTGGTTTGAACGAAATACGATAGTTTTTTTATGAGTAGTCCTTTTTGTAATTAATGTAATCACAAAGCTGCAGCAAGATTGTATATATGTTTATTGTGTGAAAAGGAGCTAGGAAATGCAGATTTTTTGAGACAGTGTGAAAGTACAAGAGCATTACGGCTTAAATACTTGGAAGCGGAAGAGATAAATAAAATGGAAAGAGAATCTGAGTACTATACTCTTGTCAAATTAATAAACAGGGAATGGAGAAGGCCAGGGAAATTATCGAAATTATTGACAATTGTAAAAAGCTTGTGGGAGAAAAAAATGAAGGTGGTGAATGAGGGAAAAGGCATATGCTGCTGAAAAAAAATTAAACAGCGAAATCAGCACGAGTACACATGGTTAAAAGGATATTATGGGACACTTAAACTACACATACAGGAATGTATGCTAGTATTTCAGGATGAACCAAGTCTCGGCTCTCCTACCTCGGACGACCGAAGTTGGAAGAGGGAGACTTCAAATCGATCAGTTACCCGTACACTGAATAAGAAGTTTAAAATTGATTATAGTCAGTAGAAGAAAACATACGGAAAGTATTTATCTCTGAAGTATCATCTCTGTATGGGTTAATAATAATGAAGTTTTGTAACCATGTACAGTATGTACATAAAACAACTTTGATACACAGATAACCGAGCTCGATAGCTGCAGTCGCTTAAGTGCGGCCAGTATCCAGTATTCGGGAGATAGTAGGTTCGAACCCCACTATCGGCAGCCCTGAAAATGGTTTTCTACCTCCTTGGTGATCCAGCATGTCACCACTCTGCGGACTGACGTTTCAGATCTGGTTCGTATGCCCTGGCCCAAAATTCAGCGATGGCGATTATTCGTGACAATTGATCACCGTCCTTTGGCCAGCGTTCAAGGTTGTCGGAGCATATTGCATGGCGCACCCACCTTTGAACTTCCGTCGGTGCATGCTGTACTCACCGCATGCGATTTTGCGCAGTTGCAGCTCACTACGCAATATCCTGTGGACGGTGCGTTTCTCGATGCCACTTGCCCTCTCTAACTCCAGTAACGTCCATCGTCTGTCTTCATCCAGGAGCTGCTCAATGACGGCACTTGCCACTGAGAGCTCGTCCCGCACGTTGCTCATCACTGGTTGACACACGACCTTGCTGAAACTTTCCTACCCGCCGTGCTACTGTACGGTATAGTACGGCATTATTTCCAAGGGCTTCCACTAATTCACTGTGACATTCCATCGCATTTCTCCCTCGGAGAACGGCTATTTTGATGTAAGCACGCTGCTCAACACGGATTAATTCCATCTCGCACGACACTCACCAAATGACTGATTTCACAGCCCTCGCTGCGCTACTGCCAGCTATCACAGAGCCATCTGTTGTTCTGCATACACACTTTGCCTGCAGAACTTCCACACGACACATACACGTTTGTGATCCGTTCACATATCTACAAGAAAAAAATAGTTGCCATGACTTTTGCCCCAATCCTCGTATAATCAAAAATAGTGCCGAATCCATAGTTTCCAGGTCGCTGAGATGAACAGTGACACTCTCTATGCTGTTTAAGTCAAATTTCAGCCCCCATCGGCATAGGGGGTGAGAAGAAACTGTTCTGAAGTGATCGAGATTAGGATGTATGTACGTATGTGTGTGTGTTCCAGCATAGATCTCAACCAAATTTGGTAAAAATATGAAAATAGTATACTCCGGAGTCAAAACACTCTTAGTACCACTAGACGAGGGGTGGAAATGTAAAAATAATCGAAAACGACTGTTATTAGCATCGAATCCATAGTTTTCGAGGTCGCGAAGATGAAATGTGCCTCTCTGGATGCCGTTTAAGTCAATTTTCAGTCGCAATCGGCATGGGGGCGAGAAGGGGTGAAAAATGATCCAAAATAACGTTATTACGGATGAATGTATGTTCCACCACAGCTCTCAACCAAACTTAGCACATATATGACTTACTATCTGGAAAAAGAATACTATAGAGGTAAGACACGCCTAGCACTTCTAGATAGGGGGGTGAAATACAAACATTATTGAAAAAGACCGATATCAGTGTCGAATTCATAGTTCTCGGGACCGTTGATATGAACTGCGACACTCTAGATGCATTTTAAGTCATAGTTCAGCCCCAGTCGAAATGGAGGCAGATACCTCATTTTGTGTAGTTCTTCATTGTAATTTTCTTTCTTTCTTTCTTTCTTTCTTCCTTTCTTAATCTGTTTACCCTCCAGGGTTGGTTTTTCTCTCGGACTCGGCAAGGAACCCCACCTCTACCGCCTCAAGGGCAGTGTCCTGGAGCATGATTCTTTGGGTCGGGGAATACAACTGGGGAGAATGACCAGTACCTCGCCCAGGCGGCCTCATCTGCTATGCTGAACAGGGGCCTTGGAGGGGAATGGGAAGATTGGAAGGGATAGACAAGGACGAGGTAAGGAAACGGCCATGGCCTTAAGTTAGGTACCATCTCAGCATTTGCCTGGAGGAGAAATGGAAACCACGGAAAACCACTTCCAGGATGGCTGAGGTGGAAATCGAACTCACCTCTACTCAGTTGACCTCCCGAGGCTGAGTGAACCCCGTTCCAGCCCTCGTACCACTTTTCTAATTTCGTGGCAGAGCCGGTAATAGAACCCGGGCCTCCGGGGGTGGCAGCTAATCACACTAACCACTACACCACAGAGGCGGACTGTAATTTTCTATTGATTCATTTTCATTTCGTTTCGTTTCCGTTTGCCAACGGAGTTCGGCGGATCCCTTCGGAATCAGCGTTTGAACAGGAAACAACCAAGCTTGTAATTTAACGTTACTGTTAATATCCTGATCATAGTTACATGTACACCAGTTCAATTGGAATACGAACTAAACGGACAAGACATTTAATTTTAAAAATCCCACATGTATTGGCTGAGGTTCGAACCGCGGTCAATTTGTTGAGTCACCGACGACGATTTTACTCGGCTACCACACTACATTTAGAACATACTGAACTGCACGCAGAGTAAGAGTGTGCCAGTACATACAACAGTGTAGGATTTATTTTTAGAGGCAAGTGGATGGCATATTTATCCGTTCAAATTGTATTACTACCAGTTTTTACATCGGTCGATTAGCAAGGAGACTGGTGTGTATTCCTAATGAGTGAGTATTAGTGACACGCATGTTCGCCAATCTGCGCGTAATTCTCACTAATCCCCTGTATTACTCCACTCCCGCTTTATGCATATTGTGACAAGCATTGCACATGTTAACTAGACACAGTCATCATTAGCCCATTAATTTCAACCGCATATATTTTTCATCCTCTTCTCCGTAGGAAACGTATCACGGCTATAGACGTGGTTCTTAAACTCTTTTAGAATTTCCATGGCCTGTGGTTGGATTTCCAACTCTGCTAGACTTTTTTTTCCTCTGCAACTGCATGCAAATGGCACATCCTTGTGTATCCCCTCCTGATTCCCATACCTTGCATGTTTTCATTTGATTTAGTGGGAGGAACCAGATGGGCGGAGGCTCAAGTCCATTTCAAGCTCTACACGAATTGAGCCCCACCGTCGGCAGCCCTGAAGATGATTTTTCTGCAGTTTCCCATTTTCACACCAGGCAAATGCTGGGGCCGTACCTTAATTAAGGCCACGGCCACTTCCTTCCCACTCCCAGCCCCTTCCTGTCCCTTCGTCACCAAAAGACCTGTCTGTGTCGGTGCGACGTAAATCCAATTGTAAAAGAAGGAATGTACACGGATTGAGTGTCCATTTCCGGAACGGTTCGTACTCCACTATCGGCAGGCCTGAAGTTGGTTTTCCGTGGTTTCCCATTTTCATACCAGGCAAATGCTGGGGCTGTACCTCAATTGAGGCCATGGCCGCTTCCTTCCCACTCCTAGCCCTTTCCTGTCCCATAGTCGCCATACGTGTCGGTGCGACGTAAAGCAACTAGCAAAAAATAGCATTTCCGAAACACTGCTTGAGATACTGAGACCGGTACTCTACCACTTGCCAGCTTGCCGAATTTTATCCATTTTCAATATAAGTGCAGGCCATGGCGAGAATATTCACCGCTTTATATTGCAAGATGCAACTCCAACCCAATTCCGAGAAAATTGAATTTTAATATTTCGAGAGTACTTCACAAGGCTAACACGTGACATGTTCCCTAAACGAAACGAACAGCGCAAACAGCAAGCTCTCCTCTTCAATATCTCATGATCCACGAGTCTTGTCTCCTACTCCATAGTGTTTTCGTTGGTTTGTTTTAACGTTCAGTTTTTACGTTATTTGCTTTACAAACACACTAAATTAATGATACACGCAGTAATGTGTATTTAACAATATTGGTTGACTAATGTGCATCTTGTCATCTGCTTCTTTCGAGCACGAACATTCTCCACTACAGTCCTCAAGGTTGTGCTCATAACAATCCAAACCAATATGAAATACAGAGTGGGCGTGATAAAGTGTATCATTTTAAGGATATGTCCGCTGTTGAATTCTACATCGATATAAAACAGCATCCCTTAAAATAATTATAATAGTTTAATGGATGAATAAGTCTAAAGGGTAGAACTCAGATGTGTAAGGAAGTTCAAGAAGGAAATTTACCAATAGAATCAAACCCGCACTAACTATTCACTTAGTTCTGTTGTTTCCAATTTTTTCTCTCCCTTGTTTGTAGCTGTATAACAAAGTATTTGCAAAATTATAAATATCTGTCTTTTTGTCATTTCTATTCTTTCTCAGTTGCACTTTTGCAGACCATTGTTAATTTCCTAATAATAATAATAATAATAATAATAATAATAATAATAATAATAATAATAATAATAATAATCCTTTGCTACCACTTTTTCCCACACCTGTGGGGTCACGGGTGCGAATTGCATCGCACATGTGGAATCCGTCCTGTGTTACGGTCGGATGCCCTTCCTGACGCCAACCCTATATGGAGGGATGTAATCATTAATGCTTGTTTCTGTAGTGGTTGGTAGTGTGGTATGCTGTCTGAATATGATGAGGAGAGTGTTGGGACAGACAAATACATTCAGTCCCCGAGCTAGAAGAATTAGTCAGAAGTGATTAAAATCCCCGAAGCGGCCGGGAATCGAACGCGGGACCCTCTGAACCGAAGGCCAGTTCGCTGATCATTCAGCCAACGAGTCGGACTCATAATAATGATGATGATAATAATAATAATAATAATAATAATAATAATAATATTAATAATAATAATAATAATAATAATAATAATAATAATAATAATAATAATCGTATAATCACAGCTACCGTGTGCAGGCATTTTAACACAACGCCATTTAGGCTGCCTATGCGTCACTTTCGACGTTTTATTATTTTACTCTACAAGATGGCGGAGTAAACCGGCCCTCTCATTGGCGACCTATGGCTTAATTTTTAATTAATTGCATCATGTAAACACCATATGCGTCATTAGAATTCTTTTAAATGACGACATCGTACGACATGGAGAGTGGAATGGACTTCTTTCCGCCCATCAAAAATTCCGACACCTCTGCTGGATTTAAACACTCGATTTTGGGATCCTGAGACCGGTACTCTACCACTGACCCATAGAATAGCTCATTTCTTAATAAAGTACGGATATAACATACAAGTGGAATGACATCAGTAGACGAATCAATTTGAATGGTATTTTTAAAAGTAGGAAAGATCACAATATGAAGATAAAGTTGGAATTCAAGAGAAAAAATTGGGGTACATATTCGTTTATAGGACGGGGAGTTAGGGATTGGAATAATTTACCAAGGGAGATGTTCAATAAATTTCCAAATTCTTTGCAATCATTTAAGAAAAGGCTAGGGAAACAAATAGGGAATCTGCCACCTGGGTGACCGCCCTAAATGCAGATCAGTGTTGATTGATTGATTGATTGATTGATTGATTGATTGATTGATTGATTGATTGATTGATTGATTGATTGATTGATTGATTGATTGATTGATTGATTGATTGATTGATTGATTGATTGATTGATTGATTGATTGATTGATTGATTGATTGATTGATTGATTGATTGATTGATTGATTGATTGATTGATTGATTGATTGATTGATTGATTGATAATAATAATAATAATAATACCTACCTCGATAGCTGCAGTCGCTTAAGTGCGGCCAGTATCTAGTATTCGGGAGATAGTGGGTTCGAACCACACTGTCGGCAGCCCTGAAGATGGTTTTCCGTGGTTTCCCATTTTCACACCAGGCAAATGCTGGGGCTGTACCTTAATTAAGACCACGGCCGCTTCCTTCCCATTCCTAGGCCTTTCCTATCCCATCGTCACCATAAGACCTATCTGTGTCGGTGCGACGTAAAACAAATAGCAAAATAATAATAATAATAATAATAATAATAATAATAATAATAATAATAATAATAATAATAATAATAATAAACGTATGGCCTCAGCTACCGTGTGCAGACATTTCAATTTAACGCTATCTGGCTGTCTGCTCGTCAATTTCGACATTACACTTTACTCTAGACCTACTAGATGGCAGACCGAGTAAACCGAAACTCTCTTGGGCGTCTATGGCTGAGATTTAATGAATTTTGTCGGATAAACACCAAATGTGTCACCAGAGACCTTTTTACATGCCGACATCGTACAGCATGGAGTGTCGAACGAACTTTTTACCGCCTTTAAACAATCCGACTACCTCTGCCAGGTTTGAACTCGCCATCTTAGCATCCGGAGGCTGACACTCTACCACTAATCCACAGAGCCAGCTCATTGATTGATTGTTGATTGATTGAAAAGTGTCTTATCCAAAACCTGGACCTTGGTGACTTATTTAGTACTCTCAGCTGTAATGGTTCAAATCCCGTTACAAGCATTCATTTGTACTGTTATTATTTTATTTGTATTACTATTTACTATTTACTATTACTATTTACTATTACTATTTATATTATTATTTTATCTGTATTATTAAAATTATTATTGTTTGATTCAATTCTATAATCTGATTTTGCTATGTATTAAATAATTATCCCTTACTTCATTGTAGTTAATTTATTATATATATATATATATATATATACACAGTATATATATATATATATGTGTGTGTGTGTGTGTGTGTGTGAGTGTGTGAGTATTAGCACTAACACCATGTAGAATGAGAGTTCCTGCCTAATCTCAGATATGGATATGTTTTATGAAACCTTTTGACATTGCAACTTGCAACACATGGTGCAATTTCGAGTCATCGCTCTGTCATTGTATGCATTTAGACTATGAGATAATTTCTGGGAGTTTCTACTTTGCCTGAGGCTATTTCATCACTATATGTAATACTTTGGAGCTGGGTGGGAGTTACACCATGTTCTCATTTAGAAATGACGTGACAACTTTTGTCTATATAAAGGGCTGTATCCTATAGCGTCAGTTCAGTTGGTTGGAAGGAGTTGAATAGAGAGGCTTGCTATGAAGTCCATTGGAAGGAGACGGATAGCGAACAGTGATATGGATACGTAATCATCAATGACCAAATGGATTATATGTTCGGAGTGTGTTTCGTGCATCTGTTCGGTCGAGTTCTTGTGTCAGTTCGGTGACAGCCGAATACTGAGTCGTCGTAATGCAGACTAACAGTTATCGAATTACTTGTAAAGTTGATTGTGAAGTGTGAATATAATTTCAACTCTTACTGTATCTCGTTTGTGAAACGAAAAAGAAACATCACCAAATTAGGTTTGAGATACCTATAGCTGATACTAACTCAAAAGAATACGTCGTAATAACACTCAAAGTGTTGAACGTACTGTTACGTGAGCCAGTGAGGAATAAATTTCTTGTACAACTTTTAAATTTCCGGTCAAGAGGATTTCAAATTTAATGCCTAGAGTTTCTTTCAGTTGCATTTCAGAATTTTATGTCATATCTATATTATCGCATCAAGTCTTGCCATTTCAATTATCAATTTAAAGAATATATTTTGTTTAGTATCAAATACAATTTATGGTTTTATTTCAATGGTAGAATTAGATAACCTCAAATTTTAATGGGGAAACCATACTTCAATGTCCTTTTCCCAGAACCTATATGTTATGCTGTCAAAGTAAGCTTAATACCTCACACCCTAGAGATATATTTAGATTATTCTTCTAGTATCGTTACATTTTATTTGTAGCTTGCACCTATCAACAATTGTATGTGTAAGTAATCAGGTAAGTACTAAGTGTGAATACATAGTCCGACGATTGAATATTTTATTTCATGAATATTTTAATTCAGTTTCATATTGTAAAGTAATAATGAGTAAGCACACAGTTAAGTCGGAGTCTACAAGCAGGTTCGATCCTGGCTCAGTTCGGTGGTATTTAAAGGTGCTCCAATACGTCAGCCTCGTGTCAGTAGATTTACTGGCAGGTAAAAGAACTCCAACTTGACAAAATTCAAGCACCTCGGCGTCTCCGAAAATCCTCACAAAGTAGTTAGAGGGACATAAAAATAACATTATTATTTACAAGCAATAGGGTGGCCAGTGCCCTTCTCTTCCTACCGGGCGATTTGGCCGTGCGGTTAGGGTCGCGTAGCTGTGAGCTTGCATTTAGGAGATAGTGGGTTCCAACCCACTGTCGGCAGCCCTGAATACGGTTCCCTGTGGTTTCCTATTTTCACAATAGGCAAATAATGGCGTTGTACTTTAATTAACGCCACGGTCGCTTCCTTTCCACTCCCACCCTTGCTATCCCACCGTCACCATAAGACCTATCTGGGTCGGTGCTACGTAAAGCAAATAGTAAGTTATCCGTTCAAGGGGTGAGAGGATTCATCGTGCTGACAACACGACATCTTGTAATCAGCAGATCTTCGGGCTGAGTAGCGGTGGTTTGGTAGTGTGCCCTATAATGCCCTGGTCGCTGTCAAGCAAATGCTGAGATCCGACCGAGTTCATTATAGTGGACAATACACTCACCACATGGTAAGTGCCCTTTGGCACATAGCTTACCTGATTCGTATATTCTCTTCTTCAGCTCGACGTAGCTCAATCAGCAACAGGGTAAAATGGGTGAAAATGGGTCAGCGTAACAACGAAATGAAGAGGAATAGTACGTTCAGGGTATAAACTAACTTAAGCCAAAATAAAAAAGATAGGAGAGCTGCGACTTCGCTTAATAACATAATTTATTACAAATGGGATTCAAATATCAGGAATAAAAATCAATCTGTCAAAATTTACACAATTGATATTGCTTTTGTAATTCATAGATTTAATAGATGCATCTTCGTTCGATGTTTTTGGCATGGTGTAGGAGACCCCTAGGATTGTTCATATACGAGGCTCCAGCAACCGGAATGAGGCTGCCTCAAAAAGGATAAAATCAAATCATGAGATTCTGACTAACTAAATCATATCTACAAACAATATAAGAAACCTTTCCTTATTAAATCCATGCCACAGGACTTTGGGTTAACACACGCTTTTAAAACTAAACATGCAATATTCATCTACCGTATAGGAATCGAACTCCAGACTACAGAAAGTCCTGCAAAACTCTGATTATAATATGATAAGAAATACATTATTTACACTGTGCAGATACATCATAATCGCGACATACACATATTAATGAAACACGCAGACGTGTATAAAATTTTATCTCCCCAAACAGCAGTAAGAATTAGGTCAAAGCTCCCTTCCTTTCTTAACAGAGACAGTATTGTTTCCGCAGACTTGCCGACTTCCCTTACAGTGACGTCAGAACGTTCTGCCGTTTTTTCTTAACATCACTCGGGTTCTTGTACGAACTGAGCGGCCATGATGAGACAGTCATAAATTACAACCGGCTGACTGCTAGTAAACAAACCCTGGTGAACAACTATACTTCCATTTCTAGCCCACTAATACTACAAATCGCTGTGCCCTCTTATTCATATAATTCGCATGTAATTACCATATGTCTATTCACTTAATACAGTGCGTAACTCTGCGCTCTAATCTGCTCAAAACTCAAATTCAACTGGAGCTTTTATTCAGATCCTCACTTGTGCCTGTTACCAGCACACATAACTATCATATCGCAGCTCACGCCTGCATCCATCAGGCTATTACGGGCTTTATCCCTTGATTCTGGGCTTATCAAACACATTCCCCATCTCATACATATTTCTGCGTAAATTCATGACCAGCTCAATTTCATACACGATTCCGAGTGTATTAAAGAAATATAGATGATCTTATACTGTCACAAATAAACACTAATATCTACGCATGCTTCATGCACCTAGCTAATCCTAAACATCTTGTCCTGCTTATAAAAATCTAACACTGTGTAAGTCTTCGGTAGATGAAATTATACGGCCCTTATTTCCATGGATTGAAGACATTATGTAGACATTATGTACAAGAAGTTATGACATCACCGAAAATAAAATCTGAAACCATAGCATGCAAACATTAACTATCTTACACGCGTGAGTCCTGGGGTATAAATTTATATACACGTGCCCTTGGGCAGCTTTCTTATTTACATGTTGGCGGAAGGCCTTAGTTACATTATTAAGATCCTCTCATTGGCCTCTCTGCTGCATGCTAAGAAAACAAAGATTGGTCTGACCTGCATCTGTGATATTATCTGAGCGGTTCCCCTGAGGACCTGGTTATTTTAGCACATCAAGCTAACGTTGTGGACGGACGACAGCAACCGGGGGTTCGAAACTGGTGACATGCTGATACTCTTCGACGTTCAGCTGGACTCGTTCTGGTTGGTAGATCGCCGCCTCCTCGTTGTGAACGGTGTGTTGACAGGATGGAAACCACGCTGTTGGCGGTTCTCGTTCGTCTCTCGCTGTCGTGAAGGATGTTCCGTTGTTCCACTCGAAAATACTGCTTCAGCGTGATGACTTGGCAGTATCAGGTATACACGTGATGTTAGAGAAACTGTAAGGAAAAACCATATTATAAAATATTCTTATTCTGATGCCTAGGGTACCTTCTTGCCTTCGGTCTAAATCTCTCAACTATCTTGGTTTTAATTTTGTCTTTACGAAACAGCCACATAATTCTCACCAGAAATAGAACTCACAATTTATCAAATTAAATTGAAACCATTGAATTAACACTGTCTTTCCGAGCCTACACTAGCGTGCAACGTTAATTGAGAACATGTTAGCATCAGATGATTTAGTTTAACTTTGCGTGGAGTAATTTCTAGCAAATAAATGTTTCCAAAGAGAATCTATACAATCGCTTTGCTGTACAACATTTGTATTTATATCTCAGATAGTTATTACTTACATGTCACTAGGACCATGCAGTCTGTAACTGCGCTGCGTGGAGACAAGGGTATCTTCTCCTCGTAGAGTTGCCGTGAGACAGACACTTCCCCGTCAGCGATACACACAGTGTATTTATGAATGCGCAAGACCCACGCCCACGTGATACTCGTGTGTGGGCCCTTGAAAGTTTGCGCGCGGAGATGAAAATTCCCTCACGGTACTTATGATAATTTTTCATTTATTCGTGGAGATTACAACTACTGTCATGTGGCATATCAAAATTTGCAGAAAAATATGCTCATTCCACCTATTGTATCCAAATTTCTATATTCATCTTGTGGGAGGAGATATCGAGTTTGTTTCCTTCCAAGTTAAGCGTCACCGCGGTTTCTCACGCAGTTACTCGCGTCTCACGCCATGAGCTAAGTGGTTCGCTTGGATTAATAAATTTTAATGTTTATGCTGGGACCTTCAACTGGCGTCTGACGCTAAACTCTCTTGAAAAGCGCGCAATGCTAGATACTATTGCACAATAAAATACAATCTAATGTCCTTTCTTTGTAGTCTGCATGCCATAATTATCATCATATCATCATTCTTCGACCATGAACAGAATGGTTCAGTAGGCCATGGCCCTTCGGGGCTGTTGCACCATGCGGTTTGGTTTTTCACTCTTAGGTTCGATCGGTGTTTAACTCAACGAGCAATATGTTCTAAAAATGATTCACATTAAGTTAAACCATCGCGAACATACACACGTTGTTATACCGTATCCTGTCTTAAATTCGGCCTAGCTCTGTGTAGAAGCGCGTGGCACGTCCGTGTGTGGGCAACAAAATATCTACTTACAAAATTATACTAAAAGTCTATGGGTAGGAAATACGTACATATAAAACTAGTGAATGAAAATTCAGGTTATCGGTAATAATAGATTTATTAAGCTAAAGACATGAATTAAAAGCATACTAATTAAATAACAATTTATCAAACAAAACGAAATATCGGCCGTTAAATTGGTCAAAGAAAGTGATACGCATATATACATGAATTGACATTTAACATTGATTTTCAAAATATAAATGGGCAATGAACCCGCAAAATAAGGTCTCGTCACATGCAAAATGAAAGTGTTACATTACTTCATCACATTACTACATTGCGTTGACTGCTTCGTTAAGTCCCCAGTTCTTTGCCCGAAGGCTCGATCTAAAATCGTCCATGAGATGCGAAAATAATATCCGATACACTAGAAATTGGCCGTCTAACAGACTGTTGTCCTTGGTGACTGCCTTCCAGATGTCAAATACGCTCATCTCTCAATTTAGCAATAAACCAAATCCCGTGGCACTACAGCCCTTGAAGGACCTTGGCCTACCTAGCGACCGCTGCTCAGGCCGAAGGCCTGCAGATTACGAGGTGTCGTGTGGTCAGTGGTCAGCACTAATCACTAATGCCTCCTGGCATTCGATAATTATGTTCATAATTGTGTGTAGAGTCAGATCAGTCCGCCTCTGTGGTGTAGTGATTAGTGTGATTAGCAGCCACCCCCCAGAGGCCCGGGTTCGATTCCCAGCTCTGCCACGAATTTTGAAAAGTGGTACGAGGGCTGGAACGGGGTCCACTCAGCCTCAGCCTCCACTCTACAACTGAGTAGAGGTAGGTTCGATTCCCACCTCAGCCATCCTGGAAGTGGTTTTCCGTAGTTTCCCACTTCTCCTCGTAAATTCCGGGATGGTACCTAACTAAAGGCCACGGCTGCTTCCTTCCCTCTTCCTTGTCTATCCCTTCCAATCTTCCCATCCCCCCCCCGCAAGGCCCCTTTTCAACATAGCAGGTGAGGCCGCCTGGGCGAGGTACTCCACAGTTGTATCCCCCGACCCGATGTCTGAAGCTCCAGGACATTGCCCTTGAGGCGGTAGAGGTGGGATCCCTCATTGAGTCCGAGGGAAACACCGAGCCTGGAGGGTAAGCAGATTAAGAAAGATATAAAGAAAGAAAAGAGACAGATCTGTGGAATTTAGCATAGTGGCGAATTTATTGATTTAAATTCAGATGATTCCAGCCCTGGGAAAGAGAGGTTTGTCAACCTGTGACAATTGTTCTGTAGATCCCCTCGTTTAAATCTCACCTCCTCCAGGTTGCTGCGCTTGGGCTTGGTGGGATAGTAGGGGGTCTGTATGAACGAAATCATGGCTTGCGGCTCAATTCCAACTCGGAGAATTCGTACCTTCCGGACCAATTCGGGGTTCCCATGGCCTACGGCACGGCCATCCAGCGTTCCTTCCTTCGCTCCCTGCGACTCTATAACGCGCTAAATAAAATTATGCCACAGTGATCTTCTAAATAAATTGAAGCATATTACGATATGGTTCACTATATCTCAAAGCACTAACATTCACAATCGACAGAAAATTCAAATCACATGTCACGGTTTTCTGTGGTTTCCCATTTTCACACTAGGCAAAAGCTGGGGCTGTACCTCAATTAAGGCCACGGCCTTACGGTCATACAAAACTGTCATTCTCACAGCAAAGTTGGTAACGGACATCTGTCCTTGGAGTTGGTTGTTGTGACGGCGTCCTAAAAAGCGACTGAAAGCACTGCAATAAGATATTTCATTTACAGTCGCACCATTAACAATCATACATACGTGGATAGCCTTACTGTCTGATCAAATACGGAGAAAGGCCTGCAGATAATGAAGCACCAAGTCATCAAAGTGTGTGAATAGTAAGGCATGAAGATCGACACCAACAAAACAGAAGATTATGGTAATAACTAAAAATGCTAATTTAACAGCCATAATAAAGTTCAACCAGACAGTACGCCGTAATCAACAACTGTTTCGTATCTAAAATGTGTACACTGCCAAATAAATAAAGATGTGTATCGATAAAGCTGGGCAGGCATTCATAAAAGACCGGGTGAGTTGGCCGTAAGGTTAGGGGCGCGCGGCTCTGAGCTTGCATCCGGGAGATAGTGGGTTCGAATCCCACTGTCTGCAGCCCTGAAAATGGCTTTCCGTGGTTTCCCATTTTCACAACAGGCAAATGCTGGGGCTGTATCTTAATTAAGGCCACGGCCGATTCCTTCCGAATTCTAGGCCTTTCCTATCCCATCGTCGCCATAAGACTTATCTGTGTCGGTGAGACGTAAAGCCACTAGCAAAATATAAAGGCATTCATAAAAGTCAGAAATATATTGTGCAACTTACATCTAAATCTACACCTTAGAACTAGAATGCTGCGATGTTATTTTCTATTCCCTATTACAGAGTAGAAGCATAGGCTCTCACCAAAGAGACCAATAAGCAGGCGAATAAATGCCTTAGAGCAATGGTGTTATAGTCGTATTCTCTGAATATCATAGATACAGCATGTCTCAAATTAAACTGTGCTACGATTAATAATTAAAGAAACTAAGACTATAGAAACAGCAAAGAAAGGAAGAATGAGGTATTTAGGGCGCATAATGCAGAGATATATCATTTCTTTTAACTCATCATTAAAAGAAAAGTCCATGTTAGAAGAGGACCGAAAACCCCATGGCACTACAGCCCTTGAAGGACCTTGGCCTACCAAGTGACCGCTGCTTAACCCCGAAGGCCTGCAGATTACGAGGTGTCGTGTGGTCAGCACGACGAATCCTCTCGGTCGTTATTCTTGGCTTTCTAGACCGGGGCCGCTATCTCACCGTCAGATACCTTCTCAATTCTAATCACCTAGGCTGTGTAGGAGGTATGAGCGATGCTAATAATGCCAATCCTTATGCAGCCAGTCCCTGCTATGAATGGTGTGAAAATGTTGCTCATAGGGTCGGTTGGTGTATGCATTTCAGTGGGCTTGGCAGACTGATATGTAATAGCAACTCTGGCTCGGTGAGGAATGCAACGGGAAACTACCCCACTCCTCATTTCCCTAGTACGCCTCTTTGGTGATGCCTAGGCCATCTGTGACAGCTGATGGCAGAGCTGTTGAGGATCCCACCAGCGGCATCGCTGACGCACTGAACATACATACAGGCTGAGTAGACCACGAACCAGCCCTCAGGTCCAAATAAAAATCCCTGACTTGGCCGGGAATCGAACCTGGGGCCTCCGAGTAACAGGTAGGCACGCTACCCCTACACCACAGAGAAGAGGGCCAAGGAGAGCCGGAATTCATAGCTCACAAATATCTGTCAAGTGGTCGGACGTGATATATTTGCAGCTGTTCCGAGCTAGTACCAAAAAGGTGTTGCTCAACAAGATGACTGCCAACATCCATTGAAGATAACGGATCTGAAGAAGAAGAAGAAGAAGAAGACCCTTGAAAGAAATTGACGGGGCGAGTTGGCTGTGCGGCTAGGGACGTGCAACTGTGAGCTTGCATCCGGGAGACAATGGGTTCGAACCCCACTGTCGGCAGCCCTGAAGAAAATTTTCCGTGGGTTCCCATTTTCACACCAGTGAAATGCTGGGGCTGTACCTTAATGAAGGCCGCGTCCGCTTCCTTCCTACTCCTAGGCCTTTCCCATCCGACTCTCGCCATAAGACCTACCTGTCGGTGCGACGTAAAGCAAGTTGTAAACGGAAATAAAATGGAACGCAATTGATATAAGTCCGTAAAATTATCTTAGAGTTATTTATTCTCCTGAAAGTATTAATTGTTAAAATAATTATTTTTTTAAAGCATAACACGAAAACTAAATGGGTCGAAGTTCCGGCACGTTTCCCTCGGATGAACTATAGAAAGCCAAGGTGTGTCGGGAGTGATCGAGAATATACCCACACTCAGTTGTCAGTTAAGGGATTCGACCATCAAATCGTCGAACGATATAACTGTCTAATACCATCGTAAAGCGTGACTTCATGAATTTGACTGTTCGACTCCTTGGCTGAATGGTCAGCGTACTGGCCTTCGGTTCAGAGGGTCCCGGGTTCGTTCCCGGCCGGGTAGGGGATTTTAACCTTCATTGGTTAATTCCAGTGGCCCGGGGATGGGTGTTTGTGCTACCCCCAGCATCCCTGCAACTCACACACCACACATAACACTATTCCCCACCACAATAACACACAGTTACCTACACATGGCAGATGTTGCCCACCCTCATCGGAGGGACTGCCTTACAGGGGGTGCACTCGGCTAGAAATATATATTTTTTTTGCTATGGGCTTTACGTCGCACCGACACAGATAGGTCTTACGGCGACGATGGGATAGGAAAGGCCTAGGAGTTGGAAGGAAGCGGCCGTGGCCTTAATTAAGGTACAGCCCCAGCATTTGCCTGGTGTGAAAATGGGAAACCACGGAAAACCATCTTCAGGGCTGCCGATAGTGGGATTCGAACCTACTATCTCCCGGATGCAAGCTCACAGCCGCACGCCTCTACGCGCACGGCCAACTCGCCCGGTCGGCTAGAAATAGTAATACGAAATTATAATATGGATTTGACTACGAAGGAAATGTAGATACACTATTTCTAGGATGCCTATTTCTTTTCTCAACTGTGTTCTCGAGACTGAAGGAGCCTCGTTTCAAATCAGATGTAGAAATATCATGTTGATAAAATGCCTTACGTACTGCGAGATATTGAGATGCTGCACACATTCTATCTAAAGACAAAGCAGATCGTGAATGCTCGACGTGTCACCTACAGGTTTACCACAAGTAACATATTTTATTATTACAGCGCTTATAAAGGGTGCATGTGGGGTGTGGTGATGACTTGATAGCTTATAAGTTCCTCATACTAAGACTGTAGGTGTCGCGTACAGCCTTCTTCAAGCAGGCCATATATATTCCGTCTGCGATACGTGCAGTACGAAGAGGAGTTGCAGTAAAATACCATTATTTCCTGTCTGCAGCGAAGAATGGAACTAGCCTTAAACACACATGCGATTTCCAGGAAGTTCATTGACTTCTTCAACAACTTTATGGCATTCACCGCCCACGTACTCTCTTATATCCTACAAGAGGCAATATCTAACTTCATTTGTTTCCAACTTACTGTACATTGCAAGCAATATACGAAGTCGGTATTTGTTCAGAACCGAATAAAAGGCCAACTACTTTTTCTGTCTAGCGTCGAGCTGTATAGGCCTTGAGTTCTAGCAGATCGTTTCAAATTATTTACTGTATATTTCTTATTATTTTTGGTATACATCATGTGTAACCGCAGTGTCAGAGTTGTGCTGCCGCCTCCACGGGTCTATACTTCATTGCACCCTGTGTCCACTAATTCTCTTTCTATTCGACCGATCATCTCGGACTCGGCGAGAGGTCTCATCTCCTTACTGGCGTCAACCAGAAGTAAAGTAAACTCGTGTCTTCGTCCTGAGGTGATGCAGCTCTTTTAAGGGACACCCCAAACGGAGGTGAGCTGTGTGCCCCATTTTAACCAAGTAACAGCCCTCCTGCCGTTCTTAAATTTCTGGCAGGACTGGGAATCGACCCCGGCCTCCCGAGGATGGGAGCTAACACTGCTAACCGTTATGCTACAGAGGCGGACAGGCAACCACAGACTGCCCTGCACAGACCCGATATACCCAACGTATATCCGACCTAGGCCGGGTAGAAAAGTAATTATCGTACCTATACGATCCTTTTCTCTTTTTTTTTTTTTTTTTTTTGCTAGCAGTTTTACGTCGCACCGACACAGGTAGGTCTTATGGCGACGATGGGATAAGAAAGGCCTAGGAATTGGAAGGAAGCGGTCGTGGCCTTAATTAAGCTACAGCCCTAACATTTGCCTGGTGTGAAAATTGGAAACCACGGAAAACCATCTTCAGGGCTGCCGACAGTGGGATCCGAAGCCATTATCTCCCGGATGCAAGCTCACAGCCGCGAGCCCCTAACCGCACGGCCAACTCGCCCGGTCCTATACGAATCAGACCCGGGCAAAAGAATTTTCGCCGGATTGGGCTCGGGCCAGATACAAGATAAAAACCGAATCAGTCTACGAACAGAGGGGGACAACATTCTGTAAGTGTAGCGTAGTGGTGATAGTTGTTTTAAGAGAAAGTACAACTAGGCAACATTCTTCTTTTAACAGCAATCGGAAAGGAATAAGGAATATGTCCGATCCTTCGAAGAATCAAGATATTGGTAAAAGAAAGGGAGAGGCCTTGCAAGCTTAATACCGTCGGGGTTCGAAGAAAACATGATTTGACCAGGGGAGGTCGGATAGGGGAAATGCAAGTGAGGAGTCTGCCACATGTGAAAGTAATGACAGATTCAGCTATGAACCCATGGTCACCAAGCCACGCTTTCAAGTTGGAAGCTCCTGGGGTTCCCTTTTTGGCCGTCTTACGACAGGCAAGAGATACCTCAGCGCTCCCACTCACAGGGGGGACAACACTCAGTGATCACCCAGCGGAAATATCTCAGACAGTTCGTTGTGTGGTGAGCGGTCTGTGTCTTCATAGCTAGTCAGTGGCGGCCAGTGACAATTTAGCTGACCGAGCGAGCTGCTATGCAGTTAGGATCGCGTAACTATGAGTTTGCATTCGGGAGGCGATGGGTTCGAAGCCAACAGTCGGCAGTCCTGAAGATGGTTTTCCGTGATTTCCCATCTTCACACCAAGCAAATGCTGTACGTTAATTAAGGTCACTGCCGCTTCCTTCCCTCTCCTAGGCCTTTCCTATCTCATCGTCGCCATAAGACCTATCTGTATCGGTGCGACGTAAAGCAAATTGTGAATAAAACAATCTAGGGAGTGACATGTCACCATGTCACTACCCCTCGAGCAGCTCCTGAATAATATCGTCTAACGTCTTTTAGCAAATTGTACTCGTAAATAAAACAATCTAGGGAGTGACATGTCACCATGTCACTACCCCTCGAGCCGCTCCTGAATAATATCATCTAACGTCTTTTAGCAAATTGTAAATAAAATAATCTAGGGAGTGACATGTCACCATGTCACTACCCCTCGAGCCGCTCCTGAATAATATCATCTAACGTCTTTTAGCAAATTGTAAATAAAACAATCTAGGGAGTGACATGTCACCATGTCACTACCCCTCGAGCCGCTCCATAATAATATCGTCTAACGTCTTTTAGCAAATTGTAAATAAAACAATCTAGGGAGTGACATGTCACCATGTCACTACCCCTCGAGCCGCTCCTGAACAATATCGTCTAACGTCTTTTAGAAATGTGTGATTGGCAGTTTTGTTTACTTCCTGTGATATGCTGTGAAGAAGCTCTGTGCTAAAAAGCCTTGCTGAAAAAAATTGAAATAACAATTAATCATAAAATTGTAACATTGTAACCATCGCCAACTGCGCAAACTTATGATTGTTAGAGCGAGAGTGAGAAAGTTCTTAGTGTGTCATCTCCTTCATGACAGTCCAGATTAACATAAAATTGACCTAGGCCCACATGTACCAAGTCAGAGCGGTCCTGCAGCCAAAGAAAGTAAAATTCAAGACTGGGAAGCCTCAGAAGACGGCACAGAGTTATAATAAGGCAATCCAGTACCCCCGAAAGTCTGCTGCTAAAAGGGACAGTAGTCTTTCAGGTTAGACCATAATGGAATGATTACGAGACAACGTTCCCGCAGTTGACAAAACTAGCCCTGCAGCGCCTGTTTGTGCCTGCTACAAACGATTCCAGCGAATATACGTTTAGTGATATCGGGTAAATTATTATCCGAGAGCGTAAGAATGCTCTGACAGCCCACTGGTGTAGATCTAGTGTGTCTACCTCCTACCTGGAGGCACCGATTTCGGTTCCTGACCGGTGTGGACTGAGGGCTGGAACGAGGATCACACAGCCTAGTGATACTAACTTGGGAGCTGTTGGTACGAGAGACAGAGGACCCGGTCAAGAAAGCCAAGCAATACGGCTGAGGATAGCGTCATACTTCACCACGTAGCACTCCAGTATCTACAGGCCATCTGGCTCGTTAGCAGTCGTTTTGGCAGACGAAGGCCCTAATGGTCTATTGCACTACGGCAGCAAATTTCTAACACCGGACTTAATTTTCGTCATCCAATATGCGCTGATGAAAGCCACAAGCCAGTCAGCACGGAATATTAATAAACGGAAGTAGAGTAATTCCACACTTCAACGGATGTACATTTCTACATTTCTACATTTATAGCATTCTACCATTTCATAATTGAACTTGTCCTCGGACACTCCCGGCACTAAAAGCCATACGCCATTTCATTATTTCATAATTTGTTTTAAATTTTCTTTATAATATCACAAGTGTAAATTATATAATACCTTTTGTTTAGTTTCAGAGTACTTAGAATATTTTAAAACTGTTTTGTATGTCCATGTATTACGTTCCAGTGACTCCTGAATTTCTATTAAATGAATACTGTCCGTAGTATTAATATACAAGGATAGAGTTCAATTTCATTAGCAGAAATTATAAAATACATAATTTTGAAGAACATTATATGAAGTCGTTCGTATGAAACTTAAGACGTATAGTTGAAGCATATATGAATTGAAAATAACGAAACTTAAACAGAATTCAAATGTAGGCTACATGTACTACACACAATATCAAAGTTTAGGCAGTTTATATAGTCTGTGGTCGATCAAGTTTATATAAATTTAGAGGATTATTTAAACATTACTACACGCATGGACACATACATAGTGAGGATCGAAATTATGTTTACATTTTGATTGTGGATACCGGTCTTTGAAACGTTACGTTGATTGAAAATACAGGGTGTATCAGAATTCAATATTCAAACCTCTAAGGTTGGTAGAAGAGACAGATTTTTTTATCCATAGATCTAAAAAAACAACAAAAGTGCAGGCATACAAGAAAACAATGAGCGCATGGTATTGCATATGTTCGTCGCAGGTACACTTTCCTCAGAAGCAATTTGAACCTGTACTATCTATATCTATACAGGGTGTTAGGGGTATACGTGCAGATATTAAGCTAGACGGCAAAGAAAAATACATCTCACAATATATGCTATGTACTTTTTACCTTGTCCTATTAGTTTGCCCATAACTGAGCCAAATATTTCAGGACCTAATGTGTTTTGAACGGCCGTAGCAGGATATGCCGGTTACGTCATTCTGTCCACGCGTAGTGGAAGCACAGTAGCAGAGTATAGGGCTTGTTGAACCTGTTTCTTATCGCAGGCCAACGCATGTTGTTGTGCACTTCCCCTAAAGCCTTGGCAAGTAGGAGAGGATGACTCACGTGCCAAGCCACTTGCTGTACTCGAAAAGCGGTCTAGGGTACTCTGTGTGAAATGTACACAGAATTCTTACAGTGACCTCGAAGATACGTACCAGCACATACATGCGAATCAAGTATTGTGTAGTTGTGTGTGATTTTTAAGACGTCAATGGCATTACTCAGTGATCCCAGCTGACAAATTGAAAGGAAATAGTTAATAAGTAAATTAAAAATGAGCGCAACATTTCTGTGCTCTTATTGCGACAGTCCACGATGAATTTCTGACAATAGACAATGCGAGTTTTCTATGCTTATTCATAAACTTTTCAGGTCAGTGAAAGGACGGTGGACACTGAAAGAAAAGGTTGTAAGTATTCAGTCATACTGTTATTAATGAGACAGATTTCAAAAACCGTAGCTGCAAATATGCGTGAACATTGCTCGAAGGAAAAATAGCTACTGTGGATTTGCTTTGCTAGTTACTTTACGTCGCACCGAGACAGATAGGTCTTATGGCGACGATGGGACAGGAAAGGGCTAGGAGTGGGAAGGAAGCGGCCGTGGCCTTAATTAAAGTACAGCCCCAGCATTTGCCTGGTGTGAAAATGGAAAACCACGGAAAACCATCTTCAGGGCCGCCGACAGTGGTGTTCGAACCTGCTATCTACCGAATACTGGATACTGGCCGCACGTAAGCGACTGCAGCTATCGAGCTCGGTCTACTGTGGAATTGCCGCCGGGCATTTCTAATAGAAGGCTTATTCTTCTTTTTCCTAATCTGTTTACCCTCCAGGGTTGGTTTCCGGACTCACCACTACCGCCTCAAGGGCAGTGTCCTGGAGCGTGAGACATTTTCCTAATCTGTTTACCCTCCAGGGTTGGTTTCCGGACTCACCTCTACCGCCTCAAGGGCAGTGTCCTGGAGCGTGAGACATTGGGTCGGGGGATACAACTGGGGAGAATGACCAGTACCCCGTCCAGGCGGCCTCACCTTCTATGCTGATCAGGGGCCTTGAGGGGGAATGGGGAGATTGGAAGGGATAGACAAGGAAGAGGGAAGGAAGCGGCCGTGGCCTTAAGTTAGGTACCATCCCGGCATTTGCCTGGAGAAGTGGAAAACTACGGGAAACCACTTTAAGGATGGCTGAGGTGGGAATCGAACCACCTCTACTCATTTGACCTCCCGAGGCTTAATGGACCCCGTTCCAGCCCTCGTATCACTTTTCAAATTTCGTGGCGGAGCTGGGAATGGAACACGGGCCTCTGGGGGGTGGCAACTAATCACACTAACCACTATACCACAGAGGTGGACAGAAGGCTAATTACTGGACAGTAAGTGCCGATAGGTAATGTAACGGACCCGTTTAATTAAAACTTCCGTAATAATAATGTTACTACTACTACTACTACTACTACTACTACTACTACTACTACTACTACTATCTTAACGTTTCACTCACTAATTTTCACGGTTTTCGGAGACGCTGAAGTGCCAGAATTTTGTACCGCAGTACTTTTTTAAATGCAAGTAAATCCACAGACACGAGACAGGCGTATTTCAGCACCTTCAAATACCACCGAACTGAGCCGCCATCGAACCTGCCAAGGTGGGATCAGAAGACCAGCGCTCTATCGTCCGAGCTACTCAGACCGCCATTGGAGCTTAGAGTAAGTTGATCGTGCGGTTAGGGGCGCGCAGCTGTGAGCTTGTATTCTAGTGATAGTGGGTTCGAACTCCACTGTCGGCAGCCAGGAAGATGGTTTTTCGTAGTTTCCCATTTTCACATCAGGGAAATGCTGGGACTGTACCTTTATTAGACTTCGAACGCTTCCTTCCCACTTGTATCCCTTTTCTCTCCCATCGTTGCCGTAAGACCTATTTGTGTCGGTGCGACGTAAAACAATTTGTAAGTACATGTTTCGGTAATTTCGGAGACATGTCTGCAATTATAATATTAATAATAATTCGGACCTGTTAAAAGTTCACTATTTTCTTTAGTGTTTTCTGACAGATTACGAGCTACGATGTTTGAGTGGGGCGATTAACTTTTATTTTCATAATAGTTAGTAATAATAGACTAACACAGTTTTTATAATAATATTGTTACTGGCTTTTCGACGGATGCAAGCTGACAGCTGCGCGCTCCTAATCGCACGGCCAACTCGCCCAGTAATAATAATAATAATAATAATAATAATAATAATAATAATAATAATAATAATAATAATAATAATACATCTTTACGTGCCAATGGAGACGCGCGGTGTCGGAATTTTGCCCACAGGTATTCTTTAACGTGCCTGTAATCTACCGATCAGAAGCGGTCGTATTTGAGCACCTTGAAATACCAGCGGACTGAGCCAGGATCGAGCCTGCTAAGTTCATGAAACCAGTGCTTGAACAGTCTGAGCCACTCAGCCTGGCAACGTTTATTTTGATACGTTTAATAGGCACTGCAAAATCAGCAGTAAGCTAGAAGGCTTTCATTTACATTTAAAGTTCTCTTCGGTTGGAAGCACGAAAGGAAGGTACGTCTAATTCATTTATGTTCATAACATGTCCCTTACTTGTATGAAGTAAAACGTTCGATGTGTTTTGACATTTCAGTTCCGACACTACTCACTTGGAAATCATATCCCATGCATTCTTTCGTTGACGTAATAAACTTTATTTACATGCGGGATGTTTCTGCATACGGCGAGTTGCACTCCCAAAAGACCATGATATTGAAATCGCACTGTGGGAAAATATTCCACGTAAGCAGTTCGACAAAAGCACTAAACGTGTCTCGTGCCGATTCCGTTGTCTGCTGTACCTAGGGAAGGGGATGTGGCTGGACGGGTTCCCCGCCCCTACATGAAACCGGTCTGTCTGACCTTGACCTGAATAACAGCTGTCAGAGATGCGAATTATCGTCTGTACTAGTACGCGAGTTACTTCGTAGTAGTAGAATCATGCCAGTGTATGAATACCACGAATACCATGATATGCTGCTAGTGTATCGTGTGGCAGAACAGAACACGGGTCGCCCTTCATGAATCTATCGGGAAAGGCTTCGAGCAATTTATATTTTGTTTTTTATTCACTACGAGTTAAAACAGAGGACACTTTGATTTTAAGGGCCGATGACATTAAGACAGCAATCATCATCATCATCATCGTCGTCGTCGTCATCATCATCATCATCACGTATAAATATTCAATAAAATAATTGTTTTATATTCATCATTACTGAAATAGGAAGTATAAGTTAACATTTAACTTAAGAAGGTTGCCTAGAGTGTGTTTTGTTAATTTACAAAAGAAAAATTAAAATTTCTTTTAGTGTAAGGCAATCTGTATGTTTTTGTTTTCTAAACTGTTGTACTGTAATGTTTAACATAGGTACATTTTGTTGTTCACAGGCGTTTTCGTGTACGTTCGTAAATCCGTACTTTTCTATTCGAGATAGTCTTGTTACCGTCCACCTGGAATTACGGAGCCCGTACTGTATGGTAGTTATTTTTCTACAACAGAGTGTTACTCATGCGACTGTAGTTCCTACGACCACGCCACTCTTATGTCTGTGTTACTAATGTGCGCTTTGTTCGGCTCTGTACTGCTTGACCATGTGGCTCTCGTTACCTTCTTCTGCCACTTCTTCTACTGCAGCCTTATGTCTTATTCTACCGACATCATCTTAACACGCAGTAGCGTAATCTGTTGCGATTTACCTAGCTCGATAGCTGCAATCGCTTAAGTCCGGCTCCATGGCTAAATGGTTAGCGTGCTGGCCTTTGGTCACAGGGGTCCCGGGTTCGATTCCCGGCAGGGTCGGGAGTTTAACCTTAATTGGTTAATTTTGCTGGCACGGGAACTGGGTGTATATGCCATCTTCATCATCATTTCATTCTCATCACGACGCGAAGGTCGTGGATACAGGTGCTTATGTACCACAACATCACCGGCTTTCAGGCCGGCTCCTTGGCTAAATGGTTAGCGTGCTGGTCCTTGATCACAGGGGTCCCGGGTTCGATACGCAGCGGGGTCGCGAATTCTAACCATCATAGGTTAATTCTGCCGGCACGGGGGCTGGGTGTGTGTGTTGTCTCATCATTAATTCATTCTCATTACGACACGCAGGTCGCCTACGAGTGTCAAATCGAAAGACCTGCTTCTGCCGAGCCGAACTTGTCCTCGGACACTCCCGGCACTAAAAGCCATACGACATTTCATTTCAGCGTGGCCAGTGTCCATTATTCGTGAGATAGTGGGCTCGAACCCCTCTCTCGGCAGCCCAGAAGACGGTTTTCCGTGGTTTCCCATTTTTACACCAGGAAAATGCTGGGGCTATTCCTTAATTAAGGCCACGGCCGCTTCCTTCCCTGTCCTAGCCTTTCCAGTCCCATCGTCGCCATAAGGCCTATCTGTGTAGGTGCGACGTAAAGCCAATAGCTGCTGCGATTTGTTATTAGCACCATCATAGTAAAATGTAATATAGTTGTGGCGGAATCTTCTTAGATACCTTCGATATCTGTGGATTGTGTATAATTTGATAACTCATCTGTACTCATGAAAGCGACCGTCGGCCTGGCGTTCAGGTTAATAGCTACATCTCTCTAACGCGTAACCTTGATTATGTTTCTTAGATTTGTTGATGTGTATGTTTGATGTTTATACCCAGTACGAGATTACAGCTGACTCATCCCCACGAGCTTGACCTGGTTCTCGTCTTAAGCATAGTAATCTGTAGGTAACTACTGCGTCCGATACTAACTCACGTGACATACATTTCATCTTGTTTCCTCTTAAACCACGCGTATTTTACTACTTTCTTCCACGTATTTCAGCTTTTAATTACGGTACCTGATAATAATAATAATAATAATAATAATAATAATAATAATAATAATAATAATTGCTTTACGTCCCACTAACTACACCGAGCTCGATAGCTGCAGTCGCTTAAGTGTTGCCAGTATCCAGTAATCGGGAGATAGTGGGTTCGAGCCCCACTGTCGGCAGCCCTGAAGATGGTTTTCCGTGGTTTCCCATTTTCATACCAGGCAAATGCTGGGGCTGTACTTTAATTAAGGCCACGGCCGTTTCCTTCCAACTCCTAGGCCTTTCCCATCCCATCGTCGCCATAAGACCTATCTGTGTCGGTGCGACGTAAAGCCCCTAGCAAAAAGACCTATCTGTGTCGGTGCGACGTAAAGCAAAATAGCAAAAAACTACTTCTACGGTTTTCTGAGACGCTGAGGTGCCCGAATTTAGTCCCGCACGAGTTCTTTTTATGTACCAGAAAATCTGCCGACACGAGGCTGACGTGTATTTGAGCACCTTCAAATACCACCGGACTGGGCCAGAAGTTGGAGTCAAAAGGCCTGCACCTCAACCGTCTGAGCCACTCAGCCCGGAAGGAGGTACGAAATATAGGTACGTTTAATTTATTTAGTTGTATAACATGTCCATTATTCATTTGAAACTAAACGTTCGATGTGTTTCGATAATTCAATTCCGATGCTACTCATTTGGGCATCCCATGACTGTTTTCGTTGGCGTAAGGAACTGCCATCTTTCTTCTACCTTTACGCAATGCACAACGGGGATCGTACCGTATTTCACGTCCTGGCGCGCTTATCCCAACCAATAATTATATCAGTCGTACTGGTCCCGCACCGATACAGGTTTTCAGGTCATTTCCATACTCACTAGACCACGGGGCTGATGACCACAGATATCCCAACCCCCTAAATGACAAAACAGCAAAAGAACCAGTATTAACGCTGAGAATTCGGTACATCTTCAGGGTCCGAAACCGATGACCAGGGTTGTCTGAAGCCCCTAAGACGGAAACTAAATACTGACAACAACGAACCCAGTCTGGCGAGAATGTAACGTAATATGGCATACACTACTGTAGTAGTCACCTTCAGCTGTTATCATAGCTCAGTGGCTCTTAAACATAAAACCAGTTTGACAAGTATGTTACGTAACATCTCGTGCAATACATTGGCAGCGTTCAGCTGTTACAGTAGCACACTTGCTTGTAAACATAAACAGAAACCAGTTTGGCACGAATGGCGCGTGACTCGCCTGTTCTCAATGCGAAGCTATTCATTCGGAAGAACAAGTCATACTACCTATTCTAAAAACATCGTATCTTTTTGCTCTCGAAAATAACTTCCGAGGATTACTAAAAGTTTGATATATAGTGGTTCGTCACATCGTTCTCTATTGCTAGAAGAAATATCTGCAGGTATACACCTAACACCCTGTATATTAAATTTTTTATGAAAAGTAAAGTCAGTCAGTCCGGCCGTTCTATCCGGTCGATTTCCTTCATTCTTTTTTAACTGAAAGGTATTTATGCACAGATTTGTCATCAGGTACTATAAATCACCTAACTTCCGCCTTCCTTAATTTATTAGATTTTTCAATTTTTCTCTCTTTGAAGCAATCATATCTTTGGTTCTAATTAAGGTGCGGAGTTTGTTTTGGCCTACGAACACTCAATGGATCAAGCTCTTTCATTTCAGCCCTTAACTATTCAAATTGGTTGATTCTGAGGAAAGTTATGAGTGTACATTCAATTTGACGTCTCATTTTGTCAACACTTTTTCTCATTGAAGCAATAATATATTTCGTTCTAATTGAGATACGCAGTTCGTTTTGGTCTAAAACACTCAGTGGATCAAGCGCTTTCTTTTGAGATAATAGCTACTTAAATTGGTATATTCTGAGAAAAGTTATGAGTACATTTGTCTCCATGACGAAGATCTTTGAAAGACTTTTTAAACAGTTCGGCGCATAGTGTTTTTCCAAGGAACGTTTAATTCAATTTCCTTGTGTGATGTATTTTCAAGTGTTTTGTTGACATAATATTACATTCTATTACCACAGCAGATCATGTGCTTTATTTCTTTAACTCGAAACTTTGCAAATACATCCATGAGGATAGTAACGAACAACACCATACTTTGTACATTGCGGGTGGAGCCAGCAGGAAACTGCTAGTAAATATAATATTTGTTGCGTTTATCTACAGGGTTTGTTTCTATATGGGAGGTGAATTATATTTCGGCAATAATTACGTCGGATACAATATTAAATTCAACGAGCATACAGTATCATGCGTTCATTCTTTTTGATATGGATGTGAACAAAACTTTTACAAAAACTGTTCAAAATGCCTCCTCCTGCCTCATTACACGGTCTGTAACAACATGTCTGCCGTACAATTTCAAAGACTCCATGCAGGTGCTATAATGAGTGCACAAAGTAATTCGAGCTAGAGATAGGTATCACGCGGAGGTATCCACCACACTTGGCCGTCTGTGACGTCATCTGAACCCAGACATCTCACAGCGCCTTGTCTTCTGAATGAAGTAATACACATCTGACAGCGATTCTGTTTCTAGCCACAAGTTAGAGATGAGAGAAGTTGGTTGACATTTTAACACCACCTCAGATACGACATTCCACTGTTATATTAGAGTAATAATATGAAATCAAATGCAATGTGATGCAGGTAGGGCTTCTGAAATATTAATAAAAGAAAACTTTCTTTAGCTTATCCCATCTATTTCTGGCAAATCACGTCTTTTAAAACCATGAACCCATCGTTTATTTAGGTCAGTGTCTTCAGGAAATTAATGAAACGACGGGTATATGTTTCGTTCCTTTGCGTGTCTGCTATGATTTGTGCAATCTACGGTGGCGTACCAAACCATACTGAAAACTGTACACTATTGCTGCGTTTTACGTTGTATCACAGAAAATAAACACACACTTTCTTTTACACCGCAGATATGCTACTGTCGCGTATTGTTAGCTCCTATCTTTTGCGTTCACAGCGATTCTTATTCAGACTACATCTACCTGGTTCAGCGCGTGGGTCCGCGTGACGTCACCGTTTCGCTTTGGTTCTGCGCATCTCTCGCGTGATCTAGGTACCATGATGAGTACGCAGCTGCAATCACCCAAATGACGAGCCCTTCCTCGGACTCAGTTCGAGTCTCATACACTCTCTTCAGAATATCAAATAGCTCGGTCCAAACAACATTATCGAATGTTTTTCAGATCTACAGATGCCATGTACGTGGGCTTGTCCTTCTTAATTCGATCCTCTAAGATCAGACGTAAAAGTCAGGATTGCTTCACCTGTTCCTACATTTCTTCTGAAGCCAAACTGATCTATCCCAACTTAAATTCAAACTTGTCTTTCCATTCTCCTGTAAATAGTATGTGTTAAACGTTTGCGGTGCGGTAGTTTTCACAATTGCCAGCGCCTGCTTTCTTGAAAATAGGTATAACATTCTACAATCTAAAAATTGGATGGCACTTCTCCGGTATCGTATATCTTACACATTAAATGAAATAACCTCGCCATGCCGGTTTCCCGATAGGCTGCCAGTAATTCTGAGGGTAAGTCATCAGCTCTAGGTACCGTGTTTCAATTCATGTCTTTCAAAGCTCTGTGGAATTCTGGCCTCAAAACTGGACCTTCCCCTCTGCTTTGAATGAAGCTGAATACAACAATTTTTTTTCTCACAAGTCTGACCTTGAACAATTATTACTTAGGTGTGTTTCTGCAACAGACTGCAGCTCTATTTTTTACACCGAGCTGAGTAGCTCAGACGGTTAAAGCGCTGGTTTTCTGAGTCCAAGTTCGCAGGTTCGAACCTGGATCAGTCCAGTGGTATTTGAAGGTGATAAAATACGTCCACCTCGTGTCGGTAGAAATCCTGTGGGGCAAAATTCAGGTACTGCGGCATCTCCGAAAACCGTGAAAGTAGTTTCTATTTTTTAATTTATGGTACTTATTTGGGATAACAAAACAGCGAGAAGCCGAAGTACAGAGTTCCGCGATGAGAAAAAATATTTACAATGGAGTAGCACATAGCAAACATAAAAAAATAATTGGAAGAACAATGAGGAAAAGCATCTAATGATAAAAATAGAGGAAAAAATTAAAAACTAACAAAATAACTGTAGAGACACCAATTAACATCAAAACATGAAGGCAAAAGAAACAACAAGGAAAATTAAAGATTGAACGTAAAACGAAGAGAAGAAATAGCTAGGCACACGAAGATAAATACAGATATAACACATAAGTAACGGTATAGTACAGTAAAAAATAAATAAATATTACATTACCTACAAATGTACGAAGAGTAAAAATGAATATGAAGAAAATGAGCTAGGTTAAGTTAAGGAAAAATCGATTAAAGGAGGCATACGTAGAAAAAACGTCCAAGTTCCTGTCAGAAAATAAAGAGTTAAGGAGGGTTGGTATGCGGATAAATAAAGTTCTTTGAACGAGAGAGAGGCCGGAATACGTAGTATTAAGGGGTAGATTAATCCTGGTTTTGCGAGTTGGAACATGTAGGAAAAAGAAGGATGTTGGTTCAGGAGAACGAAATAAACCGTTAACAGCTTCATATAGGAATCTAAGGTCGGCTACTTCCCTGCGACTAGATAACGGGTGAAGGTTTAACTTATACAGTATCTCATTACTGCTCAAGTTTCGACAATCAGATACTCGCTCTAACAATGGCACAGAAGAATGACTGCATGCGGTCAATGTGATTCGGATTAGTGGGTGAAGAGGTAGACCAAATGGGAGGCGCGAATTCAATAATCGGTAGGATGCAAGATAGTAGG
The DNA here is from genome assembly GCF_040414725.1 of Anabrus simplex. NCBI lineage: Eukaryota > Metazoa > Arthropoda > Insecta > Orthoptera > Tettigoniidae > Anabrus > Anabrus simplex. The sequence continues at coordinate 1,124,185,812 of NC_090265.1, read as the reverse complement.
CACTGAGGGCGTGGAATGTAAAACCAATAACTGTAGTATTATTAAGTCATTCGCAGACGAGCATCACATCTTTATCCGTAAAGCATCCATATTTTCGTGTGAGGGGTTTTAGTATGTTGCTCTTTTGCCTGAATTCATAAGGCAAACATATAATTGATTACGGACTCTTCAAGCTCCCTCAATGGAAAGAAAAGGACAATATGCCATCCTTCAAGAAGGGTTTTTGGGGCTCATCTTTATTCAATAGCACGAGTTAAATGTAAATATTATAATAGGAACACAGATGAACGCATTCAAACATTCCAAGTGCCCGAATCCCTAAATCAACATCCATTTGAAAATAAGAATTCTTTAATTCCCTCCTATTTATATCAGCTATAAATATTTTTCAATTTCTCGGAAAAGAAACCTTTTTAACCCTCCTTTCTTCTTTATGGAAACAAAGGGTATTCTAGGAAGGGAAGTTGTAGATATCCACTATTCACATCGTTGATATGGATCTTGTCATAAAAGAACAGTGTTAAAATTCCAGAAGACGGTCCCAAATATTACACATTAGATGTCGAAAAGCTTCTTTGTAATTTATCCCCTGTCTAGCGCCTTCTTCTAGATTCTGTCTTCTTAGCGTTTTGATTTACAGCATTTCGACGGTTATTTAAAGGCCTTCTTGTATTTTAACATGAAGAAGCTGATAATTTACCCCCACCCCGCCAGAGTTCACCTTGTTAGTGAGACTTCGCACCTGTCGTTTCTCGGCGGACTGGCGTGATTACAGATGCGGTTGCTAGTTAGCAGCACGATCTACAGGGGTTAAAAGTCATTCCCTCACACATAATAACCCGCTGGGATAAGATGAGCTGGCCTTATAAATATTAGGCGGCTATGTCGTATGCACCTGCCGAGAGATTCCTCTCTGATAGGCTCCGATATAGGGCACAGATAAAGCTAGCCACGTGAACGAAGAAGAAATGATTGAAACTGAAGAATGTATAGCTCTTCATTCATCATTCATCCTCATGGTTTTTGCAAATACAGGCAAGAATAACAGCATAAAATAGTCGACCAACTGAAAATGGGAAACTCCAGTCAAGTTATTAGCAATTAGGTTGCGTAGCGTTACTTTAGCCGGTTGTTTGTTGTTGCATCACTTGCATCACTTCGAGGTTAGGAACAGGTGTGTGTGTGTGTGTGTGTGTGTGTGTGTGTGTGTGTGTGTGTGTGTGTGTGTGTGTGTGTGTGTGTGTGGCCTTGTAGATTCTATGGTTTTCTGTTTTCACACCAGATATATACCGGAGCTCTACTTTAATTTAGGTCCTGGCTATTATCTTGCCAGCCCTAGCCCCAGTAAAGGAAAAAGTATTGAGGAAGTATAACACTGAACATGACCACTGAAAGTCGTAACACTTAATCATCATCTATTTAATATTTTAATTTCATTTTTCACCATTATTATTATTATTATTATTATTATTATTATTATTATTATTATTATTATTATTATTATTCTCAGAAATAGTATCGCAAATTATTCTTCTGTAATCACTCATTTACCGTTCGTTCTCTCGTAGTTTGAACCTAATCTCTATGACCATCCAGGGAAACAATTCTCTCTTCATGATATCCCGATAAAATATTGACAAGGCTCCTTATTACAAATACAAGTGCATATTTTCCTAATTCTATCGCTCAATAATCTGAATCACAAAACCAACATTCTCAAATTGGAAAGATTGGAAATGATGGTCGCATTTGAAATATATATATATTGTACCCGCTCAAAGCCTGAGTCCCAACCAGCATTTATCTCAGATGTGTTACAGTTCGAATCTAACGCAAATAATAAACAACAACAAAAATATGAAGATACGGAATCTCCAATTAAATATATGGGCGCCATCTAATTAGCACTACAGGGTTGAACAGGGCACTCAAATCATTAAGGCTCATCACAAAAACAAACAAAACTACATTAAAACAGATCAAAGGGAAAAATTGGAGGCTCCGTCCTAAGAAAGCGGACGGATATTTTAAACGGTCACCAATGGTTTACTATTCTACAAGAACAAGAACTTGGAACTGTTTCCTTACAAATACCCAAGGAGCATTTTATTTAAAGATAAACTTGAACATTCACAAAATTTGTTAATCCTTATTTGCCCCTTTTTTTGGGGAAATCGTTCCTGAAAATTTACATAAATATTCGTAGTTTTGACACTGTAAATCCGTATTTGCCTATTATTTTAGCAAATCATTCCTATAATGTTACATAAATAAATTTGACAATGTAGACCACCCATCCACTTGAGTGGTTGAACCGTTGATTGCCGAGGATTGAAACCACAACCCTCGTGATAATACCACGACAACATGTAGTCGAGATCCATACCGGTACCTGTTGGAAATGTGAGCGCGAGCACATAATATGTCGTCACATTCGCCTTTCCCGAGATGAGAACAACCCGGGATTATACAATACCATGCCGGGTTCCTACCCAAGATGTGCTACTGTTAGCGGAAAGAAAACGACAGCTATTTGTTTCGCGTCGCACCAACACAGATAGTTCTTATGGCGATCAAAGAAAAACGACAAAGGAACTCTAACCTAAACGTCCAGATGTAGGGATTTGCCATCACAGTTATCATCGTAAACTTAGCTTATTATTTACAACATCTTGACATAATTACATCATTTCGCTAGCTGACTTCCCTATTCCCTGTCAACATCATCATCCGAATTCATCCATAATAAAAATGATTTTTTTATTTTTATTATTATTATTATTATTATTATTATTTATTATTATTAGTGGAGATCATCATTATCGTAACACTTAATCATTTTAGTTTCATTTTTCACCATTACTATTATTCTCGGAAATAATATCGTAGATTCTTCTTCTTATTCTTCTTCAAATTATTATTATTATTATTATTATTATTATTATTATTATTATTATTATTATTATTATCAATTGTTTCACAGCAGTTAATTATTATTATTATTATTATTATTATTATTATTATTATTATTATTATTATTATTATTATTATTATTATTATTACTATCCATTATATAATAATAATAATAATAATAATAATAATAATAATAATAATAATAATTTTATGTTTTAATTTCCAATCTTAATAATTCAGTCACATATGATAAATCCCACATGAACAACCAAGATCCGATTTCACATCGGTCGGAACACAATAACGGTATTCGAACCGCAATCTTACTTCTCTTCGTACTGTTATTAATTTATGGGGAAACCATGTTATCCCAAGACAAATCTCAAATCTCATGACACCTCGCGGCTAGGAATCACCATCCAGTCCCTGCGAGTGCTAAATTATTCCTTCCTTCTCATTTGAAGTCTATTTATTTCATTGAGAACTCTTCAAAACATTTTATTTATTAATCCTCGGCGTGTGGACTCTTCTGCCACCCATAACAGCGAAATAGGCATATAACATCAACGTCTGCCTCGGGATTCATCTATTTTATCATCAGCATCAGTACGACTCAATCTTATCTCATGCCGGATTTTTGTCTCACTCGACTTCCAAAATCAAAAATGGGCTTAACCCACTTTGGGCCTTCAACATAGCTTGACCATCATATACTAGTGCCTCTATCACGTCTAAATAAATTATTATGATTATTATGGAGCCCAAAAAGGTTAAATCTACAATTCATAAAATCATAATTACTACTCGAATTAAAGACTTCCACGTGCCCCATTTTACTTTAATTTGCAATCATTCTATAAAATCAGAACCATGCCTTATTCACAAAGCATTATTATTAAACACTCATTTAGACATAACCCGTCCATTTATCACTCAGAAAATTCTAATGATTATTATTATTGCTGTCTACTAACGAAACTTCGCGGCACACATAATCATTGCTATTTAAATTCAAAACATTCGGATATCATTCCAGTCCCACAATGTTAAAATTCACTGGCAACCCTGTAACTCTGGATAAACTTACAACATGCATTAACATCTACAAAACTTACGAGAAATTGACCTAGGTCAGACTAACATCTCTGAAGCAATTCTAATATTCATCTCAATTTATCTTTACGTGAAACATGCTCCTATACAATCAATCATGAACACTTCAAGCACTTGAACAAAACAAATACAACCCTAATTTACTCTACTAAAATAATCAAGAATATTATGAGTGTTTGATATGATTATTTACATATTAATTTGTCCCTTTGTGACTTTCCCCTCTTGGAGAACAATAATTGAACGAGAAATGCAACTATGCAAGCTAAGGGCGCCAATCTTTAAGTTGATGACTTAAAAACAAAAATTTATAATAAAGCTTGGACGGACTCTCATCACAGGGATTAGTGCACTAATCATTAAGCAGGAGAATTAGAAATCAAAAGGCTAATTAAGGCAGACTGATTAAAGTGAACTAGGAAAATACTATTTATTATATTGAATATAACTGACGACGGTTTGACGAGAACTGAATTTAAAATAGAAAATGAATTTAACAAAAAATTGAATGACTCTACTTCGCGAAAACTTGCAATATTTTTAACTCGCTTGCTCAACATGTAGTCTTGTTCTGCTGGTCCTTGGAAAGCTTCCATCCTCGTAGCTGGAACATCACCGGTCGTCTTTGAGATATCTTCATCTGCAGCTAAGTACCATTCCTGCCTTGCAAATTGCATCAACCACTAATTGGATGATGGCTTTGAAACTATCACTCCCTGTTATGCTCTATCCCATATATTGGAGATGAGCCCTAAATCATAGTTAGAAAAACCTCCTTGGGTTATGTGGAGAGGATACTCAATTAACAATCCTTCCAACTTTACTGAAAATGTGCACTGAAGTTTCATTTCTATCTAGTTTAATGCTACCAATTGTCTTAGACTGGTATAAACTGGTCTAATACAGAGCTGTTCGTACTTCCTGATGAGAGTGGCTATACACCCATCATTCAGAAATTCCTAAGTACCACGTCGTGGTAACGAAGTAATGAATGTAGAAGTGATAAACTATCACACTAGTCCACTATGGTACAACAACCATAAGACAAGTTATCAGACCTAAAGCGAAATACAAGATAGAAGAATGATGCCAAGAGCTCCAACACGCCCTTTTATAACCTTTTCTGGCTCTAATTACAGGTCGCTACACGTGGTCCAATCAGTTGACACGTCTCTCCCCACTCCAGATATTAAAGTTGATGGGTCCCAACCATGATATCAACTGTTCTTCTATTAGCCCTTTCACTCAGTATCCATGGCAACATGACGCTCCTTTGAAAATATAGGCGATGATCAGTTTGAATTATTCTGGTCAAAATACAGTAGCTGTGGTTACAACGCTTGAACACGTGCTCGCTTTTCCCAGAATTTGATGTCTAAATTTGTCCTTCCTTCTTCCTCGGTGATGTGGCAAGATAGAGGAAAATCTACTGCAAGTTAAATTTAAACGAATGTCGCAAGAATCTAAGTTAATATTAGGATATTCAGCCCTCGTTTACAAGTCGTAGTTACAAAGTAATGAAATGATAGTGAGCAAATGATCAAACATGAATTATAATAAAATTACATACGAAGATAAATATCATGACGTTAAATTCCTGAATTAATTACACATACTAAAATTAACATAATTACACTGTGACGTCTGGAACGTTACACCTTTGTCTATCTATCCGAATTATACGAGCCGTGAAGTGGCTTCCGTGACACTCAAGTTACCATATTAAATGATATGATTTTCCCCCGCTAACACTAACAAATCTACATAAATAAATTGGGATTGCTACTCATCTCTGCCTGTTGTTTGCTATGCCGGACGAAGAGCCCCTTGACCCTTTTCGGTTTAGCCCGGCATCCTGGTAGCTTTCATGTTAGCTTAAAGTACTAACCCAGTGCTTTTTGTAATTTACAAACTTTTCACTTATTGAACATTTAACATTTTGACATTTTACATTCAGAGCTATTTTACATAACAACTTACACATCTGGCCTTCTATATGACCCGCTTAATTTACACATTCATTCTTCGTTCCTCCCGGCACTTTAGGAATCGGTGATATATCGCGATCACCTTATCGGCCCGTCGCACACTCGTTTGTCCGAACGCGGCACTTCAGTAATGTCAACGTCTGCAAGACCGACCAGGTATCTCCCGTATCTGAAAGCCTACGGGCGAAACTTCATGGTTCCAGAATCGTCCTTCCTCGCCCCTAACACAATAAATTTTACTTTAACAGAGTGTTTTACTACCCTAAAAGACCGTAGTGACCGCTCTAACAAACTCTTACAAATGTATTTGTTACACGCAGTGACATCGTGGTCACCCGACCAAATTTTTACAAGTGTTATGGTTACACGTATTTGAACGCAGTAACTGTTCGACGAACTTTTTCCAAGTGTCTTATCAGTTGCCTTGAACTGGCATTTATGTGAGTTTCATCCCCTCTCCTAGTTCACGAGAGTCACGTTAGAGTGAGCAGTTCCAATTTCCCCATTTGACTATATGCAGACCAGACGGTGGCTTGAACGTGGGGTCAACTAATGCTGTTGTATGATTCTTGCCTTTATGTCAAATTTCAACTCATTTTGATCGCTGGTAATTATAATAATTACGATTTTTGCTCCTGTATACTTGGCGGGCACATTCAAGCTATTTTTCGCGTACCTTGCCTTTAACCAATCAGTGAATAGCGTCACTTCTAAGAATTATGACAGCAAATCTGCATTAATTAATAACTTGTAATATTTGGTCATGTTTCTAAAATTTTCCCGATTACGAATCTGTATTCAGTTTTCCTTCATAAATGTAATCAGTGAAGTTACTTTTTATACCCCTTCCTATGTTGGCTTAACTGATTCTCCCCGGCGAATTTTACTATTGGTCCATAGCTAAGCGGGAGTTTGAAATCTCATCTAATTCGTATTGCTACCAACTGCAAGCTTCAAACCCGTCCCCAGCCTTGGATTTTTCAAGAATCTTGCGCGACGTGCTCCCTTCATTCAGAAGATCGGCTATCCCTGGGCAACGTATTTCCCGGTTGGGTTTGGAAATAGCCCTTCCGTTCTCTTTCCAACTTGGCAATCGTTCTGCGAATACTATTTCTGCTGGCCATTGTGTTTCCTTCTGAGACAGTAATTTTCGTGGAGACAGAAGTCTATGTGGGTGCTTAGCGAATATGATATATATTCCTTAATAAATAATTCTAATTGAATGACACAGCTGACACCCCACCAGGGTACAATATATATACTAGCAAGATACCCGTGCTTCGCTACGGATTTAAACTGACAGTTATTATTCAAAACTTTACATTTTGGAGAGTCCACTGTCAGGTGAGCCTGTAAAATACGCCCTCAGTTCGTACGTCAAACGGTTTTGGGGGAATTATTATTTATTTTTTGATCTAACACTAATTTGGACCCCATACGGAAGAACGTGAATGTTTTAAACCCTATTTTATTTAATATCTAGGTTCTAGGATGTAAAAGCAACCAACCTGTGAAATTTTTATTTTGTACGTCGAACAGTAATGGAGAAATTAATCATTTTTAAGGGATGGGTGCTTTAAATAGTTATTAACATCTAGGATACAGAAAACCACCCTTTATAAAAAATTAAGCTCGTGACTGAAAGGGTTTCGGAAGAATGCCTATTATGATTTTGAGAGTCAACCACCATCTAAAGCCCTTAGGGGAGAAAGATTTTGAAGTAAGTTGTACGATATTTTATACCTAGGACATAAAAGAAGACCCTACTCATAAAATTACAACTTCGAGTTCACTGAGCTAACCTCATTTAACACTTTAGGTGTGGAACGTTTAAAAGTATATCCTATTTCACACCTAGGATTTAAAATATATAACTCTATTTGGAATTTTGTTTTCGTACGTTAAAACGTTTCGGAGGAATCGGGCGATCTGACGGGCCAAAGGACAGGTCCTCCTCTTCCTATCCATTTATCAGGATACGTCGCATGGAGATGGTTCCTAACGACCACCGACGAGTGTGGTAGAGCTTCGTGATGTTCAAACCACATCCTGCAGCGGTGAAGGAGCGGCACATGTTCCAAGAACGGCGGTAGGCCATCTTGAAGAAAACGCAGATAGCGTTCGCCCGTCAGAGATCTCTCAAAGAAATAGGGACCAATGAGGTTATCACACACGATGCCACACCGTACGTTCACGCCCCACTGTACCTAAAAAGCTGCCTGTCGTACCCAGTGGGGATTATCCACACTCCAGCAATGCATATTATGTCGATTAAGGGTTCCATTGTTGTGGAACCGCGCTCGTCCGTAGGCCTAAATAAAATGGTCGCTAAAAAGGCAGGATCAGTGTCCACATGATGTAGGGTCCATTGAGACAACGCCACCCGTGCTTGAAAATCATGACCATAGAGCTCCTGGTAAGTGCAGATGGTACGGGTGAAACCGTTGGGTATGCAATATCCGCATAACAGATGCCTGGCTGATTTCATCTCTAGTGCAATGGTCTGTGTGCTATGTGAGAGTATTGTCGGACAGCGTCCAACACAACCTCTTCATTGTGAGCAGCCTTCACGGGATTATCTCGAGCAGACCGTGTCCTTCCGAGGGACGTAGTAACCCTCCGAAATGCTATTCCTGTCGGTTGTCGTCTATCCGGATAGCGTTCATGATAAAGGCGTAGTGCCTGGTATGCATTATGTCTAGTTTCTCCACATACTCGTCGCTGGAATACAGCACAAGGCAGGGAATAAGCTTTGTGTTGTGTTTTGTGACTTGCCTCGAAGGATGAGAGTTCGCGCAGCTATATACCTACCTACCATCGCACACTGCTTTCGTTCGTTCCAATGCGGCACACTTCGCCCTGCGTGCGGTCTACGAAGCTTGGGACATGTACGACGTAGCTAATTGGTTGCCTGTGTCCTAGCCAGTGGCGGCTGGTGGTATCTGAAGCTGGGAGTTGCACCAACATTTTCAGTGTCACATTTTTATAGCTTACAATAACAAGAGACTCTATTATCGCTAAGTAATGAACTACATTCCTTCTAAAACTGAAATATATCTGGCAATTTCAACTCAGGAAGAGACTAATTATACAATATAACTACAGTTACTCTCAATAATAATGTTTTTGGCTTTACGTCCCACTAAGACATTTTTACGGTTTTCGGAAACGCCGAGGTGCCGGTATTTAGTTCCGCAGGAGTTCTTTTCCATGCCAGTATATCTACCGACACGAGGCTGACGTATTTGAGCACCTTCAAATACCGCCGGACTGAGCCAGGATCGAACCTGCCAAGTTGGGGTCAGAAGGCCAGCTCCTCAACCGTCTTAGCCACTCAGCCCGGCGGGCGGTGCCTTATTTAAACCCACGGTAGCTTCCTTCCAACTCCTAGCTCTTTTCTATCCCATTGTCATTGTAAGACCTATCTGTGTCGGTGTAACAGAAAGCAAAAATTGTAAATTTAAAAAATGGAAATGAAATTACCTTTGCGAGAGGAGAGAAAGTAGGAATGAAGTATTCTTCGCAGAGTGGCGCAATGTAACGGGGACATTTGGAAGTGTTTCTCGATAGGGGACTTGCTAGTCTCTTGCAACTCCCTGAGACCAATACCGGCGAGCATGCTACCTGATGCTATACAGGCTTAGGCTCGTCCTTGCTGAGGTACATTGCGCCGCGCTGTCCGCTAGGAAGTTGCCGTAGAAAAGCATACCCCCTGAGTTTGATTCGAAACCAGCAGCGTTTATTGGTCCGTTAGAAAGCATTAGTACAGCAAACAACCAAAGATGGTTGATTTTAACATGTTTTCGAATATATGTTAGGTTTATTAAACTAAGAAACCAAGACGATAAATGAAGTGTAAAATTATTGGGTGTTGCGCAACACTGCAACAATACCACGCACCGCCCCTGGTCCTAGCCACAGACCATCACTTCCTCATCCTCGTCTAACCAGCTCAATACCCTGTGCACGATACATACGGCCCAATAAACAAATCAATCTGTGGAAGCGATGAAGTATGCAACCTTACCACATCCCACGCAACTGGAGACAAAATGAATAAAAATTAAAAAATACTTGCGTGATATTCGAACCTTCGAGTATAGTCCACTATCACAACTCCCAGCGCACCCGTGCCTAGTGAGCTCTTGCGAGGCTTCACATACAGCGCCCGGTTTCCAGCCTATACAATGCGTGCTTCTAGCCTGTGTGTGCACCTCCTGTTGTAACGTACGTGTTTTTCGTATCTGTGCTCGTTTTATAGGTTCATGCGAGGTACCCATAATTAATTAATCGTGGTGCTAACGATTCCTGCTGTCTTCCAGCCCGCTAACACACATCTCGTTATATTAGCCCTGTTTAGAGAGAAGGGCCGATGTAATTCAGAATTGTAGTAAAAGTGGCGGGATGCATAACTAAATCGCAAGGAACTTGTGAACCACGCGGTACATATACATTCAGGAATAGTAATAGTAGTAGGAGACATGATTAAAATACCGGTAAATTGTATTTGAATACCCAGTCTTGAAAATCACACACACTTGACGAAGTTTTACGTACACCACTGAGTCCATGGGTACGATATTATTATTATTATTATTATTATTATTATTATTATTATTATTATTATTATTATTATTATTATTGCGTGTGGCCTCTGGAGAGGCCTGGTGCAGGTCTTCCGGGTTGATACCCTAAAGGCAACCTATGCGGCTGTGAAGATTGGGCCCTGCCTATTATGAAATCTAATGCTGAAGACGGCGCACACACCCAGCTCTAGCCATTGTAATTAACCAATGAAGGTTAAAATCGCCGACTCGGCTGGGATTTGAGCCCGAGACCCGTTGGACCGAAGGCCAGTACGCTAACCATCAAGCCACGGAGCCGCCCACACTTTAGTACATAGAAAAACCCTGGTCAGTCGTCGTGTATCACTATATGTGATCAATGAACTCTTATAATACAGAGTTGGGTAACAAAGACTTGGAATCTAAAGATCACAGCTACGCAGTGCAGTAAAGTGATACACTCCGCGCAAGCAAAGCACGCTGAACATCTTCCTTGATGTTATAATAAACTGTCAGACTCGGTGTAGTAGATAAGAAGACAAAATGGGCGCGCTGGTTGACAGATAGCGGCAATAAACATGTTCTTCCTCGTGTACTGTTTCATTACGTGCCCTAGTCTGTGTCAGGTAATACGAGGAGATAAATAGAGGATCTTGATAGGGCCACATATTAGCTTGTTCACCACGTAACTCACCCTCTGTATCACATTCTTACTCTGTTACTTTCTTTCCTCTTTGTCACTTTATCATATGGTCTCCTTCCCCACCAGCATACTCCCACCTATTTAACCCCACAGGCGCTCGCAACTTGAGAGCTGGAACTGGAGACCATAGCGACTGTAGCTGGTTCTGGCATTGAAAATCCACAGCTTGTTTCCAGTCATTGACCGGGTCAGGAATGGAATGAATGAAGCCTCCATCTAGCGGCGGGGATAGGAAATGTACCGGCTGCCGAAGCCTGTCGCACTCCTCTGGGGGCCTTCGATCATGCATTATATCCATAGATGGCTGATGACGTCACATTCTTGAAGCAAAGATTTCAATCAGCTGACTGGTGGGTAGCACGAGATTTTCGAACATTGTGTTATAGGCAAGAATAGTGATCAGCGTACTTAAAAGTGACTTTTAGCTACTGTTAATGAAGCGATGGTGCACTATTGCGTAGCGTATGGATGCAAGGATACCTTCAAAAAAGGATCTGACATTTCCTTTCACGGGTAAGTAAATATTTACCTAAATATCTCTGGTTTCTTAGACAGTCACAGACTATGATGATGATGATGATGTAAGGGGTTTCATACAGTTGTAGTCAGTTGTCTGTAGAATACGTACAATTACATGTAATTTATTTTATTGGTTACAGTTCCAGTTTCCCGGTTACAGCAATTTTAATTGATTTCAGTTTTCCTGCTGATGAGACAAAAAAAAAAGCAATGGGTAATTGCATTAAGAAGAGAGAATTTCTTGCCTGGAAAGCATTTAAGATTATGCTCTAAGCATTTTTCACCGGAATATTTTAATAATGAAGCATTTGGTGTGGGAGTTAAACTGAAGCCAAATGCGGTACCAACAATTTTTAATTTTCCACCCCACCTTTTACCAGCTGAGAAGAGGAGAAAACCTCCTGTGAAGAGGAAACTTCAAGTGGATCCTGTTGCATCAACAAGTTGTGTGTGAGTAGATTTTCTTATTTTTTACAATTATTTTCCATAGATTTATGCAGGAATGTGGCCTGTCATCTTTATGTGAAATATTTGTGTTTAAGACATTTAACATACTGTTCAACTGCAACATCTATTGCAGCATATTAGGTTACTCTTATAATACACATAGGTAAGACATTTTTGTTGTTGACCCTTATAATTTTCATATTTTTCTGTGCTCCTCAGGAAGAGGAGGATGAGTCTCTTTCTAAAACAAAGGTGTTCAGAAAATCTTATGTTGGTGATTACACTGAGTAACTAGTAAAGTCACCAAGGAAAGCCCAGGCCTTCATGCAAGTTGCCAGGGAAGTTATTAATAAATCCCATAAGAAGCTAAAATTGGAAAGACAAAAGTATCAGCAAGCTATTTATCAGTTGCAGAATAGGAAAGCTTTAGTAAACCATCTGAAGGAGAAAATGATGATAACTGAAGATGCTGCTTGCACGCTTGAGGTAAGAAAACAACAGCTTAAATATTTTTTTCGGTTTCCCTATAACCGCATAGCTTTTGGTGGTACTATTTGAGGATCCAACCAGTCTCTGGGTTGATGACCTAACAGACAGACAGAGAGACAGACAGACACACATACATAAAATTTGGAGCCTTTAGAAGTCTGTAATTTGTTCTTATGTATCACAATCTCTGTTAAACAAATATTTCAAGAATAATGTATTACCATAAATTGACTTGTGAAAAAACATAATGTACCTTTTAACTTCCATTGTTCCAGAAATGTCTTTCCTCTGTTGCTGCTCAACTGCGAACAAAGGATGGTGATACAAGAGCAGAGTATCCTCCTGAACTACGTTGCTTTGCACTTACAATGAATTTCTTTTCACGCCGTACATACAGCTACTTGAGGCAAGACCGACTCCAATCCTCAGACCTTAATGCTACTCTCAATCGTTCAAAGATGGCGAATCGAGTAGCCGGAATTGTTGGAAATCTAGGTTTGTTTTGGTTTGTTGTTATCGTATGTAGTCTGTGTAATTTTATGAAAGTTGACGATAAATATTAGTTTCTTTGTAGAATATGTGTGTGCGAGTGTATTTATATGAGTCAGTGAACACATACGATCTGTAACTATACGCAGTAATGTGAGAATATGCTTGTTTTGATCGTGTTTTTACCCATTAAAGAACATGAGTGAACTAGGTGGACCACGTTTTAGTCTAACTATGGCAATGCCTCTCTCATACAACTATTCTTAAGTTTCCTACGGAATAGAACATTAAGATAGAAATGGATTAGGAATATACATCGTGATTATTATGAAGTCCATGACAAAACTGTAGCGTGCATACATCATTTTGAGAATACGTCTGAGGTTAGGGAAGCCATTTCTCTACTCCCAAACTATTCATGTTCCTCGAAAAATATTAATTTAGATAGAATATAATTGATATTGTGTTATTCCGTCAGTGTCTATGTGCTTCAAAGTGTCGTGTGATTTAAATGAAAGTTTATTTTACAATAATCTGTGCTTTGCCTGCGGAAATGTTTGGCTGGATCTTGGATTATAGCAAAACTTGTAAGTGTGACAGTTGGAGCAATCTGATGATGCTGATTGATGCTTGTTGTTCAAAGGGGCCTAACATCTAGGTCATCGGCCCCAGGAGCAATCTGTATACTGTTACACAGATGAAATAGTGACTTAGATGGATTAGCTGGGTTTGTAACGTAGGGTTTTACACTACCAAAAACTTCCGATTCATGCTGTGGTTATCTGTTATCAAGCAAACTGCGCCGAACTGAAGCTCGTGCATGTGGTTAAATATCAATGTTTAGTCAATAGAGTTTTTGCACTCATGTTCTTTAATGGGTAAAAACCTATTATATCTTTAGTGTCTGAACGTTTCATTACTAACGGTATTATCATTGTGTGAAATGCTGTTATGCCATATGTCAACATTATATTAACATTACCTGAACCGTTCATTGGGTTAACATAATCATTTCGGGTGTACTTGGGCTGAGTGACTCAGACGGTTAAGGCGCTGGCCTTCTGACCCCAAGTTGGCAGATTCGATCCTGGCTCAGTTCGGTGGTATTTGAAGGTGCTCAAATACGTCAGCCTCGTGTCGGTAGATTTACTGGCATGTAAAAGAACTACTGCAGGACTAAGTTTCGGCACTTCGACGTCTCCGAAAACCGTAACAAATTTAGTTAGTGGGACGTAAAACCAATAACATTATTATTTCGGGTGTACTTCCTATCCGTTGGGTGCTGAATATAAGAAATTGTCCACCAGTTCAAAACTAAGGCAACAAATTGTGTTTCACAGTTCTCATGAGAGCGAATAAATTGAGGAATTTCGTACCTTAATTTATTTTGAAACATTCAAAATGATGTTAGAAGTATCATTTTAACAGTTTTATCTTGTATTTTCATCTATCCACCAAAGTGCAATCTAAGAAAAAGCGTTATTTGACGAATTGAAATGTTGGTCTCTTTTCTAGTAGAATATATGTGATTCTTGTTGGCGAAGCGTTTTCATACGTATAAAAGTTTATTTTCCCTATGATGTTACACTTATCATGTTAATTTACCACCGTTTATATAATATGTATGTGATATTATCGTGTTAGCCAATACCAGGAATCTGGCTACTTCGGCCGCCATGTTTTTTTATATTACGGTCTGAGGATTGGAGTCGGTCTTGCTTGAGGGATGTATTTCCTCTTGGTTTGCCCCATCCAAGTACACTGCGGAAGTAGTATCAATCAGTGGATGGTAAGCCAGGATTCAGTTCAGAGACCACAACTGCTCTCCGAAAGGGAAGGAGATGGCTATCAATGGAAAGCCCCTAGTGTTTGCATTGATGATGGATGAAATGTGCATCCAGAAGCACATTGAATTTGATGGAAAACAATTTCTTGGTTATGTGAATTGTGGTACTGAAATCGAGGAACAGAATTTACCCGAAGCCAAGGAGGCTTTAGTGTTTATCGTGGTCTCACTAAATGGACACTGGAAAATTCCAGTGGGTTATTTTTTGATTAACGGTTTAAGTGGCTCGGAGAGAGCAAACCTACTGATTGAGTGCCTTAAATTTTTAATTAACCTAATTGTAATTGTAGTGTCACTTACTTTTGATGGTGTTGTTTCTAATTTATCCATGGCCCGTTGTCTGGGAACTTCTTTTGATGAAAATAATATAGTTAACTGGTTTGAAAATCCCACAAATGATTGTAAAGTGTTTATTCTTCTAGATTCTTGCCATGCTATAAAATTATTGAGGAATACTTTAGGAGCTAAGAGAACTTTTTCAGGGGTGATAATGTCATACATTGGAGGTACTTGGAAGAGCTAAAGAAACTTCAGAGTATTGAGGGTCTTCATGTAGGAACAAAACTTACCAAAAGACACATTCTCTGGGAGAAGGAACCCATGAAAGTAAAACTCGCCACACAAACATTCAGTGAAAGTGTTGCAAGTGCATTGACATATTGTGACAGAGAAATCTTCCTCAGTTTCAAGGGTGTGAGGAGACTGTAAAATTTGTTAGGCTCATGAACAATATATTTAATATTTTGAACAGCCGTAATCTTTGTTCAAAGGGATGGCAGAAACCATTGAAAGCAGAGAATATCCACAGTACGAGGGCCTATATTCAGGAGGCTATTGAATATATACTGCAATCACTGTAGGTGATGGTTGGTGGTATTTGTCTAGTGAAGTGCTCTGGGAAAACTGGTTTCATAGGTTTGATTGTGTGTTTAAAGTCTGTCTTAGGAGTGCATGACTCAATTTGGACATGCAACAGCTGAAGATGCATTTTCTGCTCACTCACAAACAGTCAGGATCACCTGGAAGTATTTTTAGTGCCATTAAGAGTTATGGCGGTAATAACAATAACCCCACAGCTAAGCAGTTTTAAGCAGCATATAAAAGACTTTTTCTCCATATACAGATAGGTACTACAACCAGTGCCAATTGCTCTGCAGTTGACTCTACTGTAATTGTGAATTGTAGAGACCCCACTCAAATAACTGGTGATCCCATTCATCTGCCTGCCAACAGTACTGATGTACTTTTTGCAAGAGGGCACCTATTTCTAACGATAAAGAGAATCAGCTAAAAGAGTTTTGAAAAATGCACGCTCCCTTGCTCTCTGCTAGTCAAATCGAGAAGGGAATTATTCATTACAATTGTACACAGGCGTTGGAGGAGGTCCTCATTCCTACTGCCACTTAAAGTCGATGTGGGGAGTACTGATTACTACAGCAGACGTCCTCCACCTGACAGTCACTATTGATTTGTAAACGTAGATCGACATACGGAAGTGTATGCATGTTCACCTACATTTACAGAATATCTGCTGCTAAACGGTGCATGAAGCGGATTGTACGGTAAGACACCTCTGGCCTCATTTAGCAATCTAAATGGCTGGCCCTATGATATTTCCTCGTATCTCATCTATTTGAAGGTAAGATTGTTGCAGAAACGTTGAATAGAGTGAAATTTGTGTAAGATTTTCACACAGTGAATTACTTTTCAGATACTTATGCAACAGCTTCAAACATAGAATTTGGCTCACATATGGCTACTGGGTGGGCCAATATTCGTGTAGAATTTGATGATCCCATCTTTCCTATAAGTGAATCAAACCATCAATTATACGTGTACAAAGTGGAAAATTTACGTAAATCCAGAAATACAGCCAAATTTAACGTACAACAAAGCTATAATTTTGCCAAATTTCAATTTTCTAACTTGTCTGGGAGATTGTGCCGCCATCTTAGGACTTTCAGGAAACTTTTAAGCCCATGAAACCTGTAAGTTATCATTCTGGATAAATATCACCGACTGTGTTCTTATGCAGATTTGAAACTCCCAGCGTGTCCCCCTCAGAGAATTTTGAGAATTTTAGATTTTTCTAGGGATCCTGGTACCAAGTTTTAAGTTTCTAAGATGCTTAGAATGGTCTCATTAATTCACGTCTGTTTTCATTTTAATGCCTTAATTTATATATATAGTACAGTATATATAGATCGCTCCAAACTGACTTCCATTCTTTAATACGGATTATATTTCACCCCCTTCCCTAATGGTTCTATGGGCGTCTTACTCCCAAAGTATGTTTTCCAGGTAGTAAGTCATACTTGAAAGTCGTACTGAAACATACACACGTCCACTATCTCGGTCATTTTTTACAATTTACTTTCTCACCTTCTCACCCCCTATGCCGAAGGGGGCTGAAGTTGGACTTTAAAAATCCAGAATATTACTATTCATCTCAGCGACCCGGAAAACTATGGATTCGGCAGTATATTCGATTATTTTTATATATCACTCCCCCTCCCCCACCCTAAAGGGGCTAAACACTGATTTTTTAAAAAATCGGGTGTGTTAGTATACATCTCAGTGACCCCGATAACTATAGATTCGACACTATTTTCGATTATTTTTATGTTCAATACCCCTCACCCCCACCCCTTATAAAATATCCGGAGTCTCACTATTCATCTCAGCGACCCCGACAACTATGGCTTCGACACTATTTTTGATTATTTTTATATATCACTCTCCCATCACCCCTCACCACGAAGGGGGCTGAACTTGAAAAAATTCCGGAATGTCATTATTCATCTCAGCGACCCCGAAAAGTATGGATTCGACCTACTTTCTATTGTTTTTATATCTCAGCCCCTTCTTCCCGCGCCCCTAAGGCTTCCTGCGGTGTCCTACCCCCACGTGGTTTGTCTCCTGATACTAAAAATTCGAAGTGTACAATTCACCCGGGCGACCCCGAATACTATGTCTTCGACACTATTTTCGATTAATTTTATATATCACACCCCCACCCCCACCCCAAAGGGGGATGAACTTGGACTTATAAAATATCCGGTTTCTCAATATTCATCTCAGCGACGCCGACAACTATGGATTCAATATTATTTTAGATTATTTTTATGTATCACTCTCCCATCACCCCCCACCAAGAAGGGGGCTGAAGTAAGACTTCAAAAAATTCCGGAGTGTCATTATTTATCTCAGCGACTCCGAAAAGTATGGATTCGAGACTACTTTCGATGATTTTTATATCTCAGCCCCTTCGCCCCGCCTGACTTTAAGGGTTTCTGGGGTGTATTACCCACACGTGGTTTGCCTCCTGATACTATTCATAGCAGCGACCCAGAAAACTATGGATTCGACACTATTTTCTATTATTTTTATATATTACCCCCAATCACCCCCACCCCGAGGGGGGCTAAACTTGGACGTTAACAAATTCCGGAGTGTCACTATTCATTTCAGCGAGCCTGAAAAGTATGAATTCGACAATACTTTCGATGATTTCTATATATCAGCCCCCTCGCCCCCTGACCCTAAGGGTTCCTGGGGTGTATTACCCCCACGTGGTTTGTCTCCTGATACTAAAAATCTGTTGTGTCACTATTCATCGCAGTGACCCCGAAAACTATGCATTCGACACAATTTTCTATTATTTTTATATATTACCCCCATCGCCCCCACCCCGAAGGGAGCTGAACTTGGACATTAAAAAATTCCTGAGTGTCACTATTTATTTCAGCGAGCCCGAAAAGTATGAATTCGACACTACTTGCGATGATTTTAATATCTCACCCCCTCGCCCGCCTGCCCCTAAGGATTCCTGGGCTGTATTACCCCCACGTGGTTTGTCTCCTGATACTAAAAATCCGAAAACTATGTATTCGACACTATTTTCGTTTAATTTTATATATCACTCCCCCCTCGCCCCTACCCAAAAGGGAGCTGAACTTTGACTTTTAAAAAATCGGGAATGTCACTATTTATCTCAGTGACCCCGAAAACTGTGGATTCGACACTTTTTTCAATTATTTTTATACCTTGCCCCCCCCCTGACCCCTAAGGGAGCTACGGATGGCTTACCCCACAGTGCTCGTCTCCGGATAGGAAGTCATAAGTGTACCAAGTTTGGTTGAAATTGCTCGAGTGGTTTAGGAAGAGATGTGTCATTTACACACATACATACATCCATTTTTATATATAGTAAGATTATTATTATTATTATTATTATTATTTTGTTGAAGCAGCATATTATAACAGATCCCTGCTTCATAGGCATAAATAGGTACTACAACCAGTGCCAATTGATATGCAGTTGACCCTACAGTATTGTGAATTTTTACAACTTATGATAAGTGAATATTTCTTGTTATGGTACCTGTTTATCGCTTACCCTGGAGAGTTCATTTTTGTTGCCATCTGTTGGTGGTGTATGGTTCACTTAAGTATGATACTTGTGTTATTTTCTTTCCATAATGGCCCTGTAGGCTATGTGTCACTCTTTGTGTCTTGTGCTTGGGCATTAGTTTGAAGTAGGCCTATTTCAATCAAAAGTACATCAATCGCGGTATACTGTATACAGCATTTTAAAGCTGTTTGTGAAAGTTATGAAGTGTTTATTGTAGATGTCAGTCGCATTAATAAGAGGGTGAGTCAATAAATAAGTCGCAAACATGTCTGTGCCTTATACCATTTGAAAATAAGCGCGCAAGTTTTGCCAGCAGATAGCAGCATATCTATGCTTGTACGACATCTCGCAGGCACTCAGTCAGTCAGAGGCTGTTAGTGCACGATGGCACATGTGTTGCATGACAGTACTCGAGAAGAACAGCGTGCAGTTGTGCGTTTTTTGTGGGCAAAGGGACTGTCCTCAGAAGAAGTGCATCCCGTCTATGGTGAAAACCGTTTCTCACGGATCCAGAAGTTTAACCATGGAAGGAAAAACATCAGAGATCATTTCATTGGGAACGCTTGGAACATCGACCGTACAGTCCTGACTTAGCCCCCAGTGATTTTCATCTTTTTTTTTTTTTTTTTTTTTTTTTTGTAAGCTGCTTTTACGTCGCACCGACACAGATAGGTCTTACGGCGACGATGGGATAGGAAAGGGCTAGGAATGGGAAGGAAGCGTCTGTGGCCTTAATTAAGGCCTGGTGTGAAAATGGGAAACCACGGAAAAACATTTTCAGGGCTGCCGACAGTGGGGTTCGAACCCACTATCTTCCGAATACTGGATACTGGCCGCACTTAGATTTTCATCTGTTTGGGCCCCTAAAAATCATTTGGGTGGCCGTCATTTTGATACAGAAGTTGCCGTAATCTATGAAGTTACACGTTGGCTGCGACAGCAACCAAAGAACTTCTTTGCTGCTGACTTTCAAGGGCTTGTAAAGAGATGGGATAAATGCCTGATGTACAGGGTGAATATGTGGAAAAGTGAAATAAATGTCAGAAAGTTACTTTGATTATTTTTGCCTCAATCCAGTTTTGCGACTTATTTATTGACTCACCCTCCTATTTAAAATTAGACTACACTTCCTTATGGACAATTTCCAAAGTTTACCTTTCAGCTATCAATCCCAATATGATGCGGTAATTGGAAAAACTTACTTGTCTCTTACATTATAATAAATCATTAACATTAAACAATTAGTTTTACTCACGGGGATGTAATACTTGCGAAAATAACATCAAAATGAGGGTGTATCCTATCGTAGGTCCCTTTTGGTTTTAAGGATTTCCGTCGTAATTACCATTTATGTCCACGGTTTTTATTATCATTTACGCATAACCACAACAGTTAAGCAGGGTACATCTCATATTCCGATTTCGTCGCCTTATCTCTCCCTCAGAATCTGGTTCGAACTACCCCCCAGTCAGCTGATCGTGATGTTGGCTTCACGCCGCAACATGAACGAGGTGGCGCTATTAATGCTCTAAGTCTGGGGCAATGAAAAATGACTAACAAATGAAATGAAATGTTAATGGGGAGTGTTGCTGGAATGAAAGATGACAGGTAAAATAGGAGTACCCGAAGAAAAACCTGTCCTGCCTCCGCTTTGTCCAGCACAAATCTCACATGGGGTGACCGGGATTTGAACCACGGTATCCAGCTGTGAAAGGTCGATGACTGCCGCCTGAGCCACGGAGGCTCCGGTTCTAGCATTACTTCCACTTATTTTTGCTAGACTTCAAGCTTTCATCTTTCCGATCCGACCACCCTTAACAACTCTTCTCTTTCGATCCCGGTGGTATTAGGAGTTCCATTTACACCCCACTGCCGCCCTTTCGGGTTCTTTTGCCGGCAGCTTAATTCTCGAAAGCGTCGAAACTCTTTAATTTTCTCCTCTGAGTATCGGTATAAGCTGTCTACAACTTGTAGCTACCGGGAGAGTTGGCTGTGCGGTTAGGGTAGCGCAGCTGTGAGTTTGCATCCGGGAGATAATAGGTTCGAACCCCACTTTCGGCAGCCCTGAAGATGGTTTTCCGTAGTTTCCCATTTTCACACCAGGCAAATGCTGGAGCTGTACCTTAATTAAGGCCACGGTCGCTTCCTTCCCACTCCTAGGCCTCTCCTGTCCCATCGTCGCCATAAGACCTATCTGTGTCGGTGCGGCGTAAAGCAAATAGCAACTTGTAACTTTACGTAACTGTTGATATCGTGCTCATAGCTGTCAAATAATGAGTCCGAGGATAATCAAGGCCTCTTTCATACGGGGCGGTTTCGACCCACTTCCCCGCTTAGCGGCGGGTCCGCCTAAACGAAGAACCCGATTGTTCAAATAGAATCATTCATATGACGCGGAGACGGAGAGTAACCGCGCTCGAGAGAAGTGTTTGAGCGAGTAGTCCGTAGTGAGAACCGGTGCCGCGCCCGCGTTTAGTTCTTATTGGACATAAGTACGAGGGGCGTACTATATTGTTTTACACTTTACTTTTTGTACGTCCGGGTATGGTTCACATTTCTCTTTTGAAGGTGGTGACGTGTAACTAGTGTCTTGTTCCACCGTTTGGTAGCAGCATACGCATAGGGGCCAACGAATGCACTTGTCATAACAACACTACCAGCGTAGGAGCAGACAACATGGAAAGCAACCGTCAGGAACAGCGCTATACGATTTGCTTCCTATGAAAAAAAGGCGTGACCACTGCAGAAATTAATTGGCGCTTGGTGGCAGTCTGTGAAGAACATTGCGCCGTCACGGAAAACAGTTTACAACTGGGTAGAAGGTTGGAAAACAGGGCGCACATCGGAGGACAAGGGAACCAGTTCTGGAAGGAATGTGACAGTGTCAACACCAGCCAACATTGCCCGGGTCGAACAGGCCATCCAAGGAAACCACCCTGACGGACCTTTGCCCAAGTGACCACTGCTCAGCCTAAAGGCCTGCAGATTGCATGGTACACCGCAACGAATCCTCAGATTCTTGGCTTTCTAGACCAAGGCCGCTATCTTCCCGTCATATAGTTCCTCAGTCGTTCTCACGTAGGATGGGTGGACCTTGAACCAGCTCTCAGATCCAGGTAAACATCCCTGACCTGACCGGGAATCGAACCCGTGCCCACCGGGTAGGAGGCAGGCTCGCTATCGCTAGACCACGGGGCTGGCTAACAATCACCACCGTACCTAGCAGCAGATTTTCACAAACGTCATGTTTACTTTTAAAAATATATTACGTTCTGGACACATGCAACCCTACCTTAATATTCCATTTTAGGCTATGAATTGAGATTGGGAACGGATATTTAATTCCTCTCGCATACAGCAAAAGTTTTGTGGTGTTCTGACTCCAGTCAATGAACTCATTGGCTCATTGGCAGTTTGGTTAATGTCATTGCAATTGGTTGTCTCACGGGGAGCATGAAGCACAGTTAGATTATTCAGACGATCTTGACGCATAGAAAACTTTTTAGGCGATGCAGAGTAGAGAAGGAATGTTCTACCTGCTGTACATGTGGATATAGGAACTGTGAGTAATCCATTGAATTCACAACAAAGTGTCGTAATAGCAGCACTGATTTTGGAATTTCGGAAGAAAAAAAATTACGACAGTTATAACAACGTTAAACGATACAACCAAGACTTTAACACAAAATTATCACTTGATATAATGCGTTCTCTTCACATACAGTAGCTTTAAATACCTATCTGAACAAACTCATTTGAAAAATACAGACAAATTTTCCCTGTGATGAGTTTCTTTAAGTCGGGATCTGTGCCCTATAACGACGAGTTCTTTAGGGCCACAAGCCCTCCTGACCCCATTTAGTCGGCGCGCCTACACTCTGTTATCTGGATATGACGTCTAGCAGATGTGCTGTTGTATTTTTATATGTTCATATTTATTTGTCAAGAGCTCTATGTTTTGTCAATGGTCTATAGGGCACCTGCCGTCTTTCATCCTTATAAGAAGCACTACTCGCCGAATAGCACCTGGTCATGGCGTCTAATGGTTGCTGCTGGTCTGTATCTTCTTATTTATAACCACCATCAATACGTGAAGATTTGGCCACCCTCCACTCCATTACCATAATGCACTTGGCTCTGATTGCGCTCCACATTCAGTTGCCTTAATGCCAAATTGAGGTTATAGTATAACCAGTCTCATCACAAACAAATAGCTTACTTATGCAATATAGAGAGATATTGCCTTGAAAGAAAATTTCTCTAGCAGCAAAACGACCAAACTCAATATCACCGGTATTGCTTCCTGGATAACTAAATTCTGCAGAGGACTCTTCTACATGTTCTAGATAAGTGTGCAGTACATATGTATTATTGCTGCATGGTTTTACCCTTTTATGTGATGATTTCTTGCATTCTATAACGCTGCATAGCGTAATTTCGTGCGGAATGGTGCCGGTACCTAACCGTTATGTTCTGAATTTGCATCTCTGTTGCTTGTGTGTGTTTGTGAGAGGCTTATATTCATGCATGAAACTAGCAGAACGAATTCCACTCTTATCCACGTCTGAACTTACTTTGTTTTTCCAGGTACTGGAACAGAGCTTGTATTTATTTTATTGTGTACCATGTTGATACATTCTTCCGTGATTAAACTGATAACTACCGTGTCGATAGTCCAGTTGATTATAGATTCCAGTTTGATAATGAGTGGGACGATGCCATGACTACTAAACGTCTAATGACTAGAGCAAATGCAATTCGAGCCTCCTTCACAGGGACCCCCAATTTAAGAAAATGTACTGGCATCTAGCTGAGTACTTCTCTTAAAACAATAACCCCACCTCCGCTTCTAGCTGAGTCTGGCATTGATTCCGCTTATTTGTGTCGAGTTCTCATTCATTCTCATTATGGACACCATTATCTGAGACTTACATAGGAATGTGCCATGGACATTTGCATGCTGATAGTGTGATGCTTACTTCTACTGCCAGGAGGTTGTCCATCGGGTCCGGTCTCCCTCCCCCAGCGCTCCCAGGAAGAAACCAAAATTATAAATCCTTGTTGTTTTTAGTACCACAATATGTGCGCTAGGGATATGCCTTACATATTATTCCATTATCCACATTTTCCTTATTATTATTCACTCACATATTATGCGCTTGCTTTCGTTGATTCGATTATCCTGGCAGTGTTGCTACAGTGTTATCCAACGCTGAATGAATTAATGCCTTTTAAATGTAGGCGTACATTCATGCGTACTTCCTTCTCTAAACAAATCTTAGTGTGTAACCGCACCATATCATTTTATGGTACGTTTGCCTGTTCTGAAGACGTCGCGTTCCTAGCGATCTCTTATATCAGTTGTGAACTGTTACTCTTCCCCTCATGTGTTGTTACTACTACGTACACTTTTTTCCTATTCCGGTAGATGGCATCTCATGCGTCAGCATATGTCAAAACATTTTTTTTTTTTCCTGCCCCGTCCTGTTGGGTTGTCTTTCTAGCTGGTTAGGTGGAGATTTTTGATGTGAGAATATGGAAGCGATGGATTTCCAAGTCGCCTTTGTGACGTATAAAAGATATTTTAACAGGTTCAAAGATGTCTTTGTACGATCCTCGGTCTTTCGAGAATGTTCACTGCCTGTGTATCTCGGCCTTTCGAGAATGTTAATTGCGTATGTATCTGAGGTATTTATTTTTCTTTAATCTTCTCTTGGCCTGGTAATTGCTTCATCCTATGCTCGCCATGGGTGGGTTAGAAAAGTTTCTCTCATTACATGTATTTCTAATTTATTTGTGTGTTAAATTTGCATTTGCACGCTTCTTTCGGTATTTTCCTTTACCAATCCGCTATGTTTGTTTTGAAAACAGAAGGTGACACGGATTCGTGTGTGTGTGTGTGTGTGTGTGTGTGTGTGTGTGTGTGTGTGTGTGTGTGTGTGTGTGTGTGTGTGTGTGTGTTTTCTGTATGCTGTCCGAGACCATTCACTCGTGTAACTTCTTTAACATACCGCTCATATTCTATTATTTTATCGCTTGTTCTGTATATTTCATGTCCACCACATTTACGTGGTATTAATACAAGCTAACAACTCGATCGACTGCTTTCTGTGTGATTTGAATGGAGACACTCCGTCTGCCTATGATGGACCACTTGCTGGTCCGTATTGTCTGTTTGAGCTCAAGAGCGGTTACTTATTTAGTTATGTGCTGTGTGACTGACGTTCAAATGCGTCCGGCCTGTGTGTCCCCTTTATCGGCGAACTAAACACGATGGTCTTTGTGTGGGCGAAGGTAGTTCTGGCCCTTGGATCCGTGGTACCTTTTGTGTCTAATTTATTTATTATTCATTACGCATTGCCGTCATTTGCTTTACCTATTTTCTAGTTTATTAGTTTTATTCTTGACGGGAAGCCTTTCTATTGAATCTTTGTTTATTTGGCGTGCAACCATGGTAACCTCCTTTTTCCATCTTTCTCTTTCCTTTAATTTTATGAGCTCGGTGCATACT
Source organism: Anabrus simplex (assembly GCF_040414725.1). NCBI lineage: Eukaryota > Metazoa > Arthropoda > Insecta > Orthoptera > Tettigoniidae > Anabrus > Anabrus simplex. Next base: position 1,124,159,815 of record NC_090265.1, on the reverse strand, counting down.
TCCCTCTTCTCCTGTTTTAAGCTCTTTTACTCAACGATCTTTTATTCTCGGGGGATAGGGTTTTTGTTTATTCGGGTGTTATTGTTGTGGGCTTTATGTCTTATCTTTTCGACTAGAACGGAGAATGTTATGATAGAGTCCTGTTTCTTCTTTAACTTACGGTAGCTTGGACCTGATATGCATAAAATAAATACTTTGAACCCATCTGAATTTATGTTCCTCATTTAATTGAGGTAGATGCCATGCCATTATACCTGAGTTTTCATCACGGCTTATATTAAGGTAAGAGAAGAGAAGGTGTGATAAACCGTGAATCCTATGTATTTTGATTAAGGGCCACGCACAATTAATATAAACTAATAGATTATTTGACCTCCTTGTTTTGCCTATGTCGGCCTATGCGGGCCTTTTGATTTTTCTCTCCGTAATAATCTTATGTTTTTGCCCTTATTCCTATTCTACTTTAATTTCTTTGTGTCTCTTACATGTGTATTGTCTGTCTACGAGGCCCGCGTCCAGTTCCTGGAAGTCTTTGCCAGTTTTGACCAAATCCACTGTATTGGGTCTTCGTTGTGTTCTTAGTGGTAGTTTAGTGTACAGCGCGTGACCAACGAACGTTCGCCAACTCTATCTGTTCAACGATCGTTGTGCTAGGATTTTAATTTTGTAATGTCCGACTCGTTGGCTGAATTTTCAGCGTACTGGCCTTCGGTTCAGAGGGTCCTGGGTTCGATTCCCGGCCGGGTCGGGGGTTTTAACCTTCATTGGCTAATTCCATTGGCACGGGGGTTGGGTGTTTGTGCTGTCCCGAACATCCCTGCAGCTCACACACCACACATAACACTATCCTCCACCACAATAACACGCAGTTACCTACACATGGCAGGTGCCGCCAACCCTCATCGGAGGGTCTGCCTTACAAGGGCTGCACTCAGCTAGAAATAGCCACACGAAATTATTATTAACTTTGTAATGTTTTTCGTGATGGGTTAAAAGCCTATTTCTAGATAACAAAATATACCGTATATCATAGAATGGACTAGAATGTTCTGAGTCTGACGGTAAACTATCTCAGATGTATGCCCGTACTGCATTATTGCGCTACATGCTAATATTAACTATTCAGAAATATAGTAAAAGTGCTGTTTCTTATAATCATATATAACTAGATATTTTTCATTGGCCTCTCCCCCTCCATCATAAAGAAAAAGTCCTGCGTGAACCCCTGTTACAAGGTCAAGTGGATCGACTGGTGGTGGTGGTGGGGTGGTGATGGTGACGATTGTTGATTGTTTTTTAAGAGGAGGTACAATTGGCCAACCATCCTCTATTAACACTAATCAGAAAAAACCTGAAAAGAACCGACCCTTCCAAGAATGAAGGTATCGGCAAAAGAAATGGACAGACTACTGAGGGCGTGAAAGTATTCCCTAAGATAGGCCTCGCAAACGTAATACCATCGGGGTCGAAAGAGATTAATAGAGAGAGGTGGACAGGAAAGATCAAAGTGAGAAGTCTGCAGGTAAGTTGAAGCAGTGCCAGACTCAGATAAACGATCCACGGTCGCCAATCCCCTGGCCCAACTTGAGAGCCCCTGTCCACAGGCTATAGTAGATGGACTGAATCAGTTTGGACTATGCTTATACCTGCTGAAAATTGTGTACCGGTACCGTATTTGTAAACTGGTCTATCATCGGGTACCATTAAAATTAATGGATTACTTTGCCGAATGTAGACAACTTCCATTTCTTAGAGTCTCGCCTGCAAGAAGATGGGTGCATAATTAAAGGCATAGGAATGAGGATAAACTCAGCATGAATGAAATAGTGTGAGGTCGCATGAGTCTTGTGTAAGGGAAGAACGCAAACACGTTTGAAATCGAAGATTTATAGGATCGTTATAAGATCTATTGCACCGAGTGTTGGGCTATCACTAAGAGCGTATAATACTCACTCCTCACCGTGAAAATGAGAATGCATCGTTGGATGATGGGCATTTCCCTACTTGGCCACATTGCAGCTTATGGGCTTGGCACGGAACGTTGAAAAGCTCCGTGAGAGCGGACTTCGCTGGAATAGGCATGTCCAGAGAGCGGCACCTTAACACCGTTGCAAACACAGGTTACCATCTGGATGTCGAGGGAAGAAGGCAACGATGACGACCTAGACAATCTACTGTACCAAATTGAGAGCCCCTGGGCGTTACCCCCTTTTAGTTGCCTCTTACGACAGGATGTATTCTACAGCCAGAGTTGAGGAGTAATTGAGTCATTAAATTACTCGTAACTAATACCCAAACCAAACCCCGTGACACTACAGCCCCTGAAGGGCCTTGGCCTACCAAGCGACCACTGCTCAACCCGAAGGCCTGCAGATTAGAGGTGTCGTGTGGTCAGCACGACGAATCCTCTCGGCCGTTATTCTTGGTTTTCGAGACCGTCGTAACTAATACATTTTAATATTTTTGCTTGTAATTGTTACTTTTTACGAAATGTAATTTTTGCTCGTAATTTACTTCTTGAAATAAAACGTTAATCGATACTTTCTAATAATTTATATTCATCGCATGGAAGCAGAAACGGGAAAATATTAAGTACAGTACTGATAAAGATAACTTCCTCACTTCTTACTACAGCAGAACCAGTAGCTCCATCAGTGCTGGATGAGATACTTTCTTACCTCTTCCGTTCATCCTAAGATATCATACTCATCTACGCTGCTAGGGATGTCCTTAAAATTAAACACAGGTATTCCTTCAAGTGCCCCTGTATGGTCTTTTTAGTAAATGCAAAGATTTGCTTTCCCTGAAGAGGTAGAGGCTTAGCGACGAGAATTTTAAGAACCAAGTATTTTGTGATGTAAGGTAAGGGTTATTCTGCCCGAAGGCAGGTCCGAACCTCCGCAGAGGTGTTCCTGAGCCGGAGTTTACGTGCGGTAGGGCGGCCAGTTCCTTTCCGCTCTTCCATTCCCTTACCCCCCACCAACAGCGCGTGGCAACCCATCCAACTCCTGACCACGCCCAATGTTGCTTAACTTCGGAGATCTCACGGGATCCGGTGTTTCAATACGGCTACGGCAAACTACATTAAAACTTATGGGAAGAAATAATTTCAAAAGTTCTAAAGCGTCACGTTTAGTCTCGCTTAGTGATGATACATTTGATACCGCCATGCTGAAAGAAACACAAAATGAATTCTTTCTTCTTCTTTGTGTACTATGGCATCATTCCGGCCCCATACGAAGAAAAACGTCATTGATTTTCCTAGCACTGGCGTTCTGTAAAGTGATTGCAATTTCACTTATTATTTGCTGAAAACATAATTTGTAATCGTAATTGAGTAAAATAATTCTCCAGTAAGTAATTGTAGTTCAGCCCGATTATTTTTTTCATATACGTTTGCCATAACCGATGATAATATAAATCAAGATCTGAAAACAGTCAATCAATGACTGTGTAAAGTGTCATAACAAAGTCCGCAAAGCAGATTCTGCATCAAAAGGAAAATGCAGAATAAGAAAATTTCCGCCAAGCCCGCCTTTTTTTATTGCCTATCTGACTTTCCGTTGTCAAGTTTGCGAGACCGAAGGAGCCTGTCATTTCCCACCTTTCGTACACTTCCCCAAATTTCTCGCCGATACCTTCATTCTTAGAGAGGTCTGTTTTCTTCGTCCTTCAGCTATGTTTAGTGTTAATACAGACTAAAACCCTATTATATTTTTCCCGCTTAAATTCTAGTCACATTACGCATGACTATAAACCTTATACGTCCCACATGTGCGACGATAACGCCAGACAGGCTTCTCTTTTTCAGCTATTCTGTTTAATTTCACTTAACCCTTTCAGATATTATTTCCCCAATAAATGGAAAAAATATGTTTTATATAAAAATTAGGACATGAACTAAACACATCACTTAAACCATATTCTTCTTTCGCCGCTATTCCCACACCCTGGTAGGATCGCAGGTGCAAACTGTGTGGCATATTTGCCCTTGGCCGCGTTTTACGGTCGCATGCCCTTTCTGACGCCAACCCTGTGTGGCGGAATTCATTCACTATTGCATAATTCTGTGGTGGTTGTTAGTGTGGTGTAATACGAAGGGGTATTTAGATAAACATAAGCATGCCGTCTGCGAGCTAGAGGAATTAACCAGACAGTTGGGGATCAACCAAACCAATCAAAAAACTCTCTGAACTGCAGGCCGCGACGCTGAACACATACTGTATATCCTTCAGAATTATCAATATATGAAGGCGATAAAGCTGTTTATAATGCGGCAGAATCCCACGCGACCTCGATCTTGAATTAATATACTACAGTGTGTCCCGCTCCCAGCGTGACCTTTTCCGTCCTGTAGCTGGCGATGTCCCGCGTTGCTCTGCTACTCCTCTCGTCCTCACCATGGATCAGCTCTCAGAACCATGGAACCACGTATACTCCAACGAGGGAAACTCTAGAAGTTCCTGAAGTTCTAGAAATTCTTGAATTTCTTGAATATCTTGAAGGTCTAGGAGTTTGGTTCGCCGAGATCACTACTCGGAAGGACAGCGCGAACACACGCATTTAAGTCCTTGGACACAATAGACGTATTAGTCTGAGGTGTAATTTCTGAACCAACTTTAATCATTCCCATGAAAGGATAAGAAAATAAATGCAAAGATGCCGTGTCGAATGTCAGTGAAATCGAAAATAAATATTTCTTTAAGACAAATAAACTGGTCACTTGAGAAAATAAAGAAATTAACCTTCATGCGGCCGAATGTCAACAGAATCGAACCTGCATTCTTTTAACGTAAGTTACACTTGGCACAGATTATGATATTGTTCACACGTAACAAATCGTTTACTTGTGCTTTTAATGTTCGAGAAGATAACACAACTATTTGTAGGGTTCTACTGCTTTACGATTACTTCCCTAGTATTTACTAAGTTTATTCAATACTGCTATGGCACTATGAATGGCAATTACTTCACTTTGGTAGAGGAAGTTAAATGCTTTACATGTCAAATTAGTGTTGAAACCCCAGATCCCGTGAGATCTCCGAAGTTAAGTAAGATTTGGATGGGTTGCCACGTGATGTTGGTGGGGGGTAAGGTAATGGAGGAGCTGAAAGGAACTGGCCACCCTACCGTACGCAAACTCCGGCCCAGGCACACCTCTGCGGACGTTCGGACCTGCCTTCAGGCAGAATATACCCTTGCCTTACTCTCATGTTTTATGCTCAAACACGAATAGTAGTACTGGTAGTACTTTATAATAATTTGATCGTGAAAATTAGTTCCCATCACTGATAGTCCTAGGTTCATTTAAAGATATTGTGAAAATATAAATTAATTCACACGTGAAGTTTTAATGTTTGCCTAACATTCAAGTTCCACTTGAGAAAATACAAGTCCGAATGGACTGTTCAAGAATCTAAGTTCGCTATAAGCAGAAATATTTCGATCACTTTGAGATATTTAAATTATCGCACTTCTCCATTCTACGACTAAGTTCGCAAGACTATGAAAATGTTTCAAAGTTCTTCTCACCGTATTTCGTAGAGCTAGCTTTAGACTTCGATTCGGTAATGTCAAATCGTGGCACAAACTTCCATTAGCCAACCGTCCTGGTTCGACTGTGGAACAAGACTGTATCATAGCGTCTTTTTCGAGGGACCCCCGAAGCGCGCTCCCCCCGCGTGGCAATCGTCACTATTCTACATTGCCTATTGTTATTAGTACTAAGAAGAAAAAGATAGCAGGGAGAAGTGGGAGTGTGATACTACAGGAGTATCTGCCTGTCCCCATGCTCAGCATGTTACCAGGCCAGATGTTGTGATGGGTAACAATAGCTGTGTAATCGGGTAATAAGGGTGAGGACAAAACCACATAGGCGGAAATAGATAGATGCTTACAACATGTAAAACCTAACATATTGTAAGTAGCAAATGCAAGGATGTGGCTCTGAGAGTTCCAGGTAATTGCGTTAGTTGGGAATAGGTACCATGCACAAGTCATAAGCCTATTCCTCGCCAGTCCAGTTATTCAGGGGATCAGTCTTTCTGTGCACTGCTGTGACTAGCGCGGGCCTTGCCGGTTGCCGAGCCATGAGGCAATAGCCACTAGGCCCTGTCGTACCGCCCGACGCACTTGGGGTCCCTCGTACCCAGTCTCCGATATCGGAGAATGAGGAAAACCCGGCCAAGGTGGAGACCTGTTGGATGGATGCGGAATATGGCGCCGGGCCTCCTTCCTCTCCGCCCGCGCCATGGCCCGGTACACAGGGCAATAGAGATGCGAGGCCGCGTGGCCCCCCGCGCAGTTGGCGCACACCGGTGGCTCTCTACGTGTAGTACATGCCGTGTAATGGTGATCACCACCATAGCTGTTGCACCTCACTTGGAGCCCACAGCTAACCTGACGGTGGCCCCAACTCAAACAGCGGAAACACTGCAAGAGCTGCTAAGAGGGATGTTCTACTCCCACGTGGCTGCCGCTTCCTGCTGAGGTCCTCTCCTGATTGGCTCCTCGCTCGGTTGCCTTACTGGGAGCAATCCTGTGTTACGGCTGGGTGGCCCTCTTCTGGTGGGCGTCGTCTTCTTCTTCATCATCGTCCTGGTCCGGGGATGGCGTATGCTTCTTGACGGTGGCGGTCTCTTCTCGGCGGGGGAAGAGGCCGCATCCTGGTAGCCCTCCTCCCGTTCTGGTGACAGTGGTGTGGCGGTTAGCCCCGCTGCAGTGCCGTCTTTTACCTCCTGGCTGGAAGCGGTGGAGGCGTCACTCGTTGCTGACATCTCTGTGCATTTCCTGTCCTGTAGGGCGCACATGGATGTCTGCATCGTGAACGAGACGCTACAGGCCGGGCCTGGGTAGCAGCCTCTGAACGCCCAGCAGCGTCCGTGTCCATGCCGCATTCCGCCATCCGGGTCGCCTTCCTGGTCTGCGCCCGGGTGGTGGCCCTTCGCTGCGTGGCCCTGGCAGGTGGTGGACGATCCTGGTTGGCGGCCTTGTCGGTCTGCGTGTATTTCGTAAAGTGCAGCAGTTCGGCCTGTGTGGTGCCGTCGCGACATCCGGGAGAGTCGTCGTCCTGCTTGGTCCTCGGCTCCGGTGGAGCCAAGAAGCGTGGACCCGTGCCCACCTGCTTGTTCCGCTGCCTCCTGGCTGTCTGCGTCCGACGGTAGACATCCCCTGTGACATCTGGGTGGCTGCCTCCTGGCTGCCGGTGTTGGCAGGGCAGCTTCTCCTTTCTGGTAGTCAGGTGACCTGAAAGAAAGCAGAAAAGCTCTCTCATAGCGGCCGATCTGGCCTGGGTCCATGGGGCGAATGATTATCGCCCAGTTCGGGATGTTCTCGATGGTGTCGTTTGAGAGGTCCTTCCCTGCAGCCCCCTCTAGCCTGGTGAGGAGTTCAATGATGAGGTAGGCCTCATTGTAGCCGTCGTGTCCCGGTCAATAGTACACCATCAGTGCAGGGATGGCTAGGTTATACAAGACGATCCTGTGGTCGACCCACTTAACAGTCTCCGCCACTGTTTCCCTGTAGTCCTCTGGTAGGTCGTCGTCTCGCCGCTGACTGCCCTGAGAAGGTTTTCCGTGTTCACTTTCCCACCTCACATGAAGAATTGGCCCAGAGCGACACAGACCTGGACTCGCGTACCATCAAGAAAGGAATGAATCTTGCTCTCTCGTCACTCTTAGTATATCCAGGCTTTTGGCACGCGAAAATGGTACGAAGATTGCATCACATATTTCAATGGCATTATCCCATGAGTCTCATCTCTGGTGTTCGAATCCTTAATGTTCAGAAAAATTCGCGGAATATGAATCTCCTGATTTTATAATTTTAATTTGCCTCTAAGTGGTCTAAAACATTGAAGCGTGGGTTGAATGTCGTGCTGATAAAACCAGATGAGCTCTATAGGGAAACTGAAGTAATAGATGGTGTTAGTGATCATGAAGCTGTTTTTGTGGTAGTTAAAATAAATGTGATAGAAAGGAAGGTCTTAAAAGTAGGACTGTTAGGCAGTACCATATGACTGATAAAGCAGGCATGAGGCAGTTTCTAAAAAGTAACTATGATCGGTGGAAAACGGTAAATAAAAATGTAAACAGACTCTGGGATGGGTTTAAAGAAATTGTTGAGGAATGCGAAAACAGGTTTATACCATTAAGGGTGGTAAGGAATGGTAAAGACCCACCTTATTATAATAGAGAAATAAAGAGACTAAGAAGGAGGTGCAGACTGGAAAGAAATAGAGTTAGAAATGGCTGTGGAAGTAAGGAGAAATTGAAGGAACTTACTAGAAAATTGAATGTAGCAAAGAAGGCAGCTAAGGATAACATGATGGCAAGCATAATTGGCAGTCATACGAATTTTAGTGAAAAATGGAAGGGTATGTATAGGTATTTTAAGGCAGAAACAGGTTCCAAGAAGGACATTCCAGGAATAATTAATGAACAAGGGGAGTGTGTATGTGAGGATCTTCAAAAGGCAGAAGTATTCAGTCAGCAGCATGTAAATATTGTTGGTTACAAGGATAATATCACGATAGAGGAGGAGACTAAGGCCAAAGAAGTAATAACATTTACATATGATAACAATGGCATTTACAATAAGATACAAAAGTTGAAAACTAGAAAAGCGGCTGGAATTGATCAGATTTCTGGGGATATACTAAATACAGTGGGTTGGGATATAGTACCATATCTGAAGTACTTATTTGATTATTGTTTGGTCGGAGGAGCTATACCAGATGAATGGAGAGTTGCTATAGTTGCCCCTGTGTATAAAGGAAAGGGTGATAGACATAAAGCTGAAAATTACAGGCCAGTAAGTTTGACATGCATTGTATGTAAGCTTTGGGAAGGCATTCTTTCTGATTATATTAGACATGTTTGTGAAATTAATAACTGGTTCGATAGAAGGCAATTCGGTTTTAGGAAAGGTTATTCCACTGAAGCTCAACTTGTAGGATTCCAGCAAGATATAGCAGATATCTTGGATTCTGGAGGTCAAATGGACTGTATCGCGATTGACCTGTGTAAAGCATTTGGTAGGGTGGATCATGGGAGACTACTGGCAAAAATGAGTGCAATTGGACTAGACAAAAGAGTGACTGAATGGGTTGCTATATTTCTAGAAAATAGATCTCAGAGAATTAGAGTAGGTGAAGCTTTATCTGACCCTGTAATAATTAAGAGGGGAATTCCTCAAGGCAGTATTATCGGACCTTTATGTTTTCTTATATATATAAATGATATGAGTAAAGGAGTGGAATCGGAGGTAAGGCTTTTTTTGCGGATGATGTTATTCTCTATAGAGTGATAAATAAGTTACAAAATTGTGAGCAACTGCAACGTGACCTCGAAAATGTTGTGAGATGGACAGCAGGCAATGGTATGTTGATAAACGGGGTTAAAAGTCAGGTTGTGAGTTTGACAAATAGGAAAAGTCCTCTCAGTTTTAATTACTGCGTTGATGGGGTGAAAGTTCCTTTTGGGGATCATTGTAAGTATCTAGGTGTTAATATAAGGAAAGATCTTCACTGGGGTAATCACATAAATGGGATTGTAAATAAAGGGTACAGATCTCTGCACATGGTTATGAGGGTGTTTAGGGGTTGTAGTAAGGATGTAAAGGAGAGGGCACATAAGTCTCTGGTAAGACCCCAACTAGAGTATGGTTCCAGTGTATGGAACCCTCACCAGGATTACCTGATTCAAGAACTGGAGAAAATCCAAAGAAAAGCAGCTCGATTTGTTCTGGGTGATTTCCCGACAAAAGAGTAGCGTTACAAAAATGTTGCAATGTTTGGGTTGGGAAGAATTGAGAGAAAGAAGAAGAGCTGCTCGACTAAGTGGTATGTTCCGAGCTGTCAGCGGAGAGATGGCGTGGAATGACATTAGTAGACGAATAAGTTTGAATGGCGTTTATAAAAGTAGGAAAGATCACAATATGAAGATAAAGTTGTAATACAAGAGGACAAACTGGGGCAAATATTCATTTATAGGAAGGGGAGTTAGGGATTGGAATAACTTACCAAGGGAGATGTTCAATAAATTTCCAGTTTCTTTGAAATCATTTAGGAAAAGGCTAGGGTGCAACAGATAGGGAATCTGCCATCTGGGCGACTGCCCTAAATGCAGATCAGTAATGATTGATTGAATAAATATCTTTCCCCCTCCATGACGACATACACGTGTAGCTTCGAATCTTCCCACGATGTAGCACAATTTTTCAATTTTTGGCCAGAAGAGATATGATTATATGACAATTCCTTTCAATTTACTGGGCGTCTCATAGTACCAATCCAAGTTTTAATTTACATCTGGATAATTACCGTATTTTTGAAATTAGCCACGAGTAAGCTCGAATCCATCGGAAATTCTCCCCTAGGATCTTATAAATCTGGATTCCTTTCCTGCCCAAAGAGATTGCAATTCTAACTTAAGCGCGCTTGTCTCGTGGGTACGAAACATCAAGAAAACACTGGGTGTTCATCAAGTAATTATGCAAAAATGGATGCTCCTTTCACAACAACGTATTTTGCGGCTAAGTTGGTTAGTAAATTTAGGTATCCCTTTTGATGACTGTGAATGACGGGTACAATACAGCCAAAAAGTATTATATTTGCAACCAATAACACTCGAAAAAGTTTGTCAAAATACAGCCCTAACGAATGGTGGACACGCAATCTTGAATACAGTTCCAATCTCTAATGACACAGTGACCGTACTGTTAACTAGCGACCTCTACTGATTGCAAATACCTGCACTCATACAGTCCGTTTTTAACATCTTTTTTATCGCAAAAGTGCATAGAACATTCAACACAACTGAAATGCCGATTAAAATTAGTAGAGCTATCGATAAACGATATATCTGAAATATAGAGGTCACATTTTACACTAGTGTCCAAAAGTTAAGCATAAGATACGAGTAAGCAGGGAAACAGGAAATAGATGCAAATCTCACGACATGTGCACCTACCAACCTTATGTGTTCGCTCTGTATAGGAAAGGAGTGTTCCCTGCTTTGACTAGCGACGTAACCGCAAGGTAAACATAGTCAGTGCCTCCGCCCCATATTCCCTCAGTCGTCTTTGCCCTGTTATAGTGTGCGGAGTGTAACCTCGAGGTGAACGTGACAACATAATGGCACAAAGACGCCATCTGGACCCCGTTTTGCAGGGTAGAATACTCGGCCGCCTGGAAGCAGGCCAGACAGAGAATGTGCCACAAAGTGTCATTTCCAGGCTTTGGAGAAGATTTCGAAACACAGGAGATGTTAGTCGTAGTCCAGTACCAGGTCGACCAAGGGTAACCACTGTGTCGCACCAAGCCTGCTTTGAAGATGCACTTCCTTTATTTTTAATTCTCCTTGTTTGTCGTTGTCGCCGTTAGCGATAACGTTGCCCAAAATTGACATGAAACTTACAGTTTCTCCTTGAAGATGGCGCTTAGCCATTTGTGTTGTGATCCAGTCTGTCTCTCGCTCCCCGAGTGTTAGGTTGGTCTGCTCGTGAAACCAACAAAGGAGGGATCGAAAATGATGAACAAACTGGGATTCAAAATGTGCTCCTTGATCTATGAATTGCTCCTATATTGGATTTACTTATTTCAACGCTCGGCTCTCTGCTGGAAGTCAATATTTTGAGATCATGGATGTGCTGCTCCCAGGTATTTCATTTTGTTTTATTTCACGTGCCATAGTTATAAGAACGGTACTATGTGATTGCATTTCCGTAGTATTTTATTACCTGTCTTTGCGGGCTCTTACTTAATTTATTTTGTGTGTGTTTTAATTGTTTCTTTTGTTTGTGTGCACACGTGCGCGAGGGCGGAGAGTGGTATCTATTATCTGCGCACTTTTTCTGGATATATCTACACCCTCTACACCCAAGTGCTGAATTGGTCGACCTCGGCAGTCTTCGAGATTCGTACTGGCAACCTTTGAAACACAAAGTATGAATCGCTTATGCATCGCTGTGCGACATCTGGCGTACACTTTACGTACTAGTACTGTTGTTATTTACACAGCAAAGCCAAACTATAGAATTCACTCTACGCTTAAGATAACAAAGGTTTAGCAAAATTCATATCGATCGATCATATTATCGATTCAATTCAGATTTCATTTTCATTCAGTTGGCAGTACTACTGGTACCGCGAGAGCTCCCTTCTTACCACCGCCGTCTCGATCTTCTTATACTGCCTGCTCTATGCCACTAGCTTAACACAGGAAGGCGCGACTACCAATATTTCTCCAGGTCGCCGTAAGAGTGCAGCAGTAGACGCACAATCTTCGCTGTCAGTGTGGGGTGTAGCACTATGTTATTGGTGCATGAATGTGTGTGAAAACCTGAGTTATTTCGTACAATGAGTAAACGTGTGTGGTCACTTCCGTTTGTACAAGAGATATTTTGTATAGAACTGTCAAATGAATTAATCATGCTATGCTTATAGATATTTCAAAAGTGATTTTAAGGTGTTGGTACCTGTTTTCTCTTTTCGTTTGTGCAAGGTATATTTTTCGTAGAACTGAAACTTCAGATCCTTTCGCCGAAATATTCAACTGTTGTGTACCATTTTGCCAATCTCGGCAAGGTGGTTCGCAGCCAGAAAACATACGACTCCATGAAATACCGTCTAGAAGGGATTAAGAGAAAAGCGTCTATCGGCTTTATCTAGGCAAGGGCCTAATAAAGGAAGTAATTGGATATTCTCAGATTACTCTCGCATCTGTGCCTTTACACCTTATTACAGAAGGTGATGGAGCCTCCGCGGCTCAGGCGGCAGCGCGCCGGCCTCTCACCGCTGGGTTCTGTGGTTCAAATCCCGGTCACTCCATGTGAGATTTGTGCTGGACAAAGCGGAGGCTGGACAGGTTTTTCTCCGGATACTCCGGTTTTCCCTGTCATATTTCATTCCAGCAACACTCTCGAATATCATTTCATTTCATCTGTCATTCATCAATCATTGCCCCAGAGGAGTGCGACAGGCTTCGGCAGCCGACACAATTCCTATCCTCGCTGCTAGATGGGGGCTTCATTCAGTCCATTTCTGACCCGGTCAAATGACTGGAAACAGGCTGCGGATTTTTTTCAGAAGGTGATTAAAGCCGTGGAGGCTAGTGGATTCCTTGTGATAAGAATTGTGACGGACAATCACAAAACAAACGTCTTAATGTTTAAACATTTTGGACAACCTCAGATATCCAGACGATAATATTCCAATCAAACTAGAAACAGGAAATCAAATCCTAATTTGTGGGTTCTAGGTTCGTGTTGTTGAAGAGAGGATGGAGTGTGACATTTGTGTCAGCAACATCTCACTGCCTAAAGCTTCGACACCGCTAAATGGAACGGATTATGCATCAGGACAGAGGAGGAGTTCGATACCCAAAACCTTGTTTTGTTGCTCTGGTGAAACATCTGCAGGAGTTCGTTTAAGCTGCTGTGCCCTATTGTCGAAGTTCTTCAAACGTACTTGCGTAATACGAGGACTTGCGACGTCTTCCCGTTCTGAATACCGGGTGAGTTGGCCGTGCGGTTAGGAGCGCGCAACTGTGAGCTTGCATACTGTTGGCAGCCCTGAAGATGGTTTTCCGTCGTTTCCCGTTTTCACACCAGGCAAATGCTGGGGCTGTACCTTAATTAAGGCCACGGCCGCTTCCTTCCCATTCCTAGGCCTTTCCTATCCCATCGTCGCCATAAGACCTAATCTGTCGGTGTGACGTAAAACAAATAGCAAGAAAAAATCCTTTCAGAATGTGTTTTGTCACAGTGCGAGGTCAAAGAACATCAGCAAACTGTTAGTGATATTATCCTAACCAAGTTCGTAAGACCTCTATTATTTGATATTGCGTTGGCAAGAACACAACATTACGGTACCACTCCAAACCTTCGTCCAGGAAAATCTTTAAATTGTGCATGAAGAGGCCAACTGCGACTTCATACAGGTAATATTACCGATATTTAATATTACTGATGTAATTTACGAGCTTAAGTAAACATATGACCATACTCCATAGTGTTTTGTAGGCTGTCGTCATTAGAATAAGTTTAGAACATTGTGCGTCTATGTCTGCCATCTAGCGGAGAAAGTTTGTCGCAGCGTAGTCGCAAAAAGGCTCGCATAGAGCAGGCAGTATAGAAGGATCGAGACGGCGGTGCTTCTTACTCATCACCCCGGACGGAAATATATCGATAAAAAGTGCGCAGATAATACCTATCCGTTTGTTTGGGTCTGTGTGTTTGTGGGTTCTGAGACCATGCACCTCCGTTTTCTCGTCGTTTTGAATCATGGTTGAGCATTGGTATATTGAATGATTTGACGCTACGGGATTTAATCCACGTTTGTCCATGTGAGGCAATTTGGATATCCCGGGTAGCGGGTCGACGAAAGTTATGACTGCTACAATTATATTTGGATCAGTCTTGCCTATTTTTGCGGCGGTCCAGCATTGTATCTGTGGTGTTCGAACCAAGCTCGTGAGTCCATGATATACGTCGCGTGCCTTGACACGCCGACCTAGTCTGGATCGATTTTTATATTTAGTCTCTGTTCTTGTCCGTATGTATCTGTGCATGCCTGTGCTGTCTGCCTGAGTGCGGTTTATAGTACTCTCCGTATTTCGTAATTTCAATTTTTCTTTCTTTTTCTTTTCTGTTTTCGTTTCACTTGGCCGGCTTGGGCCTGTGTGATGTGCTATGTTATATTTCATGACCGTTATCTGTTCTATTGTCGGCGCTTATGTTTTGTTTTTGTAACTGTGGCAACATCTTCTTGAATATTGCTTCTGCTCCTTTGGGAGGCTGTGCTTTTGGCATTGTTGTTGTGACGTGCTAACATCGAGTTGACGCTCGTTTGGAGCACGGGAATACTAAATTTTGATATGTGGGCGGTTCGTATTTATACGATTACTAGCAAATGTACCCGTGCTTTGCTACGGTATTCTACATTGTATACGGATATCAAGTAAATTACTGTACATGCAGCGAATAAGATTTGATTAAACTGCATGTCACTTAGCGTTATCCAGAAACAGCAGGGGGAGGTTCCCATATGTTTTTTTCCAATGTAAAGAGCGAGTTGCGGAGTTGTGATGATAACGGCAGGCTCACTTGCCTATTACCATTCACAATCGAGTAGGTAAATTTTCATCACAATGGGAGGCCCCATTAGCTAATGCGCGTCCACAGTGATTTTGCGGAATTTTCGTTACAATGGCAGGCGCCCTTTATTACTTCCAGACAGATTACAGTTCAGGAGTTTTTATTATAATAGCAGGCAGCTTCCCTACTGCCAGTCAAAATTGAGTTGTGCTGTTATCATTATAATGGCAGGCCCCTTTTCTTAATGACAGCCACATCGAGTTGGTGAGTTTGCATTATAATAGCAAGGCCACTATGCCTAATGCCAGTAATATTTTAGATGGATAAATTTGTTTATAACGGCGGGCACACTTGCCTACTCCCAAACACAATCGGTTACGGGAGTTTTGAACAAAATTTGCTTGCTCCCTTGACTTCTACCAGTCAAATCGAGAAGGGAATTATTAATTACAATGGTAGTCCCTCATACTAATGGTAGTAACAGAGAAGGCGGAGAAGGATCGCATTCCTACTGCCAGTCAAAGTCGATGTGGACAGTAATGATTAAAATAGCAGACCCCCCTGCTGAGAATCACTATTGATTTAGATATTAATTATAATGGCAAACACACCCTCTACATCGCTAAAATCGACTTCAATGAATATATATAGATCGACATACGAAGTATATGCATGTTTACAATATTGCAAACCTTCATTTACAAATTAACTGGTGCTAAACGATACATCATATCGACAAAGGTATTGTACCTTAAGACGCCTCATTTAGTGGTCTAAATGACTGGTCTTGATATATTTTCTCGTGTCTCATCTATTTATGGGTAAAATTGAGTTACACACGTTGAATAGGGTGAAATTTGGGTAAGGTTTTCTCACAATGCATTACCTTCGGGTATTAATATGACAGCTACAAACATAGAATTTGGCTCACGTATGGATACTGGGCGGGCCGATGTTCTATATTTCGTATTAGTGATTCGAACTACGAATTGCACGCATACAAAGAGAAAAATATAGGTACAATCGAGAAAAAGTGACAAATCTAACATATAAGGAATAGTGATACAACGAAACGTCATAGGACCAAAGTTGTAGATCACTCTTAATTGAACGGAGATTGTGCCATCCGTTTTGTGATACGACTTACCGTTTAGCCAACAAATACCTCAAAATGAATGTCTGCACAGTCATTAAAATTGCCTCCATATTTCGATATCTTTGGGGGTAAAAAGTGAAAAATTTGAACATCTTGGAATTTTTCCGTCGGTTAGAGGCTAAAAGCTATAATTTCGCCAAAGTTGAATTTTCTACCTTGTTGTGCATCTTGAATTGGGGGGACGGGGGATAAAAATTAGGAAATTCCTGAACATGTTTAAGCCCACGAAACCTGTGGGTTGTCACTTTGGATAAATTACATGACTGTGTTCTTATGCTGAGCCTAAAATTTGAGGCCCCCAGCATGCCCCCTTCAGGGAATTTTCAGAATTTTCTATTTTTTAGGAATCCTGGGGTCATCAGCTTCTCCCGTACCAAGTGTCAAATTCCTGAGATATCTGGAAGTGCTTCATTAATTCACGTCTATTTTCATTTTTAAATACTTATATATACATCGCTCCAGACCGACTTGCTTATACATAGATAATATCCCATGGTGGTTCCATTTTCTGTTTTTTTTAGTAACGTGTTCCACGTCACATTTTCATGCATTTTCGGACCGATATCTGGCCTTAACCGCCCGACGAAATCGGAGTGCACCTGTAAGACAATTGTCGGCGGAGCTTCCAGCCGTCTCAGAGGTTGCCGTTTCCCGGCAAACTGTGTACCGGAGGCTCAGAACAGCAGGGCTGTTTGCCTGACGTCCAGCGGTGTGCGTCCCGCTCACTTCAGCACAGAGACGGGCCTCTTTACTGTGGAGCCGTCAACATCGAAACTGGACCATGAATGAATGGAGGCTTCAGTTTGCAGAACGATTCCCGTCGCACATTAATCTGGAGAGAACCGGGTAGCCGATACAACTACAGGAACATCGTGGAACGGGACCAGTATGGTGGTGGTGGCGTCATGGTGTGGGGTGGCATCATGTTCAATGGCCGTACGGACCTGCACATCTTCATGGATGGTCCGAGGAACACTGTGAACGCTCGGAGATACAGGGACCTCATGTTCGACTTTTCAGATGTGCGGTTGGTCCAGACTTCCTCTTAATGGACGATAATGTCCGACCACACCGCGCTGCTCTGGTGGATGAATTTCTGGCTGGGGAAGACATTCATCGTTTGGACTGGACAGCAAGGTCTGCGGATCTGAATCCTATATAACATGCCTGGGATGCATTGGGGAGGCGAGTTGCATTCTGTCAGCCTCCACCAAGGACCCTCCAAGACCTTCGCATTGCCCTTTCGGAGGAATCGGATCGACTGCCACAAGAGCTCTTGGATCATCTGATAGAGAGCATGCCACGTCGCTGCGAAGCATGTGTGGCCGTTAGGGGTAACCATACACCCTATTAACAGCATATTTGGTTGTGGAAGATATTGTCAAGTTTTGTTCGTTGTTGTATCAGAACCTTTCTGACACTTCTTTTTTCTTACAAGTTGCGTGACATATGGTGTTTAAATCAGCTTTCGTTTGTTCAATAATCCGTCTGACATTCCTATCGGGCGGTATGGCTTCGTTTAGTGATTATGCTTAACTTTTGGACACTAGTGTACTATCAATTCTCACTGTAGCCCAATTGTCAACATAAATGTCTTTGATTGGTTTGAATAATCTACCCTTAATACCATTTTCCCCTATTTTCCCCTCGGTTCTCAGTCATATGCCTTCTCTACATCTACAAAACATAAGTAGCCATTCCTTTTATAGCATATTCCAATTTCCTGCGTGTACTGAAAATCTGATCGTGACAGCTCCTCTCTAGTCTGAAACCACATTGGTTTTCACCCATCTTACTCCCAACCACTGATCGCACTCTCCCTTCCAAAATGCCAGTGGATGTCCTGCCTTATAGATCTCCTTTACGGCAACAATAATATCCTGGCCTGAGAGAAGGCGTCACCGTCTAAGAGGCCCACCTCCCCATTCAGGTGAGGAATGTAAACATTTTAGTAGTAGTATTTGCCTGGTAGATCGGTGCATGCAGAGTGGGTCTCGACAGACAAGTGGCCACGGCTGGTCCGTAGTCCAACAGCTCTGCACTCCGACCGGCCAACCAAGCAGAGGACGGGTGGCCACGGCTCTACCGTGGCTCTACGCCTCTGCATTCGGGAGACGGGACTTCACGGCTGGCCCCAACCATCGGCTGTCTTGAGAATGGTTTTCATTAGGTTTCCATTCTCCTGCACTAAGAGGAGTGCCGGGACAGTTCCTAGCACAGGCCACGGCCGCCATCCCCTTCACCTTCTCCGTGCATCTCCTTCACCGTAACAAATCTCCCGGCTAGGGCTCTCTAAAGACTAGGTATGCTCGCCCACCATTATGGTTCATTCTTGCACTGCGTTGGGTAGGGCAGTTGACCGCCCTAGCCTTGTATATCCCTCTTTTTTACTGTTCTCCACGCTAGAAAGTAATGCTGAACTAACATATTGTAAAAATACTCGTTCTCAGTATTACTCAACATAAATATTAGTATATTCCGTACATTGTTGTGTAATATTTACTCGATACGGTGATTGTAAAAGCAAGGTCGTTGATAATTTGTCTTTTTAAACACAAACTAGGCATATATTATCACTGGAGAAATATTAGAAAAAATAGATTACTAATAAATCGGTTTTTATTGTTATTATTATAATATCGACAAGTAGAATAAGTTTTTCGTAAGCTATGCGCCGCGGTACCGTCAAATGAAATGAGGGACACCGTGGTATTGATATAGGCTACCGTCATTCTTAAATTATGGAATTTGACGTAGTAATCGGTCAGTGTCGAAGATATATAAATTGTGAAATAAGATTTTGATACCATATGATCTCAGTCGGTATTTCATACTTGCGTGAAATTGATTCAGCGCTATTTTCAATGTTGTCGAAATAATAAGAAAAATATTCTTCGAACAAAAATAACGCTCAAATGTGATATACGAAGACGAACACACCCAAGTAATTGGGATTCTTTAAGTTTATTTTCTTTCTTCTAAAATTTAGTCCCATTTCTTATATACCAGTATTTAAAAAAGACATTCTATGTGCAAAATAAACTTAATTTTTGGCGAGTGTTATGAATCTCATCAGGTTATGCAGTTATAATGAACAGAGGATTTTAGTTTATTCAACCGAACATTCATGAAACAAATGTTATGTTATTATAAATTATATTCGGGAAGAAAATAGGAATAGAGTAACTTCTTCTATAGCTGATCTCTCCCAACCTGAAGTACTGCACTGATAAACGGTTACCAGTGACTTAAGACGAGTGACCCACGAGCTGTGGAGAATATTGAAAAAATTGACTTTGGTAAAGTTAGGAGTGCTTCTTTAATTTTTTTTAACAGAGATTCCTCTGGTTTGAGGAGAAGTAGGCCTAGTATTATTTCTTAACACGACTCACTTTAGTAAACTTCAAAGGGTGGCAACATTGGTTAACTTGCTCAGGCAGCACATTTAAAAAAATATATATTTAAGTAATATTTTACAAATCTACTGTCTCCTTTTATTACAGTATTTACAAAACAATAATATTCCATTCCGTACGGTACATTCTTGTTAAAGTCCACAAAAGCATAGGATCGAATTTCGAAGAAGTGTCTACCAATATTTTTCTTTTAAATTACAGCACATTGGAGAAGATTGTACTGGTACATTTATCATTCAAAATTATCTCCTTTACAAGATTTGCACTATTTTACATTATATAATGCTTACAGTCCCTATAGAAGGCCTCACAGTTGCAAATTAATTCCATAACTTCACAATTTGGTTTCTTTAGATCAACTAAATAAAAAAATACGAATGTTTCCGTGTTTGAGTTAGAAAGCTCATAGTTCTCCCTGCATATAGGCCTACCACAGATCTTGGTTTTCAATAATGCATTTGTTGTAATGCCACCAACGTTAAACAAATTAGTTGTGTCATATGAAGTTAGTTTTGACAAATATTGTAACTGTGGTGTTTGGATGTTGAACTCCTGTTGCCGGTCTTTGGGGGAGAACTGAATATTGAATGATCAATGTGACTGAATTAAGGGGTGTAGTAATGTCAGTGGGAGCTGGATGCAGGTTTAAGTCAAGAGTTGAAGAAGGTGTAGCAGAGGCATTTTGAAGGCATAATTCAGACCAGAAGAGAATCTAAACAACCTGCATCCTGCAGTAGAGACATCACTGCAATTAGGTGCAGAACAACCCACCATAATGCAATAAATATCCACACAAATATAGCACTATTCTGTCCCTGCACGCGGTGATTAAAGCAATACATTCGATATGACGAAGCGAGCGCACGTAGGCCCATTGCCCATGTATGAACCAAAATGGCGGCTAAGCATACCCATCTTATAGAGCCTTACTCCCGGCCTGAGAGACGGCGTTACCATCTAACAGGCCCGCTTCCCCCTTCAGGCGGGGATTGAAAACGTTTTAGTACTGTAGTAGTTGCCTTGTATACTGATCAATGAAAAACCTCGATTGTTGTTTTAATCCTTCCTGTTACCTTAAACGTAAACATGGTTCAACAATAAGGTATATTGATGTAGTTGGATTTGTCCTTGAACCATCCGATTACCAGACGGCTTCCCACCCAGAAGGCTGAGTTTCGAATCCCGGTCGATAATGTGGCGTCAGGAAGGGCATCTGGCCGTATCTCTCGGCCAAACCAAAATTAGCAAGGCGGCTCCAGGGACCCCAGAATTAGATGGTCTAAGCTGAAGAAAGTTTACTCAAGGACGGTGTTCATATCCTCTCAGAAGACCACAAAAGTATATTTCTCAGGGGGAAGAATTCAGGTTTGAAAGGTCCATTCAATAAAAAATGAGTACACTGGTGACTATGATATATTCTGGTACCTAAATGAATAGAATGGTTGTCATAATAGAAGCCACCATTTCCGTATTTAATGAATAGTTTATTAACTGTACTGTACAAATAACAAAAACAAAAGTAGTAGTCAGGCTGTAATTTGCTCCATCTGAAGGAGAGGTGCACGAACCATAATTAACGTTTCCTGCTCTTGTTTGTTCCTTCCCAAGAAGGCGCACACACGTTTATCAATTATCTTGTTAAGGAAGTACGGCGCATGGCAGTAATAAGCGGATTCAGAGCTAAATCGCCCTACTTCAAAAGCACCGATCGCCTCTTCAACCAGAACGCTCAGTATAAGGTGAGATAACATCTTATACGATTCCCTAAAATGAGAATTATTCAAAGCAGGTGCAGATATCAAACTAAAATGTCAGAATGTTAACTAGGAAGCTTATTTTTTTGCGGTGGTTAGAAAATAACAGCATGCATTTATAATTTCCCAGTTTAACCATCAGAAGAAATTATATATCATTTTACTAACAAGGAAGAATGTTAACAAGATCTGTAGGTGTTTCAAACCTGATAGAATATATAAGAATTAACTTCTCTATCCGATTACTGCTACATACGTACCCATGACGTAAATAGATATAGAAGAGTACAACACATTTTTACTGATTCATGACCTGCTCTAAGGGTTCAACTCCATTTTGCCAGGGCTGGAGGGGTGTTAGGTTATTATTAGTGAAAATTTTAAAATAGCAAAACCTAAAAATCTAGCGTTTCGCCCCAATCTACTCGTATGTTGGAATGGCACACCTTTCCAAGATACTAGCTAGTACACCATTGAGTTACCATACAATATATTCCTTTATCAGTTAATCAATCATCAATGATCTGCATTTAGTGGCAGACTCCCTGGTGTACCTTACCTTACCTTACCTTGACTTCTGTCCTCTTCTTCACCTGGCTAGTCAGCTGATAGAGAAGTGCCTAGTTCGAATGTGGGTCTGATTGAATACTTAAATTTGAAGTAGGACAGGAAACTAATTTTACTGCCGTGAATGAGAATCAAGAGATGTGGGGGTGAAAAACTTGAATACACTAACACAAGATGAGAACAGAAATACCCAATAAACAAATGTTACACAAAGTTGTCCAAAAGAACACGGGTCCCTGCCCATTATAGGAAAGTCTTTACCTTCTTAGGATCGTGTGCAGAAGTTTTTTAACATGTTGCGAGACTATTTTGCTGTTTAATAAGATATGCTGAATTTTTGTATAAATCTTCCTCCTTCCCTTCTTCCTATATACGTTATACTTTGTTTATGTGTGTGTATGAAATAATGTTTCAACATTTGTTTACTCTGGATCATTAGTTTTACTTTTCAGAAAAATATGTCTAGCCATGGAACAATCACAGACGTTTTTATTCTTCCCGTAATATAGATGTTATTATTTTCATTTTCCTCGTATCAATTATAAGGCCGACATCAGCGCAATCTATGCTTTACAGTGGTCAAATTTGACAATAATCATTGCGCTTTCTTCCCCCTGGACGAAACATTACAGCTAGCCCTGGAACATTTAATATTATTATTATTATTATTATTATTATTATTATTATTATTATTATTATTATTATTATTATTATTTATCCGGAAAAGTTCAGTTATGCAGTACTTTCACCCGGCTAGTGAAAAAAAATCATTCGTCCGAATAGGTTAGATCCGGCTAGCTACAAAACCATTGGTCTCCATAGGTTAGGTCCGGCTAGTGACAAAACCATTGGTCTGGATAGGTTAGGCCCGGCTAGTGAAAAACCATTGGTCTGCAGAGGTTAGGTCCGACTAGTGACAAAACCTTTGGTCTGGATTGGTTAGGTCCGGCTAGTGACAAAACTATTGGTCTGGATTGGTTAGGTCCGGCTAGTGACAAAACCATTGGTCTGCATAGGTTAGGTCCGGTTAGTGACAAAACTATTGGTCTGGATTGGTTAGGTCCGGCTAGTGACAAAACCATTGGTCTGGATTGGTTAGGTCCGGCTAGTGACTAAACCATTGGTCTGGATTGGTTTGGTCCGGCTAGTGGCAAACCCAGGGGCGTAACGTTAGGGTCTGCATGCAGTAGAAGAATAGTAATTTGGTTACATCCAAAGACTTATCTAGACTTACAGAGCGCGCTGATGCTATGAGGAATATTGAACACATTCGCGCATCGCCATGTTGTGGGCGCTTCAGCTTCGAATGCATGCCCTGCACGTGGTAACGTTTACAGTGTTCCTTGCGTACTTTCATACTGAATCGTGTAGATTAGTGAATCTGTTGTAGTATTATATGTGATGGAGTGATAATATATTGTCAAATATCTTCAGTGAATGAGTGAGAGCTTCTTGCAGTACCGGTAGTTACATTGATGAGCAAAATTAAAGGACATTTAAATTAGACCTTTCGTGAGGAGTGGTAAATTATTCAAGGATGGTGAACCCTTATGCAGCATCTGATTGTACAGATTGCTATCAGAAGGGATCTGCTATGTCTTCTCATTAGTAAGTGGAAATTGAATTCCTATGAAATTATTTTCAACTACCGGTACCATAATCGTGAATTAAACAACCTATAGGACGGTGGATGAGGAGAACGTATGGACATGGAATTTTGAATGTATAGGCTTCTTATTCTTGGCCTTTTTTCAATTTATTGAGGGATAATTCTCAAGAAATAAACAGCTATTCTGACAGAAATGAACATTTCTCTCACAGACGGTGTACCGGTACTATTGACTGGAAAAACATGGGCCTAGAAAATGTGGTTGATAATGTTTGATAAAACCTACCTAGTTTTCGAGCAATGTATTGCTTCAAATCATTAAAAATTATCTAAAAAATTATTTATAAGTACCGTAAGTCTTAATTTCCCCTTCACCGGGTGAGTTGGCCGTGTGGTTAGGGCCGCGCAGCTGTGAGCTCGCATCCGGGTGATAGTGGGTTCGAACTCCACTGTCGGCAGCCCAAAGGATGTTTTTCTTGGTTTCCCATTTTCACATCAAGAAAATGCTGGGGCTGTACCTTAACTAAGGTCACGGCCGCTTCCTTCCGACTCCTAGACCTTTCCTATCCCATCGTCGCCATAAGACCTGTCTGTGTCGGTGCGACGTAAAATGACTTGTAAAAATACCCTCCTTTTTCACATCTGTTTTATAGTAAAATAATGGTTAAATACGCTGTTCCGAAAATTTTTACTAGGCCCAAGTCTATAAAAAGCTCCTTGCAAACCTGTGAGCTACCTGG
The DNA here is from genome assembly GCF_040414725.1 of Anabrus simplex. Classification (NCBI taxonomy): domain Eukaryota; kingdom Metazoa; phylum Arthropoda; class Insecta; order Orthoptera; family Tettigoniidae; genus Anabrus; species Anabrus simplex. Next base: position 1,124,135,477 of record NC_090265.1, on the reverse strand, counting down.
TCCTTTTTAAGGTCATCAATTTCATGTACCGATTGATGATGTTTCTTCTGGTTTCGGGGACTGTTCTCTTAATTTAAAACATGTTAGTGGAGATTGTTCAATAACAATGCAAAATGTGTTCAGTTTTTATTTGTGCACAGTAGCTGGTGTAGACTGTGTCTTTCATTAGCAATTACTTGGGAATGGCTAAGTTTCCCTGAGGCCTTAATGAGACATTGTGAAAGAACATACAAACTTACACTTCACGTCCCACTTTTACACTTCAGACCTCGGATTACTTCCCTATATACAACTGCCGGGCATGTGATTTAAAATTACCAACACAGTGTTTCTCGTTTGCGAACTGACGATCTCCTTTTTCCTACTGCTGTCCCTTTTAAAAATACTTTCTGTGTACCTAATTAACATTCGTTCTTACCGTATTGACTCGGGTCACTAAAATAATCATAACAACGACAGATGTATTCATGCGTGTGTTAACGTAAGTTAATGCATATATTCCGCACTAAGATCTCCTCGGCGAGTTCAGGAGTGCCCTCAACATGACGGTACACGCATGGACATCTCTCCCCTCAGTCACACGCTACTGCGCAGCCGATGGTGTGGGGCCTTGGTTACATCTAGCTTATAATTTATTGAGTTGAGTGTAACACAGCACATTTGTAAACAATGCTTGCCCATGCCGTTTCTCGCAACACCGCGACAAACTCTTCACAAAAGACCTGCACCAAATTATCTTTATCTATATATATAAAATAAGAGTTTTGTCTGTACATTGCTCAGAATTTGAAAATAATGGTATTTCTGTATCGGTCATGCCCATAGTAACAAGAAAATGCACTTTTTACTTTTCCGTAATGTCTGTCTGTCTGTCTGTCTGTCTGTCTGTCTGTCTGTCTGTCTGTCTGTCTGTCTGTCTGTCTGTCTGTCTGTCTGTCTGTCTGTCTGTCTGTCTGTCTGTCTGTCTGTCTGTCTGTCTGTCTGTCTGTCTGTACACGCATCACGAGAAAACGGTTGAAGAGAATTTAATGAAAATCGGTATGTGAAGTCGGGGGATGAGCCTCTACAATCTAGGCTATAAATCATTTTACTCACGCTGAGTGAAATGGTAGTTTAGGGGAAGGCCTAAAATTGATTTCTCAACTATTTATGTTATTAGTGGTCTGATGAAAATCGGTATGTGAAGTCGGGGGTTGAGCCTCTACAATCTAGGCTATAAATCATTTTACTCACGCTGAGTGAAATGGTAGTTTAGGGGAAGACCTAAAATTGATTTCTCAACTATTTATGTTATTAGTGGTCTAATGAAAATCGGTATGTGAAGTCGAGGGTTGAGCCTCTACAATCTAGGCTATAAATCATTTTACTCACACTGAGTGAAATGGTACTTTAGCGGAAGGCCTAAAATTGAATTCTCAACTACACTGACTGACAGAGCAAATGCAACACCAAGAAGGAGTGGTCAGAACGTTATGCCAATTGCAGGGTAGACTGACGTCACTGAGGTATGCTCATGATGTGAAATGCGCCGCTGTGCTGCGCACGTAGCGAACGATAAATGGGACACGGCGTTGGCGAATGGCCCACTTCGTACCGTGATTTCTCAGCCGACAGTCATTGTAGAACGTGTTGTCGTGTGCCACAGGACACGTGTATAGCTAAGAATGCCAGGCCGCCGTGAACGGAGGCATTTCCAGCAGACAGACGACTTTACGAGGGGTATGGTGATCGGGCTGAGAAGGGCAGGTTGGTCGCTTCGTCAAATCGCAGCCGATACCCATAGGGATGTGTCCACGATGCAGCGCCTGTGGCGAAGATGGTTGGCGCAGGGACATGTGGCACGTGCGAGGGGTCCAGGCGCAGCCCGAGTGACGTCAGCACGCGAGGATCGGCGCATCCGCCGCCAAGCGGTGGCAGCCCCGCACGCCACGTCAACCGCCATTCTTCAGCATGTGCAAGACACCCTGGCTGTTCCAATATCGACCAGAACAATTTCCCGTCGATTGGTTGAAGGAGGCCTGCACTCCCGGCGTCCGCTCAGAAGACTACCATTGACTTCACAGCATAGACGTGCACGCCTGGCATGGTGCCGGGCTAGAGCGACTTGGATGAGGGAATGGCGGAACGTCGTGTTCTCCGATGAGTCACGCTTCTGTTCTGTCAGTGATAGTCACCGCAGACGCGTGTGGCGTCGGCGTGGAGAAAGGTCAAATCCGGCAGTAACTGTGGAGCGCCCTACCGCTAGACAACGCGGCATCATGGTTTGGGGCGGTATTGCGTATGATTCCACGTCACCTCTAGTGCGTATTCAAGGCACGTTAAATGCCCACCGCTACGTGCAGCATGTGCTGCGGCCGGTGGCACTCCCGTACCTTCAGGGGCTGCCCAATGCTCTGTTTCAGCAGGATAATGCCAGCCCACACACTGCTCGCATCTCCCAACAGGCTCTACGAGGTGTACAGATGCTTCCGTGGCCAGCGTACTCTCCGGATCTCTCACCAATCGAACACGTGTGGGATCTCATTGGACGCCGTTTGCAAACTCTGTCCCAGCCTCGTACGGACGACCAACTGTGGCAAATGGTTGACAGAGAATGGAGAACCATCCCTCAGGACACCACCCGCACTCTTATTGACTCTGTACCTCGCCGTGTTTCTGCGTGCATCGCCGCTCGCGGTGGTCCTACATCCTACTGAGTCGATGCCGTGCGCATTGTGTAACCTGCATATCGGTTAGAAATAAACATCAATTATTCGTCCGTGCCGTCTCTGTTTTTTCCCTAACTTTCATCCCTTTCGAACCACTCCTTCTTGGTGTTGCATTTGCTCTGTCAGTCAGTGTATTTATGTTATTAGTGGTCGTATTTTAAAGAAAATGGGTATGCAAAGTTGGGGAATAAATTGCTACAATCTAGGCTGTCAATAATTGTATTCACGCTGAGAAAAATTGTAGTTTAGGGGAAGGCCTAAAAATTAATTCTAAAATATTGTTGTCATTAGCAGTCCTATCTTGATGAAAATCGGTATGCAAAGTCAGGAAATAAGTAGCTGTAAATTATTTTATTCACGCTGAGCGAAATGGTAGTTTAGGAGAAGGCCTAAAATGTAATTCTCAAATAATTCTTATTAGAGGTGTAATCGATGAATGCTACATAACTAAGGTTGTATAGTATTAGATTTCCTATTATTCATGTCTTATACATTGTTACCGTACTGGCTATGATCACAAAGATATTCATGAATTTGGATTTTTGTTACTAAGCCCATATCAGCGCCGAGTAACGAGAAAATGGGTATACAGTATTTAATGAAAATCGGTATGTATAGTCGGAAAATAGGAAACTACAGTTTACGGCTTAAAATATTTTACAAATCCCAGAGTCGAAAGAAAACTATATGTGTAGGTCTACAATATAGAAAGCTCATAACATTGATCAACAATAACGTTACATTGACCATTGTTTGTCGTGATGTGCTTTGTCTTCTGTTGCCCCTCATCTCCGGTAGATAAGATTACTGCTGCGTACAAAGTATTTTTATTTGATTTACGTTGCACCGACATAGATAGGTTTTATGGCGACGATGGGATAGGAAAGGGCTAGGACTGCCTTAGGCCTTAATTAAGGTACAGGCCCAGCATTTCACTGGTGTGAAAGTGGGAAACCACGGAATACCATCTTCAGCGCTGCCGACAGTGGGGTTCGAATCCACTATCTCTTGGATGCAAGCTCACAGCTGCGCACCGCTAACCACACGGTCAACTCGCCCAGTCGTACAGAGTGTAACAGCCTGCCTGAATATTGATGGGAAGTAGCTGGGGAGTTAGATAACTTTCTTTTTTAGCATGCCATTCCCCTGGTTTATAAATTTTCTTATACTACTGGTACGTAACACACTGGATCATCATAGCATTCGGGCTATTCAATCCCTACTCTGAGGCACTGATTGGAATGAACAGTGTGCATAATTAGCGGAATAATGGCAGATGAGTGTTCATGGCAATCTGCGGCCTGGTCATCCCAGCTCTGGATCTTTGGACTATGAGATTGGCACCGCAATCTAACCGCAGCACTGTTCGTTAAAAGTGATAAAACGTGCGGCTTTCCATTTGATCGAGTATTTTATATTATAGCATTGCTTTTAATCGCTACATTCCTACTTACGTTTTTGTAATGACCTATGTTGATTTCAGTTAGGAAAACCACAAAGTCAGTCTTTCTGAGAATCCCGTAGCGAAGCACGGGTACATCAGCTAGTTCAAAAATAAATTACAGCAAAAGAAAATTGATACCAAAATATCACATTTCAGTTAGAAAATGACATATTCTTGACGTGTAGTGTACCTGAGATTGTATTATGCACAAATTTTGCTTATCATTTTTAACTTTTTCTCACATTTATTTTACAAAATGTGTAATTCAAACAATAACTTGATGTAGGCTAGTAACATTAAGTCAACTCAGTTTCGAACGAGCTCTCTTCCTGACGAGGTGTACTTCACTACGGGTAGTAACATACTTATTTGTTGTGCAGTTTGATATTTGTAGACTTTATTTCAATAGTTGTTATATCATTTTGTTCGTATATTTTTCTGGGTTGTAATCGAACAAATTATTATAACTGTGATTTCAGCATCGGTTGCAGTGTATAATTCTTCAGTTACTAAACAATGAAACAAATTTTAAGTACAAATAGCTGGGTGGTGTACGATTGGGTTGGTAATTCATCAGCTTAACCTTTAAACCAGGAAGGCAGTCAAATAAAACCTATTAAACATGATATTATAATAATTTTACAATAATGAATAATCCCTTTGTTCATATAATTTGACAATACTGTATATTGCATTAGTTCTAGTTGCTGTTATTGGATTTATTAGTTTTCGTAGATTTTACGTTTCATCTGAGGGGGCCCGATTTTTCATTTTGGCGGGCCCCATTCATATTCGTTTCGCCCCTGGGCAAACCCATTGGACTGTGATCGAGCAAGGGAGGTCTGGGGACCTAAGCCCCCAGGTTAGCGCCGCGAGGCTGCTTTAGGCCTATAGACATCAGTGCAATCTACACTTCACTGTGTCCAGTTTTAGAATTAACACACTTCGTTTTCGCCGGACCGAACGTAATGGTTCTATTTCTATAATTTCCGTCCCATGAATTACAGGAGTGACAACAGCGCAATCTATGCTTTACCGTGACGAGATTCGAAATTACTGTATGGCTAGCCCTGGAACATTCAAAAATGTTATTTTTTCTTGTTATTGATCATGACTGTGGCACGAACGGACTCTTCCATTGACTAAAGATTTGCCCAATGAATTGTCACTCCCATAATTCAAGACAGAGAGGAGTTGTTATTGTTATTAATTTCATATGCTTATTCTTTCCTTTCTTCCTCCCAACTACAACGATGATTAGTGTATCTGTAACATTGTCTCATCGCTTTAGGACTTTTTATACCGCCTAAGTTGGTCGTAACATCTCGCTGTCTTGAATTATGGGAGCGACGTTTCATTGGGCTAATCTTCAACCAATGACAGAGTCCATTCGGCTATTCGCGCGTCCGCCAGCCATGATTATTATGTTATTTATACTGGTGAGGGTTTCGTCAAGTTTTACTCTCCCTTGTATGTACCTTATGATTCGTTTCGGTGGGCATATCTATCAGGGATGTTGTATTTTTTTTAGGTATATTTTGGTCATTCGTGCATATCTGGTCCACAAGACTGCTTTGTAAATATCATTTGGGTATTTATCATCAAGGCTGTGTATCTTGGGACCTGATGATGTATGAGTATTGCTGGTAAGATCATTACTAGGGGGCGGATTTCTATGACAAGTCATATTTTTTCCCTTAACATTATATCTTATAGTCTTGTATTTTCAACACGTTTCGAAGTATGATAATCAAAATTAAACAGGTTTTATTGGGCATATTAATGCACATTTTGGTTTTCTTAAGTTTTATAGTATATTTTGAACAAAATAGCATTATAACGGCGTATTTTGGTAATTTTCATTTGAATGTTGTTTTATAAAAATCAGAATAAGCTCTAGAAATTATCTTTCAGGATAGACTGGAATATACTACTGAAGAACCATTCTAAAGTAGTGTATGGAATGTTTCTAACAGGTAGGAGCTATTGTTTGCTAGCTGGGTCAATTCCTGGAAACCGGGCTATTGTTTACACAGATGAAGAGGTAATTCTGCAGTTATTTTTCATTGTTCTTATCTCTCTCCTTCACCCTTCCCTCTTCCACCTTCAACACAATGAATGACGTTGGGCATTAGGGCGCTTCAGTAATTCAGTTCCTTTCAATATTGCCTAAAACGAAAGTCTCAATTTGTGTGAAGTTGCGAAGTTTTGTTCGTGAGTTCGGTGAAAATATATTCAGTACGGATGGAGTGATATTATTCTGTAAATTGTGTGAGGTAAAAGTTACTGCCCAAAAACGCTTCTCTGTGCAACAAGACTGTAATACTGTAAAACATAAGAATTGTGTAACTAGATATTCTGCACTCGAAAATACGCAACGTCTGCTATTCGAAACCCCGACATCAAGTTCACAGTGTTCACATTTTCACAAGATCTCTGCAAGATGATGGTTTCGTCTAATATTCCTTTAAAGAAACTTAACAACCGAAGCTTCAGACAGTTTCTTGAAAAGTATACAAAGCATCCTGTTCCCAACGAATCTACTCTCAGGAAGGACTATCTGACCCCTTATTATGAAGAGATGTTGGATATAATAAGGCGTGGCGTGGGAGACAGTAAGATATGGGTTTCAATAGACGACACCATAGATGTGGATGGAAGATATGTAGCAAATGTGATTGTTGGGACGCTGAAGGAAGACCGGCCTGGAGATACGTTCCTCCTGACATGTGAAGTGCTAGTGAAGACAAACCATTCCACCATTGCAGTTCTCTTCGACAATACACTGAATCTGTTGTGGCCAAACGGGACAAAGAGAGAGCACATTTTTCTATTTGTAACTGACGCTGCTCCGTATATGGTGAAGGCAGCCAAGAGACTTAAAATGCTATACCCGAAAATGATACATGTGACATGTTTTGCACAAGCCTTGCATAGGGCAGCTGAAGAATTTAGAAGTAGCTACCCTGAAGTTGATAAATTAATATCGAACTGTAAGAAAGTGTTTGTCAAAGCTCCACTTCGCGTTCAGAAATTTCAAGAAGAAGCACCTTCACTACCCCTACCTCCCAAGCCAGTTATAACGCGATTGTGGAGAAGATCGTGAAGTCTTTTGATCCTGCAGAATCGTCCTTCATAAAAACCACTCAAGATTTATTTTCAAGCGCTACATTAAAAGCGGACCTGGCTTACATAAAGTCCAATTTTAATTCTTTATCTGGAGCAATCACGCAACTGGAAGTTTCAGGTGCAAAACTAAGCGATGCACTAGATGTTGTAAAGTGTATTGAACAGGAATTAAAGCATGCGAAAGGATCAATAGTGTCTAGGGTGTGTAGAAAATTAGAAAATATACTGGAAAAAATAGCGGGCTTGTGTACCTGCGTGGAATAAGTGACATTCTTAGTGGAAACCCTTCATCTGCAGATTTCCAGGAATTTTCTCCAAGTGATTTAACTCTATTCAAGTACGCTCCTCTTACATCATGTGACGTCGAAAGAAGTTTTTCTCGCTACAAGACGGTACTTAGCGACAACAGGAGAGGATTCTCATTCAACAATCTTAAGATGCACGTGGTCATAATTTGCAACAATTCTGATAATGGAGACTAGATCAGCTATGAAAGTTTCATTCAAATAACATATGTTTTGTGTATAAATTAAAACATTGAATATTGAACAGTGAAAGTAACTTTAGTGTTTATGTCTTCCACAGAGTCCGTCCTTGCCTAGGAGTATGCAGTGTAACCTTAACGAGTTCATGAAAATTCATCACTTTAGTTGATTTTGGGTTAAAGATTTCGAAGAATTAAAAAATGTTTAAACTCTAAATTAATTGCAGCTTATAGCAATCGTAATAAAAGTGTTTCTATGAAACGTAGATGCTATTCATTAAGTCATATTTTGAATTTTATAGGTCTATTTTTATGTTTTTAGGTCATAAATGCATACAAATTTCATACATTTTTAGGTCATAAAAATCCTCCCCCTAATCATTACTATAGCTCTGATTACCCAACTTTCAACACATTCGCGTACGCGCGGAACGACTGTCGTTTGTTTACTTCTCGCTGCCTTCTCGCGAGTACGTAGTCTGGCGGGGTACAAGGCTGCCAACCTGTCCACTTAGGAACTAAACCCACAGATTAGAGCCGCGAAGCCTGAACCTACTTAGGACAAGACAATTGGTCTGCACTAGTTACGGTAGGGCCTGGACAAGATCATTGGTCTTTTATCACTATTATCTCCCTCGGTACCCAACTTTCAACGTATACACGTACGCGCGGAACGACTGCCGTTTGTTTACTTCTGTACTTTTATTCGGCCGTGGTTGGTAACGGAGTGTGATTATCAAGATTGGCGGGAATGACGTCACGTTTTACGTTGGCCAATAGGAATGCAGGTAGCTACTGCAGCAATGGAAAATGGCGTGTAATGCTCTTCATTAGGTTATAAAACTAAATGTACTTCTTGGGACGGGATAGTGGGTTCCTGGACAAAGCGATGCACACATATCTCCTCTGACACTCATTCCAAGGAAGACTTCATTGATTTGTGTTTCCTTATAATGTTACAAAACTTGGTTTATACGGTCTGAATTTTTGCCGAAGCAACTTATTAGCATGCCAGATATAGGTTGGGTTTCTTACGTACTTATTCGTAAAATAGAAACAAATGTTTATATAGATCAGTATGACCTATAAAGTTGTGTGTGCTGCCTGCTATATCTACAGGGGAAGAAATTGAACTTCACCATTTAATGGGGAAGTATCTTGACTACAGTGAAGTACATCACTTCATCTATGCAGAACGGTTACTATTTTATTTCTTTGGTTGAAGATACAAAAGCATAAAGTTATTGTTGTGAAGAAACATAATTGTTGCAAAAAATGTAGAATTTTACAAAGAGTTTTTCCTTTCTTTTTCTCCTGAAAACCGACAAAAATTAAGTTAGTACTCTTACAATCCTCAACCCTTCAAATGTTATTATGACTTTACTGCACCATATCTGAGAAGGATAACAATTGGCCCCAGGAAGGTCAAAACAGGAAAGATAAAGGCTGTAAGAGACAAAAAACGAAGTATACCACAAAATTGTTTTAAAAAACAATAGAAAGCGGGGGAATGGGATAATGGCTTAGGTACTGGTTTTCCATTTGGATGGCTGAATTTCGAATCCCGGTCGATTCCAGGTTGAGATTTTATAGCATCAGGACGGACGTTCGACCTTAATTCCCATCCAAAACTAAAACGACTCAAGGAGGCTCCAGTAGTCCATGAAATGCAGTGATTTAAAAAAGAAATATTTCATTGCGTAATTAGAATGCCTAATCCGTAACAGAAAATATCATGAGCTTTAATTCAGTGGGTGTTTTGTTGTTTTGTTAATAATAATAATAATAATAATAATAATAATAATAATAATAATAATAATAATAATAATAATAATAATAATAATAATAATAATGTTATTTGCTTTACGTCCCACTAACTAATTTTTTACGGTTTTCTGAGACGCCGAGGTGCCGGAATTTAGTCCCGGGCGTGTCAGTAATTCTACCGACATGAGGCTGACGTAATTGAGCACTTTCAAATACCACCGGACTGAGCCAGGATCGAAACTGCCAAGTTTAGGTCAGAAAGCCAGTACAGTAGTTAGTGGGACGTAAAAAAAGTAGTACCGGTATTAATTACTATTAGATACTACGTGATTTTTTAGTTGTCATTGCTAAACTTTATTCATTGATGCATGTGATAATGAATAGGTTGAGTGATGTAGTTGTAAAATTCAACCAGATTTGGCTGCACTGATCATAAAACAACTCTCTCAGCGTTATTAGTCACTTTTCTTCAAATAAGAACCACGACTGAAGAGATGAATACACGCTCACAAATTCATATAGAGGCGTGCGGCTGTGAGCTTGCATCTGGGAGATAGTAGGTTCGAATCCCACTATCGGCAGCCCTGAAGATGGTTTTCCGTGGTTTCCCATTTTTACACCAGGCTGTACCTTAATTAAGGCCACGGCCGATTCCTTCCAACTCCTAGGCCTTTCCTATCCCATTGTCGCCATAAGACCTATCTGTGTCGGTGCGACGTAAAGCCCCTAGCAAAAAAAAAAATCATATAGCTGACAAAAGTGGTAGTTAATGCACAAAAACTCTTTGAAGGACATCCTTAATCTCGATTTCTAGATTTTTTATGTTTTTTATTTGTTTACAATTTTGCTTTACGTCGCACAGACAAAGATAGGTCTTATAGCGACGATAGGATAGGAAAGAGCTATGAGTGTAAAGGTTTTTTTTTTTTTTTTTTTTTGCTAGTTGCTTTACGTCGCACCGACACAGATAGGTCTTATGGCGACGATGGGAGAGGAAAGGGCTAGGAGTGGAAAGGAAACGGCGTGGCCTTAATTAAGATACAGCCCCAGCAGTTGCCTGGTGTGAAAATGGGAAACCACGGAAAACCATCTTCAGGGCTGCCGACAGTGGGATTCGAACCTACTATCTCCCGAATACTGGATACTGGCAGCACTTAAGCGACTACAGCTATCGAACTCGGTTGAGTGTAAAGGAAGCGATCGTGGATTTAATTGAGGTGCAGCCCCAGTATTTGCTCGGTGTGAAAATGGGAAACCACGAGAAACCATTTTCAGGTCCGCGGAATGCAAGCTGATAGCTACGTGCCTTAACTGCACGGCCAACTCGCTCTGTGATTTCGAGAATACAGCTATTGAATGGCATATTGAAATTGAAACGGAGCGTCCAATTGAAGAATGAAATTAAAATACTCTAGACACGATGAAAAGAACACCTCCACACTCTTCAGTGTTGCGCTTCTATGTGGAGTCCTTTCATCATCCTTAAAGCTGTCGGTGCGTTAAGCCCTATATGGAGCTGCCAGAGGTACTTAGTGCCGACAAATTCTACTAACGTGACAAGCCGCCCTCGCATCACTCACCAAGGATATAAAACTAAGTAAAAATATCACTTTAGTAATACTGTAATATGAATGTGTTGCTCTGGTTGGAAGTTCCCATTTCGGAACTATGACGGATGAGATCATAGTGTTAGCATGTTGTTAGTAATAATTGAGTTTGATAGTGTGCGTGCAGACAACAGCGTAAAAACATTCACCATTTTAGCCAACTATCCCGATACCTTAAGTTTCGCTCCAGATTCGAATCCTGGTATGCATTATCCCCGATACTCACTACGGGGAATATCCTGGCATAAGACCCCCATTTCAAGCTGGAAGGCACCTACCTGAATTATACCTGTTAGTTACTCCTATTGCTTCAAAGTCAAAAGTCAAAGTCACCTCCGTACAGGCCTTGAAGGCCCTTGGAGAAGTGGAAGGTAGAGGCTTCCACCATTGTTAACCGCGGCACGTGATGGGGTAGAGTGGTTAGCTCTACGCCCGGCCGCCTTTGCCCCCAGGAATTAACCTGGTGCTCATTTTTGGTATAGGCTGAGTGAACCTCAGGGCCATATGCACCTCCGGAAGTGAAAATCTCGTTTCTTAAATTATTCGACTTCCTGACGGGGATTCAAACCCACGTCCTTCCGGGCGAACTTTGCACGCCTTTACCGCTTCGGCCAGGCGGTCCCTCCTATTGCTTCAGATCTCACAATAACACGGCTTATTAGACCAGAGACCGAATAGCGGAATAATTTAGGTTTAGACAGAATACCGGTATTACAAAATACCTGTGCGCATATATAACCGTAATTGTGTAAACTGTTATTATTACAGGTAAAATACGTCCAGTACAAAGATTACATTACTGGTAAAGACTGCGGGCAAATATAATCGTAAAGAGATATATTTTCGGCGATTGAATTCATACATTGCAATATATTACGAAGAGAGAGATTCCAGAGTAAATTTCACGAGCATAGGTCACACTAGTGAGCCTAGCCGTGCTGAGCTGAGTCGAAAACAAAACACTAAAAGTTTTAAAAATAACCTAAATATTAAAAAAGGAAAAAAAAATCGCCATTAAAGTACATACTTTCTCCTCGTTGTTCCAACTCACACAGCGTAGATACAGTAGAGCATAGATTCGCCCAAAGCATAGCACAGTAAGTCTACGATGTGTAGGAATTCAAGTATTATTATTAGTACCGGTATTATTATTATTATTATTATTATTATTATTATTATTATTATTATTATTATTATTATTTAATCTAATGTACAAACCTCCATAGCACGCAATCAATTGTTTATTTTGTGTCTAGATGTGTTTGATGTTCGTTGATATTCAAAATACCGGTATACGGGATTTGTTTTCTATCCATTTTAACTCACTCATCACACATCAGGTGCTACGACTGTACCCGACAATGCTTACTGACTGAAAGGTGAAATGAAATGATATTGGAGAGTGTTGCTGAAGTACCCTGAGAGAAAACTGCCCCGCCTCCACTTTGTCCAGCACAAATCTCACATGGAGTGACCGAGATTTGAACCACGGAACCCAACGGTGAGAGGCCGCCTGAGCCTCGGAGGCTCTGAATAGCATCTAATTGTTTTAAATTTCAATATGGTATGACCTTGGATCCTGGACGTGAATGGTTCTCGCCACCCCCTTCATGGTTCTCGTCTAGGTTAGTAGGTTTCATCTTACCTGGCAGGAGGCTGTCGTGCCTTAGGCCGGCCATACACGTTGCGGCGTACCGGAGAGGTTTACCTGTACAGTTGACCTGCGCAGGTCAACCGGAGCGTAGGTGGCACCTACGTTCGATGAACCTGCACAGGTGGCCAGACCTGTACAGACGAGCCAGGAAGAAACATCTGTGTGATTCACCCAAGACCTGCACAGGTTTCAGTTCAGTTGAAGCAGGACAAGCGCAGGAAGAGGGTCTTGCGTTCTGCTTATTTGTTTTTACAAAACCCCTCGGTTTGTTTTCTTTTGTAATTTATTTTGGGTTGCCGGTGATTTTTTGTTTTGTTTTGATAGAATACTATACTAATCATGTCAAACCGTAAGCGAACTCAAGTTTTAGAGGAGTTTATCGAGTTGTACAAATCTGAACCTTGTCTGTGGCATGTGAAGAGCAAGGAGTATCATAATCGTGCACTGAGATATGCCGCTTGTTATACAAAACTATTGACAAAGTTGAAGGAATCCGAGAGGCCAACTGATGGGCAAACCGTACCGTGTATGAGGTCGTCGCCTGTACAGTTTTACTGCTCAGGTCAACTGTACAGGTAAACCTCTCCGGTACGTCGCAACGTGTATGACGGGCCTTAGTGACCCCCGGGGAGTGGATGACCGTACAATGGGCGAGTCTTAGTTCATTCCATCAAGGTATACCAATCATGTCAGCGTTTTCCGGGCTTTTAGGCCGTAGTCCAGGAGCAAGTGAATGTCCCGACGTTTCACCGAAGACTGCGAATGAGAGCTTCGCTGCTATCGAAGTCAGTCGGAACCCTTGACAATGCCGAACGCAGTCTTCGTTGAAACGTCGGGACATTCACTCGCTCCTGGATCACGGCCTAAAAGCCCGGAAAACGCTGACATAATTTGTAACGCCGGCCGTGAAAGCTTCATTTGCTCCAAGGTATACCAAGATTAATAGAGAACAGTAAGGTTAGTCATTCCACGATACGAGCTGCCATTGGCTGTGACGTCACCATGGAACATCGCTCGTAGCCGCTGACGGTAGATTGATTGTATCAGCGCGCGGGTAATGTTTCACATTTTAATAACGTGGCGAAGTGTTATTTTAGAATTTTCGAACGTCATCAAGGTATACTATAGAAACAGATATTCTGTACAAGAGACAGTATAAAATCGTAGCGCTGCAATATAAGAGATACTTAGAAGTGCGCAATATTTTAGGTTTCGGGACTAACAAGGCTATAATATTTGTTATTCACTCTTACGTTTGTGAAGATGATGATGAAATGCATGGAATCTACACCGCACTGTGACTTACAGATAGAGTTTGTGTTATATCATAAACACTGTTCATTTGTTCAACACTTCGCGGTGAAAAGGTACAGGACACACTGCTATATGTAATCAGAATCACTTCGTCTTGGAACACTAACATCAAATGAATGGTTTGTCTTTCCCTCCGTTCATATAAGTCAAGGAGAGTATTCACTGGAAGGGATACGGTTCGAATCATAGTGAACAAAAGCGAGACAGCTACGAAACAAGTTCTTTTCCGAGTTCTGCGTAAAAGGCAAAGGTACCATGGCTTTGTACGTGAAGTTTGAAACAACAAATACAACGGTCACGAGCATTTCTTGACCTTGAAAAAATTTACTTTGTTGATATATGCCACATTCTCGCTTTTCGCTTATGGGCAGCCTCTACTGTTTTTTATTTATTTATTTATTTACTTATTTCTGTTTTGCGGCCAACCAACGCAGGATGTTTTCAAGACTTGCGGATGGACATCAGGGAAACGGCTTTTAAGGACGAACACTACGAGGCCTAGATTCACATTGTCTCTCTCTCTCTCTATACTAGTACCACATACTTTAAGAATATTTGCCCTACTTTCCTGGTAAGAATTAAATAGGAAATGTATTTGGGGAAACACTTCCCAATAATTTACATACCTCGGAATTTAACTATCAGAACAATTTAGGACATCGGTTACTCATACTGTGTGGAGTGTTTGTGTTGAAGACTTAAGAAATTGGACAATGGGGAAGAAAAAAGCGCTACATTTTGGCGTAGCGGGAACCTCAAAGTGACTCTTACTTTTGTACATGCAATGTGAAGTGTTTGAATACAAAGAACAAAAAAGGCATTTTATACTCAAACTTGAAATCTATTATGAGACCAGTGGCCCATGGCCCTGGTATTCCTATACCTAAGCCTCCTACAGACAGTAGTGATACAAATACAGCCAGTAACAGTGGATCATCAGCACATGGGGCCGACAACGCGTTTTTTCCTGAAACATTGAATGCGCCACAAGTATTAACACAAGCAGGGGCGGCTTTTTAGGTGAAGTGGGTGAAATGCTACTTCACCATTTATTTTTACCAGAATGATTCTTTTTAATTTATTTTTCTTATGACAGTTGTTGGTTTCACGGAAATAAAATGTTTTTTGTACGGCGTTTGGAGCACCAAGAGCTCGCATCACTTGATGAGAACCAGGGGAACTCTCGAAAGCACCGGCTGTCTGCCACAGTACGGCGCGTGAGATTGAGTGAAGACGAGAGATTCCGCAGCTGGCTCAACCTCCCAAGTGCTGCCTCATACCGCTTGGCCTTGGCGGTTGACATGACAACCGTGACGTCACCCGCGTACTTCCCTCGTATTGGAATGTGCAAGTGAAGTTGCGGGAAGATCGGAATGTTTCGTCTTCCCTGCGTCATCCTATGTGAAGTAAGTAGGAGTACATACGCATTGTGATTCATTCGCAGTGTTGTGCTATTTTATTTGAACATGTATCCTGTTTATGACATAGTGTGTATTTTATTAGAAACACCATTTTCACGATGGAGAAACGAAGATCAGAATGAAGTTCTACGTTTTGGTCACCCTGCTTAATCACTGCAAATTTGTGCTAAAAAAAGAAGTGAAACTTTCCGGTAAATCTTACACTCTTAGTTTCAAACGATCGTTGTTTAAGGAATTTCCATGGATGTGCTCCTCTCCAACTCTACAGAAGTTGTTTTGTTGGCCCTGCTTGCTTTTTAGCAATAAAAATAATGGTTGGAATAAAGAAGGATTTTCAGCCCTTTTGAACATAACACGTTCTTTACATAAGCACTCAGACTCTGCAGAACATATACAATGCCAGCTGGATTTGAAGACTTTGGAAAGAAACCAAAATACGACCTCTGATGCCCTGAAGGAAAATGCTAGACTGTATATTGTACAGCTCAATGAAAATGTACTTTTAAATAGGCTTTTCCTTCAGTTGGTAATTGATGCAGTGCTCTGTTTAAGTAAGCAAAAACTAGCTTTTCGTGGTCATGTCGAAACATTAAATTCAATAAATCGTGATAATTTTAAGGAATTGTTAACATTGCTGGTATCAAGGAGCTCTGCAGAAATTCAAAACCAGTATTTTAAGATAAAAAGTGTGTTTAGTGACGAATCAAAGAGTATTCAAAATGAGTTAATCGAGTGCATTTCAGAATACATCGATGAGTTCGTATAAACAGAATTGACGAGTGCTGATATTTTTTTCCTGTTCAGGTGGACGATACGACAGATATCACACAGGTGTCTCAGTTCTGTAATTGTGAGGTTTGTTAATGCTGACGGGGCTATAGTGGAACGTTTCTTAGGTTTCCATGATGTAAGTGCTGACAGATCCTCAGATGCTTTGTTTGCTTTATTGGACAAAATTTTGGGACCATTCGATTACGAGCATAAATTAGTAGGACAGTGTTACGATGGTGCTAGCGTGATGTCTGGCCATTTAAATGGACTCCAGAGAAAGATGAAAGAGAAAGCTCTTCTTGCAGTATTTGTACACTGTTTGGCGCACCGATTAAATTTGGTCTTACAACAGAGTTGTAAAATAATACGAAAGTCTCGTGTATTTTTTTCGTCAATTTCTGGAATACCATCCTTTTTCCGTCACTCGGCGAAGAGAACTTGCGCCATTTCTGCTATTTCGGGGCCACGAATTCAAATCGTGACTCCTGTCCGCTGGAGCTCGAACTCAAAATTATTGAGTGTAATTGTGGATGACTGGGAAAAGCTGAAAGAAGTTTTCGAAAATATAGTTACCAGTGAACAGTCCGGTGACAAATGTATTCTACTTGCCAGAGGCTTTCTTCACGACATGAACAGTTTTGAATTCACTTTTCTGGCAGTAGGGTTTCATGACAATTTTTAACTGATATTCTTTGATATTTTGCAGAAGAAGTCATTGGATGTGAACTACTGTATATCAAAAGAACAACATGTGATCTAAGAAACAAGAGGACCGATGAGCATTTTCTAATTATATTTGAAAAGGCCGGCAAAATGACGGATATGCGCCAAACCCGAGAGTGTAGCACCCTGACTCAGAATGAATGTGTTCAGATGTATCGAGTTTTATATTTTGAAATGTTGGATAACATTTTGATGGAAATTGATGAGAGATTTCGCGATTGTGAAAAAATTAAATTTGTTTGCTTAGCGAATAACACAAAATTTGAAGAATACAACACGTGTTTTACTTCTAGCGCTCTTTAAAACGTGCAAAATATCTTTGGATCTGTGTTTCCCAAGATGCATCGCTTAAGAAACGAAGTCTCTGTTTTGTATGCCGATGAAGACTACAGACATGTTTCTACTGAAAAGATGTTCCAAATGCTTCACGAAGATAAAGACATTTTTACGGACGCTTATAAATTGTTCTCCCTTATTCTGTCCATCTCTTCTACTACTGCGTCAGTGGAAAGAAGCTTCTCTTGCCTAAAGCGTATTAAACATACCTTAGAAATGGAATTTCAGAAGAGAGACTTTCTTATTTGGGAAATATTGCTATTCAGAAAGAACTACTTCTGCAGTTAATGAACAAACAACCATTCTATAAAGACATTACCGACAATTTTGCAGCTTTAAAGGACCGGAGGATCGACTTGATGTACAAAAAATAGGTGAGTTCAATTATTAAGAAAAACAATACCGAGCTCGATAGCTGCAGTCGCTTAAGTGTGGCCAGTATCCAGTATTCGGGAGATAGTGGGTTCGAACCCCACTGTCAGCAGCCCTGATGATGGTTTTCCGTGGTTTACCATTTTCACACCAGGCAAATTCTGGGGCTGTACCTTAATTAAGGCCACGGCCGCTTCCTTCCCACTCCTAGCCCTTTCCTTCCCCATCGTCTCCATAAGACCTATCTGTGTCGGTGCGACGTAAAGCAACTTGCAAAAAAAACAATTAATGTAAATATATATTTTCTTTACTACTATAACTTGTTCGGTTTCTAGCGTCAATAAACAGCTGTGCGTCGTAAATGAAAACACGACAAAATGTCCAGCTCTTCCCGAGAGTGCAACGCTTCCATAATTGTTAGTCTCCCGGTCAGATCTTATCTCTACTTTGCATTGTAGAGCCATCGGTAGAGCAAAGGCAGCCACATGTTTGCCGCGCTGTGACGTTACACAGCGCTGCGGTCTTTATACATTTTTGGTCACGTGTTGGACCCTCCGCCAGTCACAGGTGCGAGGTGCGAGTACAAAACAACCAAAAACAACACGTAGTTCCTAAATCTGTCGCTCGAAACCGAACGCGCTATAGCTTTTCACCATAGTTTACAGCCACGAGCCGCCACTGAACACAATGCTATCTAAATATAAGGATTTAAATCTTCCCATGGATGCAGTTCAGCTGTTAGGTTCCAGACTACAGGAAAACAACTTACTTGCTGCTGGTCCGTCAGTGGCTTTCTGCAGGATCAGAGAAAAAGAGATTTTGCAATACTTCAGTGAAGAAAAAATTCTGGCCTACTGGAATAACATTCAAGATCTAAAAATAAACTGGGTGTTGTGAAATGCAATCTAAACGTCTGATCCCAGTAAAAGAAGTCTGAATGGCGTGCTGCTTCATAATGGCATGCTCTGTCTTCAGTTCTAATAGAACACTCAGTGCAACTGAAGGAGAAGTATGAAAATCTTACGAAAATCTAAAGCATGTTTTGGAGAAAATGAAATATGATGATCATCAGTGGTTGATGTGTGGAGATTTGAAAGTTACCTGCATATTAGGCCAAAAACAGGGATTTACAAAAATCCATGTTATTTGTGCGATGGGATAGTCGGGTGAGAGACAAACATTGGAAACAAAGACAATTGCCCAGAAAATCATTTAACACCAGGTAGTAAGAACATAATAACGGGTAATATATTTGGATACTAAGAAAATTCTTTTGCCACCTCATCATATAAACAATGAAACAATTTGTAAAGCACTTGAATATTTTAAATATCTGGCCAACAAATGTCCTGCTCTTTCGGGTGCAAAAATAAGAGAACTGTTTGTTGGCAATTTGGAAAATGAAATGACTCATATAGAGAAAGATGCTTCCAATGCGTTTAAATTATAAGTTGTTGCAAATTTTCTAGGAAATAATAAACATGCCGATTCTGTTAAATTTGTGCATTCGGAACTTCGGGATGCAATTAAATTACACTTTCTCTTTTAACATTTGGAATATTTCCTGACAACCTGAGGGCATTCAGTGAAGAGCAAACGGAGACACACAATTCCGTTCCTTAAATCTGCATTAGTATTTATATTGAAACGAAGAATTACGACACATCCAACTTTTATGTCTAAATTGTGAGATTGCATGCCTAAAGGATGAAGAGAGTTAAGCAGTTAACATGATAATATACAGATTCATTAACGGAGTCAGTGCTAGTGTACGTTGTTTTATCACCTTTCAAAATGTTTAGAATCTGTTGATTGATATCGTTAACTTGTTATGTCACTTTCACACAAAAAAAATTTCATTTGGATACGAAGAAAAAGCAACAAAATATTGTAAAATATTTTTCAAATCTGATTTTGTGAAACCTCAATAATGTCATTTCAGCCTATTTCTCCATTACCGAGTATTAGAATTTATTAAATATATCTTGATATTTACAACTTTTCCATTTAAACTTAATTTTAAAATGTTACTTTTGGGCCATACAGTCAAATATTTTTTAAATTGACTGAACAGGGATCGAGAAAATTCTATATATAAGTGCCAGCACCTCCTCTTCTAGGTTTTGTACTTTCTCTCTTAGCAACCCTATTTCTTTCTCGTTACTACCCGCTTTGGTCATAGTTTCTTCTGCTCTTTCTTGTAATCATTGCTTCATGTTCCCTAACTCCTTCGATTGGTCTTTTATCATTTCTTTGATCTGGTGCCATGGGCAGGTTACTTCTATGACATCCTTCGCTATCTTCTTAATCGCTTCCAAGTCTTTTCAGCTGAATTTGCCACTGATATTCGGGCCGGAGTTTAATTCCAACCCCCACCCCCAATGACCGGAAGCACAGCTATCACCGCTGCCACCAAAACCACCTCTTCCATCTTTCCCAGATCTTCCTTCGTCTCCAAACATTTCGTTGAATTCTTCCTCAGCCTCCACTGGCACCTCACAATCGCAAAACACAAGCAAAAACATCATAATAGTGCCACCAACGAGCACAGATAAAACCCGTCACCAAAGTCCTGCCAGAGGTGAAAGCCAACGGACAAGCATTGGCATCATAGTGCTTAGGCCAAAATATTACAGACTGGTTACTGTCTATCAATCTACGACGTTTGAAGTAAATTCAAGAATTCCGTATAATGATTTGGGTGTAATGAGATGTTGTAAAGAGTTACAATCAAAAGGAAAAAGATCAGAAATTAACATATAAATGATAGGACATTGGAAATAACAAATTAGCTGCAGTCTTCAATCAATCAATCAATCAATCATCAATCAATCAATCAATCAACACTGATCTGCATTTAGGGCCAGAATCCAAAATATCCACTATAACTTACTGGAATACTACAAGTTGAGCTTCAGTGCAATAACCTTTCCTAAAACCGAATTGCCTTCTATCGAACCAGTTATTAATTTCGCAAACATGTCTAATGTAATCAGAAAGAATGCCTTCCCAAAACTTACATGCAACGCATGTCAAAATTACTGGCCTGTAATTTTCAGCTTTATGTCTATCACCCTTTCCTTTATGTGCAGGGGCTACTACAGCAACTCTCCATTAATTTGGTATAGCTCCTTCAACCAAACAATAATCAAAATAAGTACTTCAGATATGGTACTATATCCCTACCCATTACCTTTAGTATATCCCCAGAAATCTTATCAATTCCAGCCGCTTTTCTAGTTTTCAACTTTTGCACCTTATTGTAAATATCATTGTTATCATATGTAAATTTTAATACTTCTTTAACATTAGTCACTTCCTCTATCTGGTCATTTATCTTGTAACCGACAATCTTTACATACTGCTGACTGAAAACTTCTGCCTTTTGATGATCCTCACATACACACTCTCCTTGTTCATTAATTATTCCTGGAATGTCCTTCTTGGAACCTGTTTCTGCCTTAAAATATCTATAGATACCCTTCCATTTTTCACTAAAATTTGTATGACTGCCAGTTATGCTTACCATCATATTATCCTTAGCTGCCTTCTTTGCTAGATTCAATTTCCTAGTAAGTTCCTTCACTTTCTCCTTACTTCCACAGCCATTTCTAACTCTATTTCTTTCCAAACTGCACCTCCTTCTTACTCTTTATTTCTCTATTATAATAAGGTGGGTCTTTACCATTCCTTACAACATTTCAAGGAACAAACACTTAAACACTTTAAACACTTCAAATGCCAGTGCCAGTGCTGGTACTTATATATAGAATTTTCTCGATCCCTGTTCAGTCAATTTAAAAAATATTCCACTGTATGGCCCAAAAGTAACATTTTTAAATTAAGTTTAAATGGAAAAGTTGTAGATATCAAGATATATTGAATGAATTCATTATAGATATCAAAATATATTGAATAAATTCTAATACTCGGTAATGGAGAAATAGGCTGAAATAACATTATTGAGGTTTCACAAAATCAGATTAGAAAAATATTTTACAATATTTTGTTGCTTTTTCTTCGTATCCAAATGAGATTTTTTGTGTGTGAAAGTGGCATAACAAGTTAAAGACATCGATCAATAGATTCTAAACATTTTGAAAGGTGATAAAACAACGTACACTAGCATTGACTCCGTTAATGTATCTGTATATTATCACGTTGACTGCTTAACTCTCTTCATCCTTTAGGCATGCAATCTTACAATTTAAACATAAAAGTTGGATGTGTCGTAATTCTTCGTTTCAATCTAAATACTAATGCTGATTTAAGGAACGGAACGAAATTGACTCTGGTGAAGCTTGACAATAATATTGTTTATGAAGAAATTCTAAAGGACTCAGCTTCAGGAAGAAGGTGTTTTATTTCAAGAATAGATTTGGCAATCCTGACATACGAGTACTATTCGCTCTCACAGGCAAATTTCTCTAAATTCAGCCTTCTGTTACAATCAACAAGTCACAGGGATAAAATAGTTTTAACAATGGTAGAGTGTCCGACACATGATTCTAAGTTCACATATTCAGTCCTGGCTGAGACAGTAGATTTTTGAGGGACGATCAAAACTTTTGGCATTCCATGTCATTGTTTTTGGCATGTTAAAGATCTCTGGTGGCGCACTTGCTGTCACTCGACAAAAATCAACATAGTAGTAACCGTTCCAGTAGAATTCTACTTTCGTTGTTAGATAGCAGCACAAAATTGGAATGCCAAAATTGGTAGACAGGTCGCGTATATGGCACCATGTCAGAAAACGTGCACCAAAGTAGCAGAGGCCATACGATTATTATTATTATTATTATTATTATTATTAGAACAAACTTTACCTACAAATGGGATAAATCTCTCCACAGCAGTGTTCAGCCATGGACAACTACTGTATACACAACTTTCTCCAGAGTTAGCAGATCTACATATAAACGTCGAAGTAAATTTCCCATCTACAACTACAGACATTATTGTTCATAAGATTTAATTATACTTGTTGTGATTCTATAAAATGGCATACATGTAACATGGGACGTGTAACCTTTATTCCTGAGAGATATTAACATGTTCATTTCAAATACACTGACTGACAGAGCAAATGCAACACCAAGAAGGAGTGGTTCGAAAGGGATGAAAGTTGGGGAAAAAACAGAGACGGCACGGACGAATAATTGATGTTTATTTCAAACCGATATGCAGGTTACACAATGCGCACGGCATCGACTCAGTAGGATGTAGGACCACCGCGAGCGGCGATGCACGCAGAAACACGTCGAGGTACAGAGTCAATAAGAGTGCGGATGGTGTCCTGAGGGATGGTTCTCCATTCTCTGTCAACCATTTGCCACAGTTGGTCGTCCGTACGAGGCTGTTGCAGAGTTTGCAAACGGCGTCCAATGAGATCCCACACGTGTTCGATTGGTGAGAGATCCGGAGAGTACGCTGGCCACGGAAGCATCTGTACACCTCGTAGAGCCTGTTGGGAGATGCGAGCAGTGTGTGGGCGGGCATTATCCTGCTGAAACAGAGCATTGGGCAGCCCCTGAAGGTACGGGAGTGCCACCGGCCGCAGCACATGCTGCACGTAGCGGTGGGCATTTAACGTGCCTTGAATACGCACTAGAGGTGACGTGGAATCATACGCAATAGCGCCCCAAACCATGATGCCGCGTTGTCTAGCGGTAGGGCGCTCCACAGTTACTGCCGGATTTGACCTTTCTCCACGCCGACGCCACACTCGTCTGCGGTGACTATCACTGACAGAACAGAAGCGTGACTCATCGGAGAACACGACGTTCCGCCATTCCCTCATCCAAGTCGCTCTAGCCCGGCACCATGCCAGACGTGCACGTCTATACTGTGGAGTCAATGGTAGTCTTCTGAGCGGACGCCGGGAGTGCAGGCCTCCTTCAACCAATCGACGGGAAATTGTTCTGGTCGATATTGGAACAGCCAGGGTGTCGTGCACATGCTGAAGAATGGCGGTTGACGTGGCGTGCGGGGCTGCCACCGCTTGGCGGCGGATGCGCCGATCCTCGCGTGCTGACGTCACTCGGGCTGCGCCTGGACCCCTCGCACGTGCCACATGTCCCTGCGCCAACCATCTTCGCCACAGGCGCTGCACCGTGGACACATCCCTATGGGTATCGGCTGCGATTTGACGAAGTGACCAACCTGCCCTTCTCAGCCCGATCACCATACCCCTCGTAAAGTCGTCTGTCTGCTGGAAATGCCTCCGTTGACGGCGGCCTGGCATTCTTAGCTATACACGTGTCCTGTGGCACACGACAACACGTTCTACAATGACTGTCGGCTGAGAAATCACGGTACGAAGTGGGCCATTCGCCAACGCCGTGTCCCATTTATCGTTCGCTACGTGCGCAGCACAGCGGCGCATTTCACATCATGAGCATACCTCAGTGACGTCAGTCTACCCTGCAATTAGCATAAAGTTCTGACCACTCCTTCTTGGTGTTGCATTTGCTCTGTCAGTCAGTGTATTCTATTACATTTCACGTACTAATTTCGACTGACGAGAACAGGATTACTACTAGTCATTTAATATTCTGTTGAAAGCGTTTTTTAATTATAATGAATGTTTATAATAAAAGCATGCATTTGTGCAAGTTTTTCACGTCTAGCTATAAGAAAATCTTACAGACTATCACCAGAGGCAATTACGCGAACTGCTATTATCGGTGGTGTGTGGAAAAGTTACTCTCCGGATAAGAGCTGTGAGAGAAATAGGAAAACACGAAAAAAGAAAAAAAAAAAAGGAATTTAACGACATGAGGGAACAAATTCAGGAAATGAAGTTTCCGTTCCTTTAACCACTTAATGAAGAGGACTTTGGTGATTGGAGTGGCGCAGCTGCTGGGCCGCGCAAGTTAGTTAACACCAAAGTGTCACCTGTCGTCTGCAGATTTCGTGTGTTCGCTGAAGTACCCTTGGGTGCGAAGGGACAGTTTATGGACTACTTTATTTCCCTAATTAAATTTCAGTTAGGAATTTAAGTCTAGAATTTGTCTAGCGATACTCAATTCATCCTCGGATATGCTGGTTGAATTGCTCTCCAACATAGTTCAGAGGAGATTATTCATTATCTAATTCGAATTCGTATTTTACTGTACAAAATTATATTCTTGGCCTCACTAGAATATTCGTTGCATAAGGACTTCATATTTAGATTATTTTGATACAACAGTCATGTTAATTAACTGCCGATGTAGGTCATGAAGATTTATTAATAATTATTACTAGCAAAGAAAGCGAAATTCCACTGAACGGTTTCTGTGTTAATTTAATTTTGTCGGATGACGCTGACTACGCCACCAGAATTCTTTAACATAAAGTACCTAGATTTTTGACCTACCTCAGCCGTGACTTAGCCCGCGAACTTGGGTTCGCGAATGGTCCATTTTACCACTGCTACACTAATAATCAGAGGAACGGCCTATTCATCTTGAATTTGCAGGAGAGTTATATGTTGCATAATGTCATTCTATCGTTAGTCGCATGACGTTCATTTGCTAGCGAACTAGTGTTTAGTGTGCCTTCTGATATGGTCTAAAACAAATTTGTTACTTTCATTGACCTAAGTCTCGTCCTTGGTTTTAACAATATGAAAATGACTCATGTATGAGCGACGCTTGTAATGTCATTCGTTATGCAGCCAGTCCCAGCTATGAACGGTGTGGAAATGTTCTTCATAGGGTCGTTTGATGCGTGCAATGCTTGGCAGACTGACATGTGATAGCAACTTCTGGCTTGGGAAGAAAGCAAGGAAAATATACCGCACTCCTCATTTCCCTAGTACACCTCTTCAGAGTTACGAACTATGGCAGTTGATGGCGGAGCTACTGAGCTTCCAAACAACCTTCGGGATGAAAATAAATAAATAAATAAATAAATAAATAAATAAATAAATAAATAAATAAATACAGTCGTATGTCATGGAAACATGCAAGGGAAAAACTCAAGAAATAGATCAGCGCGCCAGAATTTGGACCTCAGTTATTCGATCGGTGAAGATTCCTAGTACTTTCTTAGAGCTGACAAACATTCACCTAATAAAGTAACAGTAGTTACGTGGAATTAGTTACCTCTTCACACTCGCGTTTTTAACGTGATCAAATTTTGCTACACCAGAAAGTTAAAATGGACTATGAGAACCCTCTCATCCATGTATTAAAATGTTCTCACTACTTATCCCCCTTCTCCTTTATACCTACTACAAATATAAATCTCCCTTAATTTTAACCCAGCAGTTCTATTTTCGTCCGCCTCTGTGGTGTAGTGGTTAGCGTGATTAGCTGCCACCCTCGGAGGTCCGGGTTCGATTCCCGGCTCTGCCACGAAATTTGAAAAGTAGTATGAGGGCTGGAACGGGGTCCACTCAGCCTCGGGAGGTCAACTGAGTAGAGGTGGGTTCGATTCCCACCTCAGCCATCCTCGAAGTGGTTTTCCGTGGTTTCCCACTTCTCCTCCAGGCGAATGCCGGAATGGTACCTAACTTAAGGCCACGGCCGCTTCCTTCCCTCTTCCTTGCCTATCCCTTCCAATCTTCCCATCCCTCCACAAGGCCCCTGTTCAGCATAGCAGGTGAGGCCGCCTGGGCGAGGTACTGGTCATACTCCCCAGTTGTATCCCCCGACCAAGAGTCTGAAGCTCCAGGACACTGCCCTTGAGGCGGTAGAGGTGGGATCCCTCGCTAAGTCCGAGGGAAAAACCGACCTTGGAGGGTAAACAGATGATGATGATGATGACAAATATTAATCTCCCTTAATTTTAACCCAGCAGTTCTATTTTCTGAACATTTTAAAACTCTAGAAAATTACTCCCTATCTTAAAACTCGCATGCCTGCCTTATAACCGGGTCTCCCTTTAGGATGGGTGCATAAAATACATCCACGGCATTCCTTGCCTGCCGAAAGGCGACTGAATGTTAAGGGCTCTCAACTTGGAACCGTGGATTAGCTACCACAGGCCCCTTAATCGATTGTAGCATTATTTTCACTTATTTTTGCCGATCTCCTCACTTTAATAATAATAATAATAATAATAATAATAATAATAATAATAATAATAATAATAATAATAATAATAATTGTTCCGGGGTATCTGTGGAACGCAGAGAGGTGAAAGATGGTGTGGGCTTAAATGGGTCTAACTACGATATCAAAAATTAATTTAAAACTTTAAATCATGGTTATATTTCTTTTAGAATCCCAAACTTAACCAACAATATTTTCAGGTACTGGTAATCAGGTACAAAATAGCAATAGAGATACAAAATAGAGAACCCAAGGATAGGTAGTTTACAAGTTTTGAGCTTCAGGCTCCAAATTTACAAGTTTCCTCATGTGGAATTTAGATAGATAAGTATAGAAATCTCCCAACATAACATTTAAGAGCACGTTACTCCAGCGGTTACAAAAACAGCCTTCCAAAGGCACCCTCCAAGGTAGGTAGAGTATATTAGGTAGGCCATTCCCGCACACAGCGCTCTCATTGGTTGATCGCGCGTGACGTAGCCGGGAGGGCTAGAAGCGCGCGCCTGCAATGCCTGCATACAGCATAAACCTCGATAATTAGGTAAAATAAGTTCAATTTCTTATAAATAATTAAAAGGTTAGCATTATTATAATAAAGTGGTACTTAACATACCACCTGCAATCATTGATATAATACTGTTGATAGAAAAATAGAAGAAACTCTGAGTAATTACATCTTAAAAGCCGGCTGTAAGAATAATGCATACATAGAAACACTGGAATAGTTATAGGTTGAATTGTATTTAAAACTCACATTTTGATGACTTAGGAAGTTGTTAAAGAAGCTGAAGCTGTCCACAGTCGACTTTTTTTGCTGAATACTTCTTCATAGCATCTATATGATGTTTTTTGTTGAGGTGACGTATTCTAAAAAAATCCTAGTTCTGAGACGTACAGTGATATAATATTCTCGTCAAGTTATGGAAATTTTGATTTAATTATAGATATCAAAGTCTGCATTACTCTTTCACATTTACAAATATAAATCCCGTGAAAACTTCCAAACAGTACCTCAAACTGGATAACTTTTTGATACCATTCTTCGGTTGGACGTGTAAGGCCTCCTTTTGAAATGACTGATAACCAGTCGTGAGGCACTTCCTGTGGCAAGGGAAACATTTCACCTTTATCACCCAAGCTGTCATCAACAGAGCGACATTTGAATGCCAAGTAGCCTGCAATGTATTTAATTGCATCCTGGTTTACGTCTTCAGTTTCGAAGTCCTGGTTCAAGTCTTCCATCCTTAACAACTCCAACGTTTCTTCCTGTTCATCTACGACTACAGGTGTTAACGGCCCCTCAAAAACATCTATACATAGTTCATTGCTTACGAAGCTCAAGAAATCTTCCTCATTATCAGCATCAGGATGAAAGATACCCGTATCACTCGGCGATGAATTATTTTCAGCTTCCACTGACACACTACAGGAGAGAGGAATTTCATTACTCCCTGTGAGTAATATAAGTCGTATTCTGTTACGAACTTCAAAAGGGGACGGATTGCTATAAAAAAACTCCTAGGCCACGGACACCTGAAAAAAATTCTCCAAGCAGTCTTGGTTTAACCTGGCAGTTAAAATATATGACATGTTTGCATGTTTCATGTCTTCAAAAAGTCATAAGAGAGAGTTTATAGATATTATGAACCCCTTCTGAAAGGGAAGTAAAGTTTTCCGTTTACCAAATTTCACTTGTGTAATCACCTCCAGAAAGCGCTTCAGAGTATTTTCCTGGCTCCTTAAGTTTAAGCCGTCGGGCGAGTTGGCCGTGCGCGTAGAGGCGCGCGGCTGTGAGCTTGCATCCGGGAGATAGTAGGTTCGAATCCCACTATCGGCAGCCCTGAAGATGGTTTTCCGTGGTTTCCCATTTTCACACCAGGCAAATGCTGGGGCTGTACCTTAATTAAGGCCACGGCCGCTTCCTTCCAACTCCTAGGCCTTTCCTATCCCATCGACGCCATAAGACCTATCTGTGTCGGTGCAACGTAAAGCCCCTAGCCAAAAAAGAAAGTTTAAGCCGTATCCACTCCTAAGGGGTTTTTTTCATCTTTAGGTGCCCTGGAGTTCAACACGTCGAAGGTGTCATTGACTAGCTCGATGAAGTTGCTTTCAGCGTCCTTGTTTAAAGTATACCGCACTGCCAGAGCTGTGCGCCTGGAAAATAACTGCGCAGCCATTCTCACATTCTGTCGGGATCTGCCTGTTACACTCAGATGAGCTTCATTAATATGATGTGTAGTTGATAGGTCCCCTGTTTGAGTTTGTAGTAGGTGTTCTATTGCCTTCTTCTGAAATTCTGAACCATCAGCTAACGTCAAACCTTCATCTAAAAGGTGGTTTCTCAATAATTTCAATAGGTGGGGTACATCACAGAACACTCACACCTTTTATCATCCACTGGATCGGTAAAAAACTCTTGTCCTTGTGTACGTTTAGTTCCTTCCACACTTTGGCATTTTTGCCCCCCATGTCACAAGTCACTGCGACAATATGAATGTCACAAGCCTCAAGTTTACTAATTATGTTTCTTAACAACTCTGACGTCATTGTCACGTCGAAATCATAAAAAATGGGTTGCTTCCATGCAGCAAAGAGCCCTCGAACCATCGCTACCTGGACGTTGCTGTGAGGCCCTAGTATGCGGTCATCAGATGAATCGTATGAAATACGTCCGTCTACATTCATTTCATCAAAAGTCAAAACCGCGATTTTTCAGACTCCTTGTAATTTACTGCTCTGGCTTTCAACAGATATAGCACCTCTGTTAAAATTCCGGGCCTGCATTTAAAGCGCCGAATCCATTTTTGTAAGGTTGACCGACATGGTAAAGGAATGTTCCGGTTCCTCAAATAATCATAGGCTTTTCTGGAAAGCGATCTCAAAGACAAAGCATTTGCTATGTCCTCCGAGGACCATTTCACTCGCTTATTGCCTCTCAAGAGACATCGAATCTGCCCTGGAGTATAACATTTGGACAGAATCTTAACTACTTCCTCTCTGTGTGCACTCTTCTTCACTTTCGGCGGAGACGGTTGTTGTCTTTTTGAGACTAGATACCTAGGTCCCTTGACCTTCTTTAGAGCAGCCTCCGTTCGTCTTAAAATCGCGTTTGCCTTTTCCAAAATCTCCACCCGCTTACGGAGTTTTAAGATCTCCTCATTTTGAAGCGATTCAGTGTTAGTCGCCTGGTCAACTTTCCTTTTCTTTGGTGACAAAGTCTCTAATGTTGACCGCGCCCGCTTCTTCACGCTCCTAACTTCATGACGCAAATCTCTATCACTGGAAATCTGTAAAATGAAGATAAAACTTTCTGAGCGATCACGTTTTAAACATATATAAAATCGAAACTACGATCGTTAAGTAAAATAAGCCTAACTACGTTCGAAGTATATGAATAGTTGTAAGTTAATATACTGTTGTAACTCGGTGTTCTCGCATAAAACGTTCTGCTGGAAAACAACAGAACAAAGTAAAAAGATTCAAAAATTGTTCTAGTACCAGGAATCGAACCGAAGCCTTCTAAACAAAAGTCAACTACCCTAGCCAGTATACAATACCGTAGCACGACAGAATTAGTTTATTCATACTTCCACGTAGCTGGTCAAATTTATTACGATTTATTAAATATTGTATTTATTAAATAAATTAATGTATTATTAAATATTAAATATTAAATATTGTATGAAAAGTTGTAGACAGATAGGCCTACCTGCTCTGCTGTTTCGCTGGGAACGGTGCTGGTGGTTGAACACGAAGCTTTATCGCCATGCCTATTTGCAATGGACAGAGACGGAACAGCATCTGTCCGCAAGATTTTTCTCTGCGGTAATCCCAGTAGTTCATTTCTCAAATCTCGTTCATAATCCTTTTGACGAAAATGTATGGAACATACTCTGGCATTATCAGGATTAAATTTGTCACTTCGCTTACAGCGCAACATCCACACTCGCCTAATCTCCTCACGTTTTGGAAATCTGTGGTACAAGACACCAGATGTTTTCGATCCCCAATTAGTACATTGTGCCATAGCACAATTAATTTTATATTTAGAAACGTTATTCATCTTTAACACAACAATCAACACAACACGGAAAATGTTACAAGACTGCGTGCAGCAAAATAGATATATACTGAAAGCAAGTTCCTTATCGTTCACCGCAACAGCTGCCGACAGGTGACCTCCACGTGACGTCAGCATGAGGCGATGCTACGCTGGAAGCAAAGCGCGGGAGTCGGGAATGAGCCCCCCTGGGCACCCTCAATATTACAGCAATCACAGAAAAGAGCTTACATGCTCTCCAACATTAACCAAGGAGACTGCGCTCCCAATTTCTTACAAAATCTTACGAATTTCTGACCTCTCTAGGCCCAACTTGCAATTTTACAATTTAGTACATAGGGAGTAACTAGTACCCAACCTACTGGGCCTTCGTGGAAAAAGAACAGGTTAAATTACTGACCCGAACACAAAATGAATGGAGGCGTACACTTGCACTCCTAGAAAATTAAGTATAAAATCCTAATTGGGCTCTCGGCCCGATGATACAGGGGCTAATCCCAAGCTACTGAGGTGACTCGAATGAACCAAACGAAACCAAACCCCATGGCACTACAGCCCTTGAAGGGCCTTGGCCTACCAAGCGACCGCTGCTCAGCCCGAAAGCCTGCAGATTACGAGGTGTCGTGTGGTCAGCACGACGAATCCTCTCGGCCGTTTTTCTTGGCTTTCTAGACCGGGGTCGCTATCTCACCGTCAGATAGCTCCTCAATTCTAATCACGTAGGCTGAGTGGACCTCGAACCAGCCCTCAGGTCCAGGTAAAAATCCCTGACCTAACCGGGAATCGAACCCGGGGCCTCCGGGTAAGAGGCAGGCACACTACCCCTACACCTCGGGGCCGGCAAGACTCGAATGAAGGTTAATTT
This sequence comes from Anabrus simplex, assembly GCF_040414725.1. Taxonomy (NCBI): domain Eukaryota; kingdom Metazoa; phylum Arthropoda; class Insecta; order Orthoptera; family Tettigoniidae; genus Anabrus; species Anabrus simplex. The sequence goes on along the minus strand of NC_090265.1, from coordinate 1,124,103,781 downwards.
AATGCTTTACGGAAAAGAGAAACGGTTACAAAATCGTAGTCACCTCACGATAAATTGAAGGGGAACTCGAGAGGGTAACACATTCTCTATCCCCGATTTACAGTTAAAGACTTTTATGAAGTTTACATTAGAAATGAAGACTATTACATTTCAGAATGAGATGGTTACATAGTTAAAGTTTAGAGACTTCCCCTCAGATAAATTTGCGGAGACAGCTACAAAGATAGAAATTTTTTGACCATTACCTGGGCTGGTGTTCTGCCTGCCGAAGAAAAAGACACCACGCCTCCTGTCTTAACACACACTCAGAAAGACGACGATCAATAAGACTAGGTAGTCAGAAAAGCCTCAGCTTATATACCCGAGGGGATTGTTCGAGAGGATTCTGGACTAAATCCGAACACAAACTCTCATTTTTATTGGCAGAATCAAAAGTTACACCCAAAAACCAACAAGAAGCCTGTAATAGGCTGAAAAATAATTACAGAAAAATTTTATTGGCCAGACACCAAAGCTGGCGGGAAGCTAAGGAAGTGTTGTCAACCTTGAAATATATAAAAAAATAAATGATAGTTAATTTCCTTGAGAAAACCTATAAAAGAAGTAAGTATAAATAACCACCTAATCGATACTTTATTAATGCCTCAGGCAAAATTGAATAAAATTAAAACTTACAGGACATGTTTCGACCACTTAGTGGTCCTCTTCAGCTGTATAAATAAAGAACTGAAAAGAAAAACATTATGACAATAAGCACAAATAAAAGTTCTTTGGAGACTCCTTTGATACAAATGGAGGTCATCAGAATAGGTCATCTTGCCTCTCGTTCTTGTTTGGAAAAGATGTTTATTCTGCGCTGTCTAGAGGGTCTGTCTTTGAAAGCGACCTGGTGAAGTAACGATGTGATAAAGTTTGACAGTTCATGGAAAGCTCTGGAGAGAAGGGAAGTAGAGTTTTATCGTCATCTAAAATAACATATGAGGGAGGAGGGAGATTGGGCTGTGCTTCTGCGATGTCGTGTTTGATTTTATCTCTTGTTCGTCTAGTCTGTTTCATGTCTACCCATTCTAAGTATTTGCTAATATTCTCATATAAGATGTTTTTACGCTCGTTGTTTTCGTTGAGATTCTCTTCACCGTTTTCCAATTTATCAAGAACGATGTGGATGTCTTCCAGGTTGTTCATAAGATTACCTTTATCAATCATACAGATAATTTGAAGGTCCTGTTTTATATTGCCATGGGATCCCATATGAAAGAGTCCAACCACAAATTCACCAATATAAAACAGGACCTTCAAATTATCTGTATGATTAATAAAGGTAATCTTATGAACAACCTGGGAAACATCCACATCGTTCTTGATTAATTGGAAAACGGTGAAGAGAATCTCAACGAAAACAACGAGCGTAAAAACATCTTATATGAGAATATTAGCAAATACTTAGAATGGGTAGACATGAAACAGACTAGACGAACAAGAGATATAATCAAACACGACATCGCAGAAGCACAGCCCAATCTCCCTCCTCCCTCACATGTTATTTTAGATGACGATAAAACTCTACTTCCCTTCTCTCCAGAGCTTTCCATGAACTGTCAAACTTTATCACATCGTTACGTCACCAGGTCGCTCTCAAAGACAGACCCTCTAGACAGCGCAGAATAAACATCTTTTCCAAACAAGAACGAGAGGCAAGATGACCTATTCTGATGACCTCCATTTGTATCAAAGGAGTCTCCAAAGAACTTTTATTTGTGCTTATTGTCATAATGTTTTTCTTTTCAGTTCTTTATTTATACAGCTGAAGAGGACCACTAAGTGGTCGAAACATGTCCTGTAAGTTTTAATTTTATTCAATTTTGCCTGAGGCATTAATAAAGTATCGATTAGGTGGTTATTTATACTTACTTCTTGATTAAACATCGATACGGTCATGAAATGGACAACTTGTAAAACCTATAAACACAAAATTTCTTTCAATAACAAATTATTCCACCTTGCACCAGAGTGCGTGACCTCAGTTTTTGTAGAGACATCTATGGAGAAAAGTTCAAACTTCTTGATGTACACCAAAACAAAACACATGTGGAATTGGCCCTGTTTTACTGCCGGATGCCCTTCCTGACGCAACCCCATATGGAGGGATGTAATCACTATTGCGTGTTTTTTTGGTGGTTGGTAGTGTAGTGCGTTGTCTGAATATGAAGATGAAAGTGTTGGGACAAACACAAATACCCAGTCCTCGAGCCAGAAGAATTAATCACACACGATTAAAATCCCCGACCAGGCCGGGAATCGAACCCGGGCCCCTCTGAACCGAAGGCCCCAATGCTGACCATTCAGCCAATGAGTCCGACCCATTGTTAAGCGTGGATTAACATGATCAATTAAGATGGGTAAATACTTGAAGCAAACAGGGGAAAGAAGGTAAATCTGACGAAAATTCTAACCACTAATAGCAAACCACCACTATCGTCATCATCAACAACAACAACAACAAGTTCCATTAATAATTAAATTGTATTTATACATCCAATTTTAAACTGAAGATTGAATAGTAATCGAAGTGGATTTATTGTCCGTTCCTTCATTTTTTGTACATTTTAACTGTGTTAGTCATATAGAGGAAACTTTGTGCTTCACCCGTACATACTGTTAGTATTCTACAGTATTTATTTAAGAATTTTGGCTTCCTACATAATTTGTATTAATTTTGGGATTGAAATGTATGTCACACTTTTCCCTTTTTTTACCTGTTTTTTGTGATCGAAATAAATAACGTAATAATTATCCCTGAATAATTCTAACAGTGCCGTAAGTCTTATTTCATTTAACATGTAAGTTAACGGCATGAAAGCTGATGCCATCTGATCGACTGCCGGCTTCTTCTCCTTCAGCGTTTGGATTAGTCCACTGTCAATTGCACCTAGAGCCACTACGGCCCCTATTATTATCAGTTAAAATCGTAACTATGGATGAGATTAATACTGTTATTATTATTCCCCATCTTTTCCCACATCCTGGTTGGGTCGTGGGTGTGAATTGTATCGCACATGTGGTTTTGGTCTTGTTTTACAGCCGGATGCTCTTCTTGACACCAACCCTATGTGGAGGGATGTAATCACCTTTGTGTGCTTCTATTGTGGTTGATAGTGTCGTGTGTTGTATTTACATAAGCAGGAGTGTATTGCGACAAACACAAACACAAAGTCGACGAGTCAAAGCAATACCAAGACGCACAGTTCAAATCCCCCAGCCGGCCAGTAACTCGGATCAAGTCATACTAAGCGTCGTTACAAACGCTCCAATTGTTTTTATAATGAAAAATGATGAAAACTTGGATCCATGCGTTGATTTTACATCGTGCTTTATTTGGAATAGAAAGAGAATGCTCGCTGTTCAGTTGACACAGCGATTATTGGGCTGATTGGAGTATACAGTATTCGATTTCCTATCACGAAGTCGAGATATTTAGAAAAATAAATTTCCACTTCTGGAGAGGCATAAGACCCTGAGGTAGGCCTAACTACTGTATGTTGCTTACTCAGCCCGAAGGCTGAGTGGTTTCTCAACAGCTTTCATAGCTGCCCTGTCACTGAAGAAGTGTACAAGGTAAATGAGAAGTGAGGTAGTTTCCCGTTGCTTTCCTCGGCGGGCCAGAAGTCTGCCAAACACACTGAAATGCGCGCACCAAACGACCCTATTAGCGAAACTGTCAGACCATTCACAACAGGAACTTGCTGCATCTGATATTATGATCGCCATGTATCAGTCACTTTCATATTTTCAAAGCCAATGATGAGACAGACAGGTCAATGAAAGTAACAAATTTGTTTTAGCCCATACCAAAAGACATAGTGCACAAGTATCGCCAGTAAAGACAGTAGGTACTATTAACCTACTTCGCAAACAAACCAAAAAAAAATCAGTACCAGGATAATTCCTGTGGCCAAAGGCGGTCAGGTGTGGAGTTTACCAATATCGCACTTAATGCTGAGGTTAGGGATAGGGGAAGCCTTTACGTCCACTCCTCTAAGGACCTTGTTTATATTTTCTGCTTTACGCGAGCAAGAGACCCATAATAACACGATTATACGACTCTCTCGCATAGCAAGAACTCAGGGTTTTCAAATTCGTTCTCTCATAACCACAACATAGCAACATCCCCGTATTGTTCCAAATGTCGCTATGAATGGTAATATCTCACTGTGAAGTTATAAAATAGCTGCGTATCTCCAAGTTCAAATATCTCAGTTTGCATAATTATTCTCACCGAGTGAGTTGGCCGTGGGATTAGGGTCGCGCAGCTGTGAGCTTGCATTCGGGAAATAGGGGGTTCGAATCCCACTGTCGGCAGCGCTGAAGATGGTTTTCCGTGGTTTCCCATTTTCATACCAGGCGGATGCGTGAGCTGCATCTTAATTAAGGCCGCGGCCGTTTCCTTGTTCCTTTCCACTCCTAGCCCTTTTCTACCCATCGTCGCCATAAGACCCATCTGTGTCGATGCGACGCAAAGCAAATTGCGAATAATAATAATTTACCGCTTTTCCCACATACAGCATATGGGGTCGCGGGCGCGAGCTGTGTCACACATGTGGATTTGACTCTGTTTTACGGCCGGGTACCTTCCCTGACACCAACACTATCAATCACTATTGTGTGTTTCTGTGGTGGTTGGTAGTGTGGCGTATTGTCTGAATATGAAGAGGAAAGTGTTGGGACAAACACAAACAGCCAGTTGCCGAGCCAGAGGAATTAATCTGACGATACTAAAATCGCCGACCCGACCGGGAATCGAACCCGGAACCCTTTGAACATAAGGTCTTAACGCTGACCATTCAGCGAAGGCGTCGGTTAATAATAATAATAATAATAATAATAATAATAATAATAATAATAATAATAATAATAATAATAATAATAATAATCTTCCTCAAGAAAAATAATACGATATTGTATTAGGCCAAAGCCTCCGTGGCTCAGACGGCAGCGCGTCGGCCTCTCACCGCTCACACTCCATGTGAGATTTGTGCTGAACAAAGCGAAGGCGAGACAGGTTTTTCTCCGGATACTCCGGTTTTCCCTGTCATCTTTCATTCCAACAACACTCTCCATTCTCATTTCATAGCATCTATGTTAGTAATATAAATCACTTTCGGAGTGGCGACTCCATCGTACTAACAGCCTATATCTGCTTCATTCATTCATTACATCCCTGACCCGATCAAAGACTGGAAAACAGGTTGTAGGTTTTTTTTTTTTTTTTTTCATTGTATTAGGCCAATGCTTGGCAGCACAGGCCATTAAGCAAGAAGCGCTGTTACAATGAGGAGATGTTCTTCGCAACACCTGGTGTCACCCACCGTGGTGTCACCTGTAGTCTGACAGTAGATGACAAATCTCTACGTGCAATCTGGCAGATTGCTTCCCTTGTGAGTGCACAGAAATAATCACATACGATATTTATAAGCAATAGATCACGGAGAGACAACAAAAATTTGAAAATAAAGAAGCATGTCATATTCTCTGGGGTCGTTCTCAACAGAATCGGTGTACTCTTTTCATTTTGAATATCCATAGTTTCTAACAGTTTGAATGATATTTGGTAGTATGCCTTTTCATTGGACTTGTCTATATAGGCTTAGGTAGGTTATTTCTAATGTCCTTATTCTGAAACTTTCCCACCTTTATCCGTCTACAGAAAGACGTAATTTGCATGTGAGGTATAGCAATACTCAGTTCACTTTATATCATCAGGTAGTTATTGCAACCAGAGAAAAATCGCCTGAATAAGCACATATTCCTGATAGATTTCCTGCATTAAAATATGGGTTGTCATCGATCTAGTTCAAGATCGTTTTTAGTAGCTTCCCAAGTGTACCGGTGAATAGGCTAATGTTTAAAGAAAACGTATGCAATGGTTGATAATAACGCAACAAGAGAAAAATCGTCTGAATAAGCACATATTTCTGATAGATTTCCTTCAGTAAAATATGGCTTGTCGTCGATCCAGTTCGTTTTTAGTGGCTTCCCAAGTGTACCGGTGAATACCAGAGAATACGACGTACTTCTTTATTTTCAAATTTTTGTTTGTCTCGCTCCGTGATCTATTGCTTACAAACATTGTATGCAATTATTTCGGTGCACTCACAAGGGAAACGATCTGCCATATTGCATGTAGAGATTGTCATCCATCTACTGTCAACTTGGAAGCGTTGGTGGGCTGCTAGCCGAGTCTAGAAGTGCTTAAATTACTCTTGCCAGACTCCTCATTTCATCTTGTCTAACCGACAGGTCTTATTCTCGTGATAAAGATGGTTAAGACTTTTTCTCTATTTGATGCCCTACCTATTAATGGGCCAGATTAGCGAAATGAGAATTATTTATTCCAAAAACACTGTGTCGGTTGGGTATGATCATTGGTACCTCCTCTGAGAAATTCAGAACTGTTAACATCAATCATTCTCTGAGAAGCAGATCTATAATAGTTACAACAAAGATTCAGACCAGTATTATTATTCAGACCAATTCTTCTTGATATTTTTCCAGTTACTTGGAGTTGGCACTACGTATACATAGATTAAGCCCAGTTTTAACAGCCAAGTGCCTATCCTGAAGCCACCACTATGTGGGAGGAAGTATTCACTATTGTGGGTTTTTTTCGTGGTGGTTGGTAGTGTGGTGTGTTGTATGTAGATGAAGAAATGTGTGTTAAGACGAACACACCCATTCCCCACGCCAGAGGAATTAACCAGACATGACTAAAATTCCCAATCTTCCGGGAATCGAACCCGGGGTTCTTTGAACCGAAGGCCACTACCGTACGTTAAAGTTTCACAACCGGCTTTTTCACACAAATTCAATAATCCAATCGTTAATACTAAAGTGGTCCTGATGAGCTAAATAACAATAAAATAGTCTACAGTTAGCGGTACTACAGTAGTAATGTCATTCTTTATGCAGTCAGTTTTTATAATGACTGTGTGAAATTGCTGCTCATAGAATCAGTTGGTGTGTACTTTTCAGTGGGATGGCACACTGATATGTAATAGGACCTTCTAACTCAGCGAACAAAGCAACGGGAAAGTATCTCACTTCTCATTTCCACAGTACGCCTCTCCAGGACGAGACAAAGTGCATGTTAAGTTTTCCGGCATGAGGGACATCCCTTTAGAACACCAAAAACCACATTTTAAGACAGTAAAACCAACCGTTTTCGAAATATTGACATCACGGTGCCGTCGCTCTAGGTTAAAGTGCCGGAGAGTAAACGTTGACTGAATCACGAACGAGGCGATCGGAAGCATTACAGTTTCCGCTTGGACAGATTATAGCCTATAAGACATGCAGATAGATTTCAGGAAAAAATATATTGTTTTGTGAGAGAATTTTACGGTGCTCCTGTCAGTTGTACCCTCCGTGGCTCAGGTGGCAGCGCACCGGCCTCTCACCGCTGGGTACCGTGGTTCAAACCTCGGTCGCTCTATGTGAGATTTGTGCTGGACAAAGCGGAGGCGGGACAGGTTTTTCTCCGGGTATGCCGGTTTTCCCTGTTATCGTTCATTCCAGCAACACTCTCCAATATCACTTCATTTCATCTGGCATTCACTAATCATTGCCCCAGAGGAGTGCGACAGACTTCGGCAGCCGGCACAATTCCTATCCTCGCTAGATAGGGGCTTCATTCATTCCATTCATGACCCGGTCAAATGACTGTAAACAGGCTGCGGATTTTCATTTCCCTTTTTCACTGTCAGTTGTCACATTTACAGCCATACGATCAGACGTGCTTCTGCGTGCTGTTGTCACATTTACAGCTATACGATCAGACGTGCTTCTGCGTGCTGTTGTCACATTTACAGCTATACGATCAGACGTGCTTCTGCGTGCTGTTGTCACATTTACAGCTATACGATCAAACGTACTTGCGTGCTGTTGTCACGTTTACAGCTATACGATCAGACGTGCTTCTGTTGTCACATTTACAGCTATACGATCAGGCGTGCTTCTGCGTGCTGTTGTCACATTTACAGCAGTACGATCAGACGTACTTCTGCATGCTGTTGTCACGTTTACAGCTATACCATCAGACGTGCTTCTGTTGTCACATTTACAGCTATACGATCAGACGTGCTTCTGCATGCTGTTGTCACATTTACAGCTATACGATCAGACGTTCTTCTGCGTGCTGTTCTCACATTTACAGCAATACGATCAGATGTGTACTGCGTGCTGTTGTCACATTCACAGCAATACGATCAGACGTACTTCTGCGTGCTGTTGTCACATCTACAGCAATACGATCAGACGTGCTTCTGCGTGCTGTTGTCACATTTACAGCTATTCGATCAGACGTGCTTCTGCGTTATATTAGACAGCTTTATACCACTCATTGAAGTACCGGTATAATACATTCATCATATATTCACCTTCTTTTCTTTTATATCTGTTTTTTATTATTCGTATTTTACACCATTTCTAGCTTATTTTGGTTACAAAGCTATTTGTTTCTGTTTTTTTTCCTTTTTTTTTACATTACTTCGCACCAACAAAGATAGATCTTATGGCGACAATGGGATGGGAGAGTTTGGACCCCTATCTCCCGAACGCAGCTGATAGCTATGTGGCCCAAACCGCTCGGGTACTTGCTTGGTCTCAATGCTATAGTTGTTCTTTCCTAGAGCCCCTGTGCACTGTAGTTCCTGTTAATCATTGCTGACTCTACTTTGTTTTTCTTTTCCATATCTATCCGCTACTATACTTAGAAAAGTACTGTCGAGCTTCTGCATGCAACTGTCAAAATACAGCAGTATGATCAGACACAATTCTGTGTCCTATTGTACAGCTTTATATTGGTTATTAAAATCACTTTTATTCATCATACACATTTCCTTATCTTCTTCTTTTCTTTTATTCTTAATACTTTCAACCTTTTCAGACTTATTATGGTCCCAATATTATAGTTGTTCTTTCAGGTTTTGAGTTCAGTTTACCTACAGCTCCTGTATACTGTAGTTCCTTTTACTCATACCTCTGACTCTATTTTCCTTTTATTTCCCATAATAGGATTCATTAGGTATGGAACTCATTGCTACGACTGATTCCCTTGGACTCCCATTTGCTAAGCAAACAACTGCAATTTCCATTTGAAGTATGTTTCACAATGACAACAAACAAAACTCAGGGGAAATATTTAAAAAGCTGCTGGTGTGGATTTAAGGGATAATTGTTTTTCACATGGCCAGTTATATGTAGTCATTCACATGTAAGCTCACCTGACAACCTTATGATTCTGCAGCCACAGGGATGAACAAATAATATAGTTAACAAGGAAGTTTTATAAAGCAACCAGACTTAAACAACAACCTTGGACAATATAAATTCAATTGTGACTGGCTGTAGGGAAGAGGGCCTCCCATTATAATGGGAACTCCCCAAGTCGAGTTTGACTGGCAGTAGACAAGAAGGCCTGCCATTATACTTAAAATGCCCCAACTTGATTGTGCCCGGCAGTAGGAAATGGGAGCCTACCATTATAATGAAAGCTCCCCAACCTGGACTTTACACGAGAAATGACATATGATGACCTCCCTGTGGTGTTTCTCAGGGAACGCTAAGAGCAACGCAATGTAATAAAATATTATGTGTTTATATTTTACCTAGAATTCCATATACAATGTAGAATTCCAAAGCAAATGAGTTTATAATAATAATAATCATATGGCGTCAGCTGCTGTGTGCAGGCATTTTAATTTGACACCATCTAGCTGTCCCATTTTACTCCAGGCCTTTCTTTTATGCTATTCGTTTGGGGCATCGACCTATATAGATATTTTGCTCCTACTTGCACCATGTGATATGAACCTGCGTGTAATTGGAATGGAGGAAGTGTAGAGTGCTGAATGTGAGGAAAGGAACGTTAAGGATGACACAAAAACCCAGTCCCCAGGCCAGGGATATTAATCATTTACAATTAAAAAACCCTGACCCAGCCAGGAATTGAACCCTGGGCTGCCGGTTGACAAGCGGACGCGTTGCCCCCTACACTGTGGGACCGGACTACTCTAGACTTACTAATTGGCAGGGTAAATCAAATCTCTCTTGGGCACCTATGGCTTAGTTTTAATTAATTTTATTGGGTAAACACCAAATGCATCACCAGAGATCTTTTACTTGCTGACATCATACCACATGGAGTGTTGCGTGGACTTTCTTCCACCTTTCAAAAATATGACTACCTCTGCCGGATTTGAACCTGCTATCGTGGGATCTGGAGACTGACACTCTACCACTGATCCACAGAGGCAAAACAAATGGGGTGATCGGAAGCATTATAAATTCCACTCGGGCAGACTGCGTAAGTCATACAGAAATATTGGAGGAAGAAGATATTATTCTGTGAATGATGTTTGCTGTCTTCACTGTCAGCTGTCTCAATTACAGCAATGCAGTCGGAAGTGCTTCTGTCTTTATGCTGTTCATTGAAATAACTTTTTTTTCATATTACTCATCTTTATTCCTTTTATATCTATCTTTTATTCTTAATACTTTTCACCTTCTCAGAATCATTTTGTTCACAACACTATAGTTGTCCTACCAGGATTTCCTAGAGCTCTTGTATACTCAGTTCCTGTTTCTGTATACTGTAGTTCCTATTACTCATGGATGACTCTATTTTCCTTTTCCATATCAATCTTCTATACATAGAAAAACACAGATAAGCTTTTCTGTGCAGTTGTCTCTTTTACAGCAGTATGCTCAGACATGCATCTATCTTCTATTATACACATTCATTCAGCTGAATGAAGTAACTTTTACTCATCAAACACATCTTCTCATTTATTTTCCTTTTATTCTTAATGCCTTCCACCCTTTCAGACTAATTTTGGTCACAACAAAATAGTTTTTTCTACCAGGTTTTCCTTTCTGTTTACCTACTGCTCCTGTATGCTGTAGTTTCAGTTTCTCATAGCTGACTATATTTTCCTTTCTTTTTCATTATAGGATTTATTAGGCATGGAGCTCATAGCTATTCACAGCGTTTTGGTACCTCACCGTGTTAAACCCATAAAGGGAGACATGTCCTGTTTTTCCTATTCCCTATCTTCATGTATGACACTGACTCACTGGTTGATTGGCTTAAGGAGAGAGCTATTTTCATGTCTAAGAACGTCACCGCAGCAAGCATCAGTGATTCCTTATTGGACAATCTTTGTACTAAGAAGGTGAGATATAAATCTGTGGACTCCATGGTGGAGATAAAGGATGTGGTCCACTGTCCTGTGGAGTTCCTTCATTCATTAAATCCACCAGGTTTCCCACTTTACAATTTCAGTCTGAAAGTTGGAGCACGTATAATGTCGCTATGGAATCTGATATCTCCTAAGCTTTTTAATGGCACCAAACTGCAAGTGAAGTCTTTACATAGTAACATGATCGAAGCAACCATCTTCATGGGGCATAGTACAGGAGAAACTGTTTTCATTCCCCACATTTCTTTGATTCCCTCAGACTACCACTTCCTTTTCAAATGATGGTAATTTCCCATTAAAGTATGCTTTGCAATGACAGTAAAAAAGCTTAGGGGAAGTCTTTAAAAGTTGCTGTTGTGGATTTAAGGAATGATTTTTTCCAATGGTCTATTAGCCTATTCATGTGTAAGCTCTCCTGCCATCTTCGTGATTCTGCACCCACAAGGGCGAACAGAAAATGTAGTTTACAGGAAAGTTTTATAAAACAACCTGATTTCAACAACAACCTTGGACAACATAACTTGAACGGCAGGATAATGCAGCTGTGGGGAGGTAAGTGAAGTCTTTACATAGTAACATGATCGAAGCAACCATCTTCATGGGGCGTAGTGCAGGAGAAACTGTTTTCATACCCCACATTTCTTTGATTCCCTCAGACTACCACTTCCTTTTCAATAATTTCCCAAGTCAAGTGTGACCAGCAGTAGGCAAGGGGGATTGCCATTATAATGTAAACAGTCCAAATTGATTGTAACTTCAACAACACCCCTGGCCAACATAATTTGAATGGTAATAGGCAAGGGGTCTGCCTTTATAATGACAACTATGCAATTCAGTTGTGACTGGCTGTAGGCAAGGGACCCTGTCATTATAATTTGAAATTCCAAAGTCTAGAGTGGCATGATACAGTAGGCAAGGGGGCCTGCCATTATAATGAAAACTATCCCACTCAGTCATCATCCTAATCTTCAAGAAGAGTGACAACAGGGAGTGCCATAGCCATCCAGGCATTTCCCTACTGAGTGTACCAGGGAAAATCTATTCACAAATCATTGAGATGAAACTCTGAACAGAACTTGATGGACAGCTGGAAGAAGAACAATGTGATTTCTGACAGGGAAGAAGTACCCAGAATCTGAGTTTCACACTCCCAGAGTTAGATTATTGATTGGGATTTTGCAAAAAGCCTTAGATAAGATTCCATTGAGATATGGAAGGTACTGGAATAGAAGCAAGTCAGCTAGAACTTAATTCACACCATCCAGAGTTTCTACAAGAACTATGTGAGAACTGGAAACAAGGAGTCTAGAGTTCCTCACAACATCAGGTGTGCAGCAAGGAGGCATTTTGTCTCCCTAATTGTTCATCATTATGATGGATTGACATCTGTTGATAAACTTAAACATGATAGGTTAATATGGTTGTTTGATCCATATTGACTTGTCTGAATCTATTACAGAACTATTTAAAATAGTTTTACTTGAGTCCACCTTGTCAATACACCTCATAATGAAAGAAAACTATTTATTTTACCATACATGTTTCAGGAGTCATCCATTCCCTTCATCAGTGGTCAGTTCAAAGAAAAAAACAACACTAGCTTTTGTTTTTACATTTTAAAGAAGTATTGTGTCCTAATTCACCATATCAATGAATAAAGAAAACTAATGAATTATTATGAAAATGATCAATACATAAAATTTTGTTGAACTGAATGAGAATAATGTTGCCATTGATGCTTTCTTGTGCACAGTCAAGATTTCTTCTGACGACGCAGAGCACAGTTCTCTGTGAAACGTAAAGAATTTCACCTTATTTTCTTGACACGGCATAAGCCCAAAATCCTATACAGTATCATGAATGAGAATACTTATATAAATTTAAGATCTTCAAGTTTTTCTCCTTTTTTCCTTCTTTTTGTTCCTTAAATGATCATATGCTAGTCTATTCAGTGGGTTATCTTCTGCACTTCTCTCATTTAAACTTGATTCAAAATTATTTTTTTGTGCAAGATAAATTTCTAAACTTTCCAAAACAGTCATTAATATTCCCTTTTTGGCTGAATGTATTAATTCCATGTCATTAGAAATGTCTGTGAATTTTGAATTCTTTTCAACCATATGTTTTCCCATTGCCGAATGTCTTTTATGTTTGACTGCATTAACAGGTTCTTTGTACCTTATAGCCAAACGTCTACCAGACTGCCCTATGTATCGTTGTTTACATGTTTGGCATGTTAATTTTTAAATTCCTGATTTATTAAATATACATTTATTCTCTATCTTATCTGAACTGAAAATTATCTTATTAGTATTATTATCCGTTTTGTATGCGATATTGATGTTCTTTTTCCTGAAAATTTTAGTCAGTTGATAAGAGTGCTTATTTCAAAAAGTTATGTGGTGTATTGACAAGGCGGACTCAAGTAAAACTATTTTAAATAGTTCTGTAATGGATTGACATCTGTCAAAGATAGTAAAATGCACACCCATCTCTTTACATTGGGATACTGGATGATAAGACCAGTCATGTTTTCTAAGCGTGCATTTGTTAATGATGTTGCTACAATCACTAAGTCACAGGATAGCGTCCAGCACAAACTTGCTGTAATATTTGGAACCAGGAAATGATGAAGAGAAGGATGGTAATTATAACAGAAAAAAAAAATGTGTGTGATTAAATTAATTCCATCCCCTGGTCTAAGGAGTTGGACAGCCAAAGTAGGGGACTGCCTGTAGGGGTGAAGTACAGTGGGGACTTCGAGGGCCCTGGGACCGCTACGGTAGCTGTGAAGGCCCTTCAGGAACTCTGAAAATTGGTGGCAAAAGGGGCTCTGGTTAAGACGCAGCAGGTCGTTATGCTACTTAGGTTCCAGAACGGGTTTTTAAAACAAAGTAAATAAATGCAGTGTAAAGTTTAATCTTATACCAGTTGTATAGTATCATTTGGAGTAATTCCACATACTGTATATCAGATGACTATATTTTTAAGTAGTACAGGAGATAATATAAGTAGAATTTTGTAAGCAATATAAATTTATTAACGATGAACTGTATGTTTAATAGAAAAATTTGTTAGCTTAAATTGTACTGTATTATAGGAAAATTTTCTTCTATTGTTAATTTAATATTTAGTGCTTGACAATAATGTATTTTAGTGTACCATTATCCACCTTTGTAGCGTAATGGTTAGTGTTATTAGCTGCCGTCCTCGGAGGCCTGGGTTCGATTCCCGGTACTGCCAGAAATTTAATACTGGCAGGAGGGCTGGTATGTGGTCCAAATGGTACATGCAGCTCACCTCCAATGGGGGTGTGCCTGAAAAGAGCTGCACCACCTCGAGATGAGGACACGAGTTTACTACTAGTGTACCATTTGCCACCGAGGTAGACACCTCATTTGCAAATAAAGAGATTTTGATTTGATTTGAAAACAAAGTCAATGGTGATATCAAAGAAGCCTGTCCATCATACCATCGCCCTGAATGACAAGCAGATAGAACACATACAGAACTTCAAGTATCTGCAGGGGCATAACATTAGGGCCTGCACAACCTGCAATGCAGATGGTCCCGAGCCTTCAAAGGGCCCTACACACTTCTCACAAAATATATATATATTGTACCGGAAACGCTGGTCCAGCTTCAGTGTTGAAGTATATCAAATTACGACCAGTGCACCAACAGAACAGCTGGCTACAACAAACCTGTTGCGAGTGACGTAGGGCGAGTGACTTAGGAGCCAGCTCCAGCTCGCCAAGGCTAAGTTGTATCATCCATAGAACCTTCCAAACCTTCTACCATAGATAACTCGTATACGAATTATGATACGAACATAAGAATGACATCACCGTACATAACATTTTAATACCACCAAGTTTCATTAAAATCCACCTCAGATTAAGGAAGTTGTTGAAAGAAATGAAACAGCTGCAATCTCCGTGACTTTAGTATAAAAGAGAAGCGAAAATTCGACACAACACAGTCTTGTCCCACAGTCGAACCAGGAAGGTTGGCTGATGGAAGTTGGTGCTGCGATGTGACATTATGGAATCGAAGTCTACAGTCAACTCTACGAAATTACAGTGAGGAAAACTTTGAAACATTTGAATAGTAACTGCAAACTTAGTCCTAGAATCAAGAAGAAATTTCTCAAAGTGAGTGAAATATCTCTGCAGATAGCAATCTTAGAATCTTGAACAGTGCATTAGGACCTGTATCAGGGGCGTATTCTCCTTGAATGCAAGGCATTCATTGCATGCGTTATGATAACACAAAGAACTGTCTGATGTACGATTTTAGGTTGTTTCAAGTCGAATATTAACGATTTCATCTCTCAGAAGTTCAAAAGGTCCGCGCAACTGTACTGGTTCCGTTGCTTGACTACGTGTGGTGCTGGTGTAGTCTCGCTGTCTACACCACTCTAGGAAGAAAGAGACAGCGAATGGACGAGTTCAGGAAGAAAGGCATTCAATCTTAAAATTGCATTCGGTGGCAGACGTAGTTCTGAAACCCTCTGAACGATGTCGCTGCAATTGAAACTTGGTCAGAATTTGTCACCCTATATCCGTGCTACCCTCTGCCATCTGTTAGCAACTTGGAGAAAGTCAGCATCTTTACAGCGAACGGGACCCACAGATTACCCCCCAGCGAGAACCCAACGTGACGAAACTGACCAATGCCACTGGGGTGACTTACCTCCAGTGCTTGAGTTGTGGCTAACTAGTGAGTTAATTCATTGTATTTTCGGTGTTTTATTATATCTTGCGCAGATGTGGTATTAACGATGGATGAGTCTAAAACGGATATAATTGTAAATCAGTTTGAAAAGCCATTTACTGGCCGTTCGTTTGATGAAAAGATTCAAATAGTTAAAGCCGGGAGACCTCAACCTTCCCTCGTAAATTTCTTCCTCTTCTCCTTCTTAATCTGCTTACCCTCCAGAGTTGGCTTTTCCCTCGGACTCAGTGAGGGATCCCTCCTCTACCTCCTCAAGGGCAGTGTACTGGAGCTTCAGACTCTGGGTCGGGGATACAACTGGGGAGGATGACCAGTACCTCGCCTCACCTGCTATGCTGAACAGGGGCCTTGCGGGGGATGGGAAGATTGGAAGGGATAGACAAGGAAGAGGGAAGGAAGCGGCCGTGGCCTGAAGTTAGGTACCATCCCGGCATTTGCCTGGAGGAGAAGTGGGAAACCACGGAAAACCACTTCAAGGATGGCTGAGGTGGGAATCGAACCCACCTCTACTCAGTTGACCTCCCGAGGCTGAGTGGTCTCCGTTCCAGCCCTCGTACCACTTTTCAAATTTCGTGGCAGAGCCGGGAATGGAACCCGGGCCTCCGGGGGTGGCAGCTAATTACACTAACCACTACACCACAGAGGCGGACCCTCGTAAATTTAAAAACAGAAAACAAGAATTGTGTACGCACGTTCAATCCAGAAACTTACAGTAAAACTGTTTGGCTCGAGTTCACCTACATGTAATTAGGGTGAGTAGAATTGAAATTTACTTAATACGTTGTGTTAACTGCATGGTTACTAGTTGCATGCCTCAGTGGAGATTCCAGGATACGCCACTGACCTGTATTCAAAGTGATTGAAATATTTCCGCTGATTGAGAAAGAATTTTGAACAGTGCATTAGGACCTGCATTTTTTGAGTGGAATTTGAATGTTAGGAAAACATTAAAACTTCACATATGAATTAACTTATATTTTCACAGTATCTTTAAATGAACCCAGGACTATTAGTGAACGGAACTAATTTTCACTATCAAATTATTATAAAGTCTTACCAGTATTATTATTCGTGTCTGAACGTGAACATGACAGTGTGAGTGAACGGAACTAATTCACTCCTGCATTAATAGTCTAATAGTGCTACTTCTTGTCATATGCATACATAACAGTGCATGTGAATGGAACTAATTTCACATATAAAGCATTTAACCTCTTCTATGAAAGTGAAGTAAATGCCATCCATAGCATCATAGCAGTGTTAAATAAACTTTGTAAATACATGCAAAGCAATCCTAAAGCAGTAGAACTCTACAAATAGTTGTGTTATCTTCTTCAAACATTAAAGCATTTTTGTTTCATGTGAACAATATCATAATCTGTGCCAAGTGTAACTTACATTAAAAGGATGCGAGTTTGATTCTATTGACACTCGGCCGCATGAAAGTTAATTTCTTTATTTTCTCAAGCAACCAATTCATTTGCCTTAAAGAAACATTTGTTTTTTATTTCATTGACATTCATCATGGCATCTGTGCATTTATTTTCTTATCCTTTCATGGGAATGATTAAAGTGAGTTCAGAAATTACACCTCAGACTAATACGTCCACTATGTCCAAGGGCTTAAATACATGTGTTTGCGCTTCTGTTCCGAGTGAGTGATCTCAGCGAACCAAATGCCTAGACCTTCAAGATCTTCAAGAACTTCAAGAACTTCTAGAGCTTCCCTCATTGGAGTATACATGGTTCCATGGTGCCGAGTGCTGATCCATGATGAGGACAAGAGGTGTAACAGAGCAATGCGGGACATCACCAGCTACTGTACTGAGGTGATATGAACTTGACTTTTCATAATAAAACAAACAGTTTAAAAAAAAAAAATTCAAAGCAAATCCTCTCTCTCTCTGTACCCACTCCAGGGCCGTATATGCCCTGCATACCATTTCATGCTCTTCAAGATTAAAGTACGGGCATTTCCTGATACAGTATATACCTAGCCTAATGTCACTCTGCATTGAAATGGCCGAAGGTCAGACTTTGTAGAATCAGCCGAAACAGTTTGTTTTTACAACTTGTACACAGATGAATTGCCATGTTGCATCTAGCAGCAGTTATTATAGTTGTGCTGAGTGTAACACAGCAAGCTAATTAATGCTTGCCCTTGCATCTTTCATAACACCATGACACACTACTCACAAAAAAGCAGTACCAAATTACCGTGTTTAAAAACAATAACAGCAATAAAAATTGATACCAAAATATCACATTTTAGATATAAAATCATACTTTCTTGATGTGTAGTGTACCTGAGATTGTATTATGCACAAATTTTGCTGAATGTTTAACGTTTTTCACTCATTTATTCAATATCAATGTATAATGCCAATAAGAAGTTGGTGTAATATCAATCAGCTCAGTTTTGAATGAGCTCTCTTTGCACAAAGATAGTAATAGCCTTATCAGCTGTGTGCTGCAATAATTTTCAGACTTTAATGATGAGTTTTGATTTAATTTTGTTTGTATATTTTCTGTGTTGTAATCAATTAAATTATTGTAACTGAAACTTCAGCATCAGTTACAGAGTGTGGTTATGTAGTTTCTGAAAAATGAAACCAATTAATATTAAGTACAAACATCTTCATGTTGCAAAAAAAAAAAAAAAAAACCCACAGAATGAAGAAGTAAGAGGTGGAAAAAGCAACAAAAGAATAGTGAAAATAAGTCATTTTTTTCTTCTCCTAGTTCTAGTGATGATGATGATGATGATGATGATGGTGAACACCATCTAGTACATAAAGCTCTTGCCATTGAAGAGCCAAAGAAAGGCAGAGGGCATTCTAAGGCAACATGGAAATGAACTGCTGAGGCTGCTTTTTGGAAACGTAAAATGCCGCTAGATCTTGTGCAAGACCATCGGACAGACACTCTCCGAGTTAGCCAAGCCAATCCTCAGCGGGCCCGGGAGTGCCTGTTTTATGGATGCATATACGGCCAGGAAAGAAGAAGATGAAAATTAATGTTATTGCCCACTAACTACTTTTTCGGTTTTCGGAGACGCCGAAGTGCCGGAGTTTTGTCCCGCAGGAGTTCTTTTATGTGCCAATAAATCTACCGACCTTAGGCTGATGTATTTAAGCACCTTCAAATACCACCAGACTGAGCCAGGATCGAACCTGCCAAGTTGGGGTCAGAAGGGTAGCGCCTCAACCGCCTGAGCCACTCAGCTCGGCAGAAGAGGAAAAGAAGATATAGTGTTAGTGAAACAGTTACAGATGATATTCACTCTTGCAGGGTCATAGATGAGTGCACTTCTAAAGAGAAAAGTGATACAGAAACATATAGTAATAGCGACAGGAATTTTATTGTGAAAATGAAATAGAAGATTGTGTTAAAAATTGCCACAAAATGTAATAAGGCTTGTCAATATCAGTGAGTATTCAAATGATCATGCAGATTATGAATTAGATATAGATGATGATACTATAAAGTTCTTCAGCCTCTGGATTCTTTCCAAAAAAATGCAGATTGCACAAGGGCATCAAATAGAAAGACCTACTTTAGGCAAGCCAAACATGTCCTCGAACACTCCCAGCTCTAAAAGTCATATGATAAATATTCATTTATTTATTTATTAAATATCCTAACCATTTGAACCCCATTGTATGTGAGTATATTAGGGTTATAGTTTTGATCAGTTTTTTAATTATTGGTCCTTGATACAAAATCAGGAAACTAAATTATTGAAGATGTGGTGAATGAACTTAAGGAACAATTTGTACCGGCAAGATTTCCTAAACAGATGGTATAATGTCTTTGAAAGTTCCACATTACAAATTGTATAGGTGAGACTCAAGTTTGAATCTTGTCTTTTCAAACATAGCACAGCCGAACAGTAAATGGTCCACCATTTGTGAAGATCCACAAAAGCACAAGTAATCACCTGCAATGTTAATTTTGAAGTGTTCAAAGTAGCACTTAAACTTTCCATGACCGGAAAGAAACTGAGTGAGAATTAATTCAGGCATTAACATTTTGCACTGGAGACAGCTATATATGTCAAAACAAAACAAAAATCACTTGTACTGACCCTTTTGTACTTGATGTCCAGAGGGTGTTCCACTGTCTTATTAGATGTGTTTTGATTTGGTTTTTCCATATAGCCTGGGGGTGATTTGTTGTACGTGATTTCTATGTTGGATGAGGAGGTTGCTTTTGCGAGGATGTCTGCCTTTTTTTATTTCCAGGAGAACCGGTGTGTCCTCGGATCCAGGAAAGACAGACATGGGGGCATTGCTGTGCTCTAGATCTTATAGTAGCAGCTATTGGATTTACATTGTGCTTGTCGTTGATTGTGTTCGATGCAGCCTGTGAGTCACTTAGTATCGGAGCAGTACTACTGTGCCATTTCATTGTTCTGGAGTAATTTTGCAGAGTCAATTTGCATGCGATTACCAGTAATGAAATTAAATACAACACATAAAGTTATAAAATGTCAAAGAAATACAGTATCACTCAAAGACAAAATGGTCACGATCATGATGGCAGTGCATATGACAAAATAGAGTTTGAATTGTTAATTCTAACACTTTAAAAATCTATATATATAAAATAACTTGTCCTGACTGACTGACTGACTGACTGACTGATTCATCATCGCCGAGCCAAAACTACTGGACATAAAGAGATGAAATTTTGGGGATATATTCATATTAAGACGTAGGTGCTCGCTAAGAGAGGATATTTGGATATTCCTTCGCTAAGGGGGTGAAAACGGGGGTGAAATTTTAAAATGAGTTGCTCTATATCTCAAAACTTTAAAAGTTTACAGATGTAAAAATTGGTATTTAGAATCTTCTTTAAAAATAAGGAAACACATATTTTTTTGTTTTCAGAAAATCCCAACAGGAGGGGTGAAAAAGGGTGAAAATGGGGAAAAATGGGTTGAATGCCTTTAATCAGGATACCGGTACCTATATCTCAGAAACTGAAGATATTACAGACCTGAAAATTGGTACTTTTGATCTCTTTTAAAAATAAAGAAACACGTAATTTTTTGTTTTTGGAAAATCCAATTAATGGGAGGGTGAAAAGGGGGTGAATTTTTAAAATGAGTGAATCTATATCTCCAAACTTTTAAAGTTTGCAGATGTAAAAATTGGTATTTAGAACTTTAATTAAAAATAAAGGAACACGTATTTTTTTGTTTTCGGAAAATCGCAATAGGAGGAGTGAAAAGGGGCTAAAAAGTGGTTGAATGCCTTTAATGAGGCTACTTATATATCAGAAACTGAAGATATTACAGACCTGAAAATTGGTGTTTGGGATCTCCGTTAAAAATAAAGAAACTCGCATTTTTTTGTTTCTGGAAAATCCAATTTAGGGGGGTGAAAAGGGAGTAATATTTTAAAATGAGTGTATCTATCACAAAATTTTTAAAGGTTATATATGTGAAAATTGGTATTTAGAATCTCCTTTAAAAATAAATAAACACACGTATTTTTTCGTTTTTGGAAAATCCAAAATTGGGGGTAAAAAGGGGGGAGTGTAAATTTTCTAAAATGAGTGTGTATACATCTTAAAACTTTAAAATTTACAGATGTAAAAATTGGTAGTTAGAATCTCCTCTAAAAATAAAGGAAAACGTATTTTTTGTTTCCTGTAAATCCCAATAGCAGGGGTGTAAAAGGGTGAAAAATGGGTTGAATGCCTTTAATGAGGATACATATATCTCAGAAACGAAAGATATTACAGAACTGAAAATTTGTATATGGGATCTCCTTTAAAAATAAAGAAACACGTATTTTTTAGTTTTGGAAAATCCAATTAATGGCGGTTAAACAGGAGTGACAAATTGGGTGAATTTTTGAAAGACTATATCTACAGAATATCTTGGAAACGTAAAATGTTACAGACGTAAAAAGTGGGTGTTTGTAATCTCCTGTAAATGTAAAGAAACATAGGTGATTTGTGTTTGGAAACTCCACTTAAGGGGAACTCAAAAGGGGTGAAATTTTAAAATGAGAATTTTTACAGTTTATCTAAAAAAACTTAACATGTTACAGAAGTGAAAAATGGTATTTTTTATCTCTATTAAACATAACGAAACGTGTATTTTTAGCTTTCGGAAATACCACTTGGGTGGAGGGGGGGGTTAAAGTGACTGAAAATGGTGTTGAATTCTTTTAATTAGGCTACTGATATCTCAAAAATGAAGATGTTACAGACGTGAAATTTGATATTTGCAATCTGCTTTAAAAAATAAAGAAACACGTATTCTCGGAAAATCCAATGAAGGGGGGGGGGGGAGGAATTGAAAAATGTATTGAATTAATTGAATGAGAATACATACATCTAATAAAAACTAAAGTTGTTACAGACGTGAAAATTCGTATTTGGATCTCCTTTAAAAACAAAGAAAAACGCTTTTTGGGGGGAAACCATCTTGGAGGGCGGGAGTGTAAAGGAGTTGAATTCCTTTCATGAGGACACATAAACCAAAAACTGAAGAAGTTATAGTCGTGATAATTGGTATTTAGAAGATCCTTTACTATTAAAGAAACAAGTATTTTTTGCGGGAAAATTCACTTAGGGGGGGGGGGGGCGAGTAGTGTGAAATGAAGTGAGAAAAGTAAATTATTTTTATGGGGATACTTATATCTCAAAACTGAAGGTAATAGACGTGAACATTGGTGTTTGAAATCTTCTTTAAACATAAGAAACAAGTCTTCTTTTAATTTTTTTTTTGGGGGGGGGGGGGTGCCGGTAAATAAACTTAACGGCGGTGGGGTGTAGAAGGAGGTGAGACCAATTGATTTTACTGTTCTTAATGTACTTATAAGGATCCTCGGCAGCGCGCCGGCCTCTCACAGCTGGGTTCCGTGGTTCAAATCCCGTTCACTCCATGTGACATTCGTGCTGGACAAAACGGAGGCGGGACAGGTTTTTCTCCGGATACTCCGGTTTTCCTGTCATCATCCATTCCAGCAACACATAATAATAATAACAATAATAATAATAATAATAATAATAATAATAATAATAATAATAATAATGTTCCGGACCGTCGTCAAATGTGCGGACCGCGCTGGAAACGGCTCCTGAACGGGTAATGACTAAGAATGCAGTCCGGCCGCGGGTTCAGTGCCTTCTAGGCACCCAATATGACACCACGCCTGATCTCCTGAAGGATTTTATCCATATTAAAAATTATTATAGGAAAAGATGGCAAAGATTTACGGACCCAACTGACCGGGAGGAATACCTGAGCCTAGCCCGGGAAGTACGAAATCGATTGCTGGAAAAGAAGATTGAAAAATGGTAGGAAACATGCCGTAATCTAATAGAAAACGAGTCAGATCGGGAATTTTGGTGGGTTCTCGCAGAAAACGAGTCAGACCGCGAATTTCGGCGGGTTATATATCTAAAACAATAAGCATTCAATTATAAATTTCAGTATAATACCGTAGCGAAGCACGGGTATCTTGCTAGTAATGTATAAATGAACAGACACTTCTAGAAAGCAGACGCAATCAATCAAGAAGCAAGCCATGCCATATAACATTGAGAATCATATAGAAGTAAAGAGAGAAGAAGTAAGTATAAATGCAACATCATTAATAAAATATTGGCGTCAAATATCTAAGATACAGCAAAAGTTGAATAAGCCAAACGCTAAGAAGAGGGCATAGACTAGGTCTTGGCTAAGAGAAGAGAAATTCGATCTAATGCAACAGTTATAAAGATCAATTCATTTAGCAACTGTAGTGAATATAAGAAATTAAGGCTACAGTAGACATTTTGGAAGTCTGCCTAATTTAGAAGAAAAACCTATATTAAACTTGACTATTAATAACGTACTAATGTTAGAAGGCTTTGACTATGATATAATGTTTCAGCTGATGTCATCTGTGTATTTGATTTTTCTAATTGCGCAAGACAAGCCTGCCATGAGTCTCTAAGGAGAAGATCTAGCTAAGATGATGGCAGTAGAGAGCGACATTCCCAACAACGTCTCGATAGCTATTGGTGAAACATGGAGACTAACCACAGCTGCTGATGGTGAACCAGAAACAACATAATCCTGATGGCTAAAGGAAAAAGATAAATTTCGTAGAGAATTCAATAAAATTGCTAGATGTATTGTAGAATGCTTGCATTTGATGAATAGATGATAGGGCAATTGTGTCTTCGAAATGAATCAACTTATTGGTTTCTCATGAGTGACCTAATAATTTGTCGATAATATGATGGAAATAGGTATTCTTAATAAGAAATTAGACCATCTTTGGTTACGGAAAGTGACTTAAATATGTGACAGTGTTATTTCAGTGATATCAAAGAACCATATCAGAATATGCCATGACGTATATGAAGTGTTTAGGAATAGAATACTGTAGGATTTTAGGTGAAAGGTAGGAGTTTACTTTAATGTTGATTTGAAGAGAAAGTAGATAATATTAACATGAGCTCGGATCAATTGTATTTATAAAGCAGTAACAATGTTTCTTTGATTGGGAATCCATATCATACAATAATGACAATATGACTTGATACTTTTATAATAGTGTGGCAGGAATAGATCATCGAAATGAGTCCTGATGAGGAGAATTATCCATTTAAATGATTATTTCAAAATAGTATTCCTATAATAAAGTCACATATTCTGAAATGGCAGGTTTTGATAGTTATGAGTAGATAATGCTACTTCTTACCAGTAATGTCAATTGAATGAAAGTCACTTGGTATCGTTAACCATGGTATTCCTTAATATTTAGTTGAGTCGCATAAGGTCATATGCTGAATTTTTAAATAGTCGAGAATTTGTTTGGTTATTTATGATGTATATTTTATTTTAAGTTGGAGATGAAGTTGACACATGATGCAATGATAATTTTATTATTATCTTAAATGAATATTAGCCTATGTTTGCTACACAGATATGAATCCAATCTTTTTCCTTAAGCTAATTTTTATGAAACGACATATATAAATGAACGAAAGTAACTGACCTAAGAAAGAAGAGAAACAATTAGAATGATCAAGAATATTATAGGAATATGATTAATTGCTTAACTTTACCAAATTTTTAACCATGATAATTTACAATTATTCCATTGTTTTCTTTTATTTACGAAATGTAATGTGAGAAAGGAACATTAGTTCATTTCAATAAGAAATTAATGTAACAAGCAACGAATATAACAATGATATGCCAATTATTGATCTCTTGAAATCAAATTAATTAATTAATTAATTTTGGATCTTCAATCAATTTATTTCAAATTCTTCTATTACCCATCACATTTTGTCAATAAATCATAGTAATAAAGATATACTGAAGTGTTATTCATAGCTAGCTGGAATACTATACAACTTAGAACTATGATATAGCTTAATCTACTATTTCCGATTTTGAAGCGATATGTTTGGTGGAGACGTCAATCAATAGTTATGATAAATCGACGAGATATTTGATTATGTATCAGCATCTTCTTGAATTCACATAAAAATATAACTATGATAATTACCCTGGGATAATAGCTGGCTGGAGTTTTCTTATGCACTCGGTGCACTACTGTTGTGTTCACACCAATCCACAGCAGACTTGATGGCCCATAACTTGGCTTGAAATTCTGAGCAGCTGGATTACCATTTGTATTGGGCTGAAAACACTTCCCTGTTGTTCTCGTAGACAATGAATGAGCATCCCACTTTGTCAGATTCAGTGTTCTTAGGTGTGTGAGAGCCGTCTGTGTAAATGTACTGAGTGGCCAAAAGTCTTGGGAAGACACTGAACGTGAAGTTAATAACGAGTTGTTCCTCTGCGAGCCCTCGAAATGGCAGCAATACAGTGAGGCATTAACTCTACAATGTGTTGGAATTAATCTCAAGGGATCTGGACCCATGCATCTTTCACTGCTACCAACAATTGGTCTTGTCATTGGAGCGGGGTTCATGGAGCATACACCAGTATCAACAGCATCCCATTAAAGCTCAATTGGATTAAGATCAGGGGGGATCTGGAGGGCCAATTCATGGTCATAACTTCACTGGAGTGCTACTCCAAACATGGCACATTGTCCTGTTGAAACGTGGCATCTCCATCAGGGTACTCTAGGGCCAGAAAGGGATGGAGATAGTCTGAAAAAATGTCCACATAACATACACCTGTCAGCACTCCTTGTAGCCGGACAATGGGACCTGATTGCGACCATGAGAATGCCGCCCAGACCAGAACTGAGCCACCTCCCGCCTGGACACAACTTTGTTGACACGCAGTATCCATAGCTTCATGAGGCATACGCCACACTCTCATGTGCCCATCAGCTCGATACAACTGAAACCGGGATTCATCGGACCATACTACATGCTGCTACTGTTCCATGGACCAGTGCCGATGTTCACAGGCCGATGCACGGCGTTGAGTTCTGTTTCGAGGTGTCGGCAAAGGGATACAAGTTGGTCGTTGGCTGGTGAAGCCTGTGCAGTGAAGCTGCCTCTATATGGTCCTGGTAGAAATGGGTTCCTGACTCCCAACATTCAACTGGGTGGTGATCTGACTCACAGTAGCCCGTAGAGTGCCCAGCATGGTTCTACGGAGGTGACATGATGTCTATTCGTTAAATACCTGTGGTGCTCCAGTATGGTGGTTTATGCGGTTCGTAACATTCTCTCCATGATATTGAAGATCCACCCTTGACACTCTTCACCTCGGAAACCTGAATTTGCATGTAATCTCCACAATGTATGACCCATGCGCCATGCAACAATGAGCATCCCATGTTCAAAGTCCGTTAACTTGCAACATGTTGCCATCTTCATGACAATGGTGTCTGTATTACAAGTTGTCCATTTCATGACCGTATCGATGTTTAATCAAGAAGTAAGTATAAATAACCACCTAATCGATACTTTATTAATGCCTCAGGCAAAATTGAATAAAATTAAAACTTACAGGACATGTTTCGACCACTTAGTGGTCCTCTTCAGCTGTATAAATAAAGAACTGAAAAGAAAAACATTGACAATAAGCACAAATAAAAGTTCTTTGGAGACTCCTTTGATAAAAATGGTGGTCGTCAGAATACTCAGCTACGCCGGAGCTCAGCCTCAGCACTCAGGGGTCATACACGGCACATTTTCTAATGGAACAACCCTTCCCATGACTTTTGGCCACTTAGTCAGGGTTGAAAGAGCAGCTATTGCACACCTAAGTCTTAATGTTACAGGGTGACCAGATTCCAGGAAGTGACAGTTCTTCTCCACTGTGGTTTCAAGAATTAGTGCAGGTGATGTTATGTTTCCCTTCATTAACGTGAGTTTGGCCGTTTTGATAGCAGTAAAGAACAGGGATTCTATTCCAGTGATGACAAGGGCTGCTTGTGCAGATATGGTGCAATAGGCATGAGAAATTCGAAGGATGATTCCTCTCTGAATGTGCAGAAGTTTTTCCTTAGCCCACTGCCTTTTGAGTGCAGAATGAAATGATGAAGCACAATACAGTATTAGTGAAACAAAGGTTGTGTAGCAATGTGGAGTATTTCTGAGTTTATTTCCCATCATGGCCAGTATGCGGTAGCAATGGCCGGAAGAAATCTGATTCAAGATTTAGTTTATTGCAATGCAGGCTAAAAGTTAAATGTTTGTCCAATAGAACCCCCAGATATCAAAGTTGATCTTCTAGTGCATTTTCCTGTCCTTTCATCTAGAGTTGTGGCTTTATCAGATTTCTTCTTCGTGTGACAACCATAGCTTTAGTTTTCAGTGAATTAAATTGCAGCTTGTTTTTGAAAATCCAGTCGAACAGAATATGTAGAATATGTTCGTTTGAGTGCTTAAGTCAGCATCAGCTTCAATTAACAAAAGTGTATCATCAGTGCAAGCAACAATCTTGCAGTCCATGGGAAGAGGTACTTTGAGGATGTCATCATACAAGTTATTCCAAAGTCCTGGGCCGCAGGTAGATCCTTGGGGGCATCCTTTGTTGATGTATTTAGTTGAAACTGCTGTTCCGATTTGAAGTTTCACTTTTCTGTTGCTGAAGTGCACTTGAGTGATTTTGTGCAGATTACATGAGCATCGCTTTTCCTTTTAGTTGATACAAACTTTTCAGGCACCACGTGTTATTAAATGCACCAGTTATGTCCAAAGAGATTAATAAGCCTACTTTTCACCGTGAGAAGATGTTCCGAATCCATTCAGTTGCATAGAGAACAGCATCTTCAGTAGATTTTTATGGGGTAAAGCCATTCTGAAATTGGGATAATAGGCCATGACGATGCATGTGGCATATAATTCTGTTGATTACTGTATTAGCTTCTCCAGAATCTTTCTTGATAAATAATATTATATGTACACTCAACTGCACAAAAATTGGCCAGCAAAGAAATATTTAAATTTATATATTCTCGAAACGCGAGGATATTCGGAAACTGTGGATAGCTGGTAGCTGAAGAGATGATATTTGGAATACTACCACCTGCACAATATTTTTGTCCTATTTCAAACAAGAGGATTTTGAAAAACGTTATCCTCTGTAAAAACCAATTTTTGTACAATCGAGTGTACAAGTCGCATACCTTTAAATGTCCAACTCGTTGGCTGAATGGCCAGCGTACTGGCATTCGGTGCAGAGGGTCCCGGGTTCGAGTCCCGGCCAGGTCGGGGATTTTAACCTTCATTGGTTAATTCCAATGGCCCGGGGGGCTGGGTGTTTGTGCTGTCCCCAACATCCCTGCAACTCACACACCACACACAACACTATCCTCCACCACAATAACACGCAGTTACCTACAAATGGCAGATGCTGCCCACCCTCATCGGAGGGTCTGCCTTACAAGGGCTGCACTCGGCTAGAAATAGCCACACGAAATTTTAAAAAAATACCTTTAAATTATTTTCAAGGTGCTTTCCTTATCAAGGTTGAGAGATCCGTCTGCAGTTGATCTGAACAATATTGATACTCTGCATGACAATGACCACTTTTTAAACTATTCCTTTGTATAATATTTAGCATCAAAATCACTAAGTGGAGGTCAAACTAATGATATAACGATGATAGTTGCTGTTTTCAGAAGTAGTGAACTTCTAAGAGAAAAAATAATTATCAATCAATCAATCAATCAATCAATCAATCAATCAATCAATCAATCAATCAATCAATCAATCAATCAATCAATATTGATCTCCATTTAGGGCAGTCGCCCAGGTGGCAGATTCCCTATCTGTTGCTTTCCTAGCCTTTTCTTAAATGATTTCAATGACCTTGGAAATTTATTGAACATCTCCCTTGGTAAGTTACTCCAATCCCCACTCCCCTACCTATAAATGAATATTTGCCCCAATTTGTCCTCTTGCATTCCAACTTTATCTTCATATTGTGATCCTTCCTACTTTTAAAGACGCCACTCAAACTTATTCGTCTACTAATGTCATTCCATGCCATTTCTCCACTGACAGCTCGGAACATACCACTCAAGTAACAAGTAACAACTCTCATTATTGTTCCGCATTGAAGATGACGTTAGGCATAGATATCAAGGATAATTTAATAAAAAACCACCTATTCAATACTTTCCACGTTTAATGTGGTTATTATCTACATGATTTTATGTAGACTTATTTGGTCAGGTACATGTTTCACCCATTATTTTGGGCATCTTCAGCCTGTAAACAACCTTTAGGTCAAGGTTTGGGACCTTTTTAACCAATATAAACATACCAATATATACACTATATACAATATATACATTATATACAATATATACAAACATAAGTTAATACAGTTAAGTTTTTTGGTCCTAATCTATCTAATATGAAAAATGTCCAAAACTAAAATGGATTTTCTTTTCGGTAAAGAGGATTGCATATCGGGGTTTATGTGACCCCTATATCATATTAAGTTCTTGACGTACCGTGTCTGGTGACAGGATGTGTCGTCAACAATAAGTGGAGATTTGAACTGATTTTTGCTTGTAGGTTGGTCAAGATTGAAAATATAAATTTAAATTAAATGTGTTTTAACTTGGCAGTTCTATTCTGGTTGACTTAAAATGTTCAAAAATAAAAATAAAATGAACGGATCTTCTTTTTTAAAATCATAAGTCTTGAGAAAGGGTGATATTAAAACTGGGGCTTATTTGACCCACGATTTTCATTTTCATGTTCTTGACGTAACTAATATTTTATATCTCCACTTGTGCATGACAACACATTTAAATATTAGTTACGTCAAGAACATGAAAATGAAAATCGTGGGTCAAATAAGCCCCAGTTTTAATATCACCCTTTCTCAAGACTTATGATTTTAAAAAAGAAGATCCGTTCATTTTATTTTTATTTTTGAACATTTTAAGTTAACCAGAATAGAACTGCCAAATTAAAACACATTTAATTTAAATTTATATTTTCAATCTTGACCAACCTACAAGCAACAATCAGTTCAAATCTCCACTTATTGTTGACGACACATCCTGTCACCAGACACGGTACGTCAAGAACTTAATATGATATAAGGGTCACATAAACCCCGATATGCAATCCTCTTTACCGAAAAGAAGATCCATTTTAGTTTTGGACATTTTTCATATTAGATAGATTAGGACCAAAAAACTTAACTGTATTAACTTACGTTTGTATATATTGTATATAATGTATATATTGTATATAGTGTATATATTGGTATGTTTATATTGGTTAAAAGGTCCCAAACCTTGACCTAAAGGTTGTTTACAGGCTGAAGATGCCCAAAATAATGGGTGAAACATGTACCTGACCAAATAAGTCTACATAAAATCATGTAGATAATAACCACATTAAACGTGGAAAGTATTGAATAGGTGGTTTTTTATTAAATTATCCTTGATATCTATGCCTAACATACCACTCAGTCGAGCAGCTCATCTCCTTTCTCCCAGTTCTACCTAGCCCAAACTTTGCAACATTTTTGTAACGCTACTCTTTTGTCGGAAATCACCCAGAACAAATCGAGCTGCTTTTCTTTGGATTTTTTCCAGTTCTTGAATCAGGTAATCTTGGTGAGGGTCCCATACACTGGAACCATGGGCGCCCGCAGGATCTTTTCCATTAACAATTTTCTTGAATATAAATACCAATATAACGTCAGCAACATTAAATTTTTTATAGAAATTTGCGAATATAACAGATGCTAGATGACTGTCAGTAAGTTCAGTTTATGAAATAATCTGGTATGATATTAAACAATTGAACATCAACTTTTTAGAATTCCATGGGGGGGGCAAGCGCCCCCCCTTGCCCCCCCTTGCGGGCGCCCATGACTGGAACCATACTCTAGTTGGGGTCTTACCAGAGACTTATATGCCCTCTCCTTTACATCCTTACTACAACCCCTAAACACCCTCATAACCATGTGCAGAGATCTGTACCCTTTATTTACAATCCCATTTATGTGATTACCCCAATGAAGATCTTTCCTTATATTAACACCTAGATACTTACAATGATCCCCAAAAGGAACTTTCACCCCATCAACACAGTAATTAAAACTGAGAGGACTTTTCCTATTTGTGAAACTCACAACCTGACTTTTAACCCCGTTTATCAACATACCATTGCCTGCTGTCCATCTCGCAACACTTTCAAGGTCACGTTGCAGTTGCTCTTAACTTAAAGGAAGATCAGGCCAATAGAATTCCACACTACATGATAAAATAATGAATGTCAAATGAAGTAATGCAATTTAATGTTAAAAAACAAGCAATTGAACCAATACTAAAAGCTATCATAAGACTGTGATTTGGATAATGAAGAACAAATATTAAATACCCACAAAATTATGAATTTAGAATATATTGTTGTTGTGCTTAGAAAACTACTATGTGAAACATTTTAGATTAGAACTCTGGCCAGTAAATTTCTGTCATTTAAAATATACTGTGTGACATGTCAAGAATTCTTGTTCTTAGTGATATACGAGCTGTCGGTCAGTATTTCTCTGTCATCATTATCACATAGCATTTTTTCCAGGTATAACAACAATAAGCAATGTCTTGACTTCTTATTCCAGCCAGCATAGTGTATGTAATACTGAACTTGTTTGTCCTTCACCTCTGTTTCCAGGCATTTTGCTTCATAAATTAGGGGACCATGAAAGCAAAGAACTTTTTCTCCTAAAACAGACAGTATAAGAGAAAGCTCAATATCATTCCTATCACAGCCACAACAAAGAATACACCAATTAATTAACATTTTCAAACAAGTCTAAATGACAATTTGTAAATTTACCAGGGAGTAGCTTTTCATTCCAAATGGAAATTATTTGAATGGACAAAATAATACAGGCACAAAATGATCAAAGATAAAATTAGCAAGCATTTACATACAAACCATCCAAACATATGCTACTGGAAAGAGCAGTGGGTGTATCTTCAGCAAGTTAATACACAGTAGGCTACAGGGTCAAAGCCTGAATAAAATAAATGGACACAATGATACATTTTCTCAACCCATTAAAAAATTTCAAGAAGTTCAGATAAGCACTAAAACCAAGGGATGCCTTTGAAGATACAGATTCTATGTAAATTAGCAAAGGTCGACTGCAGTATTACTCCTAAAATTAGAACTAAACCACTAAGCAATCTATATAACACTTCCATTACCTACTCATTCAATATTAGTCTACAATCCTTTAAACTCATATGTACAGAGGTTTTATATAACATTTCAAGTCTAACTCCTGCTAAGAATTCATAGTTGTGATGAGACAAATGACATTGTCGAGTGAAAAAAAGAAGAGAAGAATGTGAAATGCAATACGATTAGAGGAGGATAGCAAGGTAGAAAATCAAAACAGTTGATCCGTTAACCTTTACATATAGGCAAAGGCATATTTTCCTTTTTAACTAAATCTATTCTACAGACGGTCGTTCGTGTTGCCGTAAACTACACCATGCGCTATACGTCAAAAATGAGACTGAGGAAATTATGATCCTTCCACTAAATGATTGCTTGCATTCTTCACTGATATTGTAAGTGTGTTTGCAGCTGCTGTAGGTGGTTTTATGTCATCAGGAAAATCATCACTCCCTCTGCACACATATAAGTTAACTAGCTGTATTACCTGGTGCTGCCCGGGTACTTTATTGAATGTTTACATTTAGAAATTGTATTGCTTGTTAATTCTGTGTGAAGCAAATTTTTGTAGATTTCTTCATTGTGACATTGACTGATATTTTTGAACTATTTCAAGTTTTAATTTTAGACTATTTTGTTTTGCATTAATTAAAATCTGGCCTTGTGGCAGCCTGTATTGCCTGGCAACAAGTTCATTCTTTCAAATAAATAATAAAAATAAGTGATAACTGTGTGTATTTTCATGTCGTGCCATAGATACCACGTATATGATTCCAACTGTCACCGATAACCCTAGAGACCCTGAAAACTATGGATTCAACACTAATTTAGATCAGTTTGGACATTTTCTTCTTCACCACTTCTCTCCACATGCTGATGAGAAGGTGTATTTAAATGGCATCCAGAGTGTCACAATTCATCTCAGCGACCCCAAAAACTATGGATTCAACACTAATATTGGTTGGGTTGGGTTGGTTTTTTTTTTTGTTTTTTTTACATGTCACTCCCTCCCCTAACATTGTTAGGGATGTATAGCCCCAAAGTAATTTTTCCCGATAGCTGCAGTCGCTTAAGTGCGGCCAGTATCCAGTATTCGGGAGATAGTAGGTTCGAACTCCACTGTCGGCAGCCCTGAAAATGGTTTTTCGTGGTTTCCCATTTTCACACCAGGCAAATGCTGGGGCTGTACCTTAATTAAGGCCACGGCCGCTTCCTTCCCACTCCTAGTCCTTCCCTGTCCCATCGTCGCCATAAGACCTACCTGTGTCGGTGCGACGCAAAGCAACTAGCAAAAAAAAAAAAAATTCCAGATAGTAAGTGATCAAGTTTGGTTGAGAGCTGTTCTACAACATACACATATACATCCATGATCTCAGTCAGCTGGGCTGAGTGACTCAGACAGTTGAGGTGCAGGCCGTCTGACCGCAACTTGGCACGTTCAATCCTGGCTCAGTCCGGTGGTATTTGAATGTGCTCACATACATCAGCCTCGTGTCCATAGATTTACTGACACATTAAAAAAACTCCTGTGGGACAAAATTTTGGCACCTTGGCATCTCCGAAAACCAAAAAGTAGTTAGTAGAATGTAAAGCCAATAACATTTTTATTTTTATTATTATTATTATTATTATTATTATTATTATTATTATTATTATTATTATTATTATTATTATTATTATTATTATTAAATTTTTTTTAGTTAAAACCTTCATAATGTTCCATATTGAACTGAGAATAACAATGATAAAGACAAATTTAAGGTGTCCACCTTTGCAATACAAAACAGTTGTACAGTACGTTCTAGTTAAAAAACAACACTTTTATTTTGAGACCGTTTTCGACACTGGGCGAATGTCCTCATCAGCCAATCTTGCAAATAGGATCAAAGAACATGTGGTACAAAAAATTGTTACATACATATAGATTATAAAACCTTAATGCTATTGACTGAGAAAATAAGACAGAATGATAGAGTTAAAAACATGAGTCTACTGTTGCTGACAAGATGAAATCTTGAGAGTCTCATACAATCTTCAATGAGAATGAAAACACGTATATTGTTAAAACTTTGTTGATCCACTTTGTTTCTGGTAATTACAACCTTGAAAGGCTTGTTAATAGCAACAAGCACAAAATCACATGCAGGGCCTTGATTGCGGATAAAATCTTTAAGACTTGGACGGACTATCTAATGAGTCCATCTACAAAGAAATGTCGTAGATCATTTGAGAGCAATGCAACTATAATTAATGAACTGAGTCTGAGTTTGTGTTGTTCCCTCTTGCAAGAGGTGGAGAAAAATACAGGTGGAGGTCACTAGTTGGAAATGTGACCAATATTTCTCAGTCCATTGCGGATCCTGAAGCATAAAGAAAAGGAAAATGGGCTGATTAGAGACGCAAAAAACTTGTTGAAAGATCTGGAGGGAAAAAAGAAAGACAATAATGTGTAGTATGGAATTCACCTTGCACAGCCTGCTGCGGGGCTCGAGCATGTGTAGGGACTGGGAGCTGGAACGTATGTGGATCAAGAGCTTGGCATGAACTGGGTAAGCGGGAGAGGAGAGATGGTCATGAGGAAGGTTGGTGAGGGGTAACTGTGTGGGGGGGAGGGGGGGATCCGGAAGGCGATTTGATAGGGGTGTGTAACGTGAGAGAGTGTTACGCATGATGCGAAATATCAAACTTTTATTTACAATTTTAATGTTTATGAAAGCTGTAATAAGGAAATAAAAAGTTATTTTAGGTTTCTCAAATATTTCATTCAGATTTAGATTAGACTTGAAGTACTGATCCAGGTGAATAAAACAGTTTTTGGTGACATCAAGTAAAGAGCCTTCAATTAACATTTCCAGGATCTCTATATCCTGTTCTATACTGATGGAACTATGTTTGAAGTCGTGTATGTGTTGACCCACCGCAGAAAATCTATTATGTTTTATTGCATTGACATGTTCCGCATACCTGATTTTGAAATTCTGTCCAGTTTGTCCTATGTAAGAACAATTACAGTTTTTGCAGCTGAATCTACAGACTCCTGATCTTAGAAAAATGTTGGATTTACTTACTGAAGCAGGGTTATATAATACCTCCATACTCCTGTTGTTGGTACGAAATGAAATGCTGGCGTTATGTTTTCTTTTAAATGTTCGCAGTGCTATATACATCTTTATTAAAAGTGAAAGTTGAGTATACATCAGGAGCAGGTGTTTCTCTTTGATAAAGTTGATTTGAGGCAATTCTGAATTTATTATTTGTTAAAAAAGGGCTTGTTGAAGCCATTGAATCTGGCAATAGAGCAGATAATGTTGAGTTCTTTATTTAAATTGTCTTTGGACATAGTAATCTTAAAGGCAGGGTCAACCATGCTGTTATAAGTAGCGCATTTATGTGTTTGTGGGTGTATAGAATCTTGTGTTATAGTAGTGGCAGTTTGAGTGGGTTTTCTATAGATCTTATATGATAGAGAAGAAGAAAGTCTGTTTATTGTTAAACCTAAGAACTTAATTGAATGATTGGTTTCTGACTCAAGAGTGAATTTTATGTGGGGATCAATTTTGTTCAGATTTGTAAGTGTAGTAGGCGCATCACAGTACAGTCGTCCAAGATTATTAATGTGTCATCCACGTATATAGCCCAAAAATGTATGTTTGCGAAAATGTCATTATTTTCAATTGCAGTATGCTCTAGAAAGTCTAAGTAGATTTCGGTTAAGATCCCCGAGGCTGGCGATCCCATTGCTAATCCATCTTGTTTGTATATGACATTGTCGAAAGTGAAAAAGTTGTTGTTAATTACCAGTTTTAAGACGGACATGAAGTCGTGGATTTCAAGTTTGCTTAAACGGCTATATGTGTTTAGGTTGTTTTCAATAATGGGAAAAAGTTTTTCAGTTTTGATACTGGGGTACATACTGACAACGTTGAATGAATGTAAAGATTGATAGGGTTGAAGATCAAAGTTGTTCAATTTCTCAATTAATTCTATAATGTTCTTGATGGACTTATTTGACGAAAATTTATGTTTTTTGAGAAATTTCCCAAAGTAAAAGTGTTGTGTTTTAACTAGAACATAAAATTGTTTTGTATTGAAATAGTGGACATCGTAAGTTTGTCTTTATCATTGTTGTTATTTAATCTCAGTCATTTTGGACTTATTCTTTTTCACCCCTTCTCATGCTCCTATACTGATGGAGACTGAACTTGGACTCAAACGGCATCCAGAGTGTCACTGTTTATTTGAGTGACCCTGAAAACTATGGATTTGGCACTAAAATTGGTTTTTTTACATGTCACCTTTTCCCTTAGGGGTGCTAGGGGTGTCTTACCCCCACAGTATATTTTCCAAATAGAGCTGTTCTGGGACAAACATATTTATGAGTACATTCATAATCTTGGACATTTTGGACATTTTCATTTATCACACCTTCTCACCCTCCATGCCAATGGGTGCTGAACTTGTCACGATTCATCTCAGTGACCCCCAAAAACTATGGATTCGACACTGATATTGTTTGTTATTTATTATTTTTATATGTCATACACTCCCCTAGTGGTACTAGGAATCTCTTACCCCACAGTAAGTCATATGCGTACCAAGTTTGGTAGAGAGCTATTCTGGAACATATACACATACATCCATTATCTCGGTCATTTTGGACATTTTCTTTTTCACCCCTTGTTAACCCCCATGCTGATGGGGGATGAACTTTGACTTAAATGGGATCTGGAGTGTCACTATTCATCTCTGTTTATTTTTTTTTACCTCTCCACCTGGCATGCTTATTTTCACTGTCTGTACTGCTTTCTACTGCTTGACTGGCCAGGCAGGAAAAGATGGGGTGTATTGCATTAGAGCAAGCAAGTTGTTTCAATCCTGGGCAGGATGGGAATTCCTGTCCCAACCAAGACAAAATGTGATCATTTAGTACTCTTGTTGACAAGTGTGATTTTAGTTGCTTCAGCTCATCATCATTTTCCAACTCCAGTTTCCCATGTTTGGTGTACAAGTGCTCACCATCTCTTCCTGTTTCCATACATCTTCTGTTCAGGACATCTTCCCATTTGAAACCTCTCTCCTCCACATCCGATTTCCTTGGTCTTCCCTTGGTCTTTTACCTTGGACAGTAAGGTTGAAGTATTTTCTGGCAGGTCTCTTGCTCTTCAGTCTCATAATGTGCCCATATTACTGAAGTCTACACTTCTTATTACACTGGTAATAGTGACCTCAATGCCAGCTACCATCCCATTTACTTCATTCCTGATTTTGTCCTTTTGAGTAGTTTGATTCATAGTTCTAATGAATCTCATTTCTGTTGCCTGAATTCTGATGTAATCATTGTTTAGTAGAGTACATGTATCTGAACAATATGTGAGAATCGGTATGAAGTAGTTGTGGTACAGGGTTTCTTTTGTGGTATTTTCCAGCCCCAGAGTAGATTTCTGACTTTCATTGTTAAATCAATATAGCAAGAGTCCTCCACTCTTTGAAGTAACATAAAACGTCCTGCATATTTACTTTTAATAACATTTACCCCATCCATAAACTGAGTTGAACTGCTCAATGTATGCAGGAAGAAGTTATATATACTCAGATAAAATTACAGCCGACGTTACCATATTAAAATTCATTGTGATAAAATTATGGTGATAAATATCTCATCATTATCATTTTCCATCTCCAGTTTCCCGGGTGTGGTGTATAAGGCCTCTCCACTTCTTCCTGTCAAAGTATAGTTTCTGTTCCTCTATGTCCTCCTACTTTATATTCCTCTTACTGTCCTCCAGTTTCACTGTGCCTATCCATCGATTCCTTGGACTCCATACTGGACTCTCCCCTTTCACTTCTGCACCAAAGTAATTCCTTGCTGTTCTTGTTCTGCCCATCCTCATAACATGTCCAAACTATTGTAGCCTGCACCTTCCTAAAAGCTTGGTAACAGGTATTTTGATGTCAGCCTCCATTATGTTTACTTCATTTCTAATCTTGTCCTTCCTGGTCTTCTGGTTCATTGTTCTGATGAATTTAATTTCTGTTGACTGGATTTTACTATTTGCCTTGTTATGCAGGTTACTGTAGATGTTTCAAGTCAACAAGTGAGAAATGGAATGAAGTAGATATAAAACATGGTCAGTTTTCCTTTCTGTGGTATTTTATCATCCCGGAGTAAATTTATCACTTGAGAATAAAATTGAGAAGCTTTCCGAGTTTACTGTGTTATCTTTTGAAATGATACTTCCAAGGTATTTGAAGTGAGAAACAGACTGTAACAGAGTTCCCTCCAGAAAAATGTTTGAATCTGTGCCTTTCCTCGTAATATTCATTTCAACAGTTTTTGTTTTTACTGACGTTTAGTCCATATTCTTTAAACTTGCCATTCCAGAGATTTAATTACTCCTGTGCTTCTGCTTCATTTCCTCCCCAGATCAGAACATCATCTGCAAATATTAGGGTGTTAGGCTTTTTGCAATGTCCTTTGATGGATTTTACGATCTGATCCATGACAATGACAAACAGGAGTGGTAACAAGGCACTTCCCTGCTGGACTCCTCTTTTGAATTTCAAATAAATCAATCAATCAGTCACTACTGATCTGAATTTAGGGCAGTCACCCAGGTGACAGATTCCCTACCTGTTGTTTTCCTAGCCTTTTCTTGAATAATTTCAAAGAAAATGGAAATTTATTGAACATCTGCCTTGGCAAGTCATTCCAATCCCTAACTCCCCTTCCTATAAAAGAATATTTGCCCCAATTTGTCCTCTTGAATTCCAACGTAATCTTCATATTGTGATCTTTTGTACTTTTGAAGACACCACTCAAACTTATTCATCTACTAATGTCATTCCATGCCATCTCTCCACTGACAGCTCAGAACATACCACTTAATACCAATATAAATGGTCCGTTACTGGGCATTATAAGTTTCCAGCTAACTCATTCCTGGTTGCCACCATTTCACCTCAGTGTGCTAAGTTGGGCTCATCAGTTGGTAAATAGCACACTCACCAAGATGCATGGCTAGTGCATACCGTGGAGGCCACTGCGTAGGCTACATGGAGCCACCGACAGTGCCAATGCACTATGAGAAACATTACCAAAAATTGTTGCCTGCCTGGCCATCAGATGATATAGATGTTGATTCCCATAGAGGACCTGAAATATATGTCTCGAATGAGCAAATTTATAATACCAATATAAATGGTCCATTATTGGATATTATGAATTTTCCAGCTAACTCATTCCTGGTTGCCAACGTTTTGCCACAAAGTGCTAAGTTTGGCTCATCAGTTGGTAAATAGCACACCCACCAAGACGCATGGCTAGTATATACTGTGGAGGCCACTGCTTAGGCTACTTGGAGCCACCGGCAGAGCCAAGGCACTATGAGAGACTTTGTCTCATTACCAAAAATGCATGCCTGCCTGTCCTACCGAGCTCGACAGCTGCAGTCGTTCAAGTGCGGCTAGTATCCAGTATTTAGGAGATAGCGAGTTCGAACCCCTCTTTCGGCAGCCCTGAAGATGGTGTTCCGTGGTTTCCATTTTCACACCAGGCGAATGCTGGGGCTGTACCTTAATTAAGGCCATGGCTGCTTCCTTCCCACTCCTAGCCCTTTCTTGTCCCATCGTCGCCATAAGACCTATCCGAGTCGGTGCGACATAAAGCAACTTGTAAAAAAAAAATTTTTTTAAACCTGCCTGGCCATCAGATGATGTACCAAATGATGAGCCCAACTTAGCACACTGC
Organism: Anabrus simplex; assembly: GCF_040414725.1. Taxonomy (NCBI): domain Eukaryota; kingdom Metazoa; phylum Arthropoda; class Insecta; order Orthoptera; family Tettigoniidae; genus Anabrus; species Anabrus simplex. The sequence continues at coordinate 1,124,063,431 of NC_090265.1, read as the reverse complement.
AGCGAAATGCTGGCAACGAGGAATGAGTTAGTTGGAAAATTTATAATGTCCAATAACAGACCATTTATTTTGGTATTATAAATTTACTCATTCGGGACAAATATTTCAGGTTCCCTATCAGAATCAACATCTATATCATCTGATGGCCAGGCAGGCATCAATTTTTGGTAATGATCCAAATTCTCTCATAGTGCACTGGCACTGCCGGTGGCTCCAGGTAGCCTACACAGTGGCCTCCACAGTCCTATATTCAGTCAGTCATCAGTGGATGCTGTCATCGAATCATCAAAGATTTTCTAGAAGCTTCTCCAAGTTTCTACCAGTGGAAGCAGAAGTTTCTCGTCGTGACTCAACTATGAGTGAATCACCGAACCGCCTTTCTTCACCGCCTCCTTCACCATCTATGGAGACGGACCATACTAAACAGGCACGGCGCATTTCACCTGAACAACTTAATCAACGGAAGAAACTTTGTGGTCCTGCCTCTACTTCTACCGGATCCACCTACACTTCACCGAGCTCAGTCATCCAGAACCTTCTTGATAACCCCGTTCCAGGAATCAACATTCTAGACCACGACCAGGCTAATTTCGTAAGATAGGTAACTTAAAGGGTCCACCTTTTCAATACAAATGAATGTTATAATGTTAAGCTACAACATATTTTTACTTGGAACTAGTTTCAACGCTATTTAGCATCATCTTCAGCCAAAATGTGAGAAATAGGCATAGGCGTATACATGCAGACATGTACATTACACAAAATGTTACAGCATTATAATTAAACAAGAGTAAAAGAGACATAAAATAGTGAAATACAAGATCAGAAATTGTCAGTCATTAAAATTTTGTGTAATGTACATGTCCGCATGTATACGCCTATGCCTATTTCTCACATTTTGGCTGAAGATGACACTAAATAGCGTTGAAACTAGTTCCAAGTAAAAATATGTTTTAACTTAACATTATAACATTTATTTGTATTGAAAAGGTGGACCCTTTAAGTTACCTATCTTACGTTCTCATTTCAATACAGACAAAAAATGAAATTTTTAGATTTAAACAGGCTAATATCATCGCACCATTTCATCTGCCGCTTCGCTCTCCGACTCAGAATGCTGTCTACATGCCATCAAATGTATGCAGCTACGCCAAGGCAGCTAAAAATCCAGCATTAGCACCTAACATCTGCCAGTGAAGCGTCATTCATCCGTTGCCACTACCACCAGCTCCATTTTACGTCGTGAAATTAATGCACATCGACCCCAACAAGGCAAACACTCACTGCATCTACCAGATCATCGCCAGGTTCATGAGAAATTATCAAGAATTCGACATTGAGATCCAGAAAACTCGAGAAGGGTACTTTCAGATCAAGACCATCAAACCATTCTATGCTCATCTCACCACCTCCGTTGGACTTGAACATTTTGGAAAGCACACCAAGGCCATTAACATGACACAGCAGGCTCCAACACGACTACCAGCTCCGTCCACTCGTCCCACGCCTATTCATTCTGTTGTGGCGTATGGGGTGGAGCGCGATTGGACAGATGATGAGATCGCAGCCTAACTCCAGCTCGAGGGGCATCAGGTTTTCGAGGTGGTGCGGATTCGGAATGACCGTGATCCTACCAGCCTCATCCGCACCTGAATGCTCTTCTGTGTGACAGCGTCGTCATCTACCGCTGTCACCATCGGGTGGAGCCTTCCCGCTCGGCGCCGCCGCAGAAAGTCCACTGCAACTGGTGCCAACGATACGACCATCCTCCAGGCCAGCCATGTATACAAGCTCAGGTATGTGCAATCTGCAGCCAAGAGCATCCCACTAATAGTTGCCCTAACAAGGCCACCCCAAAATGTATTAATTGCTCCCAACCCTACCCCTCTTTCTCTTACAAATGCAAATCCCGTCCCGCCCCTGAAACTTCCCATCCTGAGACCGTTATTCCAGTCATTTCCCAGGACCTTCCCACTCCCGCCCTTTACTCCTCCCTTCCCGACCCCTGTTCTGAGAACATTATTCATTTTATTACGATGGTGCTCCAGAACATCTTTCCCGTCCACCATCCTCATATCCTTAACCAGGTCCAGCTTGCTGCGTGGTTGGTTTTTAACACCCACATGGATATAGCATAAGATGCACTTTGCATTTTTCCCCCTTAATGCTGTTCCCCTAGTGGGATGAAATGTTCAATCTTTATTTCATTAACATCTGTTCTCTGAATTCCAACCGTGCTCTTCTGGACCTTTCCTTAAACCTGTGTGACCCGGATTTTTTTGTACTTAACAAAACATTTCTCAATCCTCTCCTCCATCCAACTTTACTTAAATATACTCTGTATCGCGCAGATAGACTCAGTGAAACTTGTGGAGGAGTTGCTATTGGTCTTAAACATAACAAAACTAGCAAACGTCATTATTACAATTTCGGTGCTAATTTTACGGAATATTTAATACTTGAAACTTTCCTACTGAATAATATGTCTGTTACAATTGTTACTCTTTACCTCCCTCGTCGTTCCCCCCCCCCCCCCCCCTACTGAACTTATTCATTATGTAGATTCGACCCTTCCAAATCATATTTTCATTACTGATATTAATATAAATTCTTACAATATTATTCAGTCTAATGATTTTACCACTCTACTGTCGGAAATTCGGGGCATGCAGGTTCCTTTCCCCTTCCATACACGTCCTATTTCCCAATCTACCCCTGATGCTCTCATCCTTTCCCCCTCCCTTGCCACTTCCCCTACCATAGATAAATGTCTCCATGTGGACTCCGATCACCTTCCAGCCCTCCTTTCATTTCCTAATTTTTCTTATACCACCCTTCTGCCCCTCTCCCGACCCCCTCCCACCCATCGTTTTTCACAAACTAACTGATCCAACTATCGCACTACCCTTACTAATCTTCTTCGTAACTCCCCTGCCCCCACCGCCCTACCCAACCTTCTCCTACTCATCGCTCAAGTTGAACACGCTCTCCAGATTGCCAATAATCTCCATATTCCCCATCACTCTTTTCACCCTACCAAACCCCCTATTCCACCCGAAGCTCTCTCCCTTCTTAAACTCGCTCATGATTATTATTTTTCTTACATTCGAACCTGGGACCCGATGACTCTATTCGAACACAGATGGACACTTCGACACGCGCAATCTTACATCAAAGCACTTAAATGGAAATACTGGACTACTGCCTGCTCCAACCTTTCTGACATTCAAACTACCCGTACCTTCTGGACTACTTTCTGTAAATTGACTAAAACCAATAAACCTTTGCCTACTTATCCTCTTCATTCTGCTACTAGCGTTCCACTTACAGATAAAGACAAAGCTGATACATTTGCTGACTATTTTTCCAGAGTGTCTTCCCCCTCCCCCTCCCCTTAGTTCATTCACCCTGACGAACCCATTATTCTCCACCATTCTGATCCCGCTCTCCCTCATCTCCAACCTTCTTTTACCCATTTCCGCGATATCGATTTCACACATCCACTCAATGCCCCTATCACTCCCCATGAAATCCAAACCTTCCTTCGCTACAAACGGAATACTGCTCCTGGTTCTGATCATATCACCTACCGTCACAACCGCGAAGCTCCCCTGTCTCTCCTTTACGCTCTTTGCTCCATCTATAACACCCTTCTTTATAGGGGCATGTACCCTGCTCACTGGGGTCATGCCCTTATTCTTTTTCTGAAACCTAACAAACCACCCTCTAACATCACGTCTTATTGCCCTATCTCCCTTCTCCCCGTCATCTCCAAAATTTTCGAAGGCATTCTCTGTCACCGTATCTCTCGCTATCTTCATTCCCTCAATCTCCTTCCTTCCTCTCAAGCAGATTTCCGCCCTCATTTTTCAACCCATGATAACCTCTTTCATATCACCTCCTCCCTATCTACCTTCCTTCAATCTCACCGCCCCGCAGCACTCGTTTGCCTTAACGTAAATAAGGCTTTCTATTCTGTGTGGCACGAAGGTCTTTTTTAGAAACTCAGTCATTTACCTCTCCCTTCTACCATCCTTTGCCTTCTGTTTAATTATCTCAAGTGTCGAACGGCTACCATTACTATCCATGGTACCCATTCTTACACCTTTCCACTAACATCTGGTGTAGCTCAAAGCTCCCCTCTTTCCCCCCTTCTCTATATCCTCTACACCTATGATATTTCCCACACCTCCCCCCTCTCTGTTTATACCAATACGCAGATGATTTAGCCATTCTCGCCCTTGGTCGTTCCTTCACTTCTCTCTCTACTAAACTCCAAACCTATCTCGATACCCTGGAATCTTGGTTCAACTTCTGGCACCCATCAGTTAATCCCACTAAAACACAATTTGTCGTATTTCGCCTAAAATCCCGCCTCTGCCCTCTCAGCCATGGCATCTGACTAATGATGTATAATACCCCACTCATCGAAACCTAACTACTAACTTAGCTTGGTATCCCCTTCCAAAACAACTTAAAGTGGAGTTACCATCTCGCTGCTATCCATCAAAAAGCCCTTTAGCGCTTCCACACACTTCATTCTCTCACCGGCCCCTCCCGGGGCCTGAAACCTCGTCATCTCCTTACAATCTATAAATCTTTTATTCGTCCCCTCATCACCTATGCCTCTCTCACCTGAATCACAGTGCCTCCTCCTGACTACGCTCGACTATCACGACTAGACCGCCACACACCACGTATAGCTTACCGCCTTCCCTACGACATGCCTTCCGTTCATTTCCAACCACTATACAGCTTTCCACCTATTCTCAACCATCTTCATTCACTCCGTTTAAAATATCTTACCTCTGGTACCTTACATAAAAGCCCCTCATTACTGAAGCACTCACACTCTCTCCACTCGCCACTGCTATTTTACGTAATACTTGTACTCCTGCCCACTCTCATCTCTTCCCCTCTGCTGCTCCTTAGCTTCCACTTGATACCACCTGCCGCAACACCCTCCGCCAGCTGTTATATAATACAAGGTCATTGCACCTTCTTTGATGCTCTTGGTTGCGGCTGCACATCCCTATCCACGCACCGACTACTTAACCTTAAAGTATACAGCGCCATAAGCGTTCTCAGTGTTAGTATTCTAGTGCTGTGAAGTGTTGTGTTCTCCAGTCGCTCCATTCAGTGTTTACTAGCTCTGTTCATCCCCCCCCCCCCCTACTTGTCGTTTACATGTTCCTTTGTTTATAATTACATGGTTTAGCAGTGATAAACATCTCCTTGTTTCATGTTTACATAGTATGTTAATCATTTCCCACAGACTACTGACATCACAGGACATGACGTCACATTACAGTGAAATAAGTTCATTTAAATGTTTCAAATTGATTTCTTTTAATATTAGTGTCTTTCTCCTACTGCTCTACTGTGTATTACTTCACACTGCCTTTTTTACTGTTCATCATGTTTTTGTATAAGTTATCTTATGCACATACTTTTTCAGTTTTCTTATTCTCAAATACTTATTTTTGTGTTATTTCTCATCTGCAGTACCAGCGAAAAGACTTTATTACCCTGCGCAGTGCAAAGACTATTGCCAGAAGATACTATTTACATTGAATGTAACCATCACTCTGATGTAAATCCAGTGCTATTTTCCCACATCTGTATCTGTGTTTTTTACAATAAACGGGGTTATTTGTGGGGGTTCCATCCTTGGGGGATGCAGTGCGGGTCTCTCTTGCGGGTCCGTCTGTTGTTCACCTTAGCCTCTGCGCCACACTTCCCGTACCTTCCCTTAAGTATGTACGATCATACTTTCCCACACTAATAAACATTCCGAAAATATTTCTCTTTTCAAAGGCCGAAGAGCTGCTAGTTCAGCTGATGGCCCACCCGCCTGTCTACAGATGGGAATGAAATGACACTTTGATGCGTCCACGGTATGCACTAGCCATGGGTGCATCATGAACAACATTATTTTGTGATATCCTGTGTATATTTATTTGAGTTTGTCATTCTGACAAAGAAGCAGCAAAAAGACTTATTTTGGACTCAAATTTTCTCATTTTCATATCAGTGCCATAGAAGAGGCAACACCCATGTCTCATTTGTACATAATTGCCTTGTATTTATGTGTGTACACCAATGTATCTATCTTTGAACAATAAAAACGGGGTCTAGTGGGGAGAGACTATGGCGAATGCGATGCAAGCACGCTCCAGGGGCTCACTTGAGGGTTGTGGTTGTCTCTGCACCAGAATACCTATAACTCCCACTCTCCTCATGTATGTACGAACATACTTCCCTGTATATTTCAACTCAAATTATACTTCTCCCATTACAAAGGCTGAAGAACCACCTGTTTGGCTGATGTACGTAAAAATGAATACAAATTTATGATTCACCTTCTCAATACTTTGCAATCATGTGATGTTTAAAAAAACATTACAATGTGATGTTGCAATGTACTAGTTTCAGTCCTATAAGGACCATCATCAGCCTAGCCTAGATACAATGTAAAAATCATATTCCTAAAACAGAGTAGCGAGGAAAGATGAAAGATGGAATGAAAGGATGGGAAAGTGGTGGAAAGATATACATACATAAGGTGTTGTTAAATGAATTGTAGTATGACAAAGCTAAAAAGTGACAAATAAAATCTTATGTAAATGTCTCATTAAAATTGATCATAAGATAAAAAGAAGGCACTGATTGACAATTATTCTTATGTTGCACATTTAAAAATCAAATAAAGTCTGACGTAAATGAAGTCCAGTGTTTCTGATAAGTTCTAGAATTCAACATAAGTGCAGAGGGAATAATTGTCCAATAAGTCCAGAAAAAGGTTAATTTGACAAAGCTGTTTGACATATCTTGTGGAACAATGAAATCTTGCCGTATTCTAATGAGGCAGTCCAAATTCAATAGCAACCAAAAGAACCATGCGCAATGTGAAACAAGCTTGCCAGTTTGAGTGCAACTGTAGCAGTTGCCTCATTAGAATACGGCAAGATTTCATTGTTCCACAAGGTATATCCAACAACTTTGTCAACATTAACCTTTTTCTGGACTTATTGGACTAATTATTCCCTCTGCACTTATGTTGAATTCTAGAACTTATCAGAAACACTGGACTTTGTTTATTTCAGACTTTATTTGATTTTTAAATGTGCAACATAAGAATAATTGTCAACCAGTGCCTTCTTTTCATCTTATGATTAATTTTAATGAGACATTTACATAAGATTTTATTTGTCACTTTTTAACATAGCTTTGTCATACTCACTACAATTCATTTAACACCACCTTATGTATGTATATCTTTCCACCACTTTCCCATCCTTTCATTCTGTCTTTCATCTTTCCACGCTACTCTGTTTTAGGAATATGATTTTTTTATTGTATCTAGGCTAGGCTGATGATAGTCCTTATAGGACAGAAACTAGTACCTTGCAACATCACATTGTAATGTTTTTTTAAACATCACATGATCGTAAAATATTGAGAAGGTGGATCATAAATTTGTATTAATTTTTACATATAGTCTTTACTCAATAAGGAACCAACTATGAAATTTATAACTTTGACTGTTTGGCTGATGGTGTAGGAATTGAAATAACTACTTGATTGACGTTTTTATCCATGCATCCTAGTGGGTGTGCTATTTGCCAACTGATGAGCCCAGCTTAGTACACTGGGGTGAAACGCTGGCAACCAGGAATGAAGTGAAATGACGTATGGCTTTTAGTGCCAGGAGTGTCCGAGTACATGTTTGGCTCGCCAGGTGCAGGTCTATTGATTTTACTCCCATAGGAGTAAAAGCGCGTCGTGATGAGGATGAAAATATGATGAAGACGACACACACACCCAGCCACAGCGCCAGCGAAATTAACCAATGATGGATAAAATTCCCGACCCTGCCGGGAATCGAACCTGATGGCCAGTACGCTAACAATTTAGCAATAGAACCAGACAACCAGAATTAGTTAGCTGGAAAATGTACAATGTCCAATAACGGACCATTTATATTGGTATTAAAAATTTACTCATTCGGGGCAAATATTTCAGGTTTCCTATGGGAATCAACATCTATATCATCTGATGGCCAAGCAGGCATCAATTTTTGGTAATGTCTCTCATAGTGCATTGGCACTGTTGGTGGCTCCAAGTAGCCTAAGCAGTGGCCTCCACAGTATACACTAGCCATGCGTCTTGGTGGGTGTGCTATTTACCAACTGATGAGCCCAACTTAGCACACTGGGGCAAATCGCTGGCAACCAGGAATGAGTTAGCTGGAAAATTTATAATGTCAAATAATGGACCATTTATATTGGTATTATAAATTTACTCATTCGGGACAAATATTTCAGGTCCTGTGTGGGAATCAACATCTATATCATCTGATGGCCAGGCAGGCATCAATTTTTGGTAATGAGAAAAAGTCTCTCATAGTGCATTGGCACTGTTGGTGGCTCCAAGTAGCCTACGCAGTGGCCTCCACGGTTTGCACTAGCCATGCGTCTTGGTGGGTGTGCTATTTACCAACTGATGAGCCCAACTTAGCACACTGGGATGAAACACTGGCAACCCTGGAAAATTTAAAATGTCCAGTAACGGGCCATTTATATTGGTATTATAAATTTCCTCATTCATGACAAATATTTCAGGTTCCCTATGGGATTCAACATCTATATCATCTGATGGCAAGGCAGACATCAATTTTTGGTAATGAGACAAATCTCTCATAGTTCATTGGCACTGCTGGTGGCTCCAAGTAGCCTACGCAGTGGCCTCCATGGCACATGACAGCACAACACACATCTCTATTGCAGAGGATGCACTCATCGCATAATTCCTCACACTTTTTGTTCGGCTGGGGTACCATAACGTCTCTACCTCAGCACGTGGCCGAGTCGCCAAGGCATAGGCTGGCCCCAAGTTGGTGGACGGCCGTTCCCAGTCCTATTCTCCTGCGTTGTTTGTGACGTTGACCTCACTTTCTCGGACGAGGACATTTATGCTGACCTCCGCCGGACTGGTGTCTCCTTTGTTCAACGCCTCTTTAACGGCTCTGACCCTGCACCGGATGTCCTCCTCTACTTCAACTCGGCTACTGCCTGCCTCTCCCTTCAAGAACATGGAGCTCTCATCAATCGCCGCCTCCATCAAGTGATACCTACACCACCTCACCTTCAAGATGACTCCGACGCCGATGAAGAACCTGTAGCGCATGCTGTCCAACCACCTCCTCTGTCTTCCTCATCGCCATTATCTACGTCTTCTCACCCTACCACTTTTCCCATTCCCACCCCCGTATCAGTTCCCATCTCTGTTACTCTTTCATCCATCCTACCTGTCCCTACTACCACCACCATCACCACTTCTGCATACATCTCTCCTCTCCATTCTCTTACTACCACGACTTCATCCCATCCTTCCACCCTATTGATCACTTCTCTCCCCACCCTTCCCACCACTGATGTACCACCTCACCCTTCATCGACCCAGCCATCTGCCGAGAGATCTTTCACCGCTCCTCCAGCGACTGTGATACAGCTGCCTTAGACACCACCGCCATCTCCCTCCACTTGCAGCTGTGTCATCAGAGGCGTGGATCTCAGCATTGTGTCTGCCATCATCGCTCAAGACCTTTGCCAAGCAGGCCTTCCAGTATGACGGGCATTCTGTATATATAACGCTGACGGACCTACCTTCTTGGTATGCATACAGCTGCCAACTTCCAGTGCCTTATCACTCGCGGCATACACATCTATGGTCGCATCATTGCGTCGAACCCTCCCATTCTCCCCCCCAAACCCTCCACTGTCTTCCTACATTTCGCAGTCGCCCCCGGCCTAACCCTCCTCCTCCAATGCCCCATCCTTATCTTTGTTCATCTTTAGTCCCAACTCCACCACCCTATGTACCCCCACCTCCACCTCCTCCTGACTTCCTCTGCCTTCTCCTTACTTCCCTTGTTCACTTCTCCTCTTTCTACCATATCTTAGCCTCACATCTTCTCCCTAGCACACCCACATAACTCATTATATCTATGCTTTTTACTATTAACATCTCTGTCACATGCATATTTCTTGTACTAATATCTCAATAAAGTCTTATATACAAAAGCACTTAGGCAAAAACGCAATTCCTCTCCCATCTCCTACTTCTTCACATCCTTACCCACCTCCTTCTTCCCTCACATCTCCCCAACCCGTCAGCATCTCTTGGCCAAAGAGAGGGCATAACCCTCTAGGTAGCCCCTTCAGGGTGGGGAATGAAAGCATTTATAGTAATAGTAGCCTCCACGGCATCAGTAGCAACACAACACGCCTTTTGTCCACATCTCTATTTCCGTGGACACATCTCTCTACTACCATATCCCCAATTTTTGTTCGACCAGGGTGACGCCCCTCGCCGAGCTAATAAGCATATCGTCTGGCACCAAGTTGGAGGCTGGCCTTCCCCAGCCATGTTCACTTGTATAATAAATGACGTTGGTCCAGCGATCTCGGACAAGGCTACTTACAGTGCCCTTCGCATACACGGTGTCTCTGGTGTCACCAGACTTTACAATGGCCCCGATCTCGCACCAGAGGTGCTTCTCTCTTTCCGCACTTTGGATGCCTGCAACCATGTCCAGACTAATGGAGTGTTTCTTCATCGCCGTCTCCACCGAGTGACATCTACACCTTCACACGTTATCGCCCAGATCTTGGATATTGAAGACCCTGCTATGCCTGCTGCAAGTACGCCTCCTCCATATTTCTCACCCACACCCCCTCCATCATTGTACCCCACAACTACTACCATCACCTCCACCGTATCTGCTTACCCATCCCTCAATATTCCTCCTACCATACCTGTCCCCACTACCACTACTACCACCACCATCAGTACTTCTGCTCACTCCTCTCCCATCCTTCCTATTACTAATACCATTACGTCCCATCCTTTTCCCCTGTTGATAACCTCTCTCCCCACCCCTTCCACCCCTGATCCCCTAAATCACTAGCCTACATCTATTCAGCCATCTGCTGAGGGACCTTTCACCGCCACCTGAACATTCTTCCACTTACAGCTGTGTTATTCGCAGTGTGGATCCAAGCATAGCGCCTGCAGCCATTGTTCAAGATCTTCACCAGGCAGGCCTCCTTGTACGACAAGCTTCTCGCATCTACAATGCCGACGGTCCAACATTCCTGGTATGCCTCCAACTTCAGACTCCCGACAACATCCAGCGCCTCATTGCTCAAGGACTCTACTTCTACGGTCGCCATCATCAGGTCAAACCCTCTTATTCACCCCCACAACCCTTACACTGTCCTCCCCACCCCGCAGTCATTACCGGTCTGTCCGTCCTCCTCACTCACCCCATCCACGTCTACGATCTTCTACAGTCCCACCCCCGCCAAACTACTTTTCCCAACCACCACCTTACCTTGCCCTCCTCCACCTTCTCCTCACTTCCCTAGTTAACTTCTTCTCTTTCTACCACATCCTAGCACCTTCATCTAACTCTTCACTCATCTCTGTTTTTGAATGTACACGACATTGTATCTCTTTCAATAAGTTTCATCTCTACTGTACTCTTTAACCCAGAAGCCAGGTGGCGGTGAAAGGTCCCTCAGCAGATGGCTGAATAGATGTAGGCTAGTGATTTAGGGGATCAGGGCGGGAGGGGTGGGGAGAGAGGTTATCAACAGGGGAAAAGGATGGGACATAATGGTAGCTCCTTTTTCTTTATCTCCATTTACCCATCTCCTTCATCCCACACTTCTCCACTTCCCCGTCACCTCTCCTGGCCAGAGAGAGGGCGTAACCCCACCCCTTCAGGATGGGGAATGAAAGTATTAATAGATAGATAGATAGATAGATAGATAGATAGATAGATAGATAGATAGATAGATAGATAGCCTCCACAGTCTTAATAGATAGATATAACAACATTATCGAGGTCTTTTTGCAGTTGCTCACAATCTTGTAAGTTATTTATTGTTCTATACAGAATAACATCATCTACAAAAGCCTACTTCTTTACCCATATCATTTACATATATAAGAAAACGTAAAGGTCCACTCTGCCTTGAGGAATTCCCTCTTAATTATATGTATATGTATCAGTGCGACGTAAAGCAAATAGCAAAAAAAAAGTTAAAATATTGCTTTACACACTTTCTTATTTCACAAAAAATACTCTCTGGATGTATTTCGTTTCTCAGATCCTACTGCTCTCTTCTGCTTAATATGACCTCTTTAATCATTCCTGCTATTATTTGGCATCTAGCTTTATGAACATTAGTAAATATTGCTCATCTCTTCTCCACTGTAACTGATTCGTGGCATTTGAGCCTGCAATTACATTTGTAATCCCAAAATTCATAACAGAATGTTACTATCCCCCTAGTATTGATGTAGTCTTGATGGTATTCACCTTCCTTTTCTTAATTTTCCGCATTTGATCTTCAAATTTTCACTTTCTTCCTTTTCTTGATTGGTTATCTGAAATAGCACAGCTAGTGTCCAATTCCATCTCCACATCTGATGTCCCAGTGTCTCCTTGTGGGGCAAAATTATTGCAGGTGCCAGTTTCCAGCATTTTATCACCATTTTGGTATAAAATATTTCCTGATGTGCTAGGAAATATTTCATTTATAATTGAAACGTTGTTTGACAGAATACTATTATCAGAACACTTGTGGTACAAGCGTGGAATATCATCACAGTCTTTCTGAGGCTTTTCATTAGAAAACACTTCTTTTAACACATGTGCATCTTCGCTAGAGTGGCTTATTTCCCCAACATTCCCTAATTTTGTTTCTATTAATTCACGCAACTCAGGGTTGGACACTTCAACCTCAACAGATACCTGAGCTGTTCTGTCGGAACTATTACCGGCACTCAAATTTGACATTAAATCATCAATATGATGGCTTGAGGTGAACCATTTATACACATAGTTTACTAACTAGAAGTGAAATATTACAAGGCATAAGTTCCTGGTTGACTGAAGGTGAAAATGTATTACTTTCACAGTGAATCATGTTCATTTCAGGTCGATCAAATTGATCATGTAAATCAGAAACACATCCGCCATCTTCAGTAGGTATAATAAAATTGGTTTAAAAGTGTTGTGCGGGATTATTTACTTCTTGAATGCAGTGTTCAGCATGCTCTTTGTCAGAAGGCAGATCTTGTAGAGATGCCTAAAAAGGATATTGAAAAACATTAAATATCCTAATATAAACCTTACCACTCCATCCGTTTTAATAGGAGTATGAAAAGTCTCTCTTACTGTTTTCATATCAGTTATTCCTAATGCTTCTAACATCTTCTTCCCTCTTGAAGGATGCATGTTTATTAGGGTGTCCCTTATTTTTCAAAGTTTTATTTTGCAATGCATAGATTATTGTTTTATTCATTTGGGCCTAAAACACCCGAAAACAATTTTTTTTCCTTATTTGGAACAGTGCAACCCGTGCCGACTTGCGCGCAAACATGTCCATACAAGTTGCGTCACAAGAGTGGTGCGCTCTCATTGTTATTGTCACTTAGTTTTCGCTTATCGGGTAGCTATCACGGACTGTTTTATATTTTGAAGATGTCAGTGGAACTAAGGAGCAATAAAAAAAAGCATTTTCTTGGTTGGTGAAGTAAATCACCAAATAATAAGCGCAAAATTACCATCTAATCGTCAAGTTCTCGCAGTTCTATTTTTCAACATACGTGAAGTTAAGTTGACTGTTAGTGAAAGCGCAAATCTTGTCATTCGGGAGTGCAATATATTCTGAGAAAAGGCTAGAATACCTACTAGATCTGTGCCTAATTGTGTTAAGAAGTTAGTGGATCTTTATCAGGTCTGGCAAGAACTGCAAAAAAATAGCAAGAAGATTCAGGATTTACATAGGCGCCACGAAGAGAACTTTCAACTTGAATTAGATAATTTATTCGATATCGCACATGCTGATGCTCTTGAAACAATAAAAATCGAAGAAGATAAAATATTTTTTCAAAAGCAAAGAGAGCGTCTGGGGTGCCTAGCAGGTGTTGACAAAAAGTTGGCTGATAATGAAGAAAGGGCCAGGCTGAGAAAACTCGCAGAAGATAAAAAGAGACTAAAACAAATGCCTTCCGCAAGCTCATTGGAATCTGCAACTTTACAGACTTTTGATACACATGAAGACGTAGAAGAACAATCCACAAGCTCTGAAGAAAGCCTGAAAGAATCTCTGCCATCCACATCTCGATCTGTAACTTCTTTAGCTACATCGACAAGAAGAGAAAGAAAAGATTTTATCACAATTAAATTAGTTGCAACTTTAGACAGATGTCAACTAAGCATCAGAGATTCTGTTTATATAATTCAGTCTGTAGTAGAAGCACTTGGTCTTAGTTCTGACAATTACCCGTTCAACAAATCTTCTATTCAACGCATTCAAACACAAACGAGAAAAGATAGAGCGAGATCCATTAAATCCGAATTTCAGAATAACGTTCCCGAAGTAGTTACTGTTCATTGGGATGGAAAATTGTTACCTGCTCTGGACATAAGAAGTTCTAAAAAAGAACACCTACCAATTATTATTTCATAAGTTAGACAACTCTTCTGGCAAAGAGCAAGCGAAAGCAGTGTCAAATGCCCTTCATGACTAGAACCTGGATGATAAGGTACAAATAATGTGCTGTGATACAACAGCATCTAATACAGGATGCTTGAACGGAGCTTGTGTGCTTTTAGAGCAAAAACCAGAAAGAGATTTGTTACTCTTTCCTTGCCGCCGTCATACACTGACTGACAGAGCAAATGCAACACCAAGAAGGAGTGGTCAGAACTTTATGCCAATTGCAGGGTAGACTGACGTCAATGAGGTATACTCATGATGTGAAATGCGCCGCTGTGCTGCGCACGTAGCGAACGATAAATGGGACACGGCATTGGCGAATGGCCCACTTCGTACCGTGATTTCTCAGCCGACAGTCATTGTAGAACGTGTTGTCATGTGCCACAGGACACGTGTATAGCTAAAAATGCCAGGCCGCCGTCAACGGAGGCATTTCCAGCAGACAGACGACTTTACGAGGGGTATGGTGATCGGGCTGAGAAGGGCAGGTTGGTCGCTTCGTCAAATCGCAGCCGATGCCCATAGGGATGTGTCCACGGTGCAGCGCCTGTGGCGAAGATGGTTGGCGCAGGGACATGTGGCACGTGCGAGGGGTCCAGGCGCAGCCCGAGTGACGTCAGCACGCGAGGATCGGCGCATCCGCCACCAAGCGGTGGCAGCCCCGCACGCCACGTCAACCGCCATTCTTCAGCATGTGCAAGACACCCTGGCTGTTCCAATATCGGCCAGAACAATTTCCCGTCGATTGGTTGAAGGAGGCCTGCACTCCCGGCGTCCGCTCAGAAGACTACCATTGACTCCACAGCATAGACGTGCACGCCTGGCATGGTGCCGGGCTAGAGCGACTTGGATAAGGGAATGGTGGAACGTCGTGTTCTCCGATGAGTCACGCTTCTGTTCTGTCAGTGATAGTCACCGCAGACGAGTGTGGCGTCGGCGTGGAGAAAGGTCAAATCCGGCAGTAACTGTGGAGCGCCCTACCACTAGACAACGCGGCATCATGGTTTGGGGCGCTATTGCGTATGATTCCACGTCACCTCTAGTGCGTATTCAAGGCACGTTAAATGCCCACCGCTACGTGCAGCATGTGCTGCGGCCGGTGGCACTCCCGTACCTTCAGGGGCTGCCCAATGCTCTGTTTCAGCAGGATAATGCCCGCCCACACACTGCTCGCATCTCCCAACAGGCTCTACGAGGTGTACAGATGCTTCCGTGGCCAGCGTACTCTCCGGATCTCTCACCAATCGAACACGTGTGGGATCTCATTGGACGCCGTTTGCAAACTCTGCCCCAGCCTCGTACGGATGACCAACTGAGGCAAATGGTTGACAGAGAATGGAGAACCATTCCTCAGGACACCATCCGCACTCTTATTGACTCTGTACCTCGACGTGTTTCTGCATGCATCGCCGCTCGCGGTGGTCCTACATCCTACTGAGTCGATGCCATGCGCATTGTGTAACCTGCATATCGGTTTGAAATAAACATCAATTATTCTTCCGTGCCGACTCTGTTTTTTCCCCAACTTTCATCCCTTTCGAACCACTCCTCCTTGGTGTTGCATTTGCTCTGTCAGTCAGTGTATTTACGAACTGGTGCTCAAAAGTGTGTTTGAATCAAAGATCTAACAAATTACTAGCAGTCCTGATATTCCACTGTTCAAAAAGTTTAGAAACAACTGGAAGAATATTAATCCTAGTGCCATCGAACCATGCACTGAAATGAAATGGCATATGGCTTTTAGTGCCGGGAGTGTCCGAAGACAAGTTCGGCTCGCCAGGTGCAGGTCTTTCTATTCGACACCAGTAGGTGACCTGCGCGTCGTGATGAGGATGAAATGATGATGAAGACAGCACATACACCCAGCCCCCGTGCCATTGGAATTAACCAATTATGAACCATGCACTGATTTTGTCCAACAACATCTCTGTGAGGCAAATATTATTGAATTGGTGATGTTTTTTAACAATGAGCTGGCAAAATCGACTCTACAAGATGATTATTGAGAGCTCATTGAGCTCGCAATTGTTTTCCTGGGTGGAGACATTAAGAATAAAATAAAAATCAGACCTCCTGGTGCAATGCATCAAGCACGATGGATGGCAAGAGGTATTTACTCCTTAAAAATGTGGTTACTGAAGTCCCAGTTTAAAATGAGCGCTAAGGACAAACAAGCTTTACAAGATGTTTGTTTATTCATTGTGGCAGTTTACATGAAGCCCTGGCTTGGATGTAGTTTGGCAATAAAAGCGCTGAATCAAGATTTTTGTTTTTTAAAGACCTTAAAAGATTACGAGAAAGTTGACAAGTTGATTTCCAATGCGGCTTTAAACAAGTTCAGTCAACACTTGTGGTACTTGTCAGAGAAAATAGCCATCCTTTCAATTTTTGATAATGAAGTTGATGAGCAGACTAAAGGAAACATTGTAGAAAACTTACAAAAGGAAAGCTTTGGTGATTCCAGAAAGAGATATGTTCCATCAAAAGAAGAGATGTTTGGCTCTCTATATGGTACGTAGTAGACTAGTAGTGTTTATCTGGTATTTAATTTAGAACTTATTTGTTTTATTTATAGGCACTACAAATATTTTTTTTATCTTGTTTCAGGGAAATCTTTGAGTGATTTTGTTTCTGTCAAGAGTAAAGATTTATTTTCACGACTGAAACTTGATAGCTGTTTCCTTCAAGACATTGTATCGTTATAGAAAGACAATGAAGCATTTGTGGAAGCTAAAAAGAAGTTTTCCACCTTAAAAGCAGTTAATGACACAGCTGAAAGAGCTGTTAAACTAATGACAGACTTTCATGGTTTGATTACCGCAGATGAAGAACAGAAGCAGTCCTTATTACATTGTGTGCAAGAACATAGAAAAATTTACCCAGACTGTAAAAAAAAGAGACTTTGAAGAGGAAATATCCAAATGAATAACTATAAAAACTGCATCTTTTTTGTTATTTACATGAAAAGCATTATATAAATTTCTGTTTTCATTTATATTTCTCTAAAATAATTGTTTGGAGTGATCATCTACAACTACATTTAAGAGACCCTTTAAGCAGCTATTTTCTAAAACTTTTAGGCCCCTTCAGCATGGGTTAAAATTAATGTAGGAAGTTGAAATTCTGTACTTGGGTAACTAATAGACTAATAAACACAATAACGGGTTATGCGTTTCAATAAATGAAAAAAAAAATTGCCCTTTTAAGGGACACCCTAAAGTTTATAGCTTACTAAGAGATTTGTAAATACTGCAGTAGTTGCTAAACAACAAAGAAGTGGGATTATAAAAAAGGAAAAGCGCATTCTTAGACACACAAGCCCACCAGAATATACTGCAGCTGCTAAATGATTTTACAGGAAATTTTACTGAATAAAGTTTGCATTTCTTATTTTTATATTGAAGTTTGAAGTCTTGGCCACCATAATGCTGGAAAATCCTGAAATGACCAAATAGTCGCTTAGTCTATGAATGCATAATTACGTCCAATTATGCTTGCCATCATGTTATCCTTAGCTGACTTCTTTGCTAGATTCAATTTCCTAGTAAGTTCCTTCAATTTCTCCTTACTTCCACAGCCATTTCTAACACTATTTCTTTCCAATCTGCACCTCTTTCTTACTCTCTTTATTACTCTGTTATAATATAGTGGGTCTTCACCATTCCTTAATACCTTTAAAGGTATAGATCTGTTTTCACATTCCTCAACAATTGCTTTAAAACCATCCGAGAGTCTGTTTACATTTTTATTTATCATTTTCTACCGATCATAGTTACTTTTTAAAAACTCTCCCTCATGCCTGCTCTATCAGCCATATGGTACTGCCTAACAGTCCTACTTTTAAGATCTTCCTTTCTATCAAATTAATTTTTAACTACGAAAAATCAGCTTCGTGATCACGAATACCATCTATTACTTCGGTTTCTCTATAGAGCTCATCTGGTTCACCTGTACCACATCCAGTATATTCTTCCCTCTAGTTGGTTCCATCACTTTCTGAATCTGCTGTCCTTCCATTATCAACTTATTTGCCATTTTTTGGTCATGCTTCCTGTTGTTTGCATTACCTTCCCAATTGATATTTGGTAAATTGAGATCACATGACATAGATGTTGATTCCCATAGTCAATATGCCGGTGACTCCAAGTAGCCTACGCAGTGGCCTCCACAGTATGCACTAGCCATGGGTCTTGGTGGGTGTGTTATTTACCAACTGATGAGCCCAATTTAGCACAATGGGGCAAAATGCTGGCAACCAGGAATGAGTTAGCTGGAAAATTTATAATGTCCAATAACGGACCAACTACATTGGTTGAGATCATCCGCTACAATCACATTACTTTCCATGTCATTTCCCACATAGCTGATTATTTTATCAAATAATTCTGAATCAGCGTCAGCGCTACCTTTTCCCAGTCTATACATCCAAAGATATCAAGTTGCCTATTATCTTTAGAGATGAGCCTTACACCTAGAATTTCATATTTGTCATCTTTAACATTTTCGTAGCTTACAAATTCTTCTTTCACCAGAATTAATACTCCCCCTCCTACCATTCCTATCCTATCTCTATGATACACACTCCAGTTTCGTGAGAAAATTTCTGCATCAATTATATCATTTCTCAGCCATGATTCAACTCCTATTACAATATTTGGTAAGTATTGAAATGGGAAGGTCACAGCGACATTCATTATCAAAGTATTTCTGGTGCATACAAGCAAAACTTGTTACAACAGCTGTATGAGAGGTTTGAAAAGACCGCTATGTGTGTAGGTGACGGATGTAGCAGCTATGCACGCAACATGCTCACTGATGGAAAGCCAGCCAAGGACATATGACGTAGCCATTGAACATTTGATTCCTTCCATCCATTTACAGAACCGAATGTGATACAATAATTTCAATCACATCACCATGCAGCCCATAACAACAGGTACTGTGTCAAAGTCAAGAATGATGACAAGGCAGTTTCTACTCTCTGTACTGCAGATATCAGAAATTAGACTAAGGACTGTACAAAACACACTGAAAACAGGTGAGTGTATTCTGCAATTTATATACTCTGTTTTGAGATAATTAGAAACGCAAAATGAGAAATCGAAGTGCTTTTACTTCAATAACCATTACAGGTGGAGCCTTGGAGGAATGCAGGGGCACACACAACAATCGTCCAACCAAAATAATCGGAAATGTGTGGGAACTTATTGAAGAGCACTGGATGCAAATTACCCACAAGGAAGCTCATTACATGATATAGATGTTGATTCCCATAGGGAATCCAAAATATTTGCCCCGAATGAGTAAATTTATGCCATGCGTCTTGGTGGGTGTGCTAAGTACCAACTGATGAGCCCAACTTAGCACACGGGGGTGAAACGCTGGCAACCAGAAATTATTAAGCTCATTACAGTCAAGCAAAAACAATCTGAAAATAATACTTTGAGGACCCTGTTTTGAATGTAGTAAAA
This sequence comes from Anabrus simplex, assembly GCF_040414725.1. Taxonomy (NCBI): domain Eukaryota; kingdom Metazoa; phylum Arthropoda; class Insecta; order Orthoptera; family Tettigoniidae; genus Anabrus; species Anabrus simplex. The sequence goes on along the minus strand of NC_090265.1, from coordinate 1,124,043,381 downwards.
CTGTATACTGCTTTCAAACAATATTTTTATGAAAAGATGGGAAAACAACTAAAAATGAGTTACAATACATATCATAAGTATTTCAGAGCAAACAGTGAGTTTTCATTTCAGCAGCCAAGGACTGATAAGTGTGACTATTGTGCAGAATGCAAGGTTAAACTGAAAGCAAATCCTGATAGTGCATGAAATCAGAATACATGTTTCATAAAAAGAGAGTTGAGACTTATAATGGATTAAAATCAGATGTACTGGCCAAAACTAGCTATGACAATTCCACTTTACTTGTACTGGAATTTGACTATGCCCAAAATCTTCCGAACTGAGCTCGATAGCTGCAGTCGCTTAAGTGCAGCCAGTATCCAGTATTCGGGAGATAGTAGGTTCGAGCCCCACTGTCGGCAGCCCTGAAGATGGTTTTCCGTGGTTTTCCATTTTCACACCAGGCAAATGCCGGGGCTGTACATTAATTAAGACCATGGCTGCTTCCTTCCACTTCCTAGGTCTTTCTTATCCCATCGTCGCCATAAGACATATCTGTGTCAGTGCGACGTAAAACAAATAGCTAAAAAAATAGCAGTAACTCCTTTTGTTTTCTTGAGTCAGAATTGAAGAAAGATCCAAATTCAGTCTGTTCTTTTCTTTATCAGGTTATTAGTCAAAATCTTGAAAGAAGGCCTCACATTAAAAAGGTTGTATTGCTGTCCGATTCCTGCAGAGGCCAGGTACCAACTGATGAGCCCAACCTAGCACACGAGGGTGAAACGTTGGCAACCAGGAATAAGTTAGCTGGAAAACTTATAATGTCCAGTAATGGACCATTTATATTGGTATTATAAATTTACTCATTCGGGACAAATATTTCAACATCTATATCATCTGATAGCCAAGCAGGCATCAGTTTTTGGTAAAGAGACAAAGTCTCTCACCGTGCATTGGCACTGCCGGTGGCTCCAAGTAGCCTAAGCAGTGGCCTCCACGGTATGCACTAGCCAAAATCTTGGTAGGTGTGCTAGGTACCAACTGATGAGCCCAACCTAGCACCCGAGGGCGAAACGTTGGCAACCAGGAATGAGTTAGCTGGAAAATTTATAATGTCCCATAACAGACCATTTATATTGGTATTATAAATTTACTCATTCGAGACAAATATTTCAGATTCCCTATGGGAATCAACATCTATATCATCTGATAGCCAAGCAGGCATCAATTTTTGGTAAAGAGACAAAGTCTCTCATCGTGCATCGGCACTGCCGGTGGCTCCAAATAGCCTACGCAGTGGCCTCCACGGTACGCACTAGCCAGCATCTTGGTAGGTGTGCTAGGTACCAACTGATGAGCCCAACCTAGCACACAAGGGCGAAACGTTGGCAACCAGGAATGAGTTAACTGGAAAATTTATAATGTCCAATAACGGACCATTTATATTGGTATTATAACTTATGCTGATGTATAAAACACGTGTTATTTTTTAGTTCGTGTGCACAGCAAACAGCTAACTACTAACCGAGGCAGGGAAAAGGCTGCAGGCTCTAGGAAAAACTAATTAAACACTCACTGCCATCATTGAAGCAAATAGAAAAGCTGTTCACACTCATATATCTTCAAAAAAACACAACTGCCATTTGCGAAACAAATATTGTTCTAGGACAGGGGATGCGTAAGTCTTACATTAAACTCTATTTTTCCTGTTTGAAATGCTTTTTCATTTCCCTTCGTTCTTACTTTTGACATCATATAATCCATGCAGTTTTGGGAGAAAGAAAAAGGCACCAGGATTCGGATTCAGACCAGAGTCTACCATTTAAAGACTATTAACCTAGGTGAAATAATTCAGATTAATGTACTCTATAAGGAAGCTAACAGATCAAGAGAAAGAAAACTGGAACTAGCATAACTGACTAAATATATTTCCAATAAGAATAATTTCTCAAGGAAAACTAAAATCAAACACTACAACACAGTAATCAAACCAGAGTCTGTATGCCACAGAATGCATGTTCTCTATGAAAATTGGTAAAACAGAAGAGACAGAGAAAAAGGAAAAAAAAATATTGAGGAAAATCCAGAAAGTTTAGACATAGGAGGAATAAGGATCTCTACAAGGTTATCAGACATGATCAGAAAGAGGTGAATTACATTTTTGGACTCCACTTCTTCTTCTTCTTCTTCTTCTTCTTCTTCTTAGAAATTTCTTGAGCTCTGTTGAATAGCCATTACCCAGTCACTACACTTATTAGCACTTATCTTCAACAGACTTGAGTTTCACTCGCGATGACTTGATTTGTTCGACACTTGTAGGAACACTAGGTTTGCTTGATTAGAACGTTATGACATCTTAGTTGACAGTTATGTAGAGGAGGATGCGATTTGATTGAGCTCATAATACTCACTAGTATAGTCAATTTTATAGATTAATATTACAGTTATCCAAGAATTCTTGAATAGCAACAACCATTGATGGTGTAGGGTTTTGAACAAGATTTTTTTTTTTTTTTGCTAGTGGCTTTACGATGCACAGACACAGATAGGTCTTATGGCAATGATGGGATAGGAAAAGCCTAGGAGTTGGAAGGAAGCAGCCGTGGCCTTAATTAAGGTACAGCCCCAGCATTTGCCTGGTGTGAAAATGGGAAACCATGGAAAACCATCTTCAGGGCTGCTGACAGTGGGATTTGAACCCACTATTTCCCGGATGCAAGCTCACAGCCGCGTGCCCCTGACCGCACGGCTAACTCACCCGGTTTGAACAAGATTAGCTACAGTTGTTTGCACATGGACTTTTTGTAATTGCAGATTGTGTAAAAATATTTTTCTATATAGAGTGAAATGGGAACATCAGGGGATAAAAAATGATTGATGTTAGCCTTGCTATTATTACATGAACACATGGGAGAATTTGTCAGTTTCAATTTGAATTTATAAGCTGGGGTAAGAGCGTGATTAAATCTTAATCTGATAATGGTAGTAATATGTCTTTGTGAATATTTTGTTTCATAAAACCATGGGTGACTAGTAATGCTCGGTTGAATTTGATAGTAATACTTACCCTTTTGTTTCGCCGATTGTGTCCAGTTGTGCTGCCATTTGTGTTGAATAGAAAGTTTAATTATCAGGGTGTAATTTGTGAAAGGGAGGGCAATTGAAGTGTTGATACCTGTTCCGTATGCAACATTTTTTGCCATTTTGTCAGCCTGATTGGTACTGGTGTTGTTCGAATGGCCCTTTATCCGTATTAAAGCTATATCATAGCCAAGTTGTTCTAATTCAAATAATAGTCTTCTTATATTGCAGATGTACCAATTTTTATATGATTTGTGTGGCATTAATCTTTGAAGGACACTTAAGGAATCTAAATGATTGCCTTTGTGATTTGGTGATGTTTTATGTAGAGCAAAGCTTGTCTGATAGCGAAAGCCTCGGTAGTAAATAGTGAGGCATTTTTAGGAAGGTTATATTGCTCACTGACGTTGCAATGCGCTATATAATATGCAGCACCCATGCCTTCATTATGTTTGGATCCATCTGTATATATTGTGAGATTAGAGTTTAGATTATACACTGTGTGATCAAAAGTATCCAGATACCTGGCTGAACATGACGTACAAGTTCATGACGCCCTCCATTGGTAATGCTGGAATTCAATATGGTGTTGGCTCACCCTTAGCCTTGGTGACAGCTTCCACTCTCGCAGGCATACGTTCAATCAGGTGCTGGAAGGTTGCTTGGGGAATGGCAACCCATTCTTCATGGAGCGCTGCACTGCGGAGAGGTAGCGATGTCAGTCGGTGAGGCCTGGCACGAAATTGGCGTTCCAAATCATCCCAAAGGTGTTCTATAGGATTCAGGTCGAGACTCTGTGCAGGCCAGTCCATTACAGGGATGTTATTGTCATGTAACCACTCTGCCACAGGCCATGCACTATGAACAGGTGCTCGATCATGTTGAAAGGTGCAATCGCCATCCCAAAGTGCTCTCCAACAGTGGGAAGCAAGAAGGTGCTTAAAACATCAATGTAGGCCTGTGCTGTGATAGTGCCATGCAAAACAACAAGGGGTGAAAGCCCCCTCCATGTAAAGCACGACCACACCGTAACACCACCACCTCCTAATTTTACTGTTGGCACTACACACGCTACCAGATGACGTTCATCGGGCATTCACCATACCCACACCCTGCAATCAGATCACCACATTGTGTACCGTGATTCGTCACTCCACACAACGTTTTTCCACTGTTCAATCGTCCAATGTTTACGCTCCTTACACCAAGCAAGGTGCCGTTGTATTGACCTGCGTGATGTGTGGCTTATGGGCAGCCGCTCGACCATGAAATCCAAATTTTCTCACCTCCTGCCGAACTGTCATAGTACTTGGAGTGGATCCTGATGCAGTTTGGAATTCCTGTATGATGGTCTGGATATATGCCTGCCTATTACACTTGACGACACTCTTCAACTGTGGCGGTCTCTGTCAGTCAACAGACAAGGTCAGCCTGCTGTACGTGTCCCTTCACGTTTCCACTTCACTATCACATCAGAAACAGTAGACCTAGGATGTTTAGAAGTGTGGAAATCTTGCGTACAGACTTCTGACACAAGTGACACCCAATCACCTGACCACGTTCCAAGTCCGTGAGTTCCGCAGAGCGCCCCATTCTGCTCTCTCACGATGTCGAATGACTACTGAGGTTGCTGCTATGGAGTACCTGGCAGTAGGTGGCAGCACAATGCACCTAAGATGAAAAACGCATGTTTTTGAGGGCATCCGGATACTTTTGATCACATAGTATATATCGCTATTTTAACTGCTGGGTTAGGTATATCGGAAATTTTCATTGTACTGTTATTAAAGGAAATGTGATGAGTGATGAGTCACTATAATATTAGGTTTGTAATGCATAACATTATATGGCATTGTATTATGTGGAAGCGAAAGATTTTGTTGAATACTATTTTTATATTGTCGTGTCAAATGGTAGGCTTCTAACAAAGCAGGGTTTCACGATTGCTGTTGAGAACGTTGCCTATATTCCACCAATAGTTGTATTTTAGGTATTACAGGATGTCTGGCTAGTGCCATTCTTTGCAGTAAAAATTTAGAAGCTAAATACAATCTGCGACAGCTTAGAGGCATTTCACATGTTTCAACAAGTAATGCTGTTAGTCGGGGTAGAGTTTAAGGTGCCTATACATAATCTGAGTACTTTATGTTGAATTAGTTGAGCTTTTAAATAAGAGTGGATGATGCAATATCAAAATAAAAGGATCCATAATCTAAATGTGATCATATTGTATGCCTATAAAGTAGTAAAGCTGTTACTGGATCAGCACCCCATTTACATTGAACTGTTATTTTTAATATATTGGTAAATTTTTGCATTTTCTTCAATAGGTATTCAAAATGGGGGTCTCCAGGACAGTTTGTTATCAAAATACATGCCTAAATATTTGTGTACTCCTACAATCGGAATTGTGATATCAGTGATTCTGAAAGCATCTTTATTATAGTTATGTTTATGCGTGAAAATCATGGCCACATTCTTGGTAGAGGATAAATCCAAACCGTGGTCGTTTAACCATGCCTTTGCATTAGTTAAAATTCTAGTCATATTATGTCTGCATTCTTCCAGACATGCATATCACCTGCTTAAATTAATATTCTTGCATCTCGTGTTACGATATCTTTTAAGTATAGAGCAAATAATCGACCATTTAAAATATTTCCTTGAGGCAATCCATTTGATGCACATTGTACATTAGTATTAGAGGTCTGGGATGTTATTTCCATACGCCTAAAAGTATAATATATTTTGTAGCATTTTGATAAAGTTATCAGGGAGGTTCAACTTATTGAGTTGTGTCAATAACATGTGTATGGGCACATTGTCATATGCAGCTTTTATATCAAGAAATGCAGCAATTGTTCCTTGTTTGCGTTGTTTTGTGAGTAACAGATCTATTAATAATACATTGATGGGGTCCGCTGTGCTCCTCCCTTTAATAAAGGCGTATTGATATGTGGGCAGCAAATTCTAATAAGCTAAGCACCATAAAAGCCTTTTGAACATAATGCTGAGAAACACCTTTCACAAACAGGATCCTAAACAGATTCCTCTATATTCTATGAAATTTGTGGCTGAGAGCTTTTGTTTCTGTATTGTACTAGCATAAATGTATTCCATTCAGAAGGAGTAATAGTTGAGTTTAATATTTAATTGTAATATTCTATTATTATCTTGTGTGCATGGTAAGTAAGATGGGTGTTTACTTTATAGGTAAGATAGTCTGGGACTGGAGCAGAAGCAGGTATCTGGAGTATATTAAAGAATTATAGATAAGTAATAGGTTGTGAAAGCATGACAAATGTGTCAGAAATAGTCACTGTATTATACTGCCTATAATCTCGGACAACAAAATCCAGTGGTAAGGTATGATAGAATTGGGAGATGCTTTCAAAGTGTGTTTGTTCTATTTTGTTGCTTCCCATATGAGCTATTTTTTGATAGCGTCCTATATATCTTTTATACTAGTGTTTCTGTTTAGGGTGTTTATGAAACATTTCCAAGATTCTCGTCTTCTATCATTGAAAAATTTTCTTAAGTGTGCAGTTGTACTTTTTGTATAGCACTTAATTGCCAGTGTAAAATTTGTATTTAAATTTTTTAGCAAGCTTCTTCTTCGTTGCACCATTGCCATTGTAACAGTTCAAATCCCGTTACAAGATGATATCTGTATTATTATTATTATTATTATTATTATTATTATTATTATTATTATTATTATTATTATTATTATTATTATTATTATTATTATTATTGTAATTATTATTATTCTTCAATTCAATTATGCAATGATGATCACTTGCATGATTGTAGTTAATTTGGTATGTATATATGTGTGTGTAGTTTAACACTAAAGACATGTACAGTGAGAGTTGCTGTATGACATCAAGATGTGGATGTAGTATGTGTAATAACTTGTGACATTACAACATAGTGCAATACTGCTAGCGTAACTGCCGAGTCATTGCTCTGTCATTGTGTGCATTTAGCAGTGAGCTCATTTTTTGGAGAGACCTACTGCTGCCCCAGGCAATTTCAACATAGTAGGTAACATTGGAGCCAGGTAGGAGTCATATTACAGTTATTTCTAGAGATTGCATAGGTGTGTCAGCTAAGGGTATAAGTACTAGGACCAGCGTCAATTGGAAGGTGAGACCTCAGTCGGTCAGTTCAGTTGGAGGGAGAGACTTGCCATGAAGTCATATAGAAGGAGAGACTTGCCATGAAGTCATATGGATGGTGACAAAAGTAAACTTATTACTCCACACCCTAGAGATATTCAAGACTCTCATTCTCTTATTGCTGCATTGAGTTGTAGCTGGCGCCCATCACATATTGTATGTGTAAGTAATCAGGTAAGAACTAAGTGTGAGTACAAGGTCCGACGATTGAGTATTTTATTTATGAATATTAATTTTCATATTTTTAATTTTAATGCAGTTTATATTAAAATGAGTCTGAAAATTCTAAATTGTGCATTGTTTATTCCATGATTGATTGGTAAGACGTCTTGGAGTGCTGCTCTAGTTTTGAAAATGAATAGGTTGATATATATATATCTAGATAGTTCTGAATATGATGGTATAAAGTATTCTATGTGGATGATGTCTGTGATATGAATTTCATGTTGTTTAAAATATAATGATGGAATAGTCCGAAATAAAAATCGTGCAGATTTCAAGTTCGACACTGAGTTTTTAAAGCTGTGTTCTGCGAATGAAGTTGTGTATTAATGTCTATAAATAATATTGTAAAATGATTGCTCAGATGAGTGTCTTTGTGTGTACAACATATTTATTTACATGCGATATTCCAGGAACAAATTGATAAGTCGACTGCACTATTAGGATGTACTGTAGGTGATAGTCACGTAGGTGAGCCATCGTTTAAAATAAACTGTTGCTTATTTAAGATTGCATTTTAAATATTATGACCCTTTGTTGTGGAATCGACACATCCCTAGTCAATGTGATGGCCGTTTAGATATCCTGCTATAATTAAATTTTCTTCGGGTGAAAATTGAGAAAAATATTGATTCCATTGAAGGGCATTCATTGCCTTATATTGCAGGTGGACAATATATGTTCACATCAAGGCAATGGTTTACTCTCACGCTAATGAGTATGTGTTAGGAAGCATATAAGTTAGGACTATTGATGTATATGTGATATTAATTGCAATTAAAGTGAACACAGCTCCATACCCACAATCATCCAAGCGCTCAACATTGTAACCCAGCACTGAGAAATTGGATTCAGGTTTTGACCATGATTCTTGTAATAAGATGATGTGGGAATTATATTCTTGAATTAGTAATATTAATTCATGTTTTTTTGGAGTAATACTCCTACTGTTCCATTGCAGTTTTCCATACTCCTCTACAAAAAACTGACTAACTTTTTTAAAGAGGATTTCTAATAAATGAGCCCATTGAGGTTGCTCCCCCAAGACTTCAGCAAACCGCTTGAAATTGTTCTGTATTTCTGCTTGAACACACTTTTTGAAGCGAAGGAGTGTAGTGTGATCTGATGGTGTTTGATGATTTTCTGAAGTGGAAGCTGTGCTAGTTGACGGTTCCACTTACACTTGTTTCATTTGGGGCTGTGAGATAAATACTTTTGGAGCATTCTCCAAAATAGGATTGTGCAATATTGCATGATAGCCTGCCCTATCAAATCCTGGCAGCGGGGTTGGTTGAATTGATTTGTGGGTCACTTCAGTGAATTTTTGTTTACAGGGATTCTCATGTGGAGATATCAAATTGCTTTCATGAAACTGTAGAAATAGATGTGGTACTCTAAGAGTGGGAAAAGTCTTTCGGGTGTAGCTTGTCTTGGGCTTCTTTGAAGGATATATTGTCCACACACATAATGCGTGTAATCGCTATTTGTTGCTGATGGACTTCACATCTATCTGAGCCTACACTGTGATTCAGCCCACAATGTAGGCATTTACGCATTTCATCACAGCATTTGTTAGTTTCATGAGACATAGAGAAGTTACCACATCTTGGGAATTTTGTTCCACAGTTCTTGGCTGTATGCCCATAGCGTTGACACTTGCCACAGATAATGGGGCGAAAAATGAATATCTGGACCTCTAACATTACATGGAAAATAGCAACAAATTCTGGTAGAGTTTGGCATTTAGGATATAAACTTCATGGTTGTGATCCGTACTGAATTGTGATCACAATAATAAACTAATGTCGTAATGTTCCACCTTTTCAATACAATATTATGCAATCTTCAAATTACATTTCTAAACTAGGAATTCATTTTGGCCTTGGCTGGCCAACATGAGCCTTAATGCAATACTGTACAAACACATCCAATAACTAAAACAAATGTACAAACACACGCAAATGATATTTTAAAGTGTTGGAAACATCTGGGATGAACTAGGTTCACAGCATGTAAAATATGACAAAATTAAATCAGGCTCTAAAATTCTTAGACGTGTTGCATCATGTTAAAATGTTCCTGTAGTGGTTGTTGTTAAAATATCATGCTGAAAATGCTGAAAAGTTCCTCTGTTGGACATTGTCAAGGATGGCACATGAAGGTATGGTTAAATAACTGGCACGTTCTTAATTTGTGGCTGGTAGACATTCGCAATTCAATGCGGTGTCCATGAATTTAACCTGAATAAATGATAGACAAAATTAATGAACTGAAGGAGAGAGCGTGCTAATCAAATGGCACAGGTTATGTGAGACTCTCATTGCAGCATGTGGTGCGTGGCCTATTGTTGTGTACTCATACTAACGGTTGTGAGATTCAAAGAAAAGGGAGGGGGCAGGGCAAGGAGAGAGGGCGGGGCAAGGGGAGAGGACGGGTTGGAGAAAGAAAAGGGGTGAGAGGGGAAGGGGGGATTAAAGCGGGGCCAAAAGATGTGGGAAAACAGATGGCTGCTGAGGAAAGGTGCTGTAAATAGTACAAAAACTGAATTTTGACTTGCTGGTTTGATGTTTCTAAAAATGGGAATTAGAAGGTCAAACAGAATATTTGGTTTTTCTGAAATATCATTAAGATTATAACTTGGGTTAAAATATTGATCTATATGAAGCAGCTTTCCATAATTTTAAGGAAAGGTCCTTTGTTGATGATTTTGAGAATTTCTATATCTTGTTTTATGTCTGTGAATTTGTGATTATAGTCATGTATATGCTGCTGTACAGCTGAAAATTCATTTGGGAAGTGGGAACCGTAGGTCAAGTGTCGCAGTAGCTCACATGGCAAGCAGGTCGGGAGATATGTGATAGTGGGAACAAAGGTAGTTTGTCCGTCAACTGTCACATCTCTTGAACCGTTGGGCCTTAACTATAGGAACGGGGGATTGAATGTATTGGATAATGTCATCCTCTGTTAAATTCTTATCACTTCCCTGAATTAAGCCAATGTGAAACTGGCTAGATTTCAGGATGAAAGCTTTAAGGTGGTGAGATTCCAAAATTGGGTGTAAAAGAAAATTGTTGGCATTGGAAGCAGAGCTAAAGAGTAGTTGAATTCTCTTAGCTCCTTTTTTTTTTTTTTTTTTTTTTTTTTTTTTTTTTTGTGATAGATGTTATTCCTGCAATGTGATTATCATAGAAAATTCTACCAAGCTCCATTGGGTGTATATTTCCAATATTTTTATCATCTGCAGACTCCACAAAGACTACATACAGACCTTGATGCCCAGGATAGTACAGTAGAAAAACGGATTTTGTATAGCGTTCTGATCAGGTTGAATATTGGATGAATGTTGTTCACCACTCAGAGCTGGTTTGATAATGTCACCAGTATTGGTTGACTGCACTGTTTCTTCATGATCAATGTTACCGGAAACATCCATGTCTGGTGAGTGGTTAGTACCGCCACCTCCACTATCAAAGAGAGCCATACTTCTAACATAAGGCTTGCACTATTTTTCACTTAATCTGTTGCACATGACTCAATCAAAACTTAGAACCACACGCTACCACCGTTCGAACCAAACTCTTTCTGGACACATAATGAGGATGGATAACAACAGATTGACAAAACAAGTGTTCAACCAAGTTTACAAGAGCAAGAATGGCAACCAGTGGATCCAAGGAGTAAAAATAAAAGATATGACAGACATTGGAATAACAGAAGATATAATACAAGGCAGAACAACTTTCAGAAGATTGATACAAAATTTTAATGGTGTCTAGGAGAAGGAGAAGAAGGAAGGTGGTAATAACATCTGGACACAAGAGAAAAGGAAACAGCAAAATGAAAGAATGGAGAATATTTAAGGTGAGAAAAGAAGGGTCAAGATGAATGCACAGTGTTACTTTTTGAGGCACCATACCGGGGATGATGACCGAGTTGTGGCAAGCTACCCAACCATGATTGCTGAGGTAGCTGTGCATGGGTCCGTGATTCTTTAAAGGAACCATTTATATTCCAGAACGTAAAAATTGTACAATACTGTGTCTCACGGCAAACCAGTTAAGGGTCAGTTTCCAATTTGAAGGATTATATACATATCATTAAACCACATAAAGAAATAATACTGAAGAATCCAAGCAAAAGTGCATGCATTGAACACACCACCACCTCTCACACCATAATCTCGATTTTCATGTGTTTTGCTTTGCCTTTTGCTCCTGGAAGTTACAGCCACCAACCCTTTGCGATCCAGTTTTATGCATCCCTTCACATTTACTACATTACTGAAAGACCGGTCCCTTTCCCTAAACCGGGGTAATATAACAAGATGTGTTTACTTTTAGGTTAAGTCAATATTCCACCTTTACAATACCATAAGTTTATTGTCTATTTATTTAAACAACATTATTAACTATGACGAGACATGTTTCATCTAACTTGTAGACATCATCAGCCGTAAGATATTTAAGAAAAAGCACAAAAAAGACAAGGACAGAACCACACATTAAAATAAATCGGGTTGCCGAACACGTCAACCAAAATAGCGAGCATGAGTATGTGTATGATTTTAATTTTGTTCATCAACAGCTTTTGAATGTTTGTACTTGGAACAATCTGGAACATACTAGCTATTTTGGTTGACGATTCCTGCTGTCTTCTAGCCCGTAAACACACATCTTGTTATATTACCCCAGTTTAGGAAGGGGTACCGATGTCATTCAGAATTGTAGTAAATTTGAAGGGATGCATAAAAATGGATCACAAGGGGCTGGTGGACCACCCAGTATAACGAGCAGGCGAACTGGAGGAAAGTGGGAGACTTGTTGGATTTGAGTATGCAGTTGATGCACATAGGTGGTGGTATGCATTAGCATCAACATGCTCACATTTTCCCTCATACTGATGAGGTGTGACCAAATTTCTGGCAGTTCTCACACTGCATTTGAGCTGGAATATCTGGACAAACAGTTAAACAATGCATCATGACTTTGATCCGTTCAGGGAGTAACTGGGCATCACAGGTCAAGATGAAAGCGTGTATATAAAACAGCTTCATGGACACATCTCTAACAGTCTCACATCAGAAACATTTTAACATTCAAGGTTCTTGACAAAGTATTCAGAAACTTTAACCAAATCCTTTGTAAGATTACTTCTTTGCAAGAGTTCAGGGATTTGTTCTTTAATAAAACCGCTTCAGGTTTATCTGTCAAATGCTGAAGTAATTTTTCTTCAACACACAGAGTGAAAGGAAAGTGTCTGAAAGCACATCATAATCATAACATAACCTGATCATACATCAATATAAAGCTGAAAGACTAATAATAATTTTGTGTGGCTATTTCTAGCCGAGTGCAGCCCTTGCAAGGCAGACCCTCCAATGAGGGTGGGCGGCATCTGCCATGTGAAGGTAACTGCGTGTTTTCGTGGTGGAGGATAGTGTTATGTACGGTGTGTGAGTTGCAGGGATGGTGGGAACAGCACAAACGCCAAGCCCCCGGGCCATTGGAATTAACCAATTAAGGTTAAAATCCCCAACCCGGCCAGGAATCGAACCAGGGACCCTCTGAACCGAAGGCCAGTACGCTGACCATTCAGCCAATGAGTCGGACAGCTGAAAGACAGATCTACATACTTTTGATATAAATAAGGAAGTCATTGAACTAATCATAAAAATTATTTTAATAACAAATCATTGACTTTTCTGCACATAAAATTTGCTTTAAAAAATATGATGTGCACAAAATTTAAAGTGTCTTCTTCATTATTCTAGAGTCAGTTTTCAATTATATCTGTTAGTTACCGAAAAGAAATTGTGTTGGCTGCCAGTTTACTCAATGCAACCTCAAATGTCAGCATGAAAGTACTTCCACTTCTTCAGCCAGATACCGTATTTCTCTGAATCCAAAATGCCCCCCACTTTTTCCTTCTAAAAGGAAATCAGGCTTAAAAAGTGCTCTGTGAAATCATATGAATGCTTTTCTTGTACAGTACGCATTTTTAGACTATCTTTGTCTTCACGGCAACGCCGAACATTGGCTTTAGTTATGCCGTATTTTCTTGTGACCTCACAAATATTCTGTATTTCCTCCAGTTTAATAACCATTACATTAAAATTGGCATCATAATATCGAAGAGAACCGGTTGAAAACTTGCCTGCAATACCTGTTCCACGTCTCTACAATATGATATCCACCAGGAAAATATTCCTGCCATCTATACAACTATTACTTTTACTAAGCATCAGGTACAGTTAGCTGCTGCTAGACGCACATCTCGCTTGCCGGCTTCAGTCAACTTAAGCAGTTAGCGATGAAAATTAAATGCCGTATGGCTTTTAGTGCCAGTAGTGTCCGAGGACAAGTTCGGCTAGCCAGATGCAGGTCTTTCTATTTGACTCCCGTAGACGACCTGCACGCCATGATGAGGATGAAATTATGAAGACGACACATACACCCAGCCCCCGAGCCAGCGGAATTAACCAATTATGGTTAAAATTCCCGACCCTCCTGGGAAACGAACCTGGAATCCCTGTGATAAAAGCCAGCACGCTAACCATTTAGCCATGGAGCTGAACAGCAGTTAGCGATGTGTAATGAAGACGTTTACGTTCAATGTCAATGAGTTTATTGCGCCGTGGTATGGCCATTCCATCCTCGCATTTTTCATGCACATACCTCACAATTTCATCTTTGACTTCACTAAAGCATCCTTGTTGCGGGCTACTGAATGCATTTTTTGTATATTACACATTTTTAAACTATCTTTGTCTTCATGCTCACGCAAGAAATTGCGGCTGCACAATTATTCTACATTTCTGCGTGTTTAATAAACATTAACTTAAAATTGGCATCATAATATCGATGAGAACCCATTGAAAATTTGCTGGCAATGCTTATTTCATGTATCTTTACAATACAACGATCCATCATGAAAATATTCCTGCTGTCCGTAAAACTGTTATTATTTATTTATATATTGATGACAAAAGGTACCGTGAGCCTATGACTCATGATAGGGACAGTAGAGTACATACTTCCGTTAAGGCGACGCAATAAGTACATTAATTTTAATAAGTGTCATGTACAGTAGACGCCTTATAGCTCTGCCATCAAGTAGCCGTGCCCTATCTAAGAATTCAAAGGCTCGCATGTTTTGATGATTTTCTGTGGATTTGAGAAACGTTTTTGTAGAGGCTAATACCAGGAATTTTTTTTGTTTTGTTTTATCTATTAAGGGAATTGTCGCTCGTCAAGTCACCCACGCTGTGAGTCTGTCTACCGCCAAGAAGAATGTCATTCTCTCTTCACTGTTTCCCAGAGAATTAGTGACGTTACAGAGAGGCACTGTACAACTGGTTGCCGTGACTAGCGATGTAGCCTATAGGCCTAATAAAGACTTGGACATTGAAGGTCGAATTTTATGCATGCGCAGGGTGTGAAGGGAAGCAACTGTGGTAGTTGCCAGTGGTGTTTTTACTGTTAAGATTGTGAATGCAAAACGACCCTTTATTTTTCATGAGATTCTGAAAAAGAAAACATTGTCTTGGATTGGGAGAAATACGGTAATAGCCCATGATAGTCATTTATTTCCCAAAGGCTTTCAACCAAAAGATAAAAATATCTGGAACCAGCACGACTTGAACTTAATGCCATCTGACTATTTACAATAAAACCAGGTCTGAATTTGATGACAGTCTCTCAGAAATGATTTCACTTAATGAAACAGCACACCATCCATGGTCCGCATTTCTAGGATTAACAGCCACATTACCGAACATTGTAGCCTCCAGTGGCAGTTTACTCTGTTCGACTGTTGTCTTAATGAATTCGGGTCCATCATGGAGCTTCCTAATTTTGTCCACTTTGCCACTAACTATCTTCTTACGCTCCCTGTGGGGGGGGACGCAGATGAAGATTACACCCATGGTATCCCCCTGCCTTGTTACAATTTACAAATTTCATCAGTAAGAGACGACAAAAAGGGGCGATCAAGAGATGATGAATTTAGAACCATGAAACTACTTGTCATTAGTACCATTATGTGAGGAATACCACAGGTCTGGGCGTTGCCTGTGATTAGTATCATCATGTGCATCCCACCAAGACGGAGGAGCAGGCGTTTGGCTGCACAGACTTGTGTCTAGCGGGAATAGGGGCTGAGCCCATTTTAACACATTCTCTTTCCTTGTCTCCTGCAGGTTGTACTGTAAATAAAAGAAATGCCTTTCTTCTTCTTCCTCTTCTTCTTCTTATTCACAAATAGGTCATAGAGGACGACACGGAATCAACATTTTTTGGCCTTCCTTCTTGCCCAGTAGTTCTTCATTCTTAAGGACTGTGCAAATTTCCATTTCTTGAAACCATTTACCTTGTGTACGCCTACGTTCATGTTTTTCTTTCTCAAATCTGCGTGCTTAGACTATACTGTAATTCTGATTACATTCCAATCTAGTAGATTTTGGATCCTAGTTCAACAACATCTCTCTCCATTAGCTTATACCACTTTGGTCTAGTGACC
The DNA here is from genome assembly GCF_040414725.1 of Anabrus simplex. Lineage (NCBI taxonomy): Eukaryota > Metazoa > Arthropoda > Insecta > Orthoptera > Tettigoniidae > Anabrus > Anabrus simplex. The sequence continues at coordinate 1,124,027,401 of NC_090265.1, read as the reverse complement.
TTGTTTTGCAGAAATTTGAGCATTTTATGAGAAAGTCTAGTTGAATTATTTCTAAATGCCTTGTAAATTGGATTCACTGCAGTCGCATTATATCATTTTGGAAAGACTTTGATATAATTCACAATTAGATTTAGGATAATGAGTTCCATTTTTAACACCCCCTGTGGGTGTTGAATGTAGATGAAGAATACACCCATGGTATCCTCTGCCTGCCGTAAGAGGCAACAAAATTGGGCGACCAAGGGATGATGGAATTGGAACCATGAAATTACTTGTGATTTGTATCATTATGTGAGGAACATCATGGGACGACGTTACTTGTGATTAGTACCACCATGTGAGGAACACTATAGGTCTACATTACCTAGGAGCAGTACCATTATGTGCAGGACACCATGGATCTGGGCATTACCTCTGATTAATACCCTTGTGTGCATCTCACCAAGGTGGGGAAGCAGGCGCTTGGTTGCACAGACTAGTGTCTAGCAGGAGAAAGTGATGAGCACTGTGCTCGAATGTATTCATTCCACTGTGTTCAGAATTGGTCTGCATTACTGATGAGTAGTACCACTATATGGGGAACACTACGCATCTAGCTAGCAACCGTGATTAGTTTCACTATGTGACGAACGCCGTGAGTCTACGTTACCTGTGATTAGGATCACCATGTGAGGAACACAAGTCTACATTACCTGTGATTATTACCCACCGTCTGAGGAATAGCATGAGTCTAGGTTATCTGTGATTTGAACCACTATAGGAGGAACACCATGGGTCTGTGTTGCTCGAGAGTAGTACCATTATGTGAGGAACACCAAGAGTCTACGTTACCTGTAATTAGAACCAACATGTGAGAAACACCATGAGTCTACGTTACCTGTGATTAGTACCCACCATGTGAGGAACACCATGAGTCTATTATACCTGTGATTAGAACCATTATAAGACGAACACCATGGTTCTGCTATTCCAGTGATTAGTACTATTATGAGGGGCCGGTGACCTAGATTTTGGTCCCCTTTGAACAACAAGCATCATCTCAGAAAATAATACATTGTGAATTACATCCACTGATTGTTTTGGATTCATGGTCATTTCCTCATCATTCACTATCATATCTTCTACGCAACTGGTAATCAAGAAGAAACTTTTTGTGGAGAAAATTATGTTGCCTGCAACAGACATTTTTGGTGATATCTGAATTAATTTCTTTTCCGTTTCGACTCAGTTAATCTACAACTTTTAGCCTCTTCAGTCTGTCAAAACCAATTTATGAATAAATAAATTTATACACTACCTGAAAATGAAAACATAGAATTCTAATGCTGGAGTGGAGAAAAGTGAGGACTTCATTGAGACTTTCAAGTTTCAAGTATTTAAGGATTTAACAGAATTTAAACAAATGTTTACAGCCAAGACTGGTTAGGAAATTTTTGTGGGGTCCAAAAAAAAAAAAAAAAAAAAAAAAAAAACACAACAACAACAACAACATTAAATTTAAGGTTAGGTTTGAACGTAAAAATAATTACAATGAAAACAAAGAAACAAGTGTTTACAATTATTATAATTAATGAAATAAAGAAATACTAATACATTCTAAGAAACACCAACATAGTAAAACATGGTAAAAAGTGAACTCGTGTCCTCATCCCAAATTGGTGGTGCAGCTTTTTAAAGGCATACCTCCAATGGAGGTGAAATGCATATACCATTTCAACCACATATCAGCCCACCTGCCATTCTTAAATTTCTGGCAGTACCAGGAATCGAACCTGGGCCCCCGAGGATGGCAGCTAATAACACTAACCGTTAAGCTACAGAAGCGGACAGGAAAATATGATGATTGTTGGTTAAAGGGGCCTAACAGCTAGATCACTGGCCCCTAATGCTATGAACTGCAACGAGATGAAACGATAATTAAAACTTCAAAGTGAATCCACTGGCTAAAATATAAAACAAATGTTGATGAAAAAATGACCATGAATCCAAAACTATCAGTGGATCCAATTTCTGAGATGACGCTTGTTGTCCAAAGAGGACCAAAATCCAGGTCGCTGGTCCCTCATAATATTACTGATCACTGGCAAAGTAGAACCATGATATTCTTCCTATAGTGGTACTAATCACAGATAACATAGACTCATGGTGTTCCTTGCATGGTGGTACTAATCACAGGTATGTCACCACTCGCAGGAAACACAGACCTATGGTGTTTCTCACATAGTGGGACTAATCATAGGCAATATAATCCATGACGTATCACCCACAGGCAACAGAACACATGGTGTTCCACACATAATGGTGCTACTCTCAGGCAATGCAGACCCATGGTTTTCCTTACATAATGGTACTACTCTCAGGAAACACAGACCCATGGTTTTCTTCACATAATGGTATGTACTACTCTCAGGAAATGCGAACCCATGGTTTTCCTCACATAATGGTATGTACTACTTTCAGGAAATGCACACCCATGATTTTCCTCACATAATGGTACTAATCAGAGGCAATGTAGGCCCGTGGTGTTCTTCATATAGTGGTACTAGCCTACTCATAACACAGACCCATTCTGAACACAGGGGAACCGACAAATTCCAGCGCAGTGTATGGCACCTTTTCTCGCATGGACATTAGTCTGCGCAGTCGAGTGTCCCCTCACCCCCTCCCCACCGGCGGGATACAAGTGATAGTACTAACTACAGGCAACACCCAGATCCGTGGTGTTCCTCACATAAGGATACTACTCCTAGGTGTACGTACATCCAGGGTGTTCCTCACATGGTAGTACTAATCGCATGTAATGGACCTAATTACAAGTAGTCTCATGGTTCTAATATCCCTTGGTCGCCTCTTATGACAGACAGGGGATACCCTGTGTGAATTTGAATTCATCTGCGTCCCCCACCCACAGGGATACATGATAAAACATGGAAAACCATTCTTATAAATGCGAACTATACACGTTGCTTAGAAGTATGCTTAAAATTCTCATAGGAGTGTCCAACATCTGGGCAATTTGGACATGTTCCATGTGTGCATTAGCATCCACTTTCTCAATAAACTTTAACTTTTAATCATTTATAAACTGTTTAGCTTTCTTCTTCTCCATAACTGAATGTCCTGTAAACTACTATGCATAAATATGGTAGGCCTAATTTATGTATGTTGTTATACAATTAACTTATGAACGTAAAATTAACTACCAACACACTCAGCTGTATTTGTAAGTACAGCAGGCCTAATTTTCGTATGTTATACAATTCACTTACGAATGTAAAATTAAGTATCAACACCTCAGACTAGCTACTTTTGTGTGATCCAAACAAACATACACCCACATCAAAGACTGGCGCTCCCTGCAGCCGACACGTTAGGGCCGTGAAATCAAGTTCTCTACTAAATCCTTACCCAGGCCAGTCATTGCTGGCCCATTGTGCGCGCAATGTAGCCGGGAATTTCTTATGGTGGGAGTTACAAACTTACTAAAGAGTGACATAAATGTGCTATCCAAGTTTCTTTAGCTTGTATTTAATGGGACATAGCCTGGGACTTTGGAATAATGGCGTAATAACCAGAGAAAAGTGCTAGAGTGGGAATTCTTAACCAGTTTCGACTGTATACATTTCTAAATATTTTTGAGTCTGATTTGATGGAATCTGATGATGTTTTTTCAGGAACAAAACATGTCCTTCTAATCTGATTAAGTTGTTTCTTTGTCAGGTTAGCAGTATGTTTCCTTTTTCAGCTAGTTTATAAATTTATTTATTCATAAATTGGTTGACAGACTGAAGAGCCAAACAGTTGTAGATTTTTTTCTGACAGGTGAAACTACATTTCACTCTATTTTGATTCTAGGTCACCCAAGAGTAAAACACAATTTTTTTGAAAAAGGACATTTATTTACAGCATGCAATTCTAGGTAGATTGATTACATACAAAATTTGTGAAGACACTAGAATGACCCAAATAAAATTCCCCTAAGAAGGAATATTTATTTTCTGCTTAAGCGTCAGAAGTAAAACGATCAACTTTAAAGTCAATTATTGACTGTTCATGCAAGATTAGGCAGTGTTGCATGAATTATAGCTCCTCATTGGCCATTATCCATGGATGTCTCATAACGTCCGGTAGAGAAATTCTTGTACCAGGCCGTCCTTTCAGCAGCTGAAACACAGAAAAAATTAAGTATGATTCAAACAAGGTCATAACTGTGAAATAAATGTTAACTTCTTAGTGCCAGGTAAAAATGTAAAGGTGAGGTCTAAATGTGACGGGCTGTTTTAATGGAAAATGTAGGCTTTCAGAAAAAAGAATGTAACTCCTCTGTTTTTAAAGACATGGAAGCAAAACTTAATCAGGGAATGCAAAACATAGTCATCTAAATTCAGAATAACTTTCAGATCATGATGAAATTTATTCATCACATTATTAATTAAGATAATCGATTAAGGAAAATAAATGTTGGTATTAGTACAGCCCGTAGACCGGCGTAATTTATAATGTTACAAGTGAGTGGAATTAGTGAAATCTTACTTGGAGAGCATCTCAGAGGAGAGATGTGTTCTTTGCAATGTCCAGGAAACCACCATCCCGCCCCAAGATGCACATTTACTTTTATAACCTAATAAAGATTATTACACGCCATGTTCATTTGTGAAGTAGGTACTTGTATTCTTATTGGCCAATGTAAAGTGGCACGCGATCTCCTTCCGGTCTTGTATGTTGATGATAATCCGTTACCAACCACAGCACAATAAAAGCGCAAGTAAATGTAACATGTGAAGAGAACAATGTACGATACGGAATAACAATAAAGATACGTGAAACTTGCCTTAATGTAGAGGAGGGTAGAAGGTTGCTGCAGCCTTGAGGAATTCGTGCACCCGGGCGTTTAAGGGGAACGAGCTCTTAAAGAGAGACTCGACAAGATAACCGTGGAAAAGTAGTTTTCTCCTACCAAATTCCGGAACCGAGTAGCTCCCGTGCTTGAGGTAACGCCACCGGTTTTCAATATTTTGAGTGTGCACGGTAGGGCGATTGATGGGCATCACCCTCCTGTTTCCCCTATTCACGTGACCACTCTTCTTAGTGTCTACAAATTGAAGAGAGTGGTTCACGCGGAGGTGCACGAATCCCTCGTCCTCCAAGCAGTCGTAGGCCTTCCAGCAGTCCAATATGATTATCGTGCGTGAGAGTATCCAGTCTTTAATGACGGCAAGTAACGTGGCTTTAATCCCTTTTTTCCACTGGAAGTACGAAGAAGTTTCTGAAGTTTTCCCTCTCCACGCCTCCAAAGAGCCACTGTCCTTCTATCCGCCTGCCTCGATTATACTTTCTCTTTCCGAACTTGCTTTCGTCGATTTCCATGATTATGCCGGGTCCACCTATTTTTTTAAAATTGTCGTCAACCCAGGCAATATACACCTCCCTACAAAAGTTGGACCAATCCACAACAGTTGTACCAGAGAAACCCAACTCAAGCTTCACAGTTGGACCCAGGGGTTTCGGTGAAAGGCACCACAGGATCCCAAACTGACCTATTTGATATAAGCTCAAATTGGAGCCTTCAAAGAAGGTTCGACTCGTCGACACAGAAAAACAATAATTAACTTTTTCCCCCTCTCTTTATCACACGCAATGGAGCATCACGTCCGCACTTTCCACAAACTGTGCTAATAGATAGCAAAGCGTGATGTTGATAGAACTCGAGTAAATCGTTTGAATTGATATGATATTTAGTTACAAAATCAGTGTAAGTGACAACACAACCACCGCAGTCAGCCATTACATCAATAATGAAGCAACAATTATGGAGGGAAAGTGTGTTCTTCTATTTCATATTCCAAACACTAGACCTCATAGAATGCGCTGCTGTCGCCCAGTCTAAACATCAGGAACAAAGAGGATAGAATCAAAGAGAATGAGTAAGAGATGACTCTCCACGTTATTTTTCACTTCTGTACGCAACGGCTGCGCAAAGATCACCAGGAATTGCACACTAGCGCCTCTAGTGTAAACAGGGCTGAACTAAAATTTCCGGGCGGGTGATTTAAATCGTTTAGCGCGCAGAGGGTCCCCAGGTTCTCGCCCCCCCCCCCACTCTTAAATATTATATTAAATATATTTTTTCTTTTTTTAATTTCTCTTATATTTTTTCATTTCCTTTTCTTTCTGTTACCTTTTTCTGAAATACTGCATTCTGAACAACAATACACCTCGAGGTTGCCCTGTGCTTTATTATTATTATTAATAATTTTTTTGCTGGAGAAAAGAAGCATACCAGCTTGTGCTGCTTGTTATAATTATTTGATTTATGGAGCTATATTTTATTTTTGCTAATTCACAAAGCCATGAAGGATGGGAGTGACTGGCCTTGCCTGTGTCTGCTTTTGTTTGTTTCTGCTGAGGAAAAAGGAAGCTCACAAAGGGAGGAAGGAAGTGACCAGAAGGTGAGTGGGATTGGCAGTCCTTATCTCAGAACATTACCTATGACAGAAATAGATACTAACATCCCCTCGTACATCAGTCCTCTTTAACACTACTTAAGCCAACTGTAACAGTCAATAGTATCAAGATATGCCACTTATGCAGGAAATAAAATATAAATAAAATGTAAAGCAATTCCAGTTGGCGCATACTCACTGTACCTCGCGCACAACAGTAACCTTCAAGAAATAATTGATTCTTACATAAAGACCTCTGAGTGTGAAGTTATCATTTCACACCTCTTACATAAAGACCTCCGGGTATGTGTACTTAACATTTCCCACACGCGTCCTGGCAAGTGAGAGGCCCTAAAAGAATATAAATTTACTAGACAATGCGATTATCTAACGTGAAGATTTATGTCTGGATGTCCTTCCTGTCACCAACATACACGATTTGAGAGCTAATCAAGATCATAAATAATTATAGGTAAGTAGGTTAGAAAAATTTATTTTGATTAAACTAAGCAGTTAATTACACTCAATAGAGTTTTTTATCTCTACTAGGAGAGTAAGGTAGTTAGCATGCTTGCTCTTACAATACCCTTTAGTGAAGGATACTCAATCATGCAGCATAACAAGTGTTGTTACCCATCACATCCACCCACCTAGGCTTAGCAGTAGAAAGCTGCTGCAAGGTGCGACATTCCACACTTGTGTGTAGCCTTGACAGCAAGAGGCCCCCCATACAGGAGAGTTCATTCCACACGCGCTCTGGCAAGTGAGAGGCGCCCGCAGGGGGGAGCGGCCGCACTTTCGCAGAGGTTGCCGTGATCCAGACTCCCTGTGGTCCAGAGTCCCCTTTCGTACTGTACTGCCATAAGATCGTGTTATGTCGGTAAGGGCAGCTTGCTTTAAAACTATGCACTCTAAGATGTTGGTATGTCGAGAAGGGCAGCTTGGCTGTGGTTAGGCTCCCTGGCTATGTCATCAAATTCCGCGACGTGGCTAATTCCCGTCAAGATAAATTTAAATTTCGCGCTTCCTACATGGTTAAGATGGTAAGAGTGAGGTTAGCGTCTGTTAAGATGGCAGCAGTTCAAAACAAGTGCATGTGGTTACGAAGTAACAGCTGTCAAAAAGCACATGGATTTTATATTCTGCGCCCACGTGGTTAAAGATGGCAGCTGCCATTTTCACAGATGTCAAAAAGCACGTTAATTTCAAATTCCGCTCCACTAGGTCGCAGCAGTGACGTTTAGCCCCGTCCAGATGGCAGCATAGACGATAGCCAGGTTAACTAGTTTAAAAGTCCGTGCCCACATGGTTAAAGATGGCAGCTGTCAAGAAGCACGTGCATTTTAAACTCCGCGCCCCTACGTACATAATGTGGCAACAGTGAGGTTTAGCCCCGTCAAGATGACAACACTGAAGTTAACCATGTCTAATGTTTAAACTTCCGCGCCCACGCTTTTAAAGACGGCAGCTGTAATCTTGACAGATCTCAAAAAAGCACGCGGATTTTAAATTCCGTGCCACAAAGTGCATAAAGTGGCAGCAATGAGGTTTAGCCCCGTCAAGATGGCAGCACTGAGGTTAGCCACGTTTACTTGTTTAAAATTCCATGCCCACATATTTAAAGATGGCAGCTGTCATCATGAGAGATATCAAAACGCACGTTGATTTTAAATTCCGCGCCCCTACATCATTAATGTGGCAGAAGTGAGGTTAGTCCCGTCAAGATGGCAGCACTGAAGTTAGCCACGCTCTGTTGTTTAAAATTCACCGCCCACGTGGTTAAAGATGCTAGCTGTCATCATGGCAGCGGTCAAAAAGCACGTGGATTTTAAATTCCGCATATTCAACATGCATAAGGTGGCAGCAGTGAGGTGTAGCCCCGTCAAGATGGCAGCAGTGATGTTAGCGATGCTCTGTTGTCCTCAAAAGTGAGGTTAGCGACCGTCAAGATGACAACTATCACCTTGACAGCTGTCAAAAAGGCACGTGGCCAGGCCCATGGCGTTGTTCACAAAGAAGAGCACATGGTCGTGACGTCACGGTCACGGGTTCATGACGTCATGGGTCAATGACCTTGTCCGGGGTCAAAGATCTCGGATGCTGACGCAACAGAAAAATGCTGACGCCAGTGATTTGGTACACCCACACCTCCCCTACATTTGTGAACTATATGTTGTAGCAAAACTAAAGTATTCGTGAGACCGGGCGAGTTGGCCGTGCGCGTAGAGGCGCGCGGCTGTGAGCTTGCATCCGGGAGATAGTAGGTTCGAATCCCACTATCGGCAGCCCTGAAGATGGTTTTCCGTGGTTTCCCATTTTCACACCAGGCAAATGCTGGGACTGTTCCTTAATTAGGGCCACGGCCGCTTCCTTCCAACTCCTAGGCCTTTCCTATCCCATCGTCGCCATAAGACTTATCTGTGTCGGTGCGACGTAAAGCCCCTAGCAAAAAAAGTATTCGTGAGAAGAACTAAGTAATGCGTTAACGATGATAAATAGCAAGCATTATTCAGCTGAACGGGCCCAGAATTGTGTTTACAGCATGATAAATGTCATTCTATCACATTCACTCTATTTTATCTGCTGATTATTATGCACTTATATAATATGATTTCCTATTTAAGGTAATAACAACAGCGCTTTTCCAATTTCCAAGTGACCCACGAGGTAGACTGTCAAGTGAAATAGAATGTATTCTCTCATTTGTGTCTAGGGAATGACGAGACCAACATTGGAATAACTGAGATATATAAATTACACTATCAAAGGAGATTATGTGGCTATTAAACTGATACCTAATTTTAAAAAGTAACAGCTGTTTGCACTCATGCTACTGACCATTGAGTAAGTGCTGCTGGATGCACTTCGCAGAAATGCTTGGTAGGACGAGCTAAATGCCGAGACTCCCCGAGCAGTTCAGAGTGTAGCCGATTATGGCTTCACCTCGACATTCCCTAGATACAAGTGTCAATAACGGCACCGAGAAATGCTGACTCAGCAAAAATTCCAATTTCGCGCCACTAGGGGGTCAATGACCTCATGGGAAATGCTGACTCAGCACCCATTGCTTTAGAGCATCCATAGCCCTACTACTGGCAGCTTATCTGCCTCCCGCAAATCATCACTCCCCACTCCGCGGCGTAGAAACAAGGGCAGCACTCGGCTCGCTTTATCCAGGCATGACATGAGTTAACAATTATTAAGAAAATAAGAATTAAGAAATTTAGTAATTAAGAAATTTAAGCTCGTAACTTATGACACATGATGTTAAAAACCTTCTCTTCCAGCATCCACAAATTTCTGGATTTAAATACCTTCGCAGCCCACCATGCTGAGCTCTTTGAAATCCCGGCTTCTTGCCCAAGTCGTCCTAGGGATTTTGTAGGCGTATGTTCTAGTCTTTTTGCGCATTCATTAACTTTTCCTTTTTAAGTACACGTTATTAAACAATTCGCTTCTTATCGAGTAAAGAACCAGTTCCTCTCAATTCGTTTACGAGTTTTACACGCTCTCTCTATCTAGAGGGCGTACACCTGGAAATTGTGTTACAATTCGCCTAACAACTTCCCTGCAAGACTCTGTATTCACATAATTATCGTAAATAAATACTACTCTCCTCTACTGTGTACACATGCAGAGGAATTGTGAGAATTATACCCTGAAATAATACGTCACACCTCGAGAACACTTGAAGCAATAGAGCTACAATTAATACAGCTTCTAAGGACGGACCAGAACTGCGAAGTGCGGGTATTTCTGTGCAGTGGCTGCGCAGTGTAACGGGAAGAGATGAATCAACAGGAGGTAGATAAGTTTGGCGCGCCTGTCGACCAACCGATGAGAGAAACTCACTGTCTAGGGAACTAAGGAATAGGATGACTGCTGAGATTAATATTTATTTTATTTCTAACAAAAAGTAAAACGGAAATATTGAACATAAATAACATAACAAGAAAATAAAGCATGGAAGAAATTTCTTTATCTAACGGCGAGTGCAGCGTTAGCGACAACTACAGCATATTTCCTGTTGGTGGTAAGAAAGTATTCGACCTCCGTTATGTAGATGATACTGCATTCATTGCTAGTGACGAGAAGAAAATAACAGAACTCATTTCTTGTTTCGTGACTGGACGATAAAAAATGAGTCCAACCACACCATTCAAGAAGAAGAAGAAGAAGAAGAAGAAGAAGAAGAAGAAGAAATTCCTCGTCACAGAACACCAATCTCGTGTCAAAAATGTCAGTTCTCAAATGGGACTACAAATTAACATGAACAAGACCAAAACAATTGTTTTTGATGGAGTCGAGAAATTAGCCAGAACGGACACCTTCAGCATGACTAACTACAATATAACAGACCTTATTACAGCTATCGATATTGGCTAAAAAGGCTGCGCGAGCGGTTTGTTCAAATGTAAATATGAGCATGTGCAAAGCATCAGTTTAGTTCTTTCTGTGGGTTTGGTTTGATCAGGAAACGTTAGTGTAGCGATGTATTTATTAACATTTGGTTTTAAAACTATTTTGATATATTAGGACGTATTGATCTATTGTGTGCCTGGATATAATACATACAAAAACAGATGCACTCACATTCAGATCAAGTGTACTTAATGCATCGTGGTGATTTCGCAGTTACAAATGATTTATTAGAGTGCATTAAAATATTTAAGGATAAATTTTTCAATAGATTGGATATTTTCTGTGTACTTTATGAGCTAATTAGACCGGATGAAGCCAAGACTCTGTTTTGGTGCCTACCGTAGTACTATACTTATGAGGTTTTTAAAAGTGAGGTTAAAGTGATAAAAGTATTTATCTTTTTACTGTGAATGAAGTTATATTCTCTTTATTAAATTAAAGGACAAGGTATCAACTGATATGCTGTCACTACAATACATGCAGTTCGTCCGTGTGTCTCGTACGTTGTGGGTCGTTCTTTGGTTGCAGTCTGGTGTTTGCTTGCGGTGACAAGTGGTGTGTGAAAGTTGGGCGAGTGTGTGTCCGTGTAAGCTTCGGCGATGGATACCGATAGTGGAGGAGATGAGGCACCGGATCCCTCATACAATGACAATGTTGGTCATAAAGAAACTGTGTCTATGCAAACTGATTTGATTATTCTCAATTCAAATACGAATTCATTACAGCAGCTCTTACAACCTCAACAGTCTAATGACGCTCAGCCACCTCCCCCACCTCCTGTGGAGTTGGAGGTTTATCAGCAAGCTAATTTTGGTCCATTTATTGTCTTTGTTGAATTAACTAAGTCGAAAAACACTGGTAGGCTGCATCCCATGGCGCTTGGGCGATTGTTTTACGATAATGATATTTTTGTGAAAGGTATAACGCCCAAAGGACGAAATAGATTATTAGTGGAATTCAGTTCCGCGATCCAAGCTAATTCCTTTCTACGTCATTCAATGCTTGAAACTCGCTCTGTTCCTAGCTCCAATATCTTCCGCGTTGGACTTCGCGGTGTGGAAATGAACGACTCTGATTCTGACATTCTTAAATACCTCAAATCTGATGTTCGGGTCAAATCGGTCAAGCGACTTAACCGCAAGGATGTGGAGCCCAGTGCAGTTACGTTCTTACTGGAACTTAAGATTGTTTTTCGCTCTCAGACACTTCCCCGATACGTCTCGTTGTTTGAAGTGCATTTGGAAGTTCGCCCTTTCATATTCTCTCCGATAATATGCTCTGCCAGCGATATGGACATACGATTAAAAACTGTCAGGCTAAGTCACCCCGATATGGGCATTGTGCGTTACACAATCTTACATCTGAGTGTCAGTAAAATATTTGCCGATGTGTTCACTGTCATCGGGAACATTATACTGGCTCATCAAACTGTCCTGCTCATCAACAGCAAACTGCTCTTAAAAACCTTATGTGCACAGAAAATCTATCTTTTTCCGAGGCATCTGTTCGAATGCCCTCGACCCAATTTGACATGTCTAATAATACCCATCATTTTCCAGCTCTTCCTTTTACTCGTTCCTCTTCACCCGTGGAAAACCCCAGGAAACGTAAATTTACTCAGGTGGTTATAAAAGAGCCCCGTCCCGTTCCACCACCTGGTTTTGATAAGTCTGGGTATCTCAATCTCATCAGACCCAATCAAGTGTCTTCACATACCTCGGTCTTTCCATCCACTTCATCTTCACCCTCACCGTCCCCTATTCCGTCTACGCCCCATAATTCTCAGTGTTTCCCTTCAGCTCCTTCTCAATCATCTAGTTCCCCTGTGCTTCAACAAACGGCTCATCTCCAAAATGGTATTCACTAACTACTTCTACAACTTATTAAATAATTGGGGGACCAGCCACATGTTAAGCAAACACTTTATCAGCTTCGTGATTGTGTGCACACTATGTTCTCTTTAGATGCTACGAGTCCTGCAGTGGAATGCTAGGAGTATTCCTTCTAAACGGTATGAGTTACAATTTTTGATAAATGAAATCCCCTTTCATTATAGCATTACAGTAGACATGGTTTTCCCCATCTCTGAGTTTTCTTTAAATGGCTTTAACATTGAGCGTTGTGATGGTGTTGGTTTCGGTGGAGTTGCTTTATTTGTTCACCATAGTTTATCCTATCAACGTATTCATATCTCATATTGTATACCACATACGTTTGTTATCGGTATCTCATATAATCGCCTTTCCATTATTAACCTTTACTGCCCTCCAAATATTTCTATTTCTCATACACAAGTTTGTCGATTCTTACAGCAATTTTCTACCCACAACGAGCTTTTCCTCTAAGGTGACTTCAATATTCATCATTCTGTATGGGGAAGCAGTAGTGATAGTTCCCTGGGTTCCTATTTCCTCACTGCTTCTCAGTCGCACGACTGTCATTTTAAACGATGTTTCTCCCATGTGCCTCACTCCTCCCGGCTCTTCCCCAAGTGCTGTCGATTTATCATTATGTCGTACTGCAATGGCTTCGGTTGTAACTTGGCATCGCCTTACTGATACACATTCTAGCGACCATTTCCCAATGTGCCGTTTCACAATTCTTTATAAGAGCTAGAGCAACAAAGATGGAGTCTCTGCGGTCAAAATCTCGAATAAAATACATTTAACGTCAGTACGGGCCAAATTATAAGTCCTTTCGTCAGTCGGTTACAGTAATAACCACGTTTAGAAGGCGCAGAAAAAAATGACAGATGGACATTATTTGAAACCATTATTCAAGAAAAAAGATGCTCATCTTTGACTATCTAATCTGACTTCGGTGTATTAACAGGACGCGAAACTCAATTTTAAAGGAATTATTCAGCGGAGCGATATATTGGAGATTTGGAAACGAAGATTAGTTCCCGACTACACTCTATTTGGCAGAGATCAAGATTTAAACGCCGCGCGAGAGATTTAATACAAGAAACAATAAGAGATAAGATATACTACTGTGGAACTACGTCACGCAGTGACGCAAGCCCTTGATGAAATTTGCCCGACACCGGTTAACATTGAAAGGCACTTACGGACCAGTAAATTAAATGCATTTAAGCTGATAAAAGACGGCGGAAAGAAATTTATTTTCGAATCAGAATATACTGAATATAAGTCTTAGACAATTCTGGACTATTTATTGATCTAACTGTTTTCCAGTAAAAACCTGTACAATCTGAGCAACGCAAGAGCTATAGTACTTGAAAAATGTCAGCAATGAGTCAAACATTCTATCATTGTTCTGTTCCATACGCACGAGTCTTCATCATGGGTCTGTAAGGAAGCAAGGCGATGCTGCTTGGATCCTGACGAGGCGAGACGATGTTGGCTATCCCGGATGACCAGTGAGCGATGATGAGAAGCCACGATGTACCCAACCACTGGTGGAGGAACCAGATGACCAGCTCATAGTCTCAGATGACCGGAGAGGAGGAAACGCCGAGACCATCTTGAGCAAAGTTAAGTCCAATGTCCGAGTCGTTTTCGTAAGTAAGAAGATATTGTTTTCTTTATTTTGCTTAGTAATATTTATTGGTGCGAACACAGTGCGTAAACAAACATCTAGCTAAATTGATTGGAAGTAGGTACTCATCCGTACGAAACGTCAATTCCATTTGTAGGCGTGGTCACCAAGTGATGTTCGTTCGTAATGTTTTCCAGAGACATGCGTGAAGAGATCGCTAAAACTATTATTATTATTATTATCAGTGATGTGTAAGAATAAAGTAGGCATTTATATCTGCGTGTCATAAACTTAAGCAACGTCAAATTGTACGAGATCATGCATAGGAATTGTGTTATGAAGGAATGGCAGTAGACTATTCCAAGTTACGTTAAATTTGGTACTATGACTGTAGTAAATAAAGTAGGCATTTTAGTAATGTCGCGGCACGTTCATGTGCAAGTTGAGGTAATGAGTTACGTGATGAAGTGATAGTGTGGTTATATGAAATAAGTGTAATAATTAACGCGTCATGAATATGATATAGAGTCGTTGATGATGTATGATGGTTGTAGTTATTGTTTCTTCGAGAGAGAGTCATAGTTGCATGAAATAAGGTCTCGTGACTTCAAATGTTATAATGGAGAAGATCACTGATTTCTCGCCAATTCCACGCAATGATTTTAAGCCTACGCATTTTATCTAGCTCAGAACATGATCTCAGGACGTCGAGTGCAATGTTTCTTTATCCATATTAAGTTACTTGGAGAAGCAAATGTTTACTCTGGATAGTTTGGAGCCTTCACTGATTCGCTTAGGAAGATCTCGAGAACTCACTGAATAATTACACTTCTGGGTGAATTTCAATCTATAGGCCAATCGCTGGTGACCTAGGGTTTCGAAGGAGAATCGATTTCTTTTAGCTGGAGATATTGTCATCCGACTAAGTAGATTTTCCATTGGTAGCATGTGTTGTTATAACCTTGCAGAACCAGAGTGATGACGTTTCTTGCCATTTCGTACGCACGTAGTTTATGTCAATAAGATAAGGTCATATTACCTTAAATTCATGAATTAAATCTTGTGAAGATGTTACTTATTGGATGATTACGACTTACAATGGACGTAGCTTAGCTCATGATGTGTAACATAAGGAAATATGAGTGTCTAAAAAAAGCAACTAAATAGGCAGAGAGCAATATTTAAGACGTAAAACGATATGTGTGTACTTGTCAGAATAACGCAAGAAGAGTTTAGAATATCCTAATTGATAGTCTTAAAGCTACGGACAGTCAATCAGTCAGTTGAATATTAAGTACTGTGATAGTTTTTTTTTTAGAATAAATATCAAGTGTTAGTTAACATAGTCTGATGCGATGTCCAAGGACGGTTGACTTAAACAAATAGAACTCCATTTCTTGACTGAATAATGGCTCAGAAGGTCCACATGTGTTTCTTTATTTCTCAAAATAATACAACTAGAAGGACTATAAATAATAGTTGATAGGAGTTTTCTTTTCTTTTCTGTGGATGCATCCTACATTTTTAATGTAAATAATTTTCATGTTTTATTTTCTTGCCAAGAAGGCACTTGTAAATACTATTAGCTGTATCCCATTCAACTTATTTATTCATCACCCAACTCGCTAGGTGAATTGAAAGAGAAGGATAGGGCAGTTTATTTTTTTAAGAATCTTCCCACATGTGTCATGTCATTTGCAATATTAATTGATGATTTCGGAGAAGAATGAGTACTAAGAAAGGAAGCTATTTAAGCCGAGAAGACATTCAATCACTTAGGGTGAAGTGAAAGGACGTGATTTTTCCAATGTTATCGACGGATATGGATTACTAGGTCGACGATGAGTCAGTCAATACTAAGGCTACTTCATTAGTAAAATTTTGAACTAATTGCTTGAATATCTGATTTAATATTTAAATAAATTTTGAATTGTGAAACCTAAAAACTCTTTCTCTGTGTTCTTAGCATAAGGTTTAGTTGTAAGATTGTAGTAGTAACGATCGACGACGATTTTCTTAAGAATTAATGAGAATGGTACCTAGCTAAATACGAGTAAGAGACGTCTTTCTGCGTTAGTTAGGGAATACCGTTGTTTGACCTGGTTGTTTTTCCGTTGCGGAACTCACACCCGTAGAACTCAGTCACCCGATTTATTGAAGTTAGAGCTAGTCTGGATCTCTTGTGTCCTTGCCTGGACGCGGGAACGGCGCAAGTAGAAAATGTCGCCCATACGTGTGACAATTCGAGAAAGACACCGTGGTCAAGAACCGTTGGTCGCCATAGAAAAGGGCACCTCAACGTGATGCGAATGGAGGAAAACGCCATGGGAACTGTTGGTTGCAAACCAAACAGAATTTTTTTTTTGAGATACTCATGTATGTGGAAATTCAAGAGAAAGTCGTCGTGGGAAGTCAAGAGAAAGAATACGAC
Source organism: Anabrus simplex (assembly GCF_040414725.1). NCBI lineage: Eukaryota > Metazoa > Arthropoda > Insecta > Orthoptera > Tettigoniidae > Anabrus > Anabrus simplex. The sequence continues at coordinate 1,124,010,604 of NC_090265.1, read as the reverse complement.
ACAGAACTGTGAAGAGGTCGATTCCCATATGTAACAATAAGAATGAGGAAAACATCGGGAAACCTAGTAAGAAGATGACAGAGATGATAGTCGAATAACGGGTCTTCGGTGCAATATTAGAGTAAAACGGGAGAATTTACTCAAGAAGTGGGTAAGACGAAGGAGATATTTTAGAAACTAATGGATGAGGAATTATTGTTGGTAACAGCAGGATGATTGCATGGAAATGGAGATGTTGTACGGCGATTTCTTTACTGGACTGTTAGGCGTTATAATCTTATGGGATCGAAGTTGACACAGCAAGATATTAGACTGTGAGGACGAGTAGATGCCCAGTATAGATAATGGAATAGGAGAAAGGAGAAATGGATGGTTGCTCTGAAGAGGATGACAGAAAATAGTTGGTAGCAGTCAGAACTAGGAAAGAAGGATAAATTATTGCTAATATGTCAATTTATTTAGATGTAAGAGATAGATTGTAAGAGGTTATTTGAGTTATTTTCAGTTAAGAATTGGAGTCATAAGTACATGAATAAGTACCTCATATTTCCTAGTGTGATTGGGTCAACATCGTGAGCTGAATCAGATCCAAGTAGTCTAGCCTGCCTGTGTATTTGCTGAATATATATATTGTTGATTGGAGTAGTGGGAGAGACATTGTTGGAGAACTTGAGTTGTGGAGAATTTAGGTAAAACCATAGAGTTTATTAGGATTTTTAGAATTTAGAATACTAATTGAATATCAATATGACGACGTTAAGTCATTTGAAAGCTCAATTTGAGGAGTATCAAAGGGAACAACGAGAAGAACAAGAACAGTATCGGAAAGACCAAGAAGAGAAACAAGAGAAATATCAAAAGGAACAGGAAGAAAAAGAAAGAAGACAGAAAGAAGAGCGCCAGGGATTGTTGCAGGCTATAAAGGAAATGATGGAAGAAAATAGAAAGCGCGATGAAGAAGCTAAAAAGGAGAGATTAGAAGAGAACAGAAAGCGCGATGAAGACGCTAGAAAGCGCGATGAAGAAGCTAAAAAGGAGAGATTAGAAGAGAACAGAAAGCGCGATGAAGAAGCTAGAAAGCGCGATGAAGAAGCTAAAAAGGAGAGATTAGAAGAGAACAGAAAGCGCGATGAAGAAGCTAGAAAGGAGAGGTTGGAAGAGAACAGGAAGCGCGATGAAGAAGCTAGAATACGTGATGAAAAACGGGAGGAAGAAGCTAGAAGACGTGACGAGGAAGCTAAGAAAGAGAGACAGGAAGAAATGAGAAAGCAGGAGGAAAGGTTAAAGGAGATCATGGAAAGGATGGATAAACGTGATGAAGAATCCAAGAAAGAGAGACAGGAACGAGAGGCGAAGGAGAAGAAGCAGGAAGAAGAGAGGAAGAGAGAGAAGCAAGAACAAGAGGAACGATACCAAAGATTTATGGAAGAGAAACATAGAGAAATGAGGGAGGAAGTAAGGAGATGTTATCAAGAACAAAAGGAAGAAATGAATAAATATCAGGAGAAGATGGAAGAGGCAACTAGGGAACAAGAAGAAAGACATAAGATAATGATGGAGGAGATGAAAGAAGAGATCAAGAACAATATAGATGAATGGAAAGCTGAAGTTAGTGGAAATATGGAAGAGAAGAACCGAGAGATACGAGAAGAAATAAACGAAATTAGGAGAGAAATGACAGGGAACAATAACCATCTCCAGTCTTTAAAGGAGAATGTAATAAAGGATTTATCTGATAATATGGAAAAGTTAAGCCTAGATTCCCAAGAAAAATGGAGATTATGTGAGGAAAGTATAGGAAAACTAGGTGAGGACGTGCTAACCACGAGTACAAGTCTGGAAAAGAAGTACGACCAGGCTGCAAACCAAATTGGAAGCAGAATAACGGAGATAAGAGAGGAAATAGAACAACATAAGGATGAATTGAACCAAAGAATAACGAAATCTGAAGAAGGGCTTAGACAAATGCAAGCTCAGTTACAAGAAATTCGAGAGGAAGGAACAGGAAAGACTGTTATGATGTCTAGTAGCGAGCGGAACAGAGGAGTGGAGTTTCAAATAAATGAAAGAGAAGTGACACCCATACCAGCCACACGTTCTAACCACAGTATGGGGGAGACAAATGTGGATAACGGAAACAGTGGTTATCCTACGATTATTAATGTCATAAAGACCTTCGATGATAGACCGAAGCACTTTAATAATTCCACCAGTATTTCGCCCAAACGTTTCCTTAGGGAAATGGAGGATTACTTCAAGGAACATGGCATCGCTGAGGAGAAGAAATTGAAAATAGTGGAAAAGCATTTAGATGCTAATCCAAGCTTATGGTTCCAAGCATTTAAATATACTTTCCATGAGTATAGTGACTTTAAAACGGCGTTCTTACAGAAATTTTGGAGTCCGGAGTTGCAGCAGAATTTACGCTTAGAGTTGTACTCTCGCAAGTATGCTACGAACGGTCAAACAGGGTTTAGTGATTATTTCGCTTTCCAGTTTCATCGTTTTCAAGACCTTGATTCGCCACCCAGTGAGCTTGAAGCGATCAAGACGATACAACGACAATTTCCTTCCGATATACAAAGGTTACTGGCTACTGCTAACCCAACTACGGCAGTACAAATGGAAACGACACTCAGACAGATCGATATGACTACAGCACCACACCCTCAAAGAATGATTAGGAACGCTTACAGTGAAGAAACGGTTAATGTGCTCACACAGGAAAACGTCGATGGAAATACCCCTGAAGAAAGAGTAAAAATGAACAGGAAGAGACAATGGGGAAACCAGGAGAATGGAAGGAGAGATGAAGAAAGATGCTATTGCAGGAAAGGGTCCTACAACCAAGAAGCATATAGGGAAAATAGAGCATATAGACCCAACATGCGGTACAGGAACCCGTACAGAGAAAACAGAGGAAGAAATAATTTTAGAGGAAGATATGGTTACGGAAGAAGAAATACGAGAGCTGACCAAGGAAGGGAAACTTATAATCGGAGACCTACACGCGATGTAAATGAGGACCGAAACGAAAAGATCAAGTGGGAAAAAGCAATTAGAGAACAGGACGTCAACGCTGATGTAGAGGGAGCGGAGAGTCTGGAGTTGCAAAGGTACAAAAGGAAGAAACAGGAAGAACAGATCCTCGATCCGAACGTGAGAGAATTCGAATGTAGAAGAGAAAGTGAAAAGATAACAAGCAAAAAAAACGCCGATTTTGAATTAGAAGGTGAGGTTGAGAATATAAAGAACGCATTGGATTCCAAAATTTATAGTTATTTCATAACACAGGTGGATTCGTGGGAAATCGATTCGGAAGAACTGATGAAGGATTTGACAGTACATCACATAAAGAGAAAGTATGAATTGCCTATTATCGTAGCAAGAGTTGGAGAGATGAAAGTACGTTGTTTAGTTGATTCTGGGGCTAGCATCAGTGTGCTTTCGAAGGAATTATTCCAAGATATGAGTAGAAGAATGAAATTATTAACCATCCCAGTTTCGAAAATTAAAATAAGAGGGATAATTCCAGATAAAACAGTGGAATGCAATATACAAACATATTTGGAAATAAATATTGGAAACCGGCACTTTGAGCATCAATTCATAGTCATGAACAAGATTAAATATAATATTATACTAGGGATAGACTTCATGACGGTAACTGGAATGACGATCGATATGGAGAAACAAGAAATAAGGTTCCCTATATCTGACGAACACACCAGGGAAAACCAAGAACGGATTAAGATCAATGACAACATTAGGATCATAGATAACAAGGAGGTATCGGAAGAAGAGAACGTACCATCCGAAGAGCATCCGAACTTTCACTTAGAGGAAGGAGAGATATCTCTGGCGGACGAAAACATTGTTGCGAGCATAGAAAGGGTAATGGCTATGGAGGAGGAAGAAGACATGCCGAACATAGCGGAAGCAGTGGCGAATGCTAAAATTTCCACAGTCGAAAAATCAAAACTTCATGGAATCTTACAGGAATACTCGGATTTATTTAAGAATAAACCAGGACAGATTCCAAATTTTAAATATAAATTAATAGTGAACGATTGGACGCCCTATAAAGGCAAACTCTATGGAATTCCGGAGAAACACTTCCCAGAAGTGAAGAAGATCATAAAGGAAATGGAAGACGATGGCATTATAATGAAGACATCAAGTCCGTATTTGAATCCCTTGGTAATTGTCGTAAAAAGCAACGGGAAACTCCGTTTGTGCCTTGACGCTCGTTTTTTGAACGGTCGATTGATTCCAGAGTATAATCAAACTCCAAAAATAAAGGATATTATTCAGAAATTCCGTGACATGAGGTATTTTTCAACCATGGATTTTACATCCTCATATCATCACATCGTTCTGGAGGAAAAATCCCGATTATTAACAGGATTTATGTTTGATAATCAGACATATATCTACTGTCGTCTCCCATTCGTTTTAAGAAATAGTTGTGCTGTTTTGGTGAGAGCATTAGACAGAAATTTAACGCCGGAAGTAAAGGAGTTTTTAACTTACTATGTGGACGATCTAATTCTGGCAACTAAAACATTTACGGAGCATTGTGACAAGCTCGAGAAGTTGTTTCGAAACTTAAGAGCCACGGGATTTAAGATCAACCTTTCAAAATCGAAATTCTGTCAAGAAGAGGTCCTATTCGTCGGTCACATGATAGACGGTACAGGAGTACGGCCTAACCCAGTTAAGATCCAAGCCATATGCGATTTTCCCCGACCGAAGCGTATAAAGCACGTCAGACAGTTTCTTGGGATGGCGCAGTTTTTCTCTAACCATTGTCAAGGATATACCCAGACCGCCGCGCCTTTGCAGGATTTGTTAAAGATCAACAACAGGTGGAAATGGGATGAAAAGGCGGAAAGAGCATTCCAAGAACTGAAGACCTTGTTAACAAAAAGCATTAAATTAGGCTATCCTAACTATGAAAAAGAGTTTATAATACAGTCAGACGCATCTAATGTTGGCATCGGAGCTTGCTTATACCAAGAAGAAGAAGGAACACCTCCCAAAAGGATATATCTAGCATTCACTAGCCGAAAATTAAGGAGCCACGAGGTTAACTATACTACGACAGAACAGGAGCTATTAGCAATCATTTACGCCTTACAGCAATGGAGAAAAACTATTTATGGATACCCAATAACGGTCAGATCAGACCATAAGGCATTAACATTTGGACTGAAAGCTGCAATGACTAATGAGCGGATAACAAGGTGGATGTTGTTCACGCAGCAGTTCCAGATAAAAATAGAGTATTGTAAGGGAAAAGAAAACATCCTTGCTGACGCCCTAAGTCGTAACCCTGTGGAGAAAGAGGAAGTAATTCATAGAATTGAATTGGTCCCGGACGATGAAGAAACATTAGAGAAACTACAGAACCTAGTACACTTGCAGCGTCAAGACGAAAGGTTGAAACAAATCATAGATAAATTGGAAGATAGAAATTGTGAAAGTGAAACAAAATTGAGAATTACGAAAATCTACAGCTTAGAGCAAGGCATACTAATGGCTAGATCAGGTAAAGGTCATAAGAGGATACGTATAGTACTACCTTCGATGTTATACAAGGAAGTAATCTGGCACATACACAGAATTACAGGTCACGGTGGCGTGGAAAAGGTAACACAAGTAATACTCGAAAAATTTACTTGGAAAGGTATTCGAAGAACGGTGAGGAATACCGTCAGAACATGCGACATATGCCAAAAGGTTAAACATGGCAGTGGTACAGTAAGACACGAACCCAGAGCTATACTGCCTCATAAAGCTCGAGAACTATATGCTATAGATATCTTTGGTAGACTCCCAACTGCCAGAAGGGGACACAAGTACATAGTCGTAGTGATGGATGTGTTCTCTAAATATGTGTCGTTGCAACCAATTCAACGCGCCAACACAAAGCAGGTATTACAACGTCTAATCAAAAACACCTTACCTAACATGGGAAAGCCTGAGAAATTACTGTCAGACAGAGGGACACAATTTACGTCGCTTCAATTCAGAGAAACCATGGAGGAGTTAGGAATTAAACACATTCTTTGCTCGGTGAGACATCCAGCGTCCAATCCTGTTGAAAGATGCATGAAAGAAATAGCGAAATTCTGTCGAATCTATTGTCCAAACCAACACTGGAAGTGGTTAGAGGTAATAGGAATAATAGAAGACAGCATGAATAACACAATACATGAATCCAGCGGACAGATACCTAAAATCATTCATCATAGTATTAAACCTGAAAGACCTTGGGACGCAGTTGTTCACCTACCTGCTGAACCTGACTTAGATATCGACGAAATTAACAAACTGGTTCGCGAGAGGCTGTACAGACAAGCACAGAGAAGGTTAAGGAGGGTACAGCATAAGAAATTCAAACCTGAGTTGAAGAAAGGCGACCTGGTGTTAATAAAGAAACCCGCAATTTCCAGTGTAACGAACAAAGTCTTTGCGAAATTCCTACATTTATTTGAAGGACCATTTAGGATTAACCGTTCATTCAGAAATAATGCATACGAAATTCACGACTTAAATGGAAACAGTAAAGGAGTACATAACAGTGCAAACATCAAGTTATATTTCAAAGAATAGGAAAGGGGCAAACCATCTCAAGTGATGACGAGTCAAAGAAGTACAGATTGAAGCCACTTACAGCATGAGTAAACAAATTGTTCCAAAGAAAGGAGTAATAATGCAAGAAGAGAACTCATAAAGAATAGTGAAAAGTCCCATTATAAAAAGGAAGACGAATATAATAAATATATAGCAAGCCATATATTTCTTTCAACGTAGGGGAAGTTAATGTGCCGTTTCACAATTCTTTATAAGAGCTAGAGCAACAAAGATGGAGTCTCTGCGGTCAAAATCTCGAATAAAATACATTTAACGTCAGTACGGGCCAAATTATAAGTCCTTTCGTCAGTCGGTTACAGTAATAACCACGTTTAGAAGGCGCAGAAAAAAAATGACAGATGGACATTATTTGAAACCATTATTCAAGAAAAAAGATGCTCATCTTTGACTATCTAATCTGACTTCGGTGTATTAACAGGACGCGAAACTCAATTTTAAAGGAATTATTCAGCGGAGCGATATATTGGAGATTTGGAAACGAAGATTAGTTCCCGACTACACTCTATTTGGCAGAGATCAAGATTTAAACGCCGCGCGAGAGATTTAATACAAGAAACAATAAGAGATAAGATATACTACTGTGGAACTACGTCACGCAGTGACGCAAGCCCTTGATGAAATTTGCCCGACACCGGTTAACATTGAAAGGCACTTACGGACCAGTAAATTAAATGCATTTAAGCTGATAAAAGACGGCGGAAAGAAATTTATTTTCGAATCAGAATATACTGAATATAAGTCTTAGACAATTCTGGACTATTTATTGATCTAACTGTTTTCCAGTAAAAACCTGTACAATCTGAGCAACGCAAGAGCTATAGTACTTGAAAAATGTCAGCAATGAGTCAAACATTCTATCATTGTTCTGTTCCATACGCACGAGTCTTCATCATGGGTCTGTAAGGAAGCAAGGCGATGCTGCTTGGATCCTGACGAGGCGAGACGATGTTGGCTATCCCGGATGACCAGTGAGCGATGATGAGAAGCCACGATGTACCCAACCACTGGTGGAGGAACCAGATGACCAGCTCATAGTCTCAGATGACCGGAGAGGAGGAAACGCCGAGACCATCTTGAGCAAAGTTAAGTCCAATGTCCAAGTCGTTTTCGTAAGTAAGAAGATATTGTTTTCTTTATTTTGCTTAGTAATATTTATTGGTGCGAACACAGTGCGTAAACAAACATCTAGCTAAATTGATTGGAAGTAGGTACTCATCCGTACGAAACGTCAATTCCATTTGTAGGCGTGGTCACCAAGTGATGTTCGTTCGTAATGTTTTCCAGAGACATGCGTGAAGAGATCGCTAAAACTATTATTATTATTATTATTATCAGTGATGTGTAAGAATAAAGTAGGCATTTATATCTGCGTGTCATAAACTTAAGCAACGTCAAATTGTACGAGATCATGCATAGGAATTGTGTTATGAAGGAATGGCAGTAGACTATTCCAAGTTACGTTAAATTTGGTACTATGACTGTAGTAAATAAAGTAGGCATTTTAGTAATGTCGCGGCACGTTCATGTGCAAGTTGAGGTAATGAGTTACGTGATGAAGTGATAGTGTGGTTATATGAAATAAGTGTAATAATTAACGCGTCATGAATATGATATAGAGTCGTTGATGATGTATGATGGTTGTAGTTATTGTTTCTTCGAGAGAGAGTCATAGTTGCATGAAATAAGGTCTCGTGACTTCAAATGTTATAATGGAAAAGATCACTGATTTCTCGCCAATTCCACGCAATGATTTTAAGCCTACGCATTTTATCTAGCTCAGAACATGATCTCAGGACGTCGAGTGCAATGTTTCTTTATCCATATTAAGTTACTTGGAGAAGCAAATGTTTACTCTGGATAGTTTGGAGCCTTCACTGATTCGCTTAGGAAGATCTCGAGAACTCACTGAATAATTACACTTCTGGGTGAATTTCAATCTATAGGCCAATCGCTGGTGACCTAGGGTTTCGAAGGAGAATCGATTTCTTTTAGCTGGAGATATTGTCATCCGACTAAGTAGATTTTCCATTGGTAGCATGTGTTGTTATAACCTTGCAGAACCAGAGTGATGACGTTTCTTGCCATTTCGTACGCACGTAGTTTATGTCAATAAGATAAGGTCATATTACCTTAAATTCATGAATTAAATCTTGTGAAGATGTTACTTATTGGATGATTACGACTTACAATGGACGTAGCTTAGCTCATGATGTGTAACATAAGGAAATATGAGTGTCTAAAAAAAGCAACTAAATAGGCAGAGAGCAATATTTAAGACGTAAAACGATATGTGTGTACTTGTCAGAATAACGCAAGAAGAGTTTAGAATATCCTCATTGATAGTCTTAAAGCTACGGACAGTCAATCAGTCAGTTGAATATTAAGTACTGTGATAGTTTTTTTTTAGAATAAATATCAAGTGTTAGTTAACATAGTCTGATGCGATGTCCAAGGACGGTTGACTTAAACAAATAGAACTCCATTTCTTGACTGAATAATGGCTCAGAAGGTCCACATGTGTTTCTTTATTTCTCAAAATAATACAACTAGAAGGACTATAAATAATAGTTGATAGGAGTTTTCTTTTCTTTTCTGTGGATGCATCCTACATTTTTAATGTAAATAATTTTCATGTTTTATTTTCTTGCCAAGAAGGCACTTGTAAATACTATTAGCTGTATCCCATTCAACTTATTTATTCATCACCCAACTCGCTAGGTGAATTGAAAGAGAAGGATAGGGCAGTTTATTTTTTTAAGAATCTTCCCACATGTGTCATGTCATTTGCAATATTAATTGATGATTTCGGAGAAGAATGAGTACTAAGAAAGGAAGCTATTTAAGCCGAGAAGACATTCAATCACTTAGGGTGAAGTGAAAGGACGTGATTTTTCCAATGTTATCGACGGATATGGATTACTAGGTCGACGATGAGTCAGTCAATACTAAGGCTACTTCATTAGTAAAATTTTGAACTAATTGCTTGAATATCTGATTTAATATTTAAATAAATTTTGAATTGTGAAACCTAAAAACTCTTTCTCTGTGTTCTTAGCATAAGGTTTAGTTGTAAGATTGTAGTAGTAACGATCGACGACGATTTTCTTAAGAATTAATGAGAATGGTACCTAGCTAAATACGAGTAAGAGACGTCTTTCTGCGTTAGTTAGGGAATACCGTTGTTTGACCTGGTTGTTTTTCCGTTGCGGAACTCACACCCGTAGAACTCAGTCACCCGATTTATTGAAGTTAGAGCTAGTCTGGATCTCTTGTGTCCTTGCCTGGACGCGGGAACGGCGCACCAATTATTCTTACATATGGTCTTGGTAGGTTTCCTAGTTCTTCTTCCACTTCTACATGTAACAGTAATGTTCGCTCCCTCCGTCACTTTGATCGAGTATCTTTCATCTCCTCTGTTACCCATCGTCTTGAGCTCCTTTCGGATAATATTTTGTCCTTTTCTACTCTCTTTCAAATTATACAAGATTATCCTGATCTTTACCATCCCTATAAACTTGTTTCTCCCCACTCTTATCGTCCCTCTTCGTTTGTACGATGGTGGGATTCTGAGTGTCATAATCTCGTTCTCGAACGACGACGCTTATTTCGGATATATAGGAAAACATTAGCCTCCCATCATTATTTCCGTCCTAAACAACATATTGCTTATGCTAGACGAGTGTTACATTCTAAACGCCGTGGCTGCATGGCGATTCTTTATTTACTTCTTAAATGCTCATACTTCGTCTTCTCAATTATGGAGTGCAATTCGCTCACTCACCCGAGCTTCTCAACACATTCCACCCTCTGTTAACCCTCCACAGATCCTATCTATCTTTCTCAATTCACTCTCTCCTGATTATGTCGTGCCCGATCTTAATATTCCCCTGTCCCCTTGCTCTTCCCACTTTTCTGTATTACTCCAACCTATACACCTTCCTGAACTTGAGGCCACCTTGTGTAACGCAAAGAGTTCGTCTCCAGGCCCTGATTATATATCATACGATGTACTCCGCATCCTCCCCCTACGCGCTAAACAAGCTTTATTACCTCTCTATAATAATATACTTCTCACTACTTCTGTTCCTACCTCTTGGAATGATTTTTTCTGGTGCCTATCCCTAAACCTCGTCAACTTCACATTGACGCTAGCAGCTTTCGAGGGATTGTCCTTGCTTCATGTATCCGAAAGACGTTTTAACGACTCCTTCAATGACTCCGGTGGCCTCTTGAATATTACAATTTAGTTCCCAAATACCAATTCGCCTACTATAAAGGTCGCTGTGCTCAAGATGCTATTAACATTTTAATTATAGACGTTTTATTAGCGCAAAATAGTAAGGACAGTACTATTGCTATTTTTTGGACATAAGAGGTGCCTTTGATTCTGAGCCACTTGTTTTCCATTCTCATGTCATTCCTTTTTGTTCCTCCAATAAATACCTTGGTGTCATGCTAGATCGCTCGTTTTCTTGGAACTTCATATTATTCAGTTACGTAATTCTTCTGATGCGCATATTAAAATTCTCCAAGCTGTTACTAGACGATCATGGGGAGCTGATCCTGGCACAGCTCAGATGTTATATTCCGCTACTATTCAATCTAGACTCGACTACTGCGCGCATGTTATAGATACCGCGTCTGATTCTTCTCTCAACCACTTAAATACGATACAATTTAAAGCCCTGAGAACTTGTGTTGGAGCATTGTTGTCTACCCCTACTAATGCTCTCCTTGTCGAGACCGGAGAGCCCCTCTTCCAATTCGCCGTAAAATGATAACATCTAAATATTGATTTAAACGATTTGCCGTTTCTCAACACCCATTGCGTCCTAAATTGCAATTATTAGATGAATACTCCCTTCTTTCACATGCCCGCCGTCGTAAGATGCCTGCTTTGTTGTATGCATATCAATATCTTCTCTCAAATAAAAATGCTATCTTACGCACACCTTCTCCTCCATTTTATTCGGTACATTTAGACTGTTTATTTTTTGTCCCTTCTATCATTATCTCCTCTACATCTTTTCCTTCCTCTATTCCTGGTTCCTCGCTGACTGACCCTCCTTTAAAAAATACGTGTTGCTCTAAGAGATTCCGGCGTCAATATACTGTATATACAGACGGCTCAAAAAACTCTTCCGGCGTTGGAGCAGCGTTCTTTATTGTCAATATCAATGTTGCTGAACTCTATCGTTTACCCAGTGACTTTTCTATTTACACTGCGGAACTTTTTGCTATTCGTCAAGCTCTCGTGTACATTAAGCATCCTTTTTTATCTAAAGCAGCTATTTATACGGATTATCTCAGTGCCGTCCAGTCGCTAATGTCCTCTAATCTTTCTTTTAACTGGTATTTGTATCATGTTAAAAGTCTCATTTATACCTTGCATCGATCTGAGGTTGTTCTCACCTTCATCTGGGTCCCTAGTCATATATATGGGAATGAACAAGCGGATTTATTCGCTAAGCGAGCTGCTCGTGATGGGAAATCCCTTCTTCAACTTGCCGTTCCTGTACCTGAGTTTTACCCTCTTCTTAAACATTCTGATTATCGTCATTGGCACGAAGATTGGACTCGTTCTGTTTCTTATATAGGTCATTTTAATTACAATATCCAGCCTTGTATTCCTCCCTATCCTTGGTATTTAAAGGGTGACTATTCACGCCGTCACATAACAAACATTATTCGCCTTCGCTTTCATCATGCCCTTACTCTTCTGTATAAACATCGATTTAACCTCTCCCCCCATTCCTACTGTATATGTGGTACTCCGCATGTTGATGTAAATCATTTATTTTTCCAGTGCCCTGTGTATGATTCTTTTCGTCCGGCTTTTATTTCTCGTCTTGTCAGTCTCCAAAAATCTCTCCCCACCAACGTCTCCTGTTTGCTTCCTGCTATAATACATGCTATCAATCAATATCTGGATGATTCTCACATTCTTTTGTAAACTACTGTATTTATTTTTCATTTTTGCGCGGTACATACTCCTGCTTCCAGTGTTTTTGATTCTGCGCACTTCATTTTGTTTTTGTCTCTCGTTGCCTAAGATGTGTGCATAGACATGGTGGTCAACTCTGTTTTTTGGACTTTCATCGTGTGATTTAGCATTATCAGTATCCTACCGTCATAATAAGTGCTGTGAGTTGGTGAAGTAAAATTCCCAAAACTTCTCCAACAACAACAAAAATATACTGTCACTTACAGTACTATTTACGTTGCCACCGGTTAGGGTATTAAAGTGCTTTATACGAATATGTATATGGCACCAGAGAACTCCACATAAATTCTCCTATTGATCATCTGAAGTGAATCAGATGTGGTATAGCTGTTTGGTGAATCATTATCAGAATCATTGTTATGAGAGAATCGAAATTCGTGCAAAGTTTCTGTTTCTAATGCATGTCTTGAACGAGGTAAGTTATTATATTTAAAAAGCGTATGGTAATACAAAGGTCATTCAAATAAATGTATTTCTAAAACACGTGTTGATTTTTAAGAGGAATAATTGCAGTCTAGAATATTTTACGAAGGATGCCCCCGACTATATCTACACTAATTCGATAAATTACCAACTTCTTTGAAATGATTCAAGAAAAGACTACGTGAATAATTGATACTCAACCTGTCACTTGCACTACAGCCGCAAATTCAGATCACGGTGATGGATGGATGGATGGATGGATGGATGGATGGATGGATGGATGGATGGATGGATGGATGGATGGATGGATGGATGGATGGATGGATGGATGGATGGATGGATGGATGGAATGAATTTATACTGCCCACACTTTGAAACGCATCCCGAATAACTGTTGTTTTAGAACGCAGTGCTATATTACCTATTTTCTGGAACATACTAGTTCAATGAAAATATTTATATTTTGAATTGTCCACATATTGCTTATCTAAATATAGGCCTTTTGTAGATATTGTTGGTCTATTACCCAAAGTAAAGTACTAGGTTTTTAATTTTCCACCCCACCTTTTACCAGCTGAGAAGAAGAGAAAAACTCCTGTGAAGAGGAAACTTCAAGTGGATCATGTTGCATCAACATGTTGTGTGTGAGCAGATTTTCTTATTTATTTGTTATTATTTTCCATAGATTTATGCAGAAATGTAGCCAGTCATCCTTACGCGAAATATTTGTGTTTAAGACATTTAACATACTGTTCAACTGTAACATCTATTGCAGCATATTAGGTTACTATATTACCGGTACACACAGATAAGACATTTTTGTTGTTCACCCTTATAATTTTCATATTTTTTCAGTGTTCCTCAGGAAGAGGAGAATGAGTCTCTTCCTAAAACAAAGGTGTTCAGAAATCTTATGTTGGTGATTACACTGAGGAAATGGTAAAGTCACCAAGGAAAGCCTAGGCCTTCATGCAGGTTGCCAGGGAAGTTATTCATCAATCCCATAAGAAGCTAAAATTGGAAAGGAAGAAGTATCGGCGAGCTATTAATCAGTTGCAGAATGGGAAAGCCTTAGTAAACCATCTAAAGAGGAAAATGATGATAACTGAAGATGCTGCTTGCACGCTTGAGGTAAGAAAACAACAGGTTAAATATTTTTTCGGTTTCCCTATATCCGCTAGCCTTTGGTGGTGCTGTTTGAGATCCAACCAGTCTCTGGGTTAATGACCTAACAGACATACATACATACATACATACATACATACATACATACATACATACATACATACATACATACATACATACATACATACATACATACATACATACATACATACAATTTGGAGCCTTTAGAAGGCTGTAACTTGTTTTTATTGCATCACAATCTCTGTTAAACCAATATTTCAAAAATAAGGTAATACCACAAACTAACTTGTGAAAAAGCATAATGCACCTTTTAACTTCCATTTGTTCCAGAAATGTTCTTCTCTTGGTGCTGCCCAACTCCTGATGCAAGCAAAGGATGGTGATACAAGAGCAGAGTATCCTCCTGAACTACGCTGCTTTACACTTACATTGAATGTCTATTCAAGTCGTACATACAGCTACTTGAGGGATGTATTTCCTCGTGGTTTGCCCCATCCAAGTACACTGCGGAAGTGGTATCAGTCCGTGGATGGTAAGTCAGGATTCAGTTCAGAGGCCGCAACTGCTCTCATTTCGAAAGGGAAGGAGATGGCTATCAATGGAAAGCCCCTAGTGTGTGCACTGATGATGGATGAATTGTGCTTACGGAAGCACATTGAATTTGATGGAAAACAATTTCTTGGTTATGTGAATTGTGGTACTGAAATCGAGGATCAGGATTTACCAGAAGTCACGGAGGCTTTAGTGTTTATGGTCGTCTCACTAAATGGAAACTGGAAAATTCCAGTGGGTTATTTTTTGATTAACGGTTTAAGTGGCTCGGAGAGAGCAAACCTAGTGATTTAGTGTCTTAAATTTTTAAATGACTTAAATGTAATTGTCGTGTCACTTACTTTTGATGGTGCTGCTTCTAATTTATCCATGACCCGTTGTCTGGGAGCTTCTTTTGATGAAAATAATGTGGTGAACTGGTTTGAAAATCCCACAAATGATTGTAAAGTGTTTATTCTTCTAGATGCTTGCCATGCTATAAAATTAGTGAGGAATACTTTAGCAGCTAAGAGAACTTTTGCCAGGGGTGATAATGTCATAGACTGGATGTACTTAGAAGAGTTAAAGAAACTTAAGAGTGTTGAAGGCCTTCATCTAGGAACAAAACTTACCAAAAGGCACATTCACTGGGAGAAGGAACCCATGAAAGAAAAGCTCGCCACACAAAAATTCAGTGAAAATATTGCAAGTGCAATGACATATTTTGACAGAGACTTAAATTTTCCTCGGTTTCAAGGGTGCGAGGAGACTGTAAAATTTGTTAGGCTCATGAACAATATATTTGATATCTTGAACAGCCGTAATCTTTGTTCAAAGGGATGGCAGAAACCATTGAAAGCAGAGAATATCCACAGTACGAGGGCCTATATTCAGGAGGCTATTGAACATATACAATCACTGCAGGAAGTGGTTGGTGGTGTTTGTCTAGTGAAGTGCTCTAGGAAAACTGGTTTCATAGGTTTGATTGTGTGTCTAAAATCTATCTTAGGAGTGTATGACTCAATTTTGAACATGCCACAGCTGAAGATGCATTTTCTGCTCACCTACACACTTAGTCAGGATCACCTGGAAGTATTTTTAGTGCAATTTTAGTGCCATTAGGAGTCATGGTGATCATAACAACAACCCCACAGCTAGGCAGTTTTAAGCAGCATATAAAAGACTTTTGCTCCATATACAGATAGGTACTACAACCAGTGCCAATTGCTCTGCAGTTGACCCTACTGTAATTATGAATTATAGAGACCGCACTCAAATAACTGGTGATCCTATTCATCTGCCTGCCCACAGTACTGATGTACTTTCTGTTAGTCACGATAATAACTACATTCCACACCCAGCCAACTTGACACTGTATGTTGAGGATGTATTGGAATTTATAGCAGGTTTTGTTGTGAAAATATTACACAAAGCAGTTAAATGTGATGTTTGTAAAGCGGTTCTACAAACAGCAGTTTCTCATTCAGCACTCCTGAAGACGAAAAACAGAGGTGGCCTTTCTATTCAATCGTTAGATGTGATTTACCTCTGCAGGAAAGGCGAAAAGATGATGCGACAATTCCAGCACAAAATGACAAGGATGAAGGACCCTTTAAATGTACTTGTAATGGCAGTACTGAACCATGCTAAGAGAGAAGTGTTTGATGAACTTCAGGAACATACACTTGCTTCTCCTCCCCTTGACAACCACATTCATCAGCTGAAGCGAGCTGTTTTGATGGAATACTTTAAAGTGAGGATCCACCATAAAGCACGGCTTGAAACAGAAAAACTTCACGATGTGAGGGTACGAAGCTTTCACACATAGACTGTTCTATTCAAGAACCAGTAATGTAAGGTAGGCTGCTTCTTCGTTGGTAGTCTGTCCTGGAACTCCTTATGTTTAAGTATATTATTATTATTATTATTATTATTATTATTATTATTATTATTATTATTATTATTATTATTATTATTATTATTATTATTATTATTATTATTATTATTTTGTTGTTGAAGCAGCATATTATAACAGATCCCTGCTTCATAGTCATAAATACGTACTACAACCAGTGCCAATTGATATGCAGTTGAACCCACTCTATTGTGAATTGTTATAACTTACGATAAGTGAATATTTCTTGTTATGATACCAGTTTATCGTTTACCCTGGAGAGTTAATTTTTGTTGCCATCTGTTGGTGGTGTATGGTTCACTTAAGTGTATTACTTGTGTACTTTTCTTTCCATAATGGTCCTGTAGACTATGTGTCACTCTTTGCATCTTGTGTTTGGGCATTGGTTTGAAGTAGGCCTATTTCAGTCAAAAGTACACCAAGCACGGTAAATACAGTATTTTTAAAGATGTTTTTGGAAGTTATGAAGTGTTTATTGTAGATGTCAGTCGCATTAATATTTAAAATTAGACTACACTTCCTTACGGACAACTTTCAGAGGTTACCTTTCAGCTATTAATCCCAATATGATGCGGTAATTGGAAAAAAAATTACTTGTCGCTTACATTATAATAAATAATTAACATTAAACAATTAGTGTTACTCACAGGGATGTAATACTTGCAAAAAATACGATCATAATGAGGGTGTATCCTATAGTAGGTCCCTTTTGGTTTTACGGATTTCCGTCGTAATTACGTATTTATGTCCACGGTTTTTATTGTAATTTACGCTTAACCACAACAGCTAAGCAGGGTACATCTCATATTCCGATTTCGCCGCCTTTTCGAATGTCACTGTTTGACAATCTCCTTATCAAAATCAAATCAAAATCTCTTTATTTGCAAACGAGGTGCCTACCTCGGTGGCAAATGGTACACTAAAATACATTATTGTCAAGCAGTAAATATTAAATTAACAAGAGAACAAAATTTTCCTATAATACAATATTATACAATTTACGCTAACAATTTTTTCTATTAAACACACAGCTCATCCTTAGTAAATGTATATTGTTTACAAAATTCTACTACTAATATCTCCTGTACTACTTACAAATATAGCCAACTGATATACTTTATGTGGAATTACTTCAAATGATACTGTACAACTGGTATAAGATTAAAATTTACATTGCATTTATTTAGTTTTTTCCTTTACCCATTCTGAAACCTAAGTAGCATAACGACCTCCTGCGTCTTAACCAGAGCCCCTTTGCCACCACTTTTCAGAGTTCCTGAAGGGCCTTCACAGCTACCGTAGCGGTCCCAGGGCCCTCGAAGTCCCCACTGTACTTCACCCCTACAGGCAGTCCCCTACTTTGGCTGTCCAAACTCCTTAGACTAGGGGATGGAATTAATTTATTCACACACATTTTTTATTTACATTAACCTGCACTGGTCGAATGCCCTCTAACATTTCATTTATTTTCTCTGTTGCTGTTTATTCTCTTCTTGAATATCTGTACAGATTTTGGAAAAGGATCAAACACTACCCCTGGTAAACTGCTCCACTCCTTTACACCCTTCCCAATGAATGAAAATTTACCCCAATCGCTTCTGCTGAAATTTCTTCTAATTTTACATTTGTGGTCAGTCCTGCCGATATAATTATTTTCCAACTGAAGCCTCTCATGGATATCTCCCCATGCTGCTTCTCCTGTATAGGCTCTATATAACCCTATAAGTCTAGTTTTCTCCCTTCTCTTACTTAATGTTTCCCACCCTAGTTCCTTTAACATTTCTGATACACTACTCTTTCTCCTGAAATCCCCTGTACAAACCTTGCTGCTTTTCTCTGCACACTGTCTATTTCTTTTATTAGGTATTCTTGGTGAGGATCTCAAACACTGTTTGCGTATTCCAATAATGGACGAACCATACTTAGGTAACTTTTCTATTTTAATTCTTTGTTGCATCCTTTAAGTAGCCTCATTATGACATGTAATGATCTGTATGCTTTCCCAACAATGTCATCCACACGACCCTTCCAGTGCAAATTACTTTCAAATTTTACACCTAAGTATTTGCACTTGCCATCTTTTGGGATAACTACCCCATCCAAAGTATATTCAAATTCAGTTTTATAACTCCTGTTTGTAAATGTTGTAACAGTTAATTTGCCTCCATTAACCTTCATATTATTCTCTTCAACCCATTGTTGGATACTCTCAAGGTCCCTTTGTAATTCTGAACAATCCTCAATGGTATTTATTTCCCTATAAACAATTATGTCATCTGCATACAACCTTATTTTTGATGTTATATTATTCCCTAAATCATTTACGTACGGTATATCAAGAAAAGTAACGGACCGATTATACTACCCTGTGCAATTCCCTTCCAAACTTTATCTTCCTGCGATGCGTTATTTCCTACTTTGACTTTCTGAACCCTTGAATTTAGAAATGCTTTCACCCAACGTGTAACCCTTACGTCCAGTCCTATTCCCTCCAATTTCTTTAATAATATTCCATGTTCCACCCTATCAAAGGCTTTGGAAAGATCTATGGCTATGCAATCTAACTGGCCTCCTGAATCCAATTGATCTGATATGTCCTGCTGAAATCCCACCAGTTGTGCCTCACAAGAAAATTTCTTTCTAAATCCACACTGGCTCCTCATGAACCAATTTTTATCATCACATATCCCTCTGATGTACTTTGATATTAAACTCTCCAGTATTTTACAAACTATACTGGTCAGGCTGATTGGTCTGCAGTTTTCTGGTTTCCTTTTATCACCCTTTCCTTTATAAATTGGTATTATTATAGATTCCTTCCATTCCTTTGGTATTGCACTATTATTTATGACATAGTCAAAGAGAAATTTTAAATAAGGCACTATGTACCACCCCATTGTCTTTAACACCTCCCCAGTAATTTGATCACTTCCTGCTGCTTTTCCTTGCTGAAGCAGTTGGATTTCTCTGAAAATATCTTCATTTGTGAATGAGAAGCTTCTTGTTTCCCTCTGTGTCTCTCCTTCTGTATCTTCTGTTTCGGTTTCCAACTCCTGACAATCATCTACTGAATATCTGAATTCCTTACTAAAGAGGTTTGCTTTTCAGTATCTGTTAAATAGTGTTCACCCCCTTCTCCCACCATTGTAAGAATTTGGATTCCTTTTCTTTTTTGATTCCTGATATATGAATACAGCTTTTTCCATTTCCCTTTGTGGTCATTACGCTCTTGAAGAATGCCATTCATATAATTCTCTTTTGCTTCCTTTTTCACTCTATTCAGTTCCCTCATTAGCTGTTTTCTAGTTTCTCTACTCTCCCTACCTTCTTTGATCTTCCTGTTTACTATTCTACATTTTCTTTTTAATTTTCTTATTTCCCTTGTATAATAAACAGGGTCTGAGGTCATTTTACCCTTCTTAACAGGTACAAATCTCTTCTCTCCTTCCCAAATGATTCCTTTGAATTTAGCCCAAAGTGTATCCACATTACTCCCTTCACTTATCCAACAACTGAATTGTGATTTAAGGTAAGTCCCAAATTCATCAACTTTAGTTTTTCTGTACAATTTCTTGTCTTGTGTGACCCTCTTATTAAGCCTATTTGGTACCAGTCCTACATCCATTATTACAGCCTTATGGTCACCTATTCCTTCAATTACCTCAGTTTTATCAACAATTTCCCATGGTTTAATCAAGAATACATCTAGTAAGTTATTGAGACGAGTTGGTTCTTGAACTACTTGTGTAAATCCTCCCTCCCAGATTAACTTATTTGCCAGTTTCTGTTCATGGGCTTCACTTGTAGCTCCATTCCGTTCAACTTCAGGCAAGTTTAGATCTCCCCCAATTATTACCACATCATTATTATTGTTTTTATGAGTATAATCTATTATTTTCTCAAATATTTCCACGTCCCTTTCCTCTCTTCCTGGCCTGTATGTTCCTATAATTCCCACCTCCATCCTCTCAGGCTCTGCTTCGAACTACCCCCCAGTCAGCTGATCGAGATGTTGGCTTCAAGCCTCAACATGGACGAGGTGGAGCTAAGCGCACTCTATAGTATTAATGCTCTAAGCTATTGTAGATGGTCTTGCCTTAACAATTGGAGAACGTCTCAGAAATTCTATATATATTGGTTGTCATTTTTGTTTACATTGCTGTGCTTCTGAAATTAAGAGAAGAACTGCTATAACCAAAAATGTAAGGACGAATTTATCCCTGTTATGGATGGATCGCTCTTTCTCGTTACCATTGAAAACGAGAGTAGTTTCCAGTGTGGAATTTCCAGTTTCCTCTATGGTGCCGAGACGTGGAGTCTTCGTGCTAGAGACCTGAAGAAGATCATTCTTTCGAAATGTGGTGTTACCGAAGAATGTTACCGATACCTTGGACAGTATTTCGCACGAAAGATTCCATTATAAACCAGCTCAAGCTCAGAACATGTTATCATCAATATGTAAACAAAAAGTTAATTCTTTGGGTACACTATGAGCCGTGGATATGACATCACAGAAAATAATCATTATTGGAATGTTCCCGGCAAGAGAGTGGTCCAAGGTAGTTAGAGTAAGGGGTAGAGATCACGCGCAAATCTCACCACCACGCTTGGCGGTCGGTGACGTCATCGAAAACCCTTAGTGCCTTGTCTTCTGTATGAGCAAATACAGTAGAGACAATACGCGACACTCAGCGAGATATCGAGGGACAGCGATTAGAGCTTTCTCTAGCGGGTAGACCTGAAAACTACTGATTCTGTTATAAGGGCACGTGTATTTGTGTGTGAAGTTTTTGGTGTTATTTATGGGTTTTCAGTGAGTTGACATAATTAAATAGTAGCGTGTGTCATTCCTTGATATCTCCTCTCAACATGGGGGGGAAAGGTGTGTGCTGTGTTTGGCTGCAGTGACTATGAAGTAGAGAAGAACGCGCGCCCTTTCTTTCGCTTCGCTCGTGACAAGGAAATGTAAGTAATATTGTGTTTGCATATATATTCTTCCAGTGACAAAGGAATTTCTATAGGACTTCATAATCTTCTGACCTGCTCGACCCATATTTTAACTGGCTTAAAATATAATACGCATATTTGTTGTATAGTGCAACAGTTAACCTTCAATACCGATGTATTGTTGTAAGTGTGATCTGTGGGTTTTGATTTAATTCAAGAAAATTCATACGCATATGCGTGTGGCTGGTTGTGTTCCAAGTTACCCCATTTGGAATGCCGTAAAATGTTGTCAAGCACTGAAGAAAATATGGGTGGTTTAAGAAATGTACACATTTTGTTGAAGCTGTATGGTGATGCAAATTTGCTTTACCCTAATGTAATAGCAAGTATTGCTTATAGGGAAGTTTTGAAAGTTTTTGAGGCTAATGTTATATATTTTCTCTCTGTTAGTAGGCTTCATGTTAGAGGAAAATTGTCCAGCTTTTAAATGTTAATTCATTGCATCATGTGTGTAAGGAATGTGCTGATATTTTTATCGACAAGTGTCTTAATGTGATGATAAAATGTTTTTAAATGAGAAAAAAAGACAAATCTAACAGTAAAAGTTCAGGCAGAAATGCTAAAGAAAAAAAGTAACGCATAAATAAAAGCTCAAGCCATTTCACTGCAGTCCATTTCACATCTTGTTTATATGTCTAATTTCAGTCTTTAAATAATAACCTTTTAAATGATTCTTCATTCATGTATCCAAAATTGCTTTAGCAACTTCGAAGTTAATATATCAAAAACACTTTCTTTCTAGACGTAATTTATTTATCCATTTTCCTATATGCATTTCCATTTATATTTGAATTTAGCGCTACATTTGAGGTCAAGTCACTAGGAGCGCCACCGTCGAATTGTCTCCCATTTTAACCAGGCTAAATCCGTAAGTGTCGTGTATTGTCTCTACTGTATTTGGTATGTGGTAATACCATTGAAATGTAGGTAAAACTGGAACGCTGATTGTATGGGAGCGAAGTGCGGCTTCCGGCGCGACTAGCTGTACGGCATGGAGGCATGAGTGAGTATACGTACATGCGACGAGGCACAGGTATCATAGCGAATTTTAAACATTTAGGCGGAATGTCTCTTTCAAATTTCACCTCATTTGCGGTGAAATATATCTTTCAGAGGATTAATTGCAATTTGAAACTGAAAATGGCTAGGGATATTGGGGAAAATTAAAATATATTCTAGGCCTGATTATTCTCAAACATTTTTCTTTAAGAGATCACAATACAGTAAATACGTATATCTACCTTAAAAAGTACCAAAACCCTGCCGCAACAGCCTTGGAGAGCCAAGGTCTACCAAGCGGCCGCTGCTCAGTCCTAAGACCTGCAGATCATGAGGTGTCTTGGGGTCAGCATGACGAATTCTCTCGGCTGTTATTCTTGGGTTTCGAGACCGATACCTACACTAAATGACAATAAAATAGACACCATACAAACGAAACATCATCATCATCATCATCATCATCATCATCATCTGTTTATCCTCCAGGTTCGGCTTTTCCCTCGGACTCAGCGAGGGATCCCACCTCTACCGCCTCAAGGGCAGTGTCCTGGAGCTTCAGACTCTTGGTCGGGGGATACAACTGAGGAGTATGACCAGTACCTCGCCCAGGCGGCCTCACCTGCTATGCTGAACAGGGGCCTTGTAGGGGGATGGGAAGATTGGAAGGGATAGACAAGGAAGACGGAAGGAAGCGGCCGTGGCCTTAAGTTAGGTACCATCCCGGCATTCGCCTGGAGGTGAAGTGGGAAACCACGGAAAACCACTTCGAGGATGGCTGAGGTGGGAATCGAACCCACCTCTACTCAGTTGACCTCCCGAGGCTGAGTGGACCCCGTTCCAGCCCTCGTACCACTTTTCAAATTTCGTGGCAGAGCCGGGAATCGAACCCGGACCTCCGGGGGTGGCAGCTAATCACGCTAACCACTACACCACAGAGGCGGACACAAACGAAACATATGCATACAAAATTATAGCCTAGTGATTTTAGACGGGAAATATCTGCGTAATTGTAATCAGTTTTTGAACCAAATTTATTATCAGGACAAATGCAGTATACGTATGCGTGTATATATTTATACACCATACACAACTTCATATTGGGATATACACTTAATTAACAAAATATATACACTTTACAAAATAATCACTCCCACTTTTAGAGTCCAATCTATCCTTCTCAAAGCTATAACTCATTTTTTTATTTCCGGGCATTTCTACGGAAATCTACAATTTTATTGTTGTTGTTTGTTTGTCCAACCCTTGCCCCGTTTCCATAGGGGTCGGGTACGAGGTGAAATAAATCTGTCGTGGCGGATTTTTATGACCGGATGCCCTTCCTGACCTCAACCTTATCAGAGGAATTAATGAGATGAAATGAATGACGTGATATATGATAGTAGGGAGAGGGTGAAACCCGGTGCTGGCACATAGTCTACTCCTGTCGAATAGCACCAAGGGGTCTGCTCAAGGCTTTACGTCCCCATCCGACGGACGAATCACCATCAACAGCGTCCTATGCCCTCACTCCATGTGAGCACTGCGGAGAGGTTTGGAATTTAATCCAAGCTTTTGGCACGCAATCTAGTGATTCGAAATTGCATACCGCCACCTCCCCTACCGTGCCGGCCAACATTCTGATGGTGAAAATTTTTTCGACCAACGCGACTCGAACCGGCTAACCTCGGTGTCAGACCGTTTAGACTTCAGCGCCTTAACGATCATGGGCACCAGGTGGAAATCTGCAATTGAAGTTATAAATTCTATAACAATATCATTCTGACTATAACCTATAAAACTTAACGTACGACATTTACTATGCCAAAATATCATGTAAGATATCTTCATAAGCACAGAATACTTAATGACAAGAGCCAAACCGGAAGAAAATAGTAATTATCGTTTTAAAATCATTTAAGAAATCATTTAAGAAAAGATTAGGAAAACAACAGATAGGGAATCTGCCACCTTGGCGACTGCCCTAAATGCAGATCAGTAGTGATTAAAATTGAAATAAAATACCATATTTATTGCTTTGCAGTGAGATAGTGCTTAGACTGCTTACTTGTGGTAGCGAAACATTTGTGAGTTCACATCTGTTTTCTTCTGCTGCCAGTTAGTGTAACCGTATGCTACACAAGAAATAATAATCTTGATTAAATCACAAATTTGACGTACGGTCAGATATTACCAAAACAGTCCATCAAACACACCACATCAGTTAACTTCCAGGCTCTGTATCTTGTCAACTTTGCCGTACACGAGGGGGCGTGACTAGCCAAGGAACAGGAAGCAGTTTTCTGGGAGAGCTACCACTGCAATCAGCATTCCAGCATTTCCTATAGTTCAATGGATAATATTATCCGCGCACTTTTTAGTGATAGGTTTTTGTACTCGTTGGAGAAGTAAGAAGGGTTCCGTCAATACTGCCAACTAAATGGAAATGAAATCGGAATTGAATCGATAATATGATCGATCGATATGAATTTTATAAACCTTTATTATTTTAAGCTAACAACTGTGTCACACACACAATATTTAATACTATATAACATTTCCCGTTGCGAAACTTGTTCCTAGCATGAATTCTATGGTTTGGCTTTGCTGTGTAAACAACAACAGTACGAGTACTTAAAGTGTACGCCAGATGGCGCACAGCGATGATAAGCGATTCTTAGTTTGTGTTTCAAAGGTTGCCAATACGAATCTCGAAGATAACCAAAGTCGACCGCTTCAGCACTAGGGTGTAAATCTATCACTAAAAAGTGCGCGGATAATACACAGCTGTGAGCTATTCAGGTTTATCCATGAGTTAGAGATAAGAGAACTTCATTGATATTTTACCATCACGTCAGAAAAGGCATTCCGCTTCACTATTACATTGGAGTAATAATAGGAGATTAAATACAGTGTGAAACAAGCAGCGCTTCTGAAGTATTTCAATAGGTTGTAACTGTAGAGGGTCAATGTTCCCTCATAGTGTTTACTCTGAGGTTGTTTATTCTTTGGATGACGCATTTATTCCATGAGAGAATGTAGACTCCATGGGTTAGCTCAGTGGCTCTATAATATGTGTGTAGTTAGAGGAGCTTACAGCCATAAGCAAAGTATTTGAGAAAATTCTGCTAAAAAGTCTGTAGCCCACATCAAGAAGATTTTATACCTGGCATGGTCTGCACCTAAATAGGTTGGGAAAAAGGTATGTTGTAAATAGTATAATAGAGTTTGCTAATTCAATTCAAGATGTGGAATGTGTACCTGACCCCATCCCTCTAAAAAAAACTAGATAAAATGACCGATATATGTCGGTCTGTCATGCTAGAATCGAGGAATGGTTTTAATACTCATGGTAGTCTATATAGGTTAGGTTCTTTTAAAACTGTATTGATCGTCGCCATAAGACCCATCTGTGTCGGTGCGACGTAAAGCCCCTAGCAAAAAAACTGTATTGGGAATAGTGTTCATGTGCAAGGTACACAGACTAGGTTAGATTCTTATCAGATCACTAAAATCAGTAAACCTGTAGAAACAAAAATATCTACTAGTAGGCCTATTGTGGAAAATGACATCCAATATACTAAGAAAGCACCAAGGTAAGTTGAACACTTTAGAGGATACTATCAAAATGTAAATGGACTTCGAAGCAAACTAACTGAACTTAAAATTTCTTCATGTTAAGCTGACTATGACTTCATAGTATTAACCGAAACAAACTTAAGTGATGAAATTAGTGATGTGGAACTCGGACTCGAAACGTATTCAATTTTCAGATGTGATAGGTCTTCTTTAACGAGTACGAAGGCATCCCATGGGGGTGGGTAGTGATCTGTATTAACAAGAGGTTTAAACCTACTCTGATACCGTGCATTAACACAGTTGCACAGTTGTTTATGTCCCTGACTTTTAACACCACAAAATTAATCATTGGTGCTGTATACATTCCACCCAAGTCTCCTGTCCAAAAATATTTCGTACATTGCAGTGCTGTTGAAAAAATTATGTCAAATCTTGACAACCATTTATTGCTCATTGTTGGTGACTACAATCTACTACATCTTAATTGGATAGTAAATGAAGAAACATCTTCTGGCCTTATGTGTAGTAGGTAACCACACTGCGCAGTCCAGTTTAGTTATAGACACTTTTTCTTATCTCTGTTTAAATCAGTTTAATGCTATCCCAAATATTCTAACTCACTTTCTTGATTTGGTTTTCAGTAACTCCAGTTCCATTGAAGTAAAATCTAGTAATGAAAGCATTGTCCCCCTAGATAGACACCACCCAGCATTAGAGATTTCTTTACCTATAAATGAGCTGTACAATTCCTTGCCTGCTGATAATTTTTATTTTGACTTTTTAAATGGTGACTATAACGGACTAAATTATTATCTGTCACAGTTCATCTGGGAGATGTTTCAAAATGTATCCATTGATAAAGCAGTAGAAATCTTCTATTCAGTACTGTACATTATGGCATGGAAGTTTACATCCCTATACGGAATTTTAAGACTCCCAAATTTCCAAAGTGGCTTAATCATGAATTGAAGTCCCTGATTATTGAAAAGAAGAAAGCACACAAGCGATACAAAATATCAGGTCTCAGTAGTGATTATCAGCATTTCTCAAAATTAAGAAATGAATGCAAGTCTGAATCTAAATCTTGCTATACAATGTATGTCTCCAACTGTGAACGAAGTATTACTTCCAATCCACAGAAATTCTGGCAATATTTAAGTTCTAAAATGTCATGTAATAATATTCCTTCAACAATGCATCTTAATGAAGTTACAGCCGATACTGGAGAAAATAGTGTCAGTCTTTTTGCTAACTACTTTTCAACCGTTTATTCTTCTTAACAGAATAGTAGTAGTATGTCATATGATTATCATTTCTCTATCAATCTATCAGTTATAAACATTAGTAAGGCAGAAATTTACAACAAACTGATATCTCTGGAATTAAAGAAAACTGTCGGACCTGATGGTATTTCAACGTACCTGCTCAAGTACTGCTCATTTATTTTATGTGAAGCACTCTTTAGTCTGTTCAACTTATCATTAAACCAAGGCGTTTTTCCAGTGGAATGGAAGAAAGGATATGTTAGTCCAGTTTTCAAATATGGTGATAAAACTGACATAAAACAATATATACCAGTTATAATTTCATCCCATATTTCCAAAATTTTTGACACAATAATTCTTGACAAAATCACACCTTTAAAAATAGGAGAGGATTTCCACCAATCAATACTTATTTATTGTATATATTAAACTACAGGACCGGTTTCGACCTCATATTCAAGGTCATCTTCAGCTGAACCATACATACATATTTATATAATGAAGCTTTGATTAAGATTGTGGTGTTGAAGGAATGCCATATGATGATGATGTACATTTAGATACATACAAATGGGGCACGTCTTAGCGTGAACTGGCGTATATGTCATTCTGTACAATATTGCAACTGTATGTCTAAAATGTTGAAGGTCTTAAAACTAGTGTATAAAACACGTCTTTACCTAAACTAACTTATATATATGTACAAGATAAAAACAATATATAAAAACACTTCATGCATATGAACATTCGTTCTTGCTTGGTGGTCAATACATCGACTAACTTCCGTATTTAAGTCTTATTCACAGTTGTACACTTCAGCTGCTATTCTTGGAGTTTGTAAAATTGCATGGATAAAAGTTTTGTCTTCCTGTGCGTATGTGAGATAAAACACTTTCAATTTTAAAAAGGTGCCAAATGTATGGATGAAATTCAAGTAAAATATGTTCAGCTCTGCTGTGTGTGTTGCCCTTTTATTAGAACCAATTCATGTTGTCTTTTTGGCGTCCGTAAATTTGGATGACATTGGTTTCAAAGTAGTGGCTCCTTTTCCATTTGTAGCTGTGCAATGATGTTACGTTTATCTGTGGAAGATAAGATTGAGTTATAAGTGATATTGTGTGGAGGAATGTCTAAGGGTTATGTGTGTGAATTGGAATATGTACTTACTGTTGTTGGTGTAGCTGAGTTGTGTTTGACATGCGAGCTTGTAATGTACTACTTCGTGTTCTTCTTGGGCTTATACTAGCTGCTGTGAGGGGAAGGGAAGGACGGGTAGGGAGAGTTGTTGTTGTGGGTGTAGGGATGGAGCTGGGTGTGTTGTTTGGTGTTTTTCTGTTGCTTGTTGCGTTCTGTTTATCGATTAACTTAAGGTAAGGGTTTTTTTAGGGCGGGGAAAACTGTATTGAAGATGATGTTAGTTTTTTCTGTGATTTCATTTATGTTGTAATTTGGATTGGTGTACTGGTCTAGAGTGATGTAAAATTCTTCTGTTATGTTGAGCAGGGGGCATACACTTGCAATATTGTACAGAATGACATATACGGCAGTTCACGCTAAGACGTGCCCCATTTGTATGTAACTAAATGTACATCATCATATGGCATTCCTTCAAAACCACAATCTTAATCAAAGCTTCATTATATAAATATGTATGTATGGTTCAGCTGAAGATGACCTTGAATATGAGGTCGAAACCGGTCCTGTAGTTTAATATTGTGCCCGTTCGCATCTCGTAGACCAACAACAAAATGGCGGCGTAGGAAGGTATGGCCCATGCGATCTACTAAGGCAATGAACTTCGTATCAATGCAACGTATAGCAGGCTATGTACGTCACGGAAAGGATAGGTTTCGAAGACAGTGCAGAACAGTAGAGGCTCATTTGAATTGTTTTAAAAAAATATAGCAGCGGGTGAATTGTTTAACGAGACTCTCAAAAAATTACTTCACGGAGACAAGACCCAGATGCAAGCGGATCTACATATTCGACGAATATACTTACCTATAGAAGAAGAATATTAATTATATATATTCGCGACAGCATATAATTAAAGTATTCATCGCTGTATGCAAGTAGAAGAGCCGAGAAAAAAATATAAATATATAAAATATTGGTGATATACGACGGATTTGGGCTAATAAGCAGCAACGTAACGATCGAAAGAATCGGAATTCACTTTTGTGAAATATTAAATATCTACATACGAGAAGGTTATAATTTCCGTAGCAGTAAAAATAATAATTATTTACGGAGAAAATATTTCACAGAAAGAAAAACTTTGACGATTATTTTAAATAACAGAAAAATGCAGAATACTATGACTAATTACTGCCCACAAGGAATTCTTCTCATTGTCTACAGATACAAGATGATGACTGTCTGCTAATTCATCAAGATGGACTAAACTGGGGATATGTACCGTCGAACCAGATGACCAGCCGGAGAGTATTGGACAGGCCAACCAGTGGAGATGATGACGTTGGATGAGGATCGGCCAGCCTAAAGACCGGACGATATGCAGTGGTCTGACGAGCTATATGACCAGCAGATGACCATGAACGTCCAGCCCAGCCAGATATCCAGTTCCGATCTGAGGGTCTAGCAGCAATAGAAGGACGGAGCAACCACCAGACCAGATGTAGCAACTGACGAGCTAAGTCCATACTTTTCTATAGTAGAGTAGTTTCTTGCAATCTGCACCCTCAATCTATTTTTGGCATGTGCTGAGAATTTGGTGATTTATGAAGTAATTAAGAACGCGTGTGTAATATAAGTAATGTGTGAAATACTTAAGATTTTAAGATTAGATGGAAGTGATGAGTTAGAATGATAATATGACATATACTGGATACCGCTTTAGCACATTGACAGTGGAACTAATATCCGATAAGAGAAAGGTGTGTTACTTGTGTAGAGCTAGAATCAATGAGTCTAAGTCACTAGTAAAAGTTCGATCAATCGCGTTTTACCTGAGTATAGTTTACGTCACGAAATACCTGCGCAATACAATGATCATTGACAAATTAAGTATTCCTTTCGTCAGAGAAAGAGGGCATATGAATTCGTATTACTGTTATTAAAAATAGAGGTTATTGACTGCGTATTTTGCTAAGCAATTCTTGAATATTTAGCATATGGTTTTGGAGTTATGGCTATATGCATGCGGCTAAATGGAAGCCGATAGTATGTTAAAGTGACGACGGTATTGTAGTGAAATGTGATTATATATTGATGAATGGTTTAAGTGAAGAGATTTAGTTATGTTCTACGAGAAGTGTAAGAATTGCTATTTGACGTGTTAATGATTTATTAGTAATATAAGGTGAGTTTATATGCCATGTTTGAAAATATACGTCAAGAAGAGAATTCCGCGCAGATGACCATTTCAAGGTAAGGTAAATATGAATTATGTAGAATTGTGTATCGTGACAGTGATATTGTGTTTGACTTGGGTGAATAACAGGTACTACGTAAGAGAGAGTGTTCTTATATATGATGCAATAGACTCATGATTGATTATATATCTAGAATTTCGTGGAGCGGTGATCTTACAGGTTGATATGAAATCCCTACATTCTATACTATCCATACACGTTCAGTGGCACGTATATAAATGAAATATTGAGACAGTACAGATTTCAAGAGTACATTGAGCCACTAATAGATGAGTGTGTAGATTAGAAACTATTCGAAGAGTTAGTTAGATTTTATTTATTTCTACTCAGATAAATATGATTTTAACTTAGTATATAAAAATGACCAGTATTACAATGGTTAGTTAGGAGCCAGATATCGTAGGCACGAGGGTGGTATTGCTTTAGCTCGTAAGTCGTTACTTGTTCGTACTTGAAAGATGTTACCTAACACTCGGAGTTCAAACCTATGAAAGACTTTAACTTATGAATAGAAGGTCGGTGAACACTGCCACAATTTAATACACGCGAAAGTGTATACTTGGGAAACATGCTTTATATGTTGTGAGGATAACTTTAATAATTAACAGAGCTGTATTTACAATATGAAAATTTTATTTGACTCCTTGAATGCTCAATGATCGTAAATATTATTTAAAAAAAGATGTAATACTTTCGGAACATGGCTACGAAGGTACAGGTGTGTATTTATTGGAATTTGAACTTTATTAATGAAAAAGTGTTATCATTTTTTTAAGTTCCACTATTTTATCTTAAATGAGCCAGCGCTGACTCTAACTTATTTTCAAATGATGAGATAACACGGAATTAATACTACCCAGATTTCACTATATCTCGAACATTAATTTCTCTCAATAAATAATCTTATATATTTTCTTTAGTATGTGACTGTGTTATGATTTCTGTTCTGGCAACGTTTAGAGTTAAGTTAGTTGATAAGTTTACTAGATGTAAGCAATTAATGTCTTCTCACAAATGAAATGCGAGATACTTTTAAGTTATCGGTCGTCGTTCCCGTGCATACTGATACTTACATGTTGCGTAACCCAGCGGTTGGAATCTCTTCAGAAACCACGTTAAACAATTACATATAAAATCTCAGATTTTATGGGCGGAAAAAGGATACCCTGAGAAGAAATAATGAGCTACCGGGATAATCTTGCACTGACCTCTGCAGGAGCGGGTGCAAGTATTTAAAATGGCTGCCCAACTGTGGGGCAATTGAAGAGAAACACACCGTGGGAAAGTGATAAAAATGACTCCGCAACGTGTGCCGATTTGAAGAGAAAGACACCGCGGGATCATTGAATATTGGTTGCCAAAGGATGTAATAAAATGCCGCAATAGTGGAGCAAGTGAAGAGAAATACACCGTGGGAACGCCAAAATAAGTGAAAAAAGTATTGGAAACGGTCTTCACTTTGAAATAAATTAAATGTCGCATCAATGGGTGGCGACTGAAGAGAAACACATCGCGGGAGTGTATGAAAATAGTCTGATAATTTATATTACTTAATAGGCAATCATGTGACGAAGCTCGAAATGTAGGTATCAGGCATAGAAAACATGTCACTAATGTGTTGAGTAATTCATTTCATTATTACCACATGGCTGAACCTGTGAAGATATATTAATAAGGAATTATTGAATTTATTAGACGATTGCTTTTCTTTAATAATAATAAGCTAGGATAAGGTGATTTTAAGTCAATATGAAATGAAACTTAGTTAATTTTAATTATGGTATAGGCTGATGGCCATACATATAAATATGGAATGCAGCATAACGGAATTTTGATTTATGTATTTCGTAACATGTTCCGAAATGTGAACGAAATCATAGGTTTGAACTCTTGGTCTGGTTGTTGTTGGTTTATCTGGTGAGATGGTGCCGATCTCCAGGAAGGTCCATCAATATTATTATTTACTGAAGAGAAAACTTCAAACTAGTGCATATAGTGCAAACCTTGAACTATTTTTAAACCTTGTAGACTAAGTTATTGTGGTGTGTGTGATATAATATTTAATATTTTGTGAACTTAGAGGACTGTTAGGCAAATAAGTGATTTTTAACAAAATGGAGAGCTTAATATAAACTTTGAGATATTATAACGAACATATAGAAAACGACATAAAATGGCAACACAGGGTAGAGTTCAGACAAGAAGAGAACAAGAAGAGGAGATGAGAAGAGCTCAAGAGAAACAAGAGGGAGCGCCATTATGGTTTCTCGAATATTTGAAGCAACAACAAGAAAAAGAGAAGAAACTGGAAGAAGAAAAACAGAAGGAGAAACAGGAGCGTGAAGAGAAAGAGAGGAAACTTGAAGAAGAAAAACAGAAGGAGAAACAGGAGCGTGAAAAGAGAGAGAGGAAACTGTAAGAAGAGAAGGAAAGAAGACGGATAGAAAAGGAACGAAAACGAGAAGAATGGCAACAGAAACAGAAAGAATCTTTAGAAGAATTTGTTAAGAAAATAGAAGACAAACATAAAGGGATGATCGATGAGCTACGCAAGAAACAAGAGGAAGTGACTGAAGAAACAGCGAAGACACGGTCAGAAGTATGTGAAATTAAGAATGAAATCCAAAACATGCAGATGAGGTTGACTGAAACCATGGAAAATAGAAACAGGGAAATACACGAGGAAATAAATAAAATAAATGAAATGGTAACGGAGAACCAGGAAACAATCCGAAAATTGGAACAAGAGAAAATAGATAATATAACAGCTAATATGCAAGGGTTAAATCTAAGACAGCAAGACTTAGATGAAAAATATGATCAAGCTGCGACCAAAGTAGCACAGAAGATTGATGAATTGAAGCAGAAAATAGAAGATAACAAGCTGGAATCGGAACGGAAAATTGAAAAGACAGAAGAGCAGATGAAACAGATTAGAAGAGAAATCCAAGAGATGAAGGTGGAATCGCACACGGCGAAATCAATGGCCTCAAGCGCT
This sequence comes from Anabrus simplex, assembly GCF_040414725.1. Lineage (NCBI taxonomy): Eukaryota > Metazoa > Arthropoda > Insecta > Orthoptera > Tettigoniidae > Anabrus > Anabrus simplex. The sequence goes on along the minus strand of NC_090265.1, from coordinate 1,123,976,688 downwards.
AGTGATAGGCAGAGAGCAGTAGAGGTACAGATTAATGAAAGAGAGAACACACCTTCAGGGATAAGCGACCCAAGTAGAAGAGATTTGGAAATATTAAACGGTAGTAATCAAAGTGAGGGAAGCACGATAATTAATATCATTAAAAATTACGACGACCGCCCAAAACATTTTGACGGTTCGGTTAAAACCTCGCCAAAACAATTCCTTAGGGACATTGAGGAATATTTTAGGGAAGGAAAAATTCAGGAGGAAAAGAAATTGAGAATTATCGAAAAGCATCTGGACGGGAACCCAAATATTTGGTTCCAGGCTTTCAAATACACATTCCATAACTATGATGAGTTTAAAATAGCTTTCCTGAGGAAGTTCTGGGATCCTGAGATCCAGCAACAGCTAAGGTTAGAGCTGTACTCAAGGAAATTTTCGACTGCAGGCCAAACTCGCTTTAGTGATTTCTTCTCCCTACAATTTCATCGTTTTCAGGACTTAGATTCTCCACCAAGCGAACTGGAGGCAATTAAAACTATTCAGAGGCAATTACCACTCGAAATACAAAGATTATTAGCAGCCTCTGATATACAAACTGCTATTGACATGGAGAGACGATTAAGACAGATCGACCTAACGTCATCCTGCTTAATAGAGAGGAACCCCAGAAATATAAGACAAATAGAAGCAGTCAATACGCTCAGCTCCGAAATCACTAACCAAGGACTAGATAAGGGTCATGAAATTAGGACAGAAGATTGTGTTAGAGCCCAAAACAAAGAACCAAGAAAATGTTATTGTCAGTATAGTGGTCAACAGCACGGAAGATGTGGGCAATTTGGAAATAGAAATAGTTTCCAGTATAGGAGTAACATTCGATATGGGAACAATAGAAGTCGACCATATCAGAGGAACAGAAGGCGATACGATGAGAGGAGAAGACCTGCCCAATATAATCAAAGTGATGAGAATAGGCGATATCTTCAAGAGCTAAGAGAAGAGAGACAAAATAGGAGCCGATGGGAGGAAGCCATCAAAAATAAGGATATAAACGGCGACCTCGAAGGCGCAGAAAGTCTCGAACTTCAGAATTATAAACGAAGAAGACAGGAAGAAGGCTGGAAGGAGCATGAAAATCATGGGAACACAGAAATTTCCCAAGCAACTGAGCGAAAAAAAACGCCGATGACGAACTAGTTAAACACGAAATTGTAAATATTAAACCGTTAATGAATATTGTCAAAATTCGCAGTTGGGTAGTAGCACAAATAGATCATTGGGACATTCAACCTGAAGATTTAATAAAAGAAGATACTTGTCACGAAATTCAACCTAAATTCAAGTTACCAGTAATAGTTGTGAGAGTGTTCAACACCCGATTGTACTGTTTAGTGGACTCTGGAGCTAGCATAAGTGTAATGTCATATACCTTATTCCAAGAGCTAAATCAGAAAATACAGATACCAATCATACCTGTATCTGGTGTAAAAATCCGAGGCATAATTCCAGACAAGTCTGTTGAATGCAAGATACAAGCCTACTTAAGTATAAAGATCGGAAAATATGAATTTGAGCATCCATTCATGGTTATGAAGAAAATAAAATACAACGTCATTTTTGGAATAGACTTCATGATAAGCTCTAGGATGACAATTGATATGAATAAGGGTGAAATTCGATTTCCAGTGGTAGAAAATAATGGAAATAGAACTGTAGAAAGAGTTCAAATTAGTAGCACACTTGAAGAGAACGAATTGTTAAAGATCGAGGGAAAAGAAGTGGATCTATTGGACGAAGAGAGCCAAGAACTAGAAGAAAGAGATCTTAACACAGAATTAGAGCCGGAATTGGTCATGAGAATTGAAGAGATAGTTGCAATCGAAGAGGAAAGCTGCGAAAAACCCGAAATTTGGGAAGCTATCATTCAAGCTGCGGTATCTGCAGAAGAAAAACGAATATTGTACATCATAAAGAAATATATTGAAGTTTTTAGTGATAAACCTGGGCAGATTCCTAACTACAAGTACAAACTGATAGTTACTGACTGGACGCCATATAAGGGAAAAATATATGATGTGCCAGAGAAGTATTTCACTGAAGTAAAACAAATCATCGAGGAAATGTTAGCTGATGGATTGATCGTGAAGACTACCACTCCATTTCTGAACCCTATAGTAATTGTAAAGAAAAACAACGGAAAACTGCGTTTGTGCCTCGATGCGCGAGTCCTAAATTCCAGACTGATTCCAGAGTATAGTCAGGCCCCTAAAATTAAGGACATTGTGAAGAGATTTCGAGGGCAGAAATATTTTACGAGTATGGACTGCACAGCTTCATTTCACCATATTGTACTTGAAGAAAAGTCACGGTTATTAACAGGTTTTATGTTTAATAACCAAACATATGCCTATTGTCGGTTGCCTTTCGGATTAAAAGTCAGTTCGGCAGTATTGATAAGGGCACTAGATAGAAGCCTAACGAGTGAAGTAAAGGACTTTGTAAATTGTTATGTTGATGATCTAGTCTTTGCGAGCACTACCTTCGAAGAACATTGTGTTAAATTGGAAAAGCTATTAAGTAATTTACAGAGAACTGGCTTCAAAATAAATTTATCAAAATCTAAATTTTGCCAAAGCCAAGTACTTTTTGTAGGTCACGTGATCGATGGAGAAGGGATAAGACCAAATCCCGTAAAAATAAAGGCAATATGCGATTTCCCTAGGCCGACTAAAGTAAAGCATATAAGGCAATTTCTTGGGTTGACTGGATTCTTCTCAGACCATTGTGAAGGTTACACAGATACGGCTGCACCGTTACAGAACTTGCTAAAAGTCAACAATAAATGGAAGTGGAATGATGAGGCAGAAGAAGCATTCATCAACATGAAAGAGCTGATGAAGAAAAGTATTAAACTGGGATATCCTGATTATCAACAGAGATTCATAATTCAAGCTGATGCATCACACGTTGGTGTAGGAGCATGCCTATATCAAGAAGATAATGAAACCAAAAGACGAACTTATTTGGCATTTACCAGTAGGAAACTTAGAAAACATGAGCAACATTATACTACTACTGAGCTTGAACTACTCGCAATAGTGCACGCATTACAACATTGGAGACGTATAATTTATGGCTACCCAGTAACAATACGGACAGACCACAAGGCGTTGACTTTTGGGTTAAAAGCCGTCATGATCAGCGAAAGGATAACGCGATGGATGTTATTCACGCAACAGTTTGACTTAAAGATTGAACATTGCAGTGGAAAGGAAAACATCTTAGCTGATGCGTTAAGTAGAAACCCACATGAAGGTGAAGAACATGTGCTAGCAATCGAACTGGATACTCAAGACGAACAACTACTAAGAAAGTTAGAGAATCTGAGAGAATTTCAAGAATCTGACCAGAAATTAAAGATCATCATCGATAATCTGGTTAACAGGGAATCAACGCCAGAACTCACAAAGAAATATGAAATCGTAGACGGAATACTATTGAAAGTAGTGGACAAGATCAGTAACAGCAAAAGAATTGTAATACCGGAAGGGCTACAAAGAGAATTAATCTGGCATACTCATAAGATGACAGGACATGCTGGTATAGACAAGGTTATAGGGACGATAATGGAGAAATTCACGTGGAATGGATTACGAAGATCAGTAAGAAACATAGCGAAAACATGCGATGTGTGTCAGAGAGTAAAGCATAACAATTACACATGCGGACATAAACCGATCCCAATTATACCATCTAGAGCTCAGGAAATTTATGCAATAGATATTTTTGGAAAGTTGCCCACTGCTAGGAAGGGAAAGAAATATATACTAGTGGTTATCGACGTATTCTCTAAATATATTTCATTGCAAGCCATACAGAGAGCCAATACTAAACAAGTTTTACACGGCCTCATTAATAAGACATTTCCTGAAATGGGAAAACCTGAGAGGATCCTTACTGATAGAGGAACACAATTTACTTCAGTTATGTTCCGCGAACGAATAAGAAATGAGGGCATCAAGCATACGTTATGTTCAGTTCGTCATCCAGCAGCTAATCCCGTAGAGAGATATATGAAGGAGATCGCTAAATTCGGGAGAATATATTGTGGTCAACAACATTGGAAATGGATAGATATGCTAGATATCATAGCTGAAAGTTTAAACAACACGGTTAATCAATCAATTGCCCAAATTCCTAGTGTAGCCCATAAAAATGTTCACCCACAGAGAACATGGGACAGCATTTTCACTATGCAGCTAGAGAAAAAGCCAGATCCTCAAGAAATAAATCTAAAGATCCAACAGAGACTCAAGGATCAGTCTCAAAAACGGTTAAGAAGGCTGCGGAATAAGAAGTTCCATCCACATTTCAAACAAGGAGATCTAGTTCTGGTTAAGACTGCACCAATATCAAATGCACCAGCAAAAATATGTGCTAAATTTCTGCCGTTATACAATGGTCCCTACAGAATCGAACGCGTACTTGGGAATAATGCGTACGAAATAGCAAGTTTAAATGGCAAATATCGTAACGTACATAATGCATGCAATATCAAGTTGTACTTCCAAGAGAATCAGCAAATGTAACAAGAACTTAAGAGTCAAGAAAGTCTAAAGCCATTAAATGACCTACCATTGTGAAATGCGCAAAGAGGAAGGAATAAATATCTTTATTACGACCACTAGAATGAAGAAAAAGCGGCTGCCAAATACATGGTTACGGGTCATGTAAACAAATTAATGCAACTAGGACGTAATCGATATCAATCTGCTGATATTCGATAATCGAATAGATAATATCGCAATGGCAGGGAATATACGAGATGCAAAGTCACATTTGAGATTCAAGTTAACAATGAGAAAATATATCGTTACCAATATATTTTCTTCATGCCAGGGGGAGTAAATGTGCCCGTTCGCATCTCGTAGACCAACAACAAAATGGCGGCGTAGGAAGGTATGGCCCATGTGATCTACTAAGGCAATGAACTTCGTATCAATGCAACGTATAGCAGGCTATGTACGTCACGGAAAGGATAGGTTTCGAAGACAGTGCAGAACAGTAGAGGCTCATTTGAATTGTTTTAAAAAAAATATAGCAGCGGGTGAATTGTTTAACGAGACTCTCAAAAAATTACTTCACGGAGACAAGACCCAGATGCAAGCGGATCTACATATTCGACGAATATACTTACCTATAGAAGAAGAATATTAATTATATATATTCGCGACAGCATATAATTAAAGTATTCATCGCTGTATGCAAGTAGAAGAGCCGAGAAAAAAAATATAAATATATAAAATATTGGTGATATACGACGGATTTGGGCTAATAAGCAGCAACGTAACGATCGAAAGAATCGGAATTCACTTTTGTGAAATATTAAATATCTACATACGAGAAGGTTATAATTTCCGTAGCAGTAAAAATAATAATTATTTACGGAGAAAATATTTCACAGAAAGAAAAACTTTGACGATTATTTTAAATAACAGAAAAATGCAGAATACTATGACTAATTACTGCCCACAAGGAATTCTTCTCATTGTCTACAGATACAAGATGATGACTGTCTGCTAATTCATCAAGATGGACTAAACTGGGGATATGTACCGTCGAACCAGATGACCAGCCGGAGAGTATTGGACAGGCCAACCAGTGGAGATGATGACGTTGGATGAGGATCGGCCAGCCTAAAGACCGGACGATATGCAGTGGTCTGACGAGCTATATGACCAGCAGATGACCATGAACGTCCAGCCCAGCCAGATATCCAGTTCCGATCTGAGGGTCTAGCAGCAATAGAAGGACGGAGCAACCACCAGACCAGATGTAGCAACTGACGAGCTAAGTCCATACTTTTCTATAGTAGAGTAGTTTCTTGCAATCTGCACCCTCAATCTATTTTTGGCATGTGCTGAGAATTTGGTGATTTATGAAGTAATTAAGAACGCGTGTGTAATATAAGTAATGTGTGAAATACTTAAGATTTTAAGATTAGATGGAAGTGATGAGTTAGAATGATAATATGACATATACTGGATACCGCTTTAGCACATTGACAGTGGAACTAATATCCGATAAGAGAAAGGTGTGTTACTTGTGTAGAGCTAGAATCAATGAGTCTAAGTCACTAGTAAAAGTTCGATCAATCGCGTTTTACCTGAGTATAGTTTACGTCACGAAATACCTGCGCAATACAATGATCATTGACAAATTAAGTATTCCTTTCGTCAGAGAAAGAGGGCATATGAATTCGTATTACTGTTATTAAAAATAGAGGTTATTGACTGCGTATTTTGCTAAGCAATTCTTGAATATTTAGCATATGGTTTTGGAGTTATGGCTATATGCATGCGGCTAAATGGAAGCCGATAGTATGTTAAAGTGACGACGGTATTGTAGTGAAATGTGATTATATATTGATGAATGGTTTAAGTGAAGAGATTTAGTTATGTTCTACGAGAAGTGTAAGAATTGCTATTTGACGTGTTAATGATTTATTAGTAATATAAGGTGAGTTTATATGCCATGTTTGAAAATATACGTCAAGAAGAGAATTCCGCGCAGATGACCATTTCAAGGTAAGGTAAATATGAATTATGTAGAATTGTGTATCGTGACAGTGATATTGTGTTTGACTTGGGTGAATAACAGGTACTACGTAAGAGAGAGTGTTCTTATATATGATGCAATAGACTCATGATTGATTATATATCTAGAATTTCGTGGAGCGGTGATCTTACAGGTTGATATGAAATCCCTACATTCTATACTATCCATACACGTTCAGTGGCACGTATATAAATGAAATATTGAGACAGTACAGATTTCAAGAGTACATTGAGCCACTAATAGATGAGTGTGTAGATTAGAAACTATTCGAAGAGTTAGTTAGATTTTATTTATTTCTACTCAGATAAATATGATTTTAACTTAGTATATAAAAATGACCAGTATTACAATGGTTAGTTAGGAGCCAGATATCGTAGGCACGAGGGTGGTATTGCTTTAGCTCGTAAGTCGTTACTTGTTCGTACTTGAAAGATGTTACCTAACACTCGGAGTTCAAACCTATGAAAGACTTTAACTTATGAATAGAAGGTCGGTGAACACTGCCACAATTTAATACACGCGAAAGTGTATACTTGGGAAACATGCCTTATATGTTGTGAGGATAACTTTAATAATTAACAGAGCTGTATTTACAATATGAAAATTTTATTTGACTCCTTGAATGCTCAATGATCGTAAATATTATAAAAAAAAGATGTAATACTTTCGGAACATGGCTACGAAGGTACAGGTGTGTATTTATTGGAATTTGAACTTTATTAATGAAAAAGTGTTAGCATTTTTTTAAGTTCCACTATTTTATCTTAAATGAGCCAGCGCTGACTCTAACTTATTTTCAAATGATGAGATAACACGGAATTAATACTACCCAGATTTCACTATATCTCGAACATTAATTTTTCTCAATAAATAATCTTATATATTTTCTTTAGTATGTGACTGTGTTATGATTTCTGTTCTGGCAACGTTTAGAGTTAAGTTAGTTGATAAGTTTACTAGATGTAAGCAATTAATGTCTTCTCACAAATGAAATGCGAGATACTTTTAAGTTATCGGTCGTCGTTCTCGTGCATACTGATACTTACATGTTGCGTAACCCAGCGGTTGGAATCTCTTCAGAAACCACGTTAAACAATTACATATAAAATCTCAGATTTTATGGGCGGAAAAAGGATACCCTGAGAAGAAATAATGAGCTACCGGGATAATCTTGCACTGACCGCTGCAGGAGCGGGTGCAATATATACAATAAATAAGTATTGATTGGTGGAAATCCTCTCCTATTTTTAATTGTGCAATTGTCAATACGGAAATGAAGATTATAGATTACGAAAATCACACCTCTCTTTAGAAACATCATCATTGATGAGCAAGATGGATTCTTTTCTGGACGGTCAGCCTGTAGCAATCTTCTTTTATTCTATCAGTTCCTCTTGGATGCAGTAGAGAACCACTCCCAAGTGCAATGGATTTATACAGAATTCTCAAAAACTTTTGACACTGTCGACCACGATATCTTGCTGCAAAAACTAACAGGCTACGGAATTAATGGGCCTCTCCTCTCATTGTTTGAATCGTATCTCAAAAATTGCCTGCAGATTGTTAAAATAAGAAATCATTTTTCTGCACCTATTATTGTTACCAGTGGAGTTCCTCAAGGGTCTCACCTTGCGCCCTTGCTTTTTATTCTCTACATAAATGGCATTAAAAATATACTTAATAATTCTGAACTGCTTTTGTTTGCTGACGATGCAAAAAAAATTTATGCAAATTAATTGTCCACTTGATTGTTTAAAACTTCAAGATTTACATCATCTGGAAAAATATTGCATTCAAAATGGGTTGAAACTTAATCATGAGAAATGTAAAATAATATCGTTTTTAAAAACAAGAAGAAAATATCATTTCAGTACAAATTTAGTAATAACAACATTCTAACTCCTGTTTCACAAGTTAATGACCGTGGTGTTTTATTCAGTTATAACTTATCGTTTAATGAACATATTGATAATATTTGTAAGAAAGTATTTCAAAGATTGGGTTGCATTACTACATATTCTAGAGAATTTTCAAACTTAGCTACCTATCGATTGCTGTATGTGTCTATGGTTCGCCCTATACTAGAGTACTGTACACCTGTCTGGAACCCTTCTCATCAGACCTCTATCCATAGATTAGATTCAGTACAACATAAATTTCTTCGTTTATATTCATTTAGAGCAGGATTCTCATATGATAATGTTGATTATACATCCTTACAACAGTCCTTAAATATGCATAGCTTGTCACAACGCCGTGAATTATTGGATACACTCTTCATTTTTAAATTGCTTCATTCCTCGGTGAATTTTCCAAAACTCCTTGCAGAAATTAACGTACATGTACCAAACAGACGCATAAGGTTCAAGAATACATTGTCTACAAATTGGCATAGAACTAAGTACGCATTCAATGGCCCAATTGAACGAATGTCAAGATCTCTAAACAAAGTGGATATTGATATATTTAACTGCTCATTGCCAAAATTGAGAAATCACTTACATAATCTCCAAATTTGACTGTCACTTTCTGTGATTACTTGTAAATATAACCTGTGTATATATCTGTACATATTTTCTTACTTATACTCCATTGAACTTTCTTTTAGTGTGTTTTGTTTTGTTTATTCTTCTCTACTGTTATGTAAAATGGTATTACCGTTAATAAAGTATTAATTAATTAAGGAGAAAGGAATACGAAGGGAAGAACAATTTGGGTCCCGTAATGGATATTCCTCCACACAACTTCGCACGTGGTACCTTGAACACGCCACAATCGGGTTTAACAAGCGAAGGGACACGGGTACGGTAATCTTGGACATACAAAAAGCCTTTGATAAAGTATGGCATGATGACCTGCTGGCAAAACTGATAGATTATGAATTCCATCCTGGATATGTAAGGCTAATTAAGTCCTACCTAAAAGACAGGAAAGTTCAAGTAGACGTATATAGCACTCTATCAAGTACGCGAAACATCAGAGCGATCGTAGCCGAAGGCTCACTAATAGGACCAATCCTATTTGTCCTGTATACCAATGATATTCCAACAGCGGAGCTCACTACCACGTACCTCTATGCAGACGACACAGCAATTACAGTCCAGTGCCCTCAGCTCCCGAGCACAAGAAAGAGGCTCCAGGTAGCGCTGCACACACTGTAACCGTAGCTCAAGCATCAAAGTCAACGTAGAGAAGTGCCAAGCAGTGATGTTCACACGTAAAAACAGGCGCACACACCAACTTGCCAACATCAAACCACTGACACTGTTCACTAAGCAAATAGAATGACACGGAAGTGCTAAATATCTAGGGAAAATCCTGGACAAAAAGCTTAAGATGCTACATCACGAAAGAGATATACGGCGAAAAGTTCACACAAGACTTGTCAAACTGTACCCCATACTAAGCAGCATATCCAGCATAAACACCAACGTAGCAGTCAACATGTATAAAGCCCTAATTAGACCAATCATCGTGTACGCTACCCCAGCATGGGGATACACGTCCAAAACTAACATTAACGGCCTCGAACGCATACAAAAAATGTCTGCGTGCGGCGGTGAAACTCCCTAACGGAACGGCAATAAGAGACCTACGCGCATTAACAAACACTCGCTCTATAAGACAACATCTTAGAAAGCAAACGCTACGAATGTACACCAAGGCGTGGGGCAACAGAATCAATCCCTTAATCAGCGGAATTGGAAGGTATAACCCAGATCAACACAAAAAGTACCCCACGCCAAAACACATACTGTTCAGCCACCGGAATAGTTGATAATTGAGCTCGCCCCCACCCCTTCTAAGGCGACCACCTCACCACACCAAAAACATATAAGCATACAAACGAGTACCACACATACATCCTCAAAAAACCTGTATATATGTATTCAGCATGTATTCCTTCTCCTATAACTCTATGCATTTGTTTATGTGTTTCAGTAACGCAGGGAAAAACAGCCGGTCACCACCTCAAGAAGCACACGGACAACATTCACATAAGATTGGCTGCAGCGACAAGAGAGCGGAACCCCGAGCTCGCTCTCAAACTTAGTGTACAATAATCATTATATTATCCAACCTGTACGCTCTTGTATGTTTATCTCTAGAATAGAAGTGACATAAGTGACAACCACCGCAACACCGGGACATATTCAAGGGATAAGAGAAAACGAAGAAGAAGGCGCTCATGAAGACGCCAGCCCCAGCTTCACAGCAAGCTTGGCTTATCCCTTTTCATTACATGGAGGCTTGGCACCAGGGAACACTGGCAGCTGGACAATGGAACTTTTCCTGTAGTCTCAAACCCCAGACGCCACTGCACCCGCGCACGGAATCCCGCAGTACCAAGAAGGCTGATCGTCCATAACAAAGAAACATGGCAGGAAAATGGACATGACTTGTGCATGATACATAATCCTCACTAACATAACCTGGAAAACTCCAGTCCACATTCTTGCATGTGCCATCTACAAAATGTAGTTTTGTCCTCACCCTTATAACCCGATTACACCACTATTGATACCCACCACCACATCTGGCATGGTAACATGCTGAGCATGGGGACAGGCAGATACTTCTATAGTATCACACTCCCACTCCCCCTACTATATTTTTTCTTAGAACTAATAGCATGTCGGAGGCAATGTAGAATAGGACGATTGCCACGCGGTGGGAGCGGGATACGTCCCCCTCCCACCGAAAAAAAGAGAAAAAAGAGGAGCACACAGCTGAGTGTGCAGCTGAATGTATAGATGGTGTACAGCTAGTGTACAGCTTGTGATGCTTGACGAGCTTGACGAGTGTGACGACTGTGTATATATTGTACTGAGCTCAAAATGTTAGCCTGTCTGTAACAAGTAGTAGGATGTGTATCGTTGTGGAGTATGTGTTAGAGAACAGTGTATCTGAACAAAGATGATGGATCTTCAATAAACCATTCTTTTAAACTAGCATGTGGTATCGTGGTTATGTTATTTCTCGCATAGCCCGATAGTTAGTTCACCTACAACGTTATGGGCCCAGATCAACAGAAATTCAGAGAACAAGATCAACAGAAATTCGGAGATCCGGATCGTCAGTCTGCTCAGTATGTTCCAGAAGGTTCCAGAACATCGACAGACCTATAGAACTACAAGGTTCCAGAAAGTTCCAGTGAGTTGTTTTTTCTGTGTGCTTGCATAAATTGCGAAGGCTATCCAGTGACAATAGCGCTAAATGAAGTGTATCACATTCAGCAGTTTTCGGGTGCAGATTTTGGGAACAGGTCGTTTAGAATGAAGAGTGTATTACGTCAAGCTCAAGTGATAGAGGCTAATGAGGTTGCTGCTTCTGCTACAAAATCCGAAAATGCCGGTAAGGAAGCAAGTGCTCACGCATTACTCGTTGCTGGTGTAAGTGATAGGTATCTTAATTTTTGAAACAGCATAACTCAGCTTACGCTATGTTCAGGAGATTAGAAGACAATTTTAAAGGTAAAGGGGCTAGAAGTCGTTTATATTTGAGGAGACTTTTGAATGAAGCTAAATATGATGGTTGTAGTTCATTAGCAGAACATATTATGAAATTGGAGGACTACTTCTCATAATTGAAGGACGCTGATAGTAATCTGAGGATGACAAAATTAATAACTTGTTGGTGTCAATGCCTCGTAGTTATGATTCAGTGGCGACAGCTCTTTAAATTCAACCAAATTTAACATTGGCTTTGAGAAAAAACATCTGTTAGGTGAAGAAGAATAACAGAAGAAATGTCAACATTCTGTTACCACAAGTGATCACATTTTCTCTGCTTTCGATGTGGTAAACCAGGTCACAAACAATATCAGTGTAAAGAACATTCCACTTCTTCATCTAGAAGCTTCTACGGAGGAAGATCTTCATGGTCAAGATGACATGGTCGAGCACAATTTTGTACTCCAGTTTCCATGGTTCGTGGAAATACTTCATGGAAACTGGACAGCAGGGGAAATAATTTCAACACTGAAGCAGTGCCGTTTTATGAGGAAGATGAAAATGAAGTTCAAAATGAAAGTGAGTCTGGGCAAAGTTTAAATTCATATAACTCTGAAAACTTTGTGTGTAATGTAGAAGAAAATAAGCAAGGTAATACTGAAAGTGATCTTGTTTGGTATGTGGATTCAGGTTGTTCTGATCATTTTGTGTCTGAATTAAATGTTTTTTATACTTATGAGAAATTAATACTTCCAAAGAAAATATGTATTGGTTCATTGGTGTATTGTAAAACCGACAAATGTGATGTGTTAACTCGTAATGCTGATACAGATTTTGCTAGAGACGTTGATGTTCCACTTAATGTTTTACAAAGGTGGGTAAAGAAGAAACTTGTACCGTAAATATAAAATATATTGAGACTAACAAACAATTAGCTGCCATGTTTATTAAGCCTGTGAACTTGGTAATTCTGGACAAGTGTATGAGAGGTATTGGTTTGGTAAAATGTTAAAGGTTATGTTGAGTTGTTCATATGAGTGTAACATTGAGAGGGGAATGTAGAGGGTCAATGTTCCCTCATAGTGTTTACTTTGAGGTTGTGTATTCTTTGGATGACGCATTTATTCCATGAGAGAAAAGAGACTCCATGGGTTAGCTGTGTTGCTATATAATACGTGTGTAGTTAGAGGAGCACGCCGGTACCTGAGCCGGAGCTGGAGCAGGAGGCGCCGGAGATCGAGGTGGAGACGGAGCCGGACAGGGACGGGTGCGACCCGCCTAACGGCTTCTTCTTCTTCGAGGGATTCACGGACCCGGGGTACGAGGCGCTGCTCGTGTACTACAGGCCGGGGCACCCAGTATTTTCTGAACGGGGCCTGTTCCTGGACAGAATGCGGCGCCCTCGCCACGGAGGCAGGATCATCTCGACATCCATGTCCGTCGAGAGCTTCCTACCAGGAGGCCTCATCATCAGGCACCACGACCAGGAGCGGATACGCGTCGAGGAGAAGTAGCTCTCTACTCTGTTCCAGGTCATCCGTCTACCAGGGATGGACGGCGTGCCAGGGATGAACGCCGGTGCCCTCAGGAGGAGGGCCGAGACGGAGACCAGGGAGGCCATCACCCAGACGCCGAGGATGCTTAGGCATAGTGCGGTTAACACCGACCTAGTCCAAGCCACCCAGCCGGAGACCGGCGACGCCACAACGGAGGTGGAGCATGCCGCCCCCTGGCGCCGCGACTGTGCGACCCAGGCCGAGCGGCTCGGCACTGTGAAATGGACACAAACCGCTCCTCCATGGACCGCCTTCTCGAAGTGGACGCAGACCAAGGCCTACCAGGAAGGGCCTACCACCCAGGCGCAATCCAGAAGAGCGCCCGGACGGCAGATGGCAGCAGAGCAGTGGAGAAGGACGCCCCCTGGCGTTCGGAAGCTGCTATCCAGGCCCAGCCCGTCAGCGAGTCAGTCGAGGTGCAGACATCTATGTGCGCCCCACAGAACAAGGAACGCAGTCGTGTGTCGGTACATACTGACGCCACCGCCGCCAGCCTGGAGGAGGAAGACGCCGTCTCTACAGTGGGACCACCAGCAACCCCTCACCAGGCCGGGAGGGGGGCCACCAGGACGAGGCCTCTTCCCCTGCCGAGAAGAGACCCCCCACCCTCGGGAAGAAGACGACACCCCCGGACAAGGAGGAAGAAGACGACGCCGGCCCACCAGGAGAGGGCCGCCCAGCCGCAACCCAGGACCGCTACCAGAATAGCAGTCGGCCGAGGAGCCAATCAGGAGAGGACCTCAACGGGAAGCGGCGATCTGGTGAGATTGAATCGTCCCCATCGGCAGCTCATGCAGTGTTTTCGCTGCCTTAGGTGGGGCCACCGGCATGAGAGGTGTGGGCTCTTAGTAAGGTGCAACCGTTGTGGGGGTGATCACCACTACACGGCCTGGTCAGCACGTAAAGGCGGCGGTGTGCGCCAACTACACGGGGAGCCACCCGACCTCTCATCGCAGATGCCCTGTCTACAGGGCCAAGGCGTGGACAGACAAGGAGCCCCGGCGTCATGACCCACCCCCATCCAGAAGGCCCCCGCCTAGTCGGGCTTGGCCTCCTTCGGGATTGGAGACTGGGTACGAGGGACCCCAAGGAGGCGGCGCTGTGGAGCGGGCCCTAGTGGCACTTGACGTATGGCTCCGCAACCGGCAAGGCCCGCGCTTGTCACGGCAGTGCCCAGACAGACTGATCCCCTAACGACTGGAATGGCGAAACTACGGTTCTGGGCTGGTACATGATACCTATTCTCAACTATCACAACCTCTGGACTTTTCCAGCCCACATCCTTGCATGTGCTATCAAAAGATGTCAGGTTTTACATGCAGGCTCTTTTTCTTTTCAACCTATGTGGTTTTCCACTGATCCCTCAATATCACACCTTAACACCACCTTACCAACACAAACCTTGCCTGGTAATGCGTCTAACATACAAACAGGCTTGCCGTGGTAGCGAGTTCACTCGGAAACTGACAGGTACTCCTTGTATCACTTCCCACTCTTCCCTGCTATTTCCTTCTTCTTAGAAATAATAGCATGTTGGAGGCCATGTAGATTGAGTCTATGGTCACGCGGGGGGGGGGGGAGCGGACTTCGCCCTCCCCCCACGAAAAAAAGATAAAAAAGAGGAGCACACAGCTGAGTGTGCAGCTGAATGTACAGCTGGTGTACAGCTAGTGTACAGCTTGTGTTGCTTGACGAGCTTGACGAGTGTGACGACTGTGGTTGTATTGTACTGAGCTGAACATGTTAGCCTGCCTGTAAACGTAGTAGGATGTGTATCGTTGTGGAGTATGTGTTCGAGAACAGTGTACCTGTACAGAGATGCTGGATCTTCTATAAACCATTCTTTTAAACTAACATGTGTTATCGTGGTAATGTTACTCCTCGCATAGCCCGATAGTTAGCTCATCTACAGTAACTATGCTAAAACGGTGACGCAGTGGAATGGCCATTCCATATGTTCATGTTCTGAACACCTATGATAACAATAACAAGGGGGCTCTACTTGTTACAGACTCGAACATTAAAGCTTGATGACTGCAAGAATTATGTCCGTTGTTACAAACAGTATTAGGAAGTTATACACTGTCAACAACATAAACAACAAAGGTTAGGAAACTAGAACTATGCACAACACAAACAGTACAGTAAATGTTCTCCTCCAAGTGCCAGGAAGTGACAAATTCCACGTTAACATTAGATAGCCAAACCAAACCAAACCCCATGGCACTACAGCCCTTAAAGGGTCTTGGCCTACCAAGCAACCGCTGCTCAGCCTGAAGGGCTGCAGATTACGAGATGTCGTGTGGTCAGTACGACGAATCCCCTCGGCAGTTATTCTTGGCTTTCTAGAACGGGGCCCCTATCTCACCGTCAGATAGATCCTCAATTCTAATCACGTAGGCTGAGTGGACCTCGAACCAGCCCTCAAGTCCAGGTAAAAATCCCTGACCTGGCCGGGAATCGAACCAGGGGTCTCCGTGTAAGAGGCAAGCACGCTACCCCTACACCATGGGGCCGGCTTAACATTAGATACGCTATATAAATTAATGAGCCTGTATATTAACATTCTTAGCACTGGTTTCATATTCAACATAATAAACTGCCTTCCATAAAAAATTAACAGGTATGTTATACACAAAGAATAATGCTGATATTTAAAAAAAGTTTTATCAAACACTTATGCATAGGATCAGTGGAATTTCTTTGATTTTCTTCTTTCTCCTGAATGTCTACTTTTGTTTAAAGCATTCATTCGAATAAAAGAATGGCTTTTCACGATGCAACTTGCAAACCCTAAAATTTCGGGAAATTTTCTTCAGGATATCCGTAAGGTTTGTGATGATGTTAGAATCTTCTTTCAGTTTTTCCCATGGTAAAATTTGAGCTCTATTTCCTCTGCACTACCGTGGTGTACCATCTCTCTGTTGGCTGCATCAAACTGTATTTAGACGTCTCTGAAATTTAATTTCCACCCTTTGTAGGTTGACCTGTTTCTCTCCATAATCACTTTCTATATCGAGGTTCTTCTTCTTTACCCCAAAAGCTATATAGCCAGTGAAGTCCTCAAGCAGCTCTTCACGATCCTTGGTTTTGCGACTGTCCTCGAGCTGTTCCATTATCTTTACAAGGGTTTTAATGAACCCTTGTGCATCCTCCGTTAAAGAATAGGATGTTGTGGGCTCAATTCGGGCCTTAGACTGGCACACGATATCCGAAATTTGATCGACTTCATCAGTAGCATATAACATATTTGGACGTAATGTTTCATAATCTTCCGGAGAACAGATAGAATTTCTTATCGCCTCGGAAGCATTGAGGCTGAGAAGCAATGATTTCACCCTTTGCGTCACAGCTGTCGGTATAGTATGGTCATAAAGTCTTCCGAACCCTCGAAGCTGAAAAAGATAGTTTTCAATAATTTCTTGATTACTTCTTACTGCCAACATTTTATTTAGGTCAGTGGCTTTTAAGGAATACCTGAAAAGAGTATGTTTCGTTCCTTCGCGTGCCTGCTATGATTTGTGCAGCCTGCAATGGCCCATCAAACCATACTGAAAAATGTACACTATTACTGCTTTTTACGTTTTGTCACATACAATAAGTATACGCGGTTTCTTATACACCACAGATATGTTACTACCATATATTATTAGCTCCTAGCTTCTGTATGCACAGCGATTCTTATTCGAACAACCTCTACCTCATTCAGGGCAGCTTCAACTCGAGGATCCTGGGTGACGTCACAGCTCTGCTTTGCTAATGCGCATCTCTCCCGTGATCCCTACGTAGCTTGGAGTGGACGAGTTCCCAATCGATGGTCGAACCAAGGATCATGTAAGAGAAACATTATTAAGAGTATAACTGGATCGGACATCTTTGGTGCAGCATGTCCGCAAGGGATGGAGCCATTTGACCAATAGCCTAAATTCTGTAGATTATCATCTTTTTACCGATGGTTCAAAATCGTGTACTGGAGTTGGAGCAGCATTTTTTGATCCACAAACACACACTAGCTTTAAATATCCGTTGCTGAATAGTTTAACCATATTTACAGCAGAACTATATGCTATATACCATGCTCTTTTATATGTCCAGCAATTGAATTACAGAAAAATAAATATTTTCAGCGATTCCCAAAGTATGCTACAACCTCTACAATCTTTCTCCCAAAGTCAAAATACGTATGTATACGATGTTAAATATCTTCTTTTCCAACTCGAGGCGTCTGCCTTTTTTATAACGTTATTGTGGATAAAAGGGCATAGTCAGCATGTAGGTAACGATATAGCCGATTTAGCAGCCAGAGAAGCAAGTGCAGATACCGCTCATTTGTTACAAATCAATATTTTGGTCTCCGATTTCTTCCCACGTATTAAACATGAAGCTCAGCTTGCATGGCACACACAATGGCGTCTATCAGCTAGTACGAAAGGACAATACTATTATCAATTGCAACCTAACATCCCAATAAAACCGTGGTTTGCAAACGGTAAGTACACGCGACGTCACATTACTAACATTATTAGATTACGTTTCAATCATTCGCTAACCCCTGTGTATCTACAGCGTTTTCATATCAAGAATGACTCAGCTTGTTCCTTTGGACATAATTATGGAGACAGCGACCATTTATTTTTCCAATGGCCCCAATACGCACGACACCAGGAAATTTTAATGCGAAAATTAATTAGATTACACGTACCTTTGCCTACTCGTCTTTCAGTCTTGCTATCACAACCTACGCCACACATCATCACTATTCTTAACGAGTATATTGACAACACTCAAATCAAATTGTAATTACGCTCTAGAAATTCAGTTGTTTTTCCGGAATGCAGAGAAGTGGCACTTCTATACGTTCCCGGGAAGTGTATCACGACCCTATCGTTTCACTCTTGTTACATCCTCGTTAAGTGTTTTGTAGTTTTGTTTTGCTAAAGTCCATAAGGATCCCTATGTATTCCAAAAGTTCCTAAAGTGTAACATTTTGTATGGCTGTACTCACGAAGAACAGAATAGTGTTTTTTCTCATTACATATAACCCAGTATACTTGTGTCTAAAACGGTTATTTCTGATGTGAGTGTATCGTAAAGTGACTCAAGTGAAATATTAAGTAGGACTTGTGACTGGGAAATAGTGGTCTTAATCCCAAACCTACCTCCTCAAGAAAGAAAGAATGAAAGAAAGAAAGACCAATAGCCTCATCGGAGATCACGACCCTCAGAATTGAGGGAATGATAAGAGAGAGAGAGAGAGAGAGAGAGAGAGAGAGATAGTATCGCACAGTAGTTCTAGTTCGCCATGCAGAGAACTCAAATGTGTTGGGGACATCCAAAGAATAAAGCTTTCAAATTTTTTCTGTGTTTATTCATTGATGTGTATAACATGGTTATCCGTAACTGGGGTTAGCGTTTTGCGGCTTTTTGTGTGACATTAAGTTTGTTTAAAATCACATGTGGGTTACAGAGGGACTATATTGCACGACATATGTGTGTAGACGTTAAATAAATTGAAAACCTATAGGATTATTAGGTTATGGGTAAGTGGACTTAATTTTTGTTCCGTATGTTGTTATACCAACGCGTGTAGGTAATTGGCGTATTTTTGCTGCCTATCTTATTATGCGCCAAAATCAAGTCAATTCTGCGCTGGAGCCAAGCAGTGGAAACTCCTTTAAAATGAGTGTCAATATTGAGTTATGGTATTTCTGCGCGTTTTTGTGTTTATAGTGTGTGAGCTCACTAGTGTTGGAATGTTGTTTCTTTCATGCCGGGACCATTTCTGAGTGGGAAAATGTATATGTTGTTAAAGAATACTGATGATATTCTTGAGTACTAGTTGTTATCGTAAGTTCTGTAACGTAGTTTGGTAAATAAATTGCTTTTTGGTTAACCGGGTTTTTGTTTGTTTTGTCCGCGAGTGTGATGTATGTTTCAGGTAGTCGTGGGTTAATGTGAATCAATAAATGTGGTATACTTGAAATAGCAAAGCACTACCACCCGGCTGTGAATGTCCAGCACTTTTATACAGTGATTTAATTTTCTATCTATCCAGATCTTTTAACTCTGGCTAGGTTATGTTGTGTATTGTAGCTTGCATTTGCTTAGAATTGTGCCACAAAGAAATCAAGTGATAAATCAGAAGTAGCATCTTTAAAGCTATTGCTGGGTATCAGGAACCTATCACTGTACAAATGTTCAGATTACCAAGCTTATCCTGTAGGGAATGCCGTATTCCATAATCTGTTCACGTCATTTTTACTGAGTGCTGATTTGGCATTGAGCATAATGCCTAGGCAACATCAATGTGCATGTAGGCTCTTTCTCTTTTCTGCCTATGTGGTTTTTCCCTGACCCTTCAATACCACACCTTAATGCCATTCTATCAATACAAACTCGCCTGGTAATGTGTCTAACATGGAAACAGGCAGATACTCCTTGTATCATTTCCCACTCTTCCCAGCTATCTCTTTCTACTTAGAAACTTGTTTGCCACGACGGGGGAGCGGGCTACGGGTGGGTCCCCCGTAAAAAAAAACCCCAAAAAACTGAGTGCTGATTTGGCATTGAGCATGTTGCCTAGGTAACTTCAATGTGTCGTGGAATTGTCTGTAGTAACTCAGCACCATGAATGGCTAAGAGACTTTCTTGATAATTTTATAGCCTATTTCATCCAAAGGGAGGTTTGGGGCATGTTATTAAACATAATAGGCCCTAGCTCACAAATGTGCAAAATTTATTGCTTGCTGTAGTCTATCAATGACTTTACTCTTATTGTGCAATTGCTGAAATTATATCGTTCGCACTGTTTACCGCCCAGGATACACATTCAGTCTATAGAGGGCTCATGGAAACCTGTTCGCATGCATAATTTATTATGAAAGCCGTGAATTGCCAGTCTGTTTATTGAACTCCTTAAGTCATTGTTCGGTCTGGTCCAACTCCTGTTGATCATGGCTTTAGTGGAGTAGAAACTTAGATCTATTTCCTCTCTTTTCCTTCTTCTCAATTGTAGGAATTCTGCTTCCTGTTTGGTAGAAGGTAGCTGCAGTCTAAGTTCTTCTATAAGAAAAGGCTCCTGTGCTAGTACATATACCATTCTAGATGGTGCCATTTTTTAAAATGCCTAACGTTCGTTTGAGAAATCTGGCTCTCACGTTTTCTATACAGTTTAAATCATTTAACGTGGGATAATTCCAGATTAGTTCCAAACCATAAGGATTACTGGAACAACCTTTGCTTGGAAGAGGAACATTGCTGTGGTTAAAGACAGTTTTGCAGGGTCATGTATGTCATAAATACTCCTAATAGCTGCCGATGCCCTTTCAGTTATATGGATCTTAAATGACGTTGACGTTTCCTGAAGTGTGATGCCGAAGTATTTAAAGGAGCTCACTATCTTCAACCTCTCTTCTTTGTATGTTATGCTGACACTCGCTGGTAATCTTCCTCCCTTTCTGAAAACCATTTGCACTGTTTTGTCAAGGTTGATTTTAACTTTGTTGTCTTCAGCATATTTTTCAAGGTTGTCCATAGTTGCTTGAAAATCGTCTTTGTTGTAAGAACCTATTACTAGGTCATCAGCATATAGGTATAATTTGGTTGAGTTATGAATTATTTTTGTAATGTCTGCTGTGGTGATATTGAACAGAATCCTCCATTACACTGTTTAATAGGATCTGAAGTTGTTTTGCCATCATGAATTTTTGCTTCATTTAGTGCCAAAAGGTTGTTTATTATTATCTTCAATGGATTATCATGACTAGTCATGTTTCCTAGTTTTGTAATCAGTATCGACCTGTTCAAGGAGTTGAAAGCTTTCGTAAAATCGACAAATATAGCAAAGAACTTTCATTTGGGTAATCGTAATTCTTCTTGTAGATTGTCCAACAGGTTTTTAATGGCGTGAAGTGTTCCTCGTCCTTTCATAAAACCAAATTGCTGCTCCGGTATATGGTCCCAGGTTAGGATGCTTAGTTTTTATGTATATTATTTTCTAGGCAATGCCTCTACAAATTTGGGTCTTCTCCATCCCCTTTTCCTTTATATAAAGTTTCGATATTGATTCTCTCCAAATCGTTGAGTGATTCCTTGTGTGAAACGGACATTAAATAATGAAGTCCATATAGGTAACATTTCTGAACTCTTTTAAATTTTCATTCAACACGCTGTCAGGGCCTGCCGCTTTCTTATTCTTCGTATTTAGTATCGCATGTTCAATTCCACTTTTTTCAAGTCGTGAGGAGTCTGGATTGTTTATTTTCTGAAGAACTAAGGCCATTTCTAAGTTTTCCTTATTTAAAATGATGGAGAAGTGGATTTCTCAGTCGGTTGTTGGGAGTTCTGCGGTGTGGACAGTTGTTCTATGTTTTAAGCCTAAGAAAGGATCTTTCTTCTGCTTGTAGTTCAGAATAAATGGCTTTCTTTTTTTTAATTAATGATTTGTATTCTTTTCTTTTAACGGCGTACGCTTTGAGTTTATCAATCTTGTGTGTAAAGCAGGTTTTATTTAGTAAGGTCAGTTTCTTTGCGAAGTCTGTAACATCCCCGTTGAACGAGGGCTTAGTCGTTCTAGGAGGCTTTCAAATTTGAACTGATTTAATGAAGTTCGTTATATGTAAGGTAACTCATCCAGATTATTTTTTAATAATGACGGTATGTCTTTAAGGTTTTCTTTTCCTCTTTCAGGGATGCACTTATCTAATGTTCTTGAGACAATAAGCTCAGTCTTCCTCGTGCTTTTAAATTTTTGACCTACAATTTGGAATTGAGTGGCTACCAGAATGTGTTTTTGCAGGGTAGCTGCCGGATCGCTGTACATAACCTGTTGTTCTAGAATTCGTACATTGGTGCCTTTCACAAAGACTAGGTCGATGGTACTCTTACCGTTCCGGGCTATGTAAGTCTTTTCCATTGAGTTGTTGGTTAATTTGTATCCTTCATCATTTACTAATTCTAGAATAATTGTTGTCTTTTGTTCCAATTTATCAGCTCTGCAATTGAGGTCACCTCCCAGAACTACAGAATCTTCATTTTTCACTATATCGATGGTTTTCATTATATGCTCAACCGCATCACCCACTCTTCGTAGAGGGCTTATATAAAGTCCTACTACACTTATCTTGTTTGAGGCATGTCATGACAACTGCTTGTGAGAGACCCTCAGAATACACAAATGAAATATGATAGCTTGGTTGCCTAAGAGTTAATTCAACTGATCTTATTGTTTCTTTGCCAATTGGCTTAATGCTATGAAATGTTTAACAGCCTAATATGATAGGCTGTTGATGGCAATTTCCATTAGATTACAGTATAATATTAAACATTTACAGTATACAGTACATGCTAAATAGTTATCCAGCAGGCAGATAGTTCAGACTGGAAGTTACAGTTACTTTTATTTCCTACCATACAGTACTGTGTGTGGATGCTGTGATTCTTGCAAGAAAATAATTAGCTCTCTTTACTAATTTGTACAGAGACATACCCAAACAGAAATTTTCATCTTAAAATTTTTATTATAATGCAAGGTATCTAAAACTTAATCTTCAGGCTGAGCATTGGTCCCTTGGTACGCCATGGCCCTTTGGGGCTGTTGCGTGATGGGTTGAAAAGGATATATAAAAAACTAGTGGGAAAGTCATACGAGGGGAAATAACTTTGTCAGATAAGCCCTTGAATACTGCAGATGTGACTGAACCTGTTCACATTGTACTGATAAACTGTTATGTAAAAGCACCAAAATGAAATATTAACTTGGTGTGGTCTGGAAGACAAGTATACATACTGCTACCTAGGGTTTAAATTTTATGTTTCTCTACCTTGATTGTATGTAATATATTTCTAATTGTAAACCATAAGAAGTTACTCGTTATTCTTGAATAATTGAACCATGTCCTTACAGTTCTTGGTTTATCTCCCTTGGATCTAGAAGTTAGAACGTAGGTGTTGCCTGAAGATTAAAAGAGCTCCCAATTTTGCACTGGCTGGCTACTAACCAATGGAACTGATCCTCACATAAAACTGGTCTGTTCCCAAATGACCTGAAATTATGCCACTTTCAAGCAGGGAGAGTTCTTGATGTTGTCCTTATAAAGACATTTTTTCTGGTACATGGTGTGTATTTGTAAATACATAATAGGTCAGTACATATACAGCTTAACAAACAAATTATGAGATCTCAAAAAGATGTTTCATTTGAGTTCTCTACGTTTCCTTATATGACTGGCCTCTTTTTAAAGGGTATTAAGAGAGTACAACAGTTAAAACTGGATGCTTTGCATCTTTGAACTTCTCATAGGACGTAATATAGGACAGAGGCAGGACATGTCCCAAACAAATCATTGCACATAGTCACTGCCGAGAGGGGTGGAAGAGGGTAAATTACTTGACAGTAATGTGTGTTCACTTCTTCACTGACCCCTCCCTCTCACAGTCAGCATATGGGGTTATGCAGTTGTGGAGAAGTAGCTCCTTCTCCACCTTGCACATATTTGGATCATGTCTAGCCTGCTAATCTATAAGACATCACAATTGAAAGCTAAATCACCCAAATGATGTAGAATACCTAGGGTTAAAATTTTATGTTACTCTACCTTGATTACCGAGCTCGATAGCTGCAGTCGCTTAAGTGCGGCCAGTATCCAGTATTCGGGAGATAGTATGTTCGAACCCCACTGTTGGCAGCCCTGAAAATGGTTTTCCGTGGTTTCCTATTTTCACACCAGGCAAGTGCTAGGGCTGTACCTTAATTGAGGCCACAGCTGCTTCCTTCCCACTCCTAGCGCTTTCCTGTCCCATCGTCGCCGTAAGACCTATCTGTGTCGGTGCGACGTAAAACAAGTAGCAAAAAAAAAAAGACTCTACCTTGATTATATGTAATATTTCAGTTATGTTCTCTGTTGCAGTATGAGAGCTAATATCATCAGCAATAGAGTTCAGTTGGTTTTGGAAGGTGACCTGCCCTGCTCGTGGATGTTGGCTGTGACCCATTCCATATTTGTTTTTGGATTTTGTTGTCACCCTTGTTAGAATTCTGCAGTATGGAGTCTAACCTAGGATCTGGTGGAGCAGAACCTAACTCAGGACCTGACTCGGTAGCTATGGACCAGGTAAATCTCCTGTAGGCCTATTCATGTTGAGTAACTTTTGCACATTTCTTTCAGCCATTTCAGATTATTAAGGAAGGTAGTACACACCTAGTGTAGGCGCTCCAGCACATAACGTACAACTTCACGAAGAGATATATATGAATTTTTACCATAAAATCCTTTTAGAAGAGAGATATGTTTCTTACGAATGCCAGGGACCCAATCCGCCCAAAAAGGTACATTTACTTTTGTAACCTAGTGAAACATTTCACACACCATTGTCCATTAGCCGGCCAACTACGAGCACAGCCATTAGCCAGCGTGATGTTATTCCCTGAATTCCTTAACTCACCGCTTTCGTTACCAACCCACACAAAGTAAAAACACAAGAAAAGGCTCTGTTAACTGTAACTTTGCAAATCCAGGCCAAGTTCTGTCATGAGAACAGTAGCCCCTTTGGGGCCACACTCCCTTAGAGAGGCTTTTAACTATCGCTGCGGCACATACTGCCTGTACGGCAAGAAAAGTGTAATTTAGTAGCTCTAACCTATCTTTGCTAATCCAGACCAAGCTCTGTGAAGAAAACATTGGCCCCTTCAAGGCCACACACACTCCCTTCGAAAGGCTTTTAACTATCGTTGCGGCGCATACTGCCCACACAGCAAGAACCAAGTGTGATTTAATGGTTATATAACCTCCTTCTGAATGCTAGGATGGAATAGCTCCCATGTTTTTCGTTGGACATTTCCATAACAGTTCGCAGCTCGTAAAGATGCTCCTATCGGCAGTCCCGTGAACTAAGCATAGAACAGAAATAAAAGAACATCACCTGCCGCCGAGCCTCTGTGTTCAACGAGTGCAGTGCCTACACTGGGCTTATGCCTGGAAGCTTTGAATGTGGTACTGTAGATGTCCACAATAACGAGAACTCTGTTCTAACGGCAGTTTTTGTCTATCCCTTCAAAATTCCTAAACTATGTATTATCCTTCGGTTACAGCGAGAGCCTTGTTACTGACACATCCCTTATTACGAGCAATGAAGTGTACGCGATTTTTTTTCTGTTACCGACATTTATGCACCCAGTGATTATACTGCATGCGATTGATCATCTTCGGTACCGTTTCCTCGCTGTGTCTGCTAGTGAACTCTCTCGTAGACATTCGAAGGCGATATCCCAGTTGATTAATAATACCCGTTGACTGCTGTTCCGTAAGGAAAAATGAAAATGAAAGGGGCAAACGTGTTTTCATAATAAATACGTAAGCAGCGTGTCCGGTAGCAGTGTATAACTCCTAAAAAATAAATGCTGGAGTAAACGATCGCTTAATTTTAATGCTAAATATTGCAATTAAGTAAGAATGGGATACACCTCAAGATATGGCAGAGTGCATCATTGATTTCAGATGTTGGTTTTATATTTTCTCGCATCTGGTTAAATTTCGGAAAGGCTATTATCATGTAAATTTACAGCGAGAAGGTTATCATTTCTCTCCTGACGCTTGAAATATGTTTCCATGATTCATAATAAAACGGTTAAGTTAGGTTAGATGACGCTGTTTGAATAAGAAAACTGAAACGTTTGCCACAAAATGCGATCGATCATCTTCAGTACGGTATCGTTTTCTCGCTGTGTGCACTTGCGAACTCTCTCTTCGACATTCAAAGGCGATGTCCGAGTTGATTAGTAATACCCATCAACTGCTGTTCCATAAAGAAAATCAGAAATGAAAGAGGAAAACATGTTTTCTTAATATATGCGTAAATAACTTGGTTGAAAGCAGTTGTTAACTCGTTAGAAATAAAGGCTAAGTAAATGATAGCTTAAGAAATTAAGTAAGATACACCTCAAGAGCGCATTACTATTTTCTGAGGTTTAGATTATATTTTTTCGCAGGTTAAATTTCAGTAAGGCTCTTCCCATCTAAATTTACTACGAGAAGGTTATCTCTTTTCTACTGGCGCTTGATATATGTTTTAATTTAGGTTAGGTGACAAATGTTTAAATAAGAAAACTGAAGCGTTTGCAACAGAATACGACATTCAATATCGTTTTCTCGCTTTGTGCACTTGCGAGCTCTCTTGTCGGCATTCAAAGGCGATGTCGGAGTTGAATAGTAGTAATACCCGTCAACAGCTGTTCCATAAAGAAAATTAGAAATGAAAGAAGAGAATATGTTTTCGTAACAAATACTTAAATAACATGGTCGATAGCAGTTGTTAACTTGTTAGAAATAAAGGCTAAGTAAATGATCACTCAATTTTAATTCTCTACACTGAAATCAAGTAAGAATGCAATACACCTCACGATAAGGCAAACACACCTAGCCAACATTGGAAACAATCATTGAGAACGGGACCGCTAAAATTGAGAAGATCAGGCCTTTCGAGAGTGCTACTATTCTAAAATTTAAACTTCATTGGCGGTTTTCCATCACGTGTCACATACATTTCACTTGGCAAGTGTTTCCTTTCAAACTTAGATTTGCAAGTTTTTTGCTCCCCTCTTAACTCTTCGTGATGGTGACTCTACAGAGACAGGCTGTTAATTCTGAATTTTTAACAGTGATTTCGTCCTGTTTTTTAATTGTATCACACTGCAAAATTTTTAGACTAAGAGGTCCACAACCTCACTTTATACACTTGTTGTTTGTTTGTGTCTTATCTCATTTGTTTTCATTTTTTCTTCATAGGTTTTAACACACTTTTTAACTTCAATTATGTAAAAATGAAGATGTCTCAAACGAGTTGATCGTTACTC
This sequence comes from Anabrus simplex, assembly GCF_040414725.1. Classification (NCBI taxonomy): domain Eukaryota; kingdom Metazoa; phylum Arthropoda; class Insecta; order Orthoptera; family Tettigoniidae; genus Anabrus; species Anabrus simplex. The sequence goes on along the minus strand of NC_090265.1, from coordinate 1,123,949,224 downwards.
CATCTAATGATGGAAATGTGTATATATTGAATTGTTTTTTATTTCCGTCATGTCCCATTTGTTTTCCAGTTGTTCCTTCATCATGTTTTTAACACATTTTTAGCTTCTATTATGTAAATAGCTTTAACCTCCCTTTTTTTTTTTTTTTTTTTTTTTTTTTTTTTTTTTTTTATACAGAAGATGGCTCAAACGAGTCGAAACATGTTTGACTTTTAATACTCCATCTAATGATGGAGATACATATGTATTGAATAGGACACAGTAAATTTTCATTCGCAAATTGAAAACCATCAATATGGAATGATTGTAATATCTTATAACCTCAAGATAAGGCAGAACGCATCACTGATTTCTGAGGTTAGTTTATATTTTCTCGCGTCTGGTTAAATTTCGGAAAGGCTATTATTATGTAAATTTATAGCGAGAATGTTATCATTTCTCTTCTGGCGCTTGAAATATGTTTTCATGTTACATATAGGCGATGCTGTTAGAATAAGAAAACTGAAACATTTTCCACCAAATGCGTTTGGTCATCTTCGGTGCCGTATTGATGTCGGAGTCTATTAGTAATGCCCGTTGACTGTTCTCTGAAAGGAAATTCAGAATGAAAGAAGGTAACACGTTTTCATAATAAATGCGTAAATAACGTGGTCGATAGCAGTTAAGAATGTGATACACAAGATATGGCAGAGTACATCACTGATTTAGAGGATAGTTTCTATTTTCTCGCGTCTAGTTAAGATTCGGATAGGCTCTTCCCATATAATTTTGTAGCAAGAAGGTTAATCATTTCTCTATGTGCATTTGAAATACGTTTTCATGATACATTTACGGTTAGGTTAGGCGACACTGTTTGAAGAAGAAAACTGGAACATTTGCCACAGAGGCCTCTGGAGTGGTACAACAATTTTTTTCAGAATGAAATTAAACACACACTTTCATGTAGTATCAGATTTCAAAAAATAACAGCCTAACCAGTCGCAGTGTGGATATAATGACAAGCCTTTATAGCGAGTAAATTTTTTGCCGATGTGAGTTCTCGCTATAACAGACTTCTACAGTATATGAAAATTTACTGTTTTCAGAGTTTGTATTATCTGTTATTGTGCAATTTTTATGAATTTATCTCTGCCATTTCAGATTATAATGCTAGTTTTAGTGTGGTGGATTAAAATGTACTTCTTTTAGTTTGTAAAAAAGGAATGAAAACAAAATGAATTAGCTTTCTCTTTCAGTATTCTTGAGTATGCAAGTGTAAGTGTATAGTAACAGAGTCTGAGGAGCAGTATGTAATCAAATATAAAATAATAATCCCATGGCATCTGGTACCATGTGCAGACGTTTTAATTTGATACTATCTAGGCTGCCTGCACGTCTTATTTCAACATTCCATTTTACTCTACCAGGTGTAGATCTTCTGTGGGTGCTTAATGCCTGAGTTCTTGTATTAATTTTGTCAGTCAAACAACAAATGTCACAAGAACTTTTCACATAGTATGGCATTGAGTATTGAATGGGCTTTTTTTTTTCTGCCCTTCAAAAATCTGACTACCCTTACTGGGTTTGAACTTATGATTGTGAGATCCGAAAGCCGTAGCTCTGATTCAGAAAGAGAGATTGTAATAAGTTACATACAATATATTAGGCCTACCATAAATGACCAGACACTTCTAAGTTTTAGCTTAACTGCTGTGGTGAGTGGTTTGGGCCGATGACCTAGATGTTAGGCCTCTTTAAACAAGCATCACGCATCAACTGGTGTGATGTCACTATCAAATAGGACTGCCCTGCACCTCAATCACAGTCTCTAATCTTTTAGGAAGACTTTCCACTAAGTTTCGCTAGATGTCTGCTGGTATTTTCTTCCATTCCTCCTGAAACATGGTAAACATTTCTGTGACCATTTTGGTGTGGTTTAGTCTGACTGTCAACTGACGATGTAATTCATCCCTGCTATATGCCGTTGGGTTTAAATCAAAGCTTAGGGTTGGCTATTCGTTATCATTCAACTCTATTTTCGATAAATTACTCGGTTATGGTCTTTGCTTTATGAACAGGTGCGTTATGTTGAAAATTAAAAGGGCCCACATCGTGGGTAGCATAAAATTGTCCAATTTTGCCTAATAGGCTTCATTGTTCATGGTTTGAGGAACGAAAACCTCGGACAAAAACCAGACCACAAAAAAACAGGCCCACACCATAATGCTGCCTCTGCCAAATTTCATAGTGGGAACTATGAACTCCAGTAACACTCACCTGACATTCGCCAGGTCCATACACATTCATTGGACTGCCAAAACATGTAACTTGATTTGTCACTCCACACGATGTTCTTCCATTGTTCTAGAGTCCATAAATAACATCTTTTGCACCTCTGTAATCGGCAGCAAGCATTCAGTTCAGTGTCCTAAGTTTATGTGTCACAGCTCACCCAAGGAATCCACATGCATACACTTCCTGGCTAATGGTATGAGTACAGTACTAACATTGGCTTCCAGATGCCAATCAAAACTCTGTAGCTATAGTTCCTAACAAAGTTTGCCATTTTGAATTAACACATCAAAGGCACCTAAGATCCCTGTCGATCATTTTTTGCTTCCCTGGTTGAGGTGAAAGTTTTATTACCCCATTTCACCACATCACTTGCTTGCTGTTGAGCATGGTATCTAAAACTTGCCAGGAATCCCATGGATGGAATGACCAAATCTGTGGGCACTGATAATCATATCTCTTTCAGCCTTGCTCAGCTCTCATCGTACATCCATTTTGACCACTGTGTCCGGCTCCATGGCTAAATGGTTAGTGTGCTCTCCTTTGGCCATAGGGGTCCCGGGTTTGATTCCCGGCAGGGTCGGGAATTTTAACCTTAATTGGTTAATTTCACTGGCCCGGGGGCTGGGTGTATGTGTCTTCATCACCATTTCATCCTCATCGTGACGCGCAGGTCGCCTACGGGTGTCAAATCAAAAGACCTGCATCTGGCGAGCCGAACTTGTCCTCGGACACTCCCGGTACGCGATTTCATTTCATTTTGACCACTGTAGCTAGTAAGCATTTCTACCTTATAAAGATTCACAACATTCGTGAGTGATGTATGGGTTCCTTACAGGGGAGTTCTGGTTATTAATGACAATGAAGTATGTATTTAACTAGGGAACGCGTGAGTTTTCTTTTTTTTTTTTTTTTTTTTTTTTTTTTTTTTTTTTTTTTTTTTAACTTAATGTTCCCAGTATTCAGATATTAGAGAACATTTAAAAGTCATTTTTCTAAAAATTGGATGGTTGGTTTCTAAATGAGGGTCTGGTACCATACGGTACTGCATGGCGCTTGACATATGTTTTGGGTGAAATATAAAAATTGTTACTGCTTTATAATACCATGAAACTTAATGCTTAATATTGTTACAGAATATCACAAATAACGTACCAATAAACAAAAGAACAAACAGTGTTTATAGGTTAATTTGTGTCGTCCCTTTGGGAATTCTGTAAAATAACGTTAGCTCAGATGTGACAACTTTAGGAAATAGGAATATTACTTCTATAGACTTCAGTTTTTAATCACCTCTTTCAACTTTTCACTAGTTTGGAGTGGCAAAAAGTAGTTTACATCTATATATATCTACTATATGAACAATAGAAAGAAAGCTTTGGCGACTGGGACATTTCTAGCTGTGTGTCCTGGCGGTCAGCATATTAACTGAAAACGCAAAATCTTTCCAAGACTGGCACTAACAGTAAATTGTCTACAAACTTGTTCAATTTTATATTGTAACTACATTTGCCACCAGCTCCCATCGCTAGGTCCTTATTACCACTGAACGGTTGAGAAAGGAATCAAGTCAACAACTCTGTTCCTTTTTCCTCTGTATGGAATATGGTTTCGTCATCTTTCCTACATAAGAAATGGGTAGACATTGTTCCTTTTCTCCCCTACTAATTCAGTAGTTTTGTTGAGCTGTGTGATTTTTGAACATTTTTAACATGAGAATGTTACTGTGTTGGGTATTCAGTTGCACCATTGAGGTATGAGTGATGCTAATAATGCCATTCCTTATGGACCCATCCTTGTTATAAATGGTGCAAAAATGTCACTCGTAGGGTTGGTGCGTAAATTTCAGTGGGCTTGGCAGACTAATATGTAATAGCAACTTCTGGCTTCCGGTGGAAAGCAGCGGTAAACTATCTAACTCCTCATTTCCATAGAATGTCTCTTAATTGATGCCTTGACCATCTATGACAGCTGATGGCATAGCTGTTGCGAGTCCAACCAGCCTTTACAAGGTGACTTTTGATAGCATCCTTTAGTAAAAGTTTAGCTACTGTCGATCAAGTCCAAGTATTCTGAAGTTTTTATTATGATTGAATAAAATTGCATTTTCAGCATGAAATACTATTCCTGCATAAAGAAGACAACGTGTTGTATAGGTGTTTAACTCGTTCACTGCCATCCTTATTAAACCTATGAATTTCGTTAGGAGTCGATATGTTTTTCTTTTCTTTCTTTTAGATGGTAGTTTTAACATTCATATGACAAGTCATCGATGACACGCATGTGCATCATTGACACTGAAGTATGATATAATATCCTAGGTGCTGGTAGACACACATATTGTGTGCATCATCAATGTGCATGTTATTAATACAGTATATTTACATTACATTGTAAGAAATGATTTTTTTTAAATGCTATTTGTTCAGGGCGTCGACCTATGAAGATCTTTTGCCCCTACTTGCACTACATGTGAGGAACCTGCATGTATTATGTAAATGGCAGAGGTGTAAAGTGTTGAATGTGAGGAAAGGAACGTTAAGGACGACACAAACACCCAGTCCAGGGATATTAATCATTTACAATTAAAAACCCCTGATCCGGCTGGGAATCGAACCCGGGGCCGCCGGTTGACAGGCTGCCCCCTACACCGCGGGGCCGGACAAGAAATGGTTGCGTTGTTACATAATTGTTCATACCAAGCATATCCTTCAGTAACAGCTTTTTGACGTAGTAGTGACTATTATTGTAGTCATTCGCTTCATGGATAGCACTAACGGTAAATCCTAAAGCAACGCTCTGACCTAAGTGCAGGATTTTTAGGGAAGTTAGGACAATAATAAATGGAGTCAGTATTTTTCCCCTTTTCGTGGCACATGGATAGCTCTAGCGGTAAATCCTAAAGCAACGCTCTGACCTAAGTGCAGGATTTTTAGGGAATTTAGGACAATAAGAAATGGAGTCAGTATTTTTCCCCTTTTCGTGGCACAATTTGCACCGCTTTCTCATTAATTTGCCTTTTCCATTTACCTTTTGTTTTGGAATTTGAAGGACCAGTAGTATTGCCATTGCCACTTTTATCCATTATTACTCCACATTTTAAAGCAACATTTCACGAACCAGTAACCCGAACATGTACCTCGAACCTCAATCTGAGTGCCGTTACAGAGCAACGAAGGCCGGTGACTGTGCAGACAGTAAGGACAAGCAAACCGGATCTTATACAATGACGCACATGTATGTCAGTGGCATGTAGTGCAGGAACAACTTGACACACATGTGCATCAGGCAGTGGGGCATTTGCTTTAGTGAATTGCTTGAGAGAATGCTAGTAGTTCAGGGAACATAGTTTTGATAGTGATTTGCATAATATTCAGGCAGAGGTGGGTATGCTCTTGATCTGTATCTACTACTATTATCACCACCACCCAATCAGTCATTGTAATTGTACACCGCAATCACCACAATATATATGCTATAGCTTTATAATGTGAATAATAGAACTTCATGTTTCACCTGTTTAAAATTTGTTTTAATTGTTATACATTGTGCATTGTTAAATTTTTATTTTCTTATGTTAACCAAAAATTTAATTTCTTCCCAGAGTATGGAAGATGGTGGAAGTTCTTCCGACCAGACTGGTCGTGGATCTTCAGGAATCCCTGGTCGAGATGATGAAAGGAAGTTATTTGTCGGAGGACTAAGTCGCCAGACTACAGATCGTGAATTAAGGGAATACTTTAGTAAGTTTGGTGAAATTGAGAACATTACTCTCAAAATGGATCCACATACAGGACTATCCAGGGGATTTGCATTTATCGTTTTTTCAAATCCAGAGACAATTGATAAATTGCTAGGTTGTGATCACTACATAAATCACAAAAAAGTTGATCCCAAGAGGATCTCCAAAGAGTGTCAGCAGGGCAAGCTTTTTGTTGGTGGTCTAACTCCAGATATCTCTGATGATGACATAAGAAATTTTTTCTCTCAGTTTGGTACTGTTGTAGATGTTCAGTCACCTTTTGACAAGGTGAAGAATCAAAGAAAGGGGTTCTGTTTCATCACCTTTGACTCTAAGGATACTGTTTACAAGCTTCTAAAGAATCCCAAACAGTATATTAATGGGAAGTGGGTAGATTTGAGAAAAGCAGTAAACAACCCTGAAGCAGCTGGAGGAGGAGGTGGATTACAAGGAGAAAAAATTTTTGTTGGTGGTATTACGCCTGACATCTCTGACCTTGATATTAAAAACTTTTTCTCCCAGTTTGGTACTGTTGTAGAGGTTCAATCTCCTTATGATAAAGCAAAAAATCAAAGAAAAGGATTTTGTTTTATTACTTTTGACTCTAAAGATGCTGTTTATAACCTCCTCAAGAATCCTAAACAGTACATCAATGGGAAGGCAGTTGATTTGAGGATAGCTGTTACTAACCCTGAATCAACATGGGGAACAAGTGCAAATGGATGGCAGGGGGGAAAAATTTTTGTTGGGGGCTTAACACCAGACATTACAGATGCTGAAATCAGAAAATTTTTCTCTCAGTATGGTCCTGTCATTGAGGTGCAATCGCCTTATGATAAGGCGAAGAATCAAAGAAAGGGATTCTGTTTTATAACATTTGCTTCTAAGGATGCTGTCCATAAGCTTCTCAAGAATCCTGTAAAATACATCAATGGAAAGAAGGTTGATTTGAGGATGGCCGTGACTGATCCTGATTCATCTATGGAAGGTGGAAATGGATGGCAAGGAGATTGGCCTGGAAGATATGGTGGTTATGGAAGTGGTTCAGCCAAGGACTACAGCAATTATGGCAGTGATAATGATTACCCTATTGCGTATGGACCTGATACTCCACCAGGTCTACCTAGACAGGCGCCACCAATAAATAAAGGTGTTGCGCCTAGACGGGACAGTCGCCAGTTTTTTAGATATCAACCGTATTAATATGAGCTGGAGGTGAATGGTTTAAAACACATCATGTGTATTTTTATATGGTTTGTCATTATAAGTTTAGTTTATTAGTGTATGAAAGACTATTAAAGCAGTTTAGGCTAGTTAGTATATTTTCTTTAAAATGTCGAGGGACAGTTTTCAGTGTTTTAAGTGGAATTTTACTAAGCAGTCTTTGAAGTTATGCCAAAAATAAATGAACATATTACCAACAGGAATAGATTTCAGTGGTTGGGTTGTGTTAAAAGGTATACTTGGACTTTCAGTGAGAATCTGTCAATTGAACTCATTGTGACATTTGCCTATTAAAAGGAGTGAGGAACTGACATGTGGCTCTTCCTACAGATGTGTTTGATTGAATCAAGGCCATGAACTGTTTGCCAGTAATGACAATTTATGTCTGTCATGGTGCATTGTACCGTTAGGTGTTGTATAGAAATACTTAAACATTTTTGAGTTGCAGTATTCACAGGACAAAATGCATGAAGTGGGAATTGTAAGCCCAAACTGTGTGTTTATCTTAGAATTACTATGTTTAATATTCTATTTACTTCTTGGTTAGAAATAAGAATATCCAGTTATGTCGTCATTACGTAAAATCGTGTATGTCAAATTATAACTCCTGATATGAAAGAAGTCTCCCTCTAATCCAACAATAAATCTAAGATTTGCCAGATGTTTCATGGGAAATATTTGTATTAAAAAATTACATTTTTATCTGTCTATCTGTATATGAATGTTCCAAGAATTTTCAAAGTGGTGAGTAGTAATTATAACAATATTAATAAAATATTTGTAACATTATCATTTTGAACTTGTTCAAAAAAATTCTCACTTTTTATTTACTTTATTTTAATTTTTCTTGATGTTATTTGGAATTATGTATACATTTAAATATAACTGGTAGCTGCTCTCTTTCTCACACCTAACTTTTTCTATTATATAACTAATATAGTATTGTTTAAGTATTCTACCAGTGTTATCAGGTTTGACGTCAAGGCCCAGCAAAAAGTCGGACATTCTATAGTGCATCCAGTTGCAGTCGGGTCGAGGCAAATACGGTTCCTCTCCATTTTACTCTTATCTGTTCAGTTCCCATTGCCGTGTTCTCTTAACAGTGTCCTATTCAGGCAAATATATGAGAATGCATTGATTAAATGACTACCTCATACATTTGCAAGCTATTACTAGTGAGTGTGTTATTAACTTGTAATCCACAAATAGGACTATTTCATTTTATTTCAATATCTTACACTTCACTCACGCCATGTAGTTTTGCCAAAATATGGCTTTGGCTTCACTATTTCAAGAATTTTTTATTTGTATTACTCAAACTTCAAAATTAATTACGTCATTAAAATGTAAGAAATGTTAAGCAGTGATCATAAATATTCCAGCCAATACAGTAGAACCCCTATTTAACATTTTTCTGGGGACCAGAATTTTTTAACCTTAAATGGGGTTAACCTTAAATCGAGGTTTCAGTAGAAAGCAAACTTTTTCCAGAAATCTTCGCCTGAATTGACAAATTGCATCAACACACATTATTTACACAGTGACAACAATAAAACAAGGTTCTACCTACCCTACACACTATACTGTAATTACAACTATTTCTGTAGCATTAATACAGTAGTCAAAGATTGTAGATTCCCAGCACACTACAAAATAATAACACCCACAACATATTTACAAAATGACAATATATTGAGCTACTTTGCTTGTATACAGTACATATTTACACAACTGTCAGTATCTCATCTTTTTTTTTAATAATCAAAGATGGTAGTCTGCTTTTTAGCACTGTTGGATTTTACGTTCAAAATGTCCATTTCCAATTGATTTAGTCCATCTAAACAGAGCTGTCAACTAACGGGCATATTTGCGTTTCTCTCCACTTCCCGAATCAAGTCCACTTTATCTGCGACAGATAGTTTTTCTTTTCGCTGCCATAGTCAACTTCACTAAAACAATGAACTACAGCAAACTGACATAGAGCTCGATAATCCATGCGATACACAACAGACTGACGCCAACTTGCATAAACTGACACTATACTCTAATGCTGCTACAGATGAACACACTCTAACAGAGCTCAGTCGCATACTGCATGCATGCAAGCAAAGCATCGTGAGTGTTTGAACATTATGTCATCATTAGTCTTCGGCTGCAGTCGGCTAAGTTCGATCTCGCTCGTGCGTGTTGCGAAGAATCGATACGGAAGATGATCGATCACGATATATAAACATTGGGTTCGAGAGTATGAATATTGATAACGGAGAAACTAACACGGTCCAAATTTGCCCGTAACAACGGATGAATCGGTGAAAAGGTTCTTATTGTAACCGAAAGGTATAATATATTGTCATTACTTCTACTGTACTGCAACGGCCACGGTCAGATGTGTATCAGTGTCTGACATTTCACTTTAGCGCTACGCATCCGCGCTCTTAGTTCCTCGTATGCCTTGAATCACCCTTAGCAAGCTTATGCCGTCTTTTTCATACATTCTTAATGTCCCATAACCATAACAAATAGAAATAAATACTTGCAAATTTTTTAATTTCCTAACGCTAAATGCGGGTTTTGTCGTAATGTTCGTTAAATCAAATATAAAATTGCATTGTTTCTATGGCATAATTTTCGGGACTTGAACTTTCTTCTGTTAAATGCAGGTTTACGTTAAATCGAGGTCACGTAAAATCGGGGTTATACTGTATTTGGTTTATGTATACCAGCCATTCATTTATGATAATCTTTTATATTTTAGTATGACAAAGTAGTTGAGTAGTACACCAATTTTAGTTGTTGATAGCAAAATCTCATTCAAGTATTCAAGTATATCCTGAACAAATGTTCATATAACTGTTTAACAGAAAGATTGAGTTTAAATCAGCTGACCCAGTTTATTAAGTAGATAATGAGCGTAATATTTTTGTTCACGTTATTTCTGCCCTAATAAAATTAAGAGGATTGTAAAATGTTAATTTTGATAACATGATTATGACAGTAAAATATATATGCCAAAATAATGCATAGTGTTGATTGGGAGCTGGGTTTCCAGGCCTAGTATTATGCGATTAATCCATGCCCAATGTTAGCGTTAGTTGTGAATATGAGTGTGAGACTATTGTTTAACTATTGAAAAAATTACTTCCACTGTGTCTGAAAAACAATGTGCTGGAGTAGAAACTTATTCTTTTTATTATAATTATTATTAATAGATTTCACATGTATTGAAATATCTTTAAATATAAATACAGTACTGAAAACATTATTTAATTTTAACCTAAGATATTGACCAGTGGTATGTGTATTGGTGGTTGTGGCCAAGATATGTTGGAAGATGATCAATAAGGGACAGGACATAATACTATAAAACCTGATTTCTAAGTCAGGCTGGACTGCCCAGCCGTCTGTCACACTGTGACACTTTACATTACTGTAGAATGTACCTGTAGTTGAAAAGTGGCCTATTGTGTTCACATTATTTCTGCCCTAATAAAATTAGAGGATTGTAAAAGCCTTTGAGGCTTAGCTACTCTGAAGACTTTCGAGGACAGGCAAGGGCATGCATATGCCCAGTGCAATGCCATACTGAACCAAGTTCGACAGTGTCATTTTTAAAGGAAATAAAGTTGAAACTTAGTACGGAATATTTCATAACTGTATGTTAATGTAGAAAGTATACACTCGATGTGTATTCAGGTGTTTAAAACAATTTACTATATAGTCCCATATCTTTCAAAGTAGTAAACTTCATGGTTAGATTCCATGTTGAGTTAAGACTATACTTAAAGTAGATACAAATTTATTAATGTTCCACCTTCTCAATACTAAAAATCATTTGATGTTTACAAAAACATTACAATTATATTAACAGGTACTAGTTTCGGTCCACTATGGACCATCACCAGCCTAGCCGAAGTACAAAGGCAAAAGACATAAGTCATAAAATAGAATGAAGTAATGTGGAGAAATGAGAGAGGATCTAAAAGGATGGGATGGTGGTGGAATGACATACATAAGTGAAAAACCGTATACATGAAATATGATAAATGTAGCAAAGATGCATTAAAATTGACAAATAAAATCTTTGTGATGTCACATAAAATCTTCTGATGAGAAAGTCTTTGGTTAACGGAACTCCTGTGTATACGAAATTGCATTCAATACAGCAAGTTTGTTCTATATAGCGCAAGGTTCATTGGGTTCCGATTGAATTGAGACTACTTCTGTTTAACACAGCAAGTTTTCATTCCACCATAGAACATGCCCAACTCTGTCAACTTTTAATTTTATGCTGGTCTCATCGGACAATTTTCCCTCTACGCTAATGTGGAACTCGCATCCAGAACTTTCCAGAAACATAGGACTTCGTATATACCAGATATAACTTTAATTGTGCAACACAGAAGTTCTGTTAACCAAAGACTTTCTCATCAGAAGATTTTATGTGACATCACAAAGATTTTATTTGTCAATTTTAATGCATCTTTGCTACATCGCTTGTTACAACTGATGCTTCTTCAGTGAGAACTCAAAGTATTACTCAGCTGGCACACCACGTTTCTGGTAACGTGGAGGTGAACGATGAGCAAGATTTCGGCTGTTGCCAAGTGTGTGACAAATTGCCTTCGCCAATTGACACACGTTCGGAACAATGTATTATAAGACCACAATGTGAAAGGTTTGAATATGACCCACACCCAATTTTCAGAAGTTATATTTGCGAAAAAGAATTGTGGGTGGGTATTTGGGATTATACGGTAATAGTAATTATTAGGATAGGATGAAAGTTCATTATATACAATGTAATTCTGTTTTAATTGAATTGGTCATATGATATCAGTACTGTAATATATCTGAAAAATATTTAACAGAATTACTGTATTCAGCTACTTTTTAAGTGAATATGTTGTATGAATTCAAGGGCTCAACACTATTAATGCATTCATCTTAGTCTTTATCTATAAACAGTGACTTGCAAAATACATGATGAATTGGAGAAACACCCATACTCTCAGAAGGTAAAAGCTAGTATTAATCTGTCCCTGGAAATGACAAATCGTCTAAAGTTTCATGAGTGAAACATCCAGAGAGCCTGTCATATCCTTCCGTGTTCTTTCGTACGCTCGGCTAAAATAATTTTTCTTCATGAAACTTCCATCTCTTGATATATCGCCCTCTTAGTTGGACATTCTGGGCAGCAGTCTACAGTATGGTACTGTTAACTCTATTTTCCAAGCTAGAGCTTAGTGTACTATTGCTTCACACCGGCCAAATTCAGACAAACCTCGTTAGTGCGTTTTCTCACCATATTAAATCTATATAAGAATACCTCGGTTATCACGTCACAAATTTTCGCTATTACCGCTTATTATGATCAGATTTTTCCTAGCCATGAATATGTTCTTTTTTATCCTTTTGAAAGGAACTTCATTTCCAATAGATAAGAACACTTGCTACAGGAGGTAGGTCAGAGAAAATTGCACAAAAACAGGAAAAGGACTTTAATCCCTGAACTTTACAGAGCAAATTACAGTAGAACCTCATTAATTCGAAGTCGTTGGGACGCAAAAATCAGACTTCGAATTACGTGATTTTGAATTAACCGTCAACTCGTAATTCAGAAATGCCAACCCTTGCAGAGTCACTGAATATTCTAAGACCGGTGCTGCATGCACTTAACCTGGATTAACAGTTTAAACTTTTCAAATGCCATGGAAAAGAACTATTTCCAAAATGTACCTATCCAACAAGGTGCATTTACAGTATTCAAATGATGCACTTTTGATAACTCACTGGCAAACATAACCTCATACAATGAAAGAAATAAAAAACCCACACAATTCAAAGATGGCGACAGATTAGCAGCCTCTCCTGTGCAAATGCTTTATCTCTTGGATTACTGTACTGTTTGCATTTTTAGATGCCTTGTATTTGCCCGGAAAGTGCCCGACGCCCTTAAAACATCATGGCTTATCGAACTTTCATATTGCACATGATAAATTTCAAATTTGTGCCCGTATTGTCAAAAAGATGATTCTCTCCTCAATAAGATTCAGATATCAAGACTGAAGTGGTTTGGTCACATGAAGAGGATGCCAATAAACAAAACTGCAAGGAAGGAATTTGACAGAAAGGTAGAAGGAAGACGACCCGTGGGAAGGCCACGAAGGAAATGTATAGATAGATTTAGTTAAGAGCGATGTACTGCTGAGAGGTCATGATTGGGACAAGTTGGTGGAGGAAGAATGGTACAAGGACAGGATGAGATGGAGGAGGCTCATATACCACACCCGGGAAACTGGAGATGGTTTAGGATGATGATGATGATTGTCAAAAAGTATCAACTTTTGAAAATTTAAATTTATAATTCCACCTTTACAGTATGTAATCGTCTTTATTAATGAGACTACATTGAACTACATGGCTGCCTCTGTGGATCAGTGGTAGAGTGTCCGCCTCCGGATCCCAGGATAGCGGGTTCAAACCCGGCAGAGGTGGTCGGATTTTTGAAGGGCGGAGAAAGTCCATTCGACATTCCATGTCGTACGATGTCGGTATGTAAAAGATCTCTGGTGACACATTTGGTGTTTACCTGACAAAATTCATTAAATCTCAGCCATAGACGCCCAAGAGAGTTTCGGTTTACTCGGTCTGCCATCTAGTGGGCCTTGAGTAAAACGGAACGTCGAAATTTACGAGCAGACAGCCTGATGGCGTCAAATTGAAATGTCTGCACACGGTAACTGAGGCCATACTATTATTATTATTATTATTATTATTATTATTATTATTATTATTATTATTATTATTATTATTATTATTATTATTGAACTATATTGGTGATGCATGTTTCGTCCTCTTATGAGACATCTTCAGTCACACGTAAAATCATTGGAAATATGGTGAGGACTCATTAAAATTAGTGAACAGAAAGTCTGTGAATCTTGTGAAGCGGCATATTAGCGTCTTGTCAATCTTGAATCTTAAAATAGCACAACATGAACATGATGTGAACCATGAAGTCCAGTTAATGCACAGGTTAAAATGTCCTTACATGCGTGGAATTACACAAATATAAAACAACATGAGTGGCTATGCGAATTAAATTAACCGTAAAATTATCCTGACATTGTGAACATAATGGCTTGTTCTTGAATGTGTATATAAAATACTATAATATTGATGCCACTTTAAAATAGTTCTTGTGATGAGTCGAAGAAAGGTGGACTTATGTCGAATGATGCAAGTTGAACTTGGATGTGTTGTTGACAATATGGGCCTCCTTGCCCGTCCTGTGCCGTCCACCTCACATAAAGTATTGAAGCTAACTTTCGTATGACGAGGGAAGGAAGTCTCTTGCTTCCATGTGCTTTGAAACACAGTACAGTGACCCCTACCCTTGTACGATTTCCCAACAGGCACTTCTTTCCTGTAGAATAATAAGTCCGTTTGGGTTCGGCATTTTAAAAAATGCAGTTTCGTCGGCACTGACAGTATTGTTCGGTGCATACAAATTGATTATATAATCCACGTTTTTTCACTAACTGCCGTCATCGCCAGTGTTCGTGGATTCCGCACACAGCCTGCTGCGTGATACTGTTGCGTTCTTTAAAACGCTGAATACAAAATAATTATGATTTAGCTCTAACTTTGCAAATATGAAGCACACTGAAGACATGCCAAAATGAGTGAAATTGCGGAAAACTACGCCTGCACGTTCCGGAAGGCACATTCTTTCATCACGCGGAGAAATTTAAATTTGAATTAAAATTCTGAATTTCGGTAATGGGACCAACATTGTTCTTCGAATGATGAACTATCCATATTTCAAATTAAACTATTTAAACATGCAAAACCCTACCTCGTGTTTCCAGGAACGAGAGCTTCTTCAAATTAGGCGAGATTTTGAATTATAGAGGTTCTACTGCACTTTCTAATTCTGTGTTGAGTGATGCAGTGAAGGGTAGTGAATATTTTTTGCACGATAGCCTAACTACAGACTACGAGCATAATCGTGTGCAGTGGACAAGCGTGATGCATATTGGTCTTTTGGTAGGCCAGTTATGAATACTGAAAATGTCATGAAATCACTTACTGATAAAGACGAAATCCAGGAAGTGGATAAGCATCCACATCTTTCAGCTGCGGGGCATATGTTGATACTTGCACTTTCAAGTTTCGACTCGAGTCTATCGAAGTGTTGTCGCATCCATGATAGCGGTCAGAGTCATTCTCTCGCACATGGCTGGGTTAACCTCCAAATAATTCATTGTTGAAGAGTGTGACCAGAAAACAATGTTCAATAACCCACTGGCTCAAAATACAAGCACAAATAGACTCACTGTATTATTCAACAATCTTCTGCTAACCGGCAAGCAAAATTGAACATTCCTGAGGCTAACAGCTTGCTCCCCGATCGTGCAAGTTATCCTGTAAAGTTCAGGAATTTAAGACCTTTTTTCCATAATCACGCAACTGTGCCGACGGATCTTACCTGAGTTGGAAATCACGTTTGTTTCACAAGGGATGACAGATAAAATTTTCAGGGCTAGGAAAACTGTGATCGTGCTAAGCAGTAATAGCAAAAAATCATGACTAGAGCCCGGATTTCCATGCACTATCAAATCTCAAAATATGCATGCATTCATGCACTATCATATGGCAAAACATGCACAATGAACTGGAAAATATGCACTATCAAAATTCATTTCTTTTTGAAACATGAACAAAAACTACCCTAATTTCTCCAAATTGTCTTGATTTAAGCTCATCCGTTTATCATTCAGCACATACTTAAGCACAGAAAATTATCTTTTTACGTCACGAGAAGTGATAGATGCATAATTCAATGAAGACATTCGGACAAAGTGAGGTCAAATTGTACGTCTTTTGCATTTTCACCACAATACGTCTTTTATAAGCTTGACGAATTCAAAATCAGGATTTGAACGAATTAGTTTGTTCAACTTATCTCTATCTGCGGCAGCTGCTTCTCCATGTGATGATTGCAGACACATTTGAATGTCCTCAATAAGTGGTAACGATTGCTTGCTGCGATAACACAGACGTGTGACGATTGAGAATTCCGGGTAGGACATTCCAGGATAACAACGGTAGAGGGTTCAATGAAAAACCAGAATTTGTAAGCTGCTATCCCAGTAACGCGGCGCCACAGAAGTGCGATACAAGGTTTCTTTTGTTCGTCTAACAGACGAAAAATGAGCCGTCAATGATTAATGCACAATTTACGGTTCAATTTATAGCAGTGTACAACTGTAAAACTGGGACACCTTATTCCTAAGAATTAGATTTCGGCGTGGGGCCTTCCGACTTACGTCACTGTTTACTCAAGCAACAGATAAGAAAGTGTTTGGTTAATTGCATTATACTGTAGGACTTGTACCGTATGTAGGCTACTAACTATGGTTGTCACATAGGATGCCAGGAATACATTCTCTTCGTCTCTCAGTAATAGACATACTGTAGCCTACAACGTGAAAAATTGTCCCAAATTCTGCAAACTAACATTCAGAAAATGCACTATGATGCAAGTTAACAATATATATGCATCGAAGTCAGAATAAAAGTCATATTATGCAATGTTAAACGTCCAAATATGCGCTATTAAATCCAAAATCTTCCAAATATGCATTATGCATGAATTTTCTCCAAAAAATGCCAAAACATGCAAACATGCATGGAAAAAGAATGGTTATTTGGAATTGTTAAGCCGTAAAACGAATATTTGCAAAGTTTGAGAAGTGTAGCTAGCTTATTTAAAAACATGCATTTGCATGGAAATCCGGGCTCTAATCATGACGCATTAAGTGAGGTATATTTATATAGATTTAAAATGATGAGAATCGGGACTTCGAATATATGACGCTAAACGGGAAAACATGTTAATGAAGAATACACTAACGAGGTTTCACTGAGTATAAATGTTACGAGTAAAGAAGTGGAATCGGAGATGAGGCTTTTTGCGAGTTATGTTATTCTCTATAAAGTAATAAATAAGTTACAAGATTGTGAGCAACTGCAAAAAGTCCTTGACAATGTTGTGAGATGGACAGTAGGCAATGGTATAGTGATAAATGGGCTTCAAAGTTAGATTATGAGTTTCACTAACAGGAAAAGTCCTCTCACTTTTAATTACTGCGTTGATGGGGTGAAAGTTCCTTTTGGGGATCATTGTAAGTATTGTAAAGATCTTCATTGGGGTAATCACATAAATGGGATTGTAAATAAAGGGTACAGATCTCTGCACATGGTTATGAGGGTGTTTAGGGGTTGTAGTAAGGATGTAAAGGAGAGGGCATGCAAGTCTGTGGTACGACCCCAACTAGACTATGGTTCCAGTGTATGGGACCCTCACCAGGATTACTTGATTCAAGAACTGGAAAAAAATCCAAAGAAATGCAGCTCAATTTGTTCTGGCTGATCTCCAACGAAAGAGTAGGAGTTAAAGATATTAACATTGGGGGTTCCACCTTTGCAGTGCTTACAAGGGTTTTTATTCTGGGAGCGAAGTTGTAGGAATATGTTCTGTCCCTCTTGGGGACATCTTTGGCCTGGCGACGAGCGAGGGTTGAAGGGTAAAATTAGCATAACAAAAAAAAAAGGTGTTTTATACATGTCTACAGCTACTCAAATTTACATGGTCATACTGTGCCATTTGACAACAAAATCGTGACGTGAAATCCATTTGAAGAATCATGCGTTTGCTGACACACAGGTTAAAAGAGGAAAAAAATCGTGACTTGTATTTCAGTCTTGGTTCTATGCTGCTATTCATAAAATGTGTTCCATTGATCAAGTATAGAATCTTACATTTGTTATGCTAATTTTACTATTTGGCTTTCGTTTTTCACTGGGCTGGGGATTCCCCAAGAGGGACGAAACATGTACTTGTGGCTTCACTTTGGGAATAAAACTTTTGCAAGTGTTGTTGGGGTGGAACTTTTAACGTTAGTCTTTTCAAACTGTTCAAAGTTGACAATAACGGACTAAACATGTCGTATTTTACTTGTAATAAAAGAGTAGCGTTACGAAAATGTTACAAGTTTGGGCTGGAATGACTTGGGAGTAAGGCGATGATGAGATGCTAGACTATGTGGCATGTTCTGAGCTGTCAGTGGAGAGATGGCATGGAATGACATTAGTAGACGAATAAGTTGAGTGGTGTTTTTAAAGCCGGCCCCGCAGTGTTGGGGTAGCACGTCTGTCTCTTACCTGGAGGCCCCAGGTTTGATTCCCGGCCAGGTTGGGGATTTTTCCCTGCATCTGAGGGCTAGTTCGAGGTCCACTTGACCTACTTGATTATAGTTGAGAAGCTATCTGATGGTGAGATTGCGGCCCGGTCTTGAAAGCCAAGAATAACGGCCAAGAGGATTTGTCGTGCTGACCAGGCCTTTGGGCTGAGCAGCGGTCGCTTGGTAAGCCATGGCCGTTCGGGGCTGTTGCGTCATGGGGTTTGATTTGGTGTTTTTAAGAGTAAGAAAGATCACAGTATGAAGATAAAGTTGGAATTCAAGAGGTCAAATTGAGGTAAATATTTGTTAATAGGAAGAGAAGTTAGGGATTGGAATAATTTACCAAAGGAAGCGTTGATTAAATTTACAAATTCTTTATAATTATTTAAGAAAAGACTAGGTAAGCAATAGATAAGGAATCTGCCACCTGGGCGACTACTCTAAATGCAGATCAGCGGTGATTGATTGATAAGGCTTCAGCTAATGTTTGTTTTAAAGTGTTGATATTTTTATGGGCTCCAGTGGAAATTATTTTATACTAGCAGAAGTACCCATTCTTCGTACGGGTTATCAGAAACTGGCTTTAGTTACTCATACTGTCGGTGTGACTGACTTCATTAGATATTTATATCACTGGTGTATTTACTTAAGTACGTAGGAATTATTTGTCATGTTTGGAATTATAGTGTATCTTTTTCTTTTCTTCATGGGGCCTCTAATTATTAGTTCCTAATTAGCGTCGACCTCTAAGATCTATGTTTTCCCTTCATTTCCACCTAGATATACCTGCTCCCTTCACAAAGCTGCAGGTTTAGTGTTAAGTATACTTCCGCTAGATAGTACCACAAATATAAATATTATTGAATGTATTTGTTTGATCCTACATTTCGTAACTATTACAAATGATCAAGGAAATACGCGATGCTTAAAATAAACTACTATAATTATCGAGAATTAAAATTCTCATGTCACACATGATATAATGTATCTGAGTATAAATGTTGAGAAATTTTTTCAAAATTGTGTAGCCTACCGTATATAGGTTTTCATGGTTACAATGATCGAAAAAGTGGACCAAAATATCGGCACTAATAAAATCAGTGATCTTACTACTCCTTTATTTGATAGCAAATAGTTCCAACTATAGGTAACAGATTCCGCAAAATGCTGAAACCTAAGCCAGTACGTAAAAACGGAGGTCCGTCGGCAACTGCTGGTCGCTGTACTAAGGAGATCTCCGGGGCTATTCTTTTTATACTTCACTCCCTTTCCATCCATGCCCGAAGGAGTGCTATGAGCGTCTTACACAACAGTTTATTTTTTCTAAATAGCAAGTCACACGTGTATCAATTGTTGTTGGCTGCTATGTCCAAACGTACATGCATAATCTAGCTGCTGTAGAATCCTGGAGCTGACGTTGCCATGGTTACGGCCGTTCGTTTCTTTATCCGATTCCTAGAGCAGGGGTAGTGTGGTTCCAATATCTCCATAACGGTTGGTTTTAGGGCCTTAATACAGGGTCTTCGGGCCCGAAGGTTTTACCGAGTTTTGTTCTTTGCGTCAAGGGGCTTAAAATGATCTTTGTCTCGTCCTTGTACGACAAATTCTATTTCGCTTATATTAGCCTACTATTTGTATATCTCCCGTCATCGCCCCCCCCCCCCCCCCCTCGAATTGTTTTGAAAATAGAATACAGCCCATGTTACTCACTGGCAATGTAGCTCTTATAGGTGAAGTAATTTTTAAAATCAATCCCGAATTTTTTGTGTCTATCCGTTACAAACAAGTATGCAAAATTTTCCTCTTTATAATATTAGTATAGAAGTATAGATTACATCCCTACACGTACGGTTGCCGTCAGGAAGGGCATCCAGGGTCGAATCCTCATGTGCGACACAGTTCGTAGCCGCAACCTCACGGGTGTGGGTAAAGCGATAGAAGAAGAAGATACTCATTTTTAAAAATTCACGCGCTTTTTTATTCTTTTCACACCCTTAAGTGGATTTTCCAAAAAGAGTGTGTTCATTTTTAAAGAGTTTCCAAGTACCAATTTTAAAGTCTGTAACATCTTCATCTTTGAGATATATGTATCCTCATATAAATAATTCAACTCCTTCCTCACTTCTCTTCACACCCCCACCCCCCTTAAGTGGATTTTGTGAAAACGAATATTTGTGTTATTTTATTTTTAAAGGGGATTCCAAATATCAATTTTCATGTCTGTAACATTAAGTTTTCGTGATTGATTGTAGATAATTTCGCAGCTGTAGAATCCTGAAGCTGACATTGCCATGGTTACGGCAGTTCATTACTTTATCCGATTCCTAGAGCAGGGGTAGTGTGGTGCCAATATCTCCGTAACGGTTGGTTTTAGGGCCTTAATACATGGTTTTCGGGCCCGTAGGGCTTACCGAGTATTGTTCTTTGCGCCAAGAGGATTAAATTGAGCTTTGTCTCGTCCTTATACGACAAATTCGATATTTTGCCTTTATTAGCCTATTATTTTTATATCCCCCCCGTGCCCCCACCTCGAATTGTTTTGAAAATAAAATACAGCCCATGTTACTCGCTCGCAATGTAGCTTTCTACACGTGAAGTAATTTTTAAAATCGGTTCAGTAGTTTTTGAGTCTATTCGTTACAGACAAACAAATGTTTCCTCTTTGTAATATTAAGTATAGATTTGTTGTCTGGTGTTTTACAGATCTTTCATTATTTAATAAGCTCCAGTGGATTTTGTGTGTGTGTGTGTGTGTGTGTGTGTGTGTGTGTGTGTGTGTGTGTGTGTGTGTGTGTGTGTGTTTGCTCTTGTGTCTTTTCCATGCCTTTTATTACTCTTCTCTCATTTTTAGAAACAATATATGGCCTACATCTTTCACTGTACCCATACGTACACATTGTAAAATGCATGGATGTCAGAAAACCATATCAAGATTTTACATATACTTTTTGGGTAGTTTTTATTCATGTATTCAATAGTAAGTTTCCTCGCTTAACACGTTATTTTTCTTTCTCCCCTGCAGAAACGTCTTAACGAGGTTTTGCTGTATAGTGTAATCGTTTTGTTGCTTTAGAGACATCTTTACATTGTATAGCTGCCCCTGTGAAATCAGCATTTAATGGAGTGTATATCTGCATATTCCTATTTCACATTCAGCTTGCACTTTTGCAGTCTAGTATGAGTGATATTATGTTCACTACTGGTAATGTATCTTAAGATCTTCTTCTTCTTCTACCGCTTTTCCCACACCTGTGGGGTCACGGGCATGAACTGCATCGCACATGTGAATCTGGCCCTGTTTTACGGCCGAATGCCCTTCCTGACGCCAACCCTATATGGAGGGATGTAATCACTATTGCGTGTTTGTGTGGTGGTTGGTAGTATGGTGTAGTGTCTGAAGATGAAGAGGATAGTGTTGGGACAGACACAAACACCCAGTCCCCGAGCCAGAAGAATTAATCAGAAACTATTAAAATCCCCGACCCGCCCGGGAGTCAAACCCAGGGCCCTCTGAACTGAAGTGCAGTACGCTGACCGTTCAGCCAGCGAGTCGGATAATGTAAACAAGCTTTAAACCACTTGATGAGTATTTTTCGAGGATTTCAAGATTTTGAGGGTGTGTTGAATGACCTGCAAAAGCAGAAGCATATCAGGAAGAAGACTGGTAATTTAGTTTTAAATTTGGTAGCATTTCGACAAAATGTACTTGTATTTGACGGAATTACTTCAGGAAAAAATTATCTTTGACACTGAATTACGGATTTGTTTATAATAAAAATACAGCAAATTATTTTTTTGTTTTTTACTTATTCTTTGAACCATAACTTAGCAGTTCACTCACAAAAGTAAAACGCATCTCTGCTGTAGTTTCATTAACATGACATTTGCAGTGATTTACTCCCAAACGGTCAGTTCAGTTCTTGTGATTATTACCTACTGATCTCCAGGAGACCACTGGTTGGCATTGTTCCAGCAGCATAATGTTGTTGCTATTCTGTTATGAAGGGTGTTACAAAACAAGCAGATTGGTCATCTTATGCTCTAATTGACTGTAAGAGTTTTGAATACTAGATGATACTAACAATGCAGGACCCTCTTAACAAGAAGCATGACATATGGCATAAATGTTAACTACTGTTCTGAAATTTAGTATTTCTGTTCTCTAATAAAGAGGTTAAATCTGGCAGATACCTCAAGAAGGGCAAGTGACATACTTCTGTAACAGTCTTGGAAGGTTTAAGTGGATTATTATGTGAGCTCTACCAGAAACTGAACAGTCAGTAATTACAACATTTCATAGATTTCTCGTTAGAAAGAGACAAGAATTTATAGAACATTGTCTCTGTGCTTATATTGTTGTTCCTGGTAGTTAACTATCAAGAATCTTGTCAGAAAAAAGCCAGGCTGATGTGACTCAGACTGTTGAGGCGTTGATTTTCTGACCCCAACGTGGCAGTTTCGATCCTGGTTTAGTGATATTTGAAGGTGCTCATATACGTCAGTCCCTTATTGGTAGATTTACTGGGAGGTAAAAGAACTCCTGTGGGTCGAAACAGTTAAAACTGGTTGAGATGTCCCTCTCTAGCGCGTTTCTCTGGTTATTACACCACTAGCTGATGTACCCGTGCTTCACTACGGAATTCTACATTGTATACAGAATTCTAGGTTAGGTAGTGTACACGTTGTGAGCAAGATTGTCTTAAATTGTATAGCTCTTAACGTTACCCTAGAAATGCGCCGGGAGGTCACCAAACATCTTTTCTCATTTTATGAAGACTGAGGGAATTTTCACTGTAATGGTAGACCCAACTTCATACCATCAGTCACAATCAGGTTGGGAAGTTTTTATTATAATGCCTTTTTAGATCCTCAGAAAGACTGTCTTAGTGGTTTTCCCAACTGAAATGAACATACAATGACGTCAATAGGAATGGCGCGATTAAAAGCAATGCTTTCATATTACGAAATACTCGTTCAAATGAAACACCACACATTTTCTCACTTTTAATGAACAGGACTACGCTGCCTATCTAACAGTCCAAAGTTCCAGGCCTGGAATGACCAAACCGCAGACAGCCGTGATCGTGATCCGTGAACACTCTTCGGTGGGGAGAGGGTTCAATAGTGGAGACTCCCAGGGCAAAAACTATGCCCAGTTACTATTCTCTCTCCTAGGAGTACCCGATGAGTCTGAAAATATCAGTTCACTACACTGGCGGCGGAAAAATCTATCTGACTTAAAGGCAAATTTTTCCTCCAAGCCAGAAGAGAAACCCCCTCTTCACTGCTAGTTTGGAACAAATTGAATGTAGAATTTAATAAAAGTGAAGAGAAAGAAGCTTTTCTCAAGAAACAGCTCTTTTCAGAGTTGAATTTTGAGTTATATAGTGAATATTGTGTTGTTATAATTTCGAAAAGGCCTAAATTGTTATTCTAGACCAGGCCATGCTACTACTACTGCTACTACCACCACTAAGTGAGGCTCTGCCTTAAGTATGCACATTGCTCAATCAAAACAGCGCATCAGAGTAGGGATCGAATAGCTGGAATACTCTGATGAACCAGTATGTTACGCACCAGCTGTATCAGAAAATGTATGAACCAGAGGAATGGCATACTAAAGAAGAAAGTTTTCTAACTCCCCGGCTATTTCCCGCCAATATTCAGTCAGGCTGTTATACTCGGTATGCAGCAGTAATCCCATCTATCGGAGTTGAGAGGTAGCGTAAGAGACAAAGAACACAAACAATGGTCAATTTAATGTTATTGTTGATCAATGTTAAGCACTTTCGATAATATAGGCCTTCACATTTCGTTTTCTTCCGACTCTGAAGTACCACTCTTATCATAGTCGGTACGGTAAAACTGAATAAAAGATAAATCATCGCAAATTGTATTCTCTATAACTTTTTAATATAGTACTTTTCGATAGGACCAATAACATTGGTATTTAAAAATTACATTTTAGGCACCTTCCCCTAAACTACAATTTCATCCAGGATGAAAAAAATTGTTTATAGCTTATACTGTAGTTTCTTATTCCCCGACTCTATAGGCCTATACCGATTTTCATTAAATTCTGTTAACCCATTTTCTCGTGGCTCGGCGTTGATATGGATTTAGCAACAAAAATACAAATTCATGAATATCTGTGTTATCACAGCCGGTACGGTAAAAATGTATAAGACATAAATGGACGGAAATTTAATTCTGTATAAATTTGGTTATGTAGTATTTATCAATAGGACAACTAATAATATAAATATTTGAGAATTACATTTAGGGCTTCCCCGAAACTACCATTTCACTCAGTGTAAATAAAATTACTTATAGCTTAAAATCGTAGTGGCTCATTCTCCGACTTTGCATACCAATTTTCAATGAAATAGGACCACTATTAACATAAATATTTACAAATAAAATTTTAGCCCTTCCCCTAAACTACAATTTCACTCAGCGTAAATAAAACTACTTATAGCTTAAAATTGTAGTGGCTCATTCTCTGACTTTGCATACCAATTTTCAATGAAATAGGACCACTATTAACATAAATATTTAAAAATTAAATTTTTGCCCTTCCCCTAAACTACCATTCCACTCAGCGTAAATAAAATTACTTATAGCTTAAAATTGTAGTGGCTCATTCTCCGACTTTGCATACCAATTTTCAATGAAATAGGACCACTATTAACATAAATATTTAAAAATTAAATTTTAGCTCTTCCCCTAAACTACCATTTCACTCAGCGTGAATAAAATTATTCATAGGCTAGATTGTACCGACGTATTCCTCGACTTTGCATACCAGTTTTTATTAAGATAGGATTACTAAAAGCATAAATATTTGAAAATTAAATTTTAGGCATTCTCCTAAACTACCATTTCTATCAGCGTGAATAAAATTATGTATAGCCTAGATTGCAGCGATATATTGCATACCAATTTTCATTAAATTCTCTTTGGCCGTTTTCTAGTGATGCGTGTACATACATACAGACAGACAGAAATTACGGAAAAGTAAAAAATGCATTTCCTGGTTACTGTGGACATGACTGATACAGAAATACCATTCTTTTTCAAATTCTGAGCAATGTACAAACAAAACTCTTATTTTATATATATAGATTATTTCGAAGTCTCAGGACATGTCTTACTAAATACATGCTAAAGAAACCTGGACAGCACATTTACTGTACTCTTTAGTACGTTCGTAATTCCCACCATAAGAAATTTAAATTAGCGTTCCTGGCCACGTTGCGCGCATGATTTGGTGGAGAACTTAATTTAACAGCACCGGAGGGCGGTTGCGTGTCGACCTAGAGCTGCAGGGAGCGTCAGTCCCAAGCTAGTCTTACTCTCTTTGCGTGTGATGTGTTGGTGCTTAATTTTACGTTCGTGAGGCCTCCTTCCGACGGCGCAGTTCGACCCGCTTCCGCGCTTATCCGCCGGTCCACCTATGCCTAAACTAAGAACTGATTGTTCAGATAGAATCTTTCAGATGATGCGGAGAGTAACAGCGCGGGGGAAATGTTAGAGCAGGCCGTCCATGGTGAGTCGCGGTCCTACGCCCACAGTTACTTGTTACTGAACATCAGATTTTACGCATGTCATCATACACAGCAGATCGACCGTGCTCACAACATCAGTACTGCGACCTGTATCAGAACCCTACTATGTACCTATAAGAAAGTAGAAATAGATTTAGACGATAAACAAAAGTAGGCCCGCGCTCACCCATTTGACATATTTATTTCATAATTTCTATATAAGAGTTATTTGTGTGCTTTTTTCTTTTCCTGTGTGATTTACAGCAGTTGTTATGGAACCCGAAAGAGACATTGAGACCGTAATAACTTTCATGTCGGAAATACCAGTGCTGTCGTATTTGGGAAAGCGTGATATCATTTAGACCTGTTATTGAGAAAGTATCCTCAAAATTGTATCCATCTCCTTTTCTAAGGAAATGTGAAGGACACAGGATGCTTGAACTATTTTTGTATTTTCTTAAGTGTAGAAGGTAAACGAAGACTATGATGGTCCATATTTATTATCCATGCTGAAAAGAGTGTTGAAAAGGATCTGCTGGAAAACGCGGCAGTTTTGCACCACTCGACTCGCTGTGTGTGTTCAGTCAGCGGAAATGGGTACACCTGCGCTTACACACGGCCGTGTTTTACTCCTGCACCGTCTGAAAGAGGCCTGAGTAACTTGAGTAACAATGTACGCAAATTAGGCTTACTCTACTTACATACTGTATGCGGTTGACATTTTGGTGCTTAATTTTACGTTTGTAAGTGAATTGTGTAACAACGTACATAAATTAGGCCTGTTATACTTATGCATAGTGGTTTGCACACAGACATATAGACTATATACCTGTGGGTTTGCAGGACATTGTTATGGAGAAGAGGAAAGCTAGACAGTTTATAGATGATAAAAAATTAAAGTTTATTGAGAAAGTGAATGCTAAACCACACCGCGTGTGCAAATCGCCCAGATGTTGGACTTTCCTGCGACAACTTTAAACATAATTGTAAACAACATGTATAGTTTGCGTTTCTAAGAACGTTTTTCCTTGATATTTTATTATGTTAGTGCTCTTAAAATGTAGTATTCCTTTATATATTTCATTAATTATAATTGTAAACACTTGTTTCTTTGTGTTCATTGTAATTATTTTTACGATCAAACCTAACCTTAAAATAAACAGCAAATTTTTTTCATTTTTTATCACATGAACTCTTTATGACTTTTTTCGGTCATTTTAATTTCATATTAATGTGAATGTTTGTCAGTACAGATCAAGAAGTTCATATCATTCAAAACAAGGCTTGAGTCGTATAGATGCGGGTGTTCAAAAAATTACTTTAGAACTTGATACCGTGAAACTTTATCAAAGCGTAATCGCAAGGGACCAAACATTTTTTCCACATTAAACAATCTTTCACGTTACTCAAAACATTAGGTTTTTGCCTTGACACACCAGTCACCACCACCGTTACATAAAACATGATAGAGTATAGGCCTACAGTAGTTTTAAATATTATTTAGAGCTTATCTGTATCCGCCTACGTATGACAATAGGCTATCCAGATTGATGCACTGTACCAGTAAAAGAGCCCGACTTTAAGATTTATTTTCAACGTAAGCATGGAATAGTTCTCAGGGCTAAACTGGATGAATATTAGCTAGGGCTTGGTACAGGAGGCAGGGTCCTATCTACAAGAAAAGTTTGAATCTGATTTGATAAGAGTTTATTCATGTAATGCATATTAAATTGCACATCACCTCATGGTAGATAGGGGTTGTCTTCCACATTGTCCTTTAAATGGCCCGGGTCTCCAGCTCACCAGGCCGCACCGGCTGGAACACGTTCCAGAAGATGCCCTAGTACTCCGTCAAGATGCGGACGGACCATCCAGGTTGGTTGCATGGAATACGCCTCAAATTCCCGATGCTCGGGATGACCTCCGATGGTTCCTGACGATGTTGCAGGTGATCACATTACCCAGGTACAATGAGGTTGATAGAATCAATGCCCACAAAACTCCGAAAATGTGTTCTTCATCACTCGCAGAATTTATAAGTCAAAGTTCATGAAAACCTTGAATAATTAGTTTTCTCACCATTAGTAAAATCACTAGTCAATGTTCATAAAGACTTTCAAGAATTCACTCTTTAACACTCATGGAAATGACAAGTCCATGTTCATGAAGACTTTCAATAATGTTATAGTTCATCAATGGCAAAAATCACAAGTCTATGCTCATGAAAACTTCGAATAAATTTAGAGTTCATCACTCGTGAATATTACAAGTTTTTGGATAATCAGTGGCGAAAATTTAGAGTCCATCACTGGTAAATATTACAAGTCTTTGAAAAAATCACTGGAGAAAATTTAGAGTCCATCACTGGTAAATATTACAAGTCCCATCTATAAAGACTTAGAAGAATTCAGAGTTCCTCAACACTCGTAAATATTACAAGTCCCATTTATAAAGACTTAAAAGAATTCATTCCTCAACACTCGTAAATATTACAAGTCCCATTTATAAAGACTTAGAAGAATTCGTTCCTCAACACTCGTAAATAAAGATTTCGAGAAAATTCAGAGTTCCTCAGTGAGACTATAACCAGACGAAGATAGCTTCCGACGATTATGGCAGCGAGTAGAGCCACGCTGACTACTCGACTGTGACTGACTGACTGAGATATCAGGCTATATTGAGCCGCCCTTATATTCGGTTTGGGGACATCTACGTCACATATGCCGTGAAGCTGGTTATCTCCTGAATCCCTTGACGGATTTTCTTGAAATTCAAGCATTGCGACGTTTATGTGATTCCCTTTAAAATGACATGTTGCTCAAGTCGCTACCATAATTATTATAGGAGTATTAAATTTTTTCTCCGTCGAATGTTCGGAAGGTGTGACGCTTGAATCTAGAACATACGAGTTCAGGCCAGCTGCACATGGCATGACAGGCGGGTGATCTAACTAGCTCCTGCAGCTATGTCACACATACAGCTGTCCTCAGCTTGCTCGCTCATCCCGCTGAATGTAAACAAACCAGGCTTGCACGAAGTAATACGCGTGATGATTAAATACAATTAACTCTCAAAAAATATGCATGTACAGGTCGTAACCGGTACAGTACGTAGTTCCGTAGTACACTGATTTGGTAATTATTATTATTACTGCACTTTATTACTACATACAATATATCATTTTGGCACTCTCACAACACTATTTTACACCATTTCAGAACACGAGATATGTGTTCTTTAAACTTATTTCCATCATAAAACTCTATACAGTACTTCACAACACTAAGCTTTCTTCCACAGATCAAACAAAGAAACTTGTTTCTTCATCTTTATAATCGTCTTTCTGAATGCACTCCTGAGCTGAGTACATTAGTTCAATAGCAAATTGCTTTACCACACAAAAGCTCTATGGGCCTGTTCGTGGGTTCGAATCTTGTTTTGATCTTCATCTCCTTGCTTGTCTCCTCCTTTTTCTCAGCATTTCTCACTGCTCGAAGGGCTGTAGCTGATTCAAAAAATGTTTGAAGTTTGCTGCCTCACAGGGAGCGTTTCTCGCTTGACACAAGTTGGACACTGCTGACACGTTTTCTGGCACATCATTCATTCCACCATCCGTATTATCACTCTTTCCAAACACGTGTCAGTTTGTCCAAACAATAACATTGATCATTCCATCTCCAGAAATGCACAAATGATTATACAAAAGTAAGAACATTATAACACCATAAGCTTCGCTGGGTCCAAGAAAATATTCTGTAGTAGACAAGTTTCTGCTTTATTCAAGTTCCGCTTTGAGCCCATTTTACTGTATATAGTATGCAACTGTGTTTTAGATGCTTTGGGCATGCTTAGGAATGTTTTAAGGCATTGAGAATTTTCATTCCATGAGGCTGCCACATGTAAATACAGTTTGTTTATGCAAGTGTTAACATGGCGACTATTAAGGTTAGGAAATAGGTTTTCACACCCAAAGAATGTGATATATCACAATTACTTAATTATTTGGATCCAGATAGTGAGTTTATGGATTGTAATTGTTAATGAATTTCCATGGTTCAGAGAGGGAAAGTAGCATGGGGGGGGGGGGGGGGGGTAAATGACTGGACAAAGCATGAACCAAAAATTCAATTTTGACATATATTTAGCAATGACTTTTCTTTTCTGTACTGAAAGATAATCTTTTCCAAAACGACAATAACAATTTTATTTAACAAGAGAAAATTAACAAAAAGCAAGCAAATAAACTTGATTAATTCACAACAAGGAAGACGTGAGAGTAACCTTTACAAAATGAAGTCCCCTAGCAGAGGAAATATAGAATTTAACTCTGTTCAAAAGAAGAAGCTGCAGCTTCTAGAATGAAGTTATCTAGAGGGGAATAGAACCTTCAAAATTTAAAGTTACATCGTATCAGAAGGGTCTCGAACCACAATTTACAGTTTAAATGGCCTAATTTTCATTAGATAAATGAATTTACGAAAATAACCTTACGTCAAACACATCTAGTCACTTCGAGCAGAATACACTTTCTGCTTTTAAAAGCTTGAACAGCTTTCACACTAATTTCATAGGAAAGCTACATCTGAAATGTGGATCGAATGATCCAGATAATACAGGAGCCGAAGCCCATACTACATGGCCAAGAAACGGAAAAGAAAGGTAGAATGGAAAGGCTGAGAACAGAAAGGAAATGGAGGCTGAATCCATTTAAGCACTCCTAGATGAGTTATGATTAAACCTAATAGAGCTTAATGTCTGATGACACATAGGATAAGCCATGCTACTGAGTGACTAAGAAAGAAAAGTTGTAAGTTCAAAACCAGGGAAGAAAATTGAAATCTTATGCACCAGGAAAAAGAAGTGAATAAGGGAAAGGAGGGTACACACTCATGCGTCCTTACTTTTTACATTACAAGGTCCCCGTGAGGGGTGATTACATTAAGTCTGTAGAGAGCATAGAAATTATTACTTTTTAGAGTCCTAACAAAGAAGAAAACCCTACATTAAATTTTAGAGGAAACACAGATCAACCTAATTCGTTATATGTAAAGGGTAAGGCTGGAATCTTCCCTTTGTCACACGTAGATAAAGTTCACATAGATGATAGTTCTGCTTCACCTTATGCCTGTAACCAGCTCGCGAAGGAGACCTTAATTAGTGTAGCACTCTCAAAGTCCCAACGAAGATTGACACTGTAAGGTCCAAAGTCACGGCAATATATAGGTGGGGGTGGCTGACTATTCTAGGACAATGGTGTCGTGCACAGTTTGATTGGTGGAACATAATGCCATCAGGCAGAAATCTGATGGGTTGATCAAAGTAACGGACAGTAGTGACAACTTCAAAATAAGTCCAAACAACTGAAAGGGGATCAGGTTATCAAACTTAAAACATGAACATTCTCAATTGCGTTAATTACACTTTAGCACACTAGGTGTGGCACTTAGAATCATCAGTAGAGACATTTAGTTAAGATAAATTGAACTTCTTGGATATGGTAAAGTTTGATTAGTCTCTGTTAGATTTCACTGCTGTCGCTAGATATAGCAGTAGTTCAAACTCGAACTCAGTTCAACTATTGTTACAATAACAATTCCAGTGATAAATATTTTGTAGAAGATGATCTCAATGGTGAATGGAAGTGTTTAGTGGTGTAATGTAGGTGCAGTGCCTAATATTCTGCTGTTTACAAACCAAGAACATATACTGATGAAACCTACTAAGTTTGGTGAGTTTTTGATGTTTCCATGTTATGAATATTTCTGTTCAGCATTGTGTTTTTGAAAGTGAGCAGAGTGGCGGGCAAGTTGTTGTAGCAAACATGTCTTGTTTGGCAGTGAATGTGTTAATACGAATATCAAGAAGTTCCTGTGATATTGTGAGTTCGACAACTGTATTAGTCAAGCTTAAACCCAACAGTAAAATTGATAGGCAAAAAAAGCATACTGAAGAAGTAACTGTAGTACAGTAACTATACAAAGATGTTGGAAGAAGAGTTTTTCACTACTGTAACATATAGAAACCGTAAAAGATCTTCGTTTGGCCAGGCCATTCCAAGTGGGCAAGCCCTGTGCTTGGCCCAGAGCAGCTCCGTGTTCTTAGCGCTGAGAGCAAGCTCCAAAGGA
The DNA here is from genome assembly GCF_040414725.1 of Anabrus simplex. Classification (NCBI taxonomy): domain Eukaryota; kingdom Metazoa; phylum Arthropoda; class Insecta; order Orthoptera; family Tettigoniidae; genus Anabrus; species Anabrus simplex. The sequence goes on along the minus strand of NC_090265.1, from coordinate 1,123,917,066 downwards.
GAAAGTGAATGATGGGGAAAGGAAGGAAGGGGAGTGGGGTGTATGGATGTCACATTTTATGTTACAGAAGGAATTGCAAAATTTAGCCTTAAAAAAAATACAATAAAATGAAACGCTACTTTTCTGCATTTCCCCAACGTGATGATGTCAGAGAAAATTGTTTGACCAGAATGAATGCATAACCCGGCTTCCAATGCAACAACAGATGTGACCTCATTTGACTGCTCAATATTTACAGAAAATGACATCATAAAAGAAATAGGGGCCGATGACCTTCGATGTTAGGCCCCTTAAAACAACAATCTTCATCATCATAAAATAAAGTTTAAAACAGACAATTTATCTTAGATATTTCTAAACCATCATTGAATTGTTTAAGGGCTCCAACAGTAATTATCAATGTTACGATCAGACAAATCACATGGTTTTAAAGATGGAAATTATTTTAAAAAATTCTCCTGTAATTGTTTATCCAACAATAAAAGTTCCATTTTAAAAGCACGAATTCTGTCCTACATAGCACCAAACAAACACTTCTGCATTGCAAGGAAACATTTTAATTACTCAGATGGTTTTAATGTCAGCTAAAAAGCCAAGGTCAGCAGCCCAGTGCATGCGTTCTTAAATCACCACAATCACAGCAGCAGAGAGTAGTGGGGTGGCGTCATCCCTGGGCAGAGCTCCCTAGCCCTCAAGTGCTGAGTTGGAATGGCCTGCCTTAGGCCACACTGCATTACATAGTTTTACCAATACAGTGTTTCAATAAAGATATTACATAGAACAACTGCTTCCAGATATTCCTAGATTTAATTTGTTTCAGACCGGACGAGTTGGCTGTGCGGTTAGGGGCGCTTGGCTGCGAGCTTGCATCTGGGCAATAGTGGGTTTGAATCCCACCGTCGGCAGCCCTGAAGACGGTTTTCCTTGGTTTCCCATTTTCACACCAGGCAAATGCTGGGGCTGTACCTTAATTAGGGCCATGGCCGCTTCCAACTCTTAGGTCTTTCCTATCCCATTGTCGCCATAAGATGTATCTGTGTTCGTCCAATGTAAAGCCACCAGCAAAAAATAAAATGTTTCAGGAGTGTAATTTATAATACAGAAGCAAATACTGCACTTTCAGCTGCAACACTGACATCAGGTAAGGAAAAAGTGAGAAAAGCACCAAGGAAAAGGAATAGAGTGCTTCTATTTCTACAATCAAACACTAATTATCATATGTCTTTTTTTTAAATTATTATTATTTACCATTTTTGCCCTGTTTACATACCTAGAAGTTTGGTTATTTTTCCTGATATACATTTTATACATGCATCCCCTCATTTTATGTGGTTAATTGATTCTGTGAAATACAGTAATTTCATAAAGTGAGGTGAGAATTTCAGAGGGTTTTTCACTCTGAAGCAAAATAAGTTTAATCAATGAATTAGGTATTCATATATAAAAATAAAACTTCAATTACCAAGCGAGTTCACCTGTCACGTAACTGTAAACTTGCATTGGAGACTTGGCGGGCTCAAATCTGTCAGCAGCCTTGAGTAGGGTTTTCTGTGGTTTCCCATTTTCACACCAGCCATATGCTGGGGCTGATTCTTAATTAAGGCCATGGCCTGTTCCTTATCCTTTTCCTTCATTGTGTTGTCAAAATCCTTCAATGTGTCCTGACATCTTTTGAGTTGTGTATTTCAAGAGTTTCAAGCACTTGATCAGTGTGGTCACAGTATAATTTTAAAAGTTTTCCTGCTATTCTTAAAAGAAAATGCTGTTTTTTATTTTTGGTTTGTACTGAATAATCAAAATGGAGAATGGAACAGCACATTGGTTTTCATGTCCAATCTGGTAAACTCACATGACGGCAAAACTTGTAATGCAATTTGTAAAATTACCTTTTAATGGTCACTTGTAGAAAAAACTAATAAATTGAGGTCACATTTAATTAAGGTTACCTGTATACATAACTGGATTAAATGGAAGGTAGGAAAATGCTGATAGAATGTACAGTGTTGAATTAGAAAACATACTTAAAACCACCTCTGGGCTAAATTATAGTTAGAGCAAGGTTAGGCTTCCTGCAAGTAAATTTTATTACCTTGATCATCTTTCCATTTACTTTTGCACCCACCCGTTTATATCTGCCACCATGAGTTCTTGAGAAGTGTTTAAGAAAATTGGTGCCGGGCTGAGTGGCTCAGACGGTTGAGGCGCTGGCCTTCTGACCCCAACGTGGCAGGTTCGATCCTGGCTCAGTCCGGTGGTATTTGAAAGTGCTCAAATACGCCAGCCTCGTGTCGGTTAGATTTACTGGCACGTAAAAGAACTCCTGCGGGACTAAATTCCGGCACCTCGGCATCTCCGAAAACCGTAAAAGAGTTGTTAGTGGGACGTAAAGCAAATAGCGTTAATTATTATTAAGAAAATTGGTGAGAGAGGATCTTGTCTTGCACCTTTCTTTTATGAATGTTGGATTAGCTTTAATCTCTTTGAGCAACAGAGCTGCAAATTGTCCTGTCTAATAGCCCCAAATGAGTGAGGTGATCTGTTCTAATCTGATGTTGCAAAGTAGTTGGAGCAATTTGTGCCAGAATACTGTATCAAATGCTGTTTAATACAGTAATCGATGCAGCATATGTATAAACCCTGCTTTGTACTCAACATTCTTTAGCTAGGATTCTGAGGCTGCCATTTGCATTATGAGTGCCATTGCCTTCCCAGAAACAAGATCATGTTTCATTGGGGAATTGATTGTGCTTTCCTTTAGTTACAAGACTAGCTGGAGTACCCGTCTTTACAGGATAATTTCTGAGCATATGCATGATTATATATTTTGTACACCCCTCATGTTGTTCCCCAGATTCTGAGACGCATAAATGGGCATGCCTCTCCCTGTCAGCGTCTTATCATGAAGTCCTCGCTTCCTTGCTCTCTGTGGCCCATTGCAGTTTCATATTGTTTTGCATTATTGCTGATCTTGATTTGATCTCTTCCTTCCGGTATAAAATAAAGCCAAGTATTGTGTTCCAATATCGTACGCCTCCAGATCTAGTTTTCTTTTGACTGTGATATTAACACATCCAATGTAAAGCGAGTCCTTCGTCCTCTTATTACGTTCCTTCACGACTTTTTCTCATTTCGAGAGTCATCGTTACATGTTTCGCTGCCGATATGTACTGATGAGCAGGTGCTTTTTCACCTTAAGACAATCGTGACAAAAGCACCACTATTGCATGTTGACATGACCGAACAATATTTTCATGTTAGTGATGCTCGGCGTTGATATGGAGTAAGCAACAAAAGTCTTAATTATGAATATCTGTTATCATAGCTGGTACGGTAAAACTGTATGAGATATCAATGATCAGGAAATTGTATTCTCTACAGCTTTTGTTATATAGTATTTATCGATATAACCACTAATAACAACGATATTTGAAAATTCTAAATGTTAGGCCTTCCCTTAAACTACCATTTCACCCAGCATGGATAAAATTATTTACAGCCTAGACTATATTGCTTTATTCCTTGACTTTATATGCCCAATTTCATTAAATTTTGTTCAGTCATTTTCTCATGACTAGGAAGGAAAAGAAAATGCCATGGAAAGCATGTAAAACATCTAAGACTGAAGAAAGTAGAAGAAAATATGTGGAGGCAAAGAATTTGGCCAAGAAAGTAGTGGAGGAAGAAAAGAGAAAAAGCTGGGCCTTGTTCACACAGAAATTGAAAGATGAAATGCAGGGCAGCAAGAAATTACTGTATGGTATCTTAAGAAACAAAAAGAGAGATCAAGTAAACACCAGATTTGTGAAGGATGAAGGCGGCATAATATTAACAAAGCCATAAGAAATAGATGGACAGAGTATTTTCAGAAGTTGCTGAACAGAACCGATGACAGTCATTCAATGGACTACCAGGAAAGGCAATTAGTTGACGAAGAAATGTATACCGGGCGAGTTGGCCGTGGGGTTAGAGGCGCGTAGCTGTGAGCTTGCATCCGGGAGATAGTGGGTTCAAATCCCACTGTCGGCAGCCTTGAAGATGTCCTAGGCCTTTCCTATCCCATCGTCACCATAAGACCTACCTGTGTTAGTGTGTCATAAAGCCACTAGCAAAAAAAAAAAAAAAAAAGAAATGGATAAAGAAATTACAATGAATGGAATTGAAATGGCAGTAAGAAAGATGGAATAGATAAAATTTCAGTGGAGATGATAAAGGTAGATGGAGCTGTAGGCCTGCAGTGAACATATTGAGTTCTTAAGATTGTCTGGGAGAATAAGGAGGCCCCTGAGGATTAGCAAAAAGGAATAATCACCCCAATTTTCAAGAAAGTATTGAACTATAGGGGAATTACTCTAATATCCCATGTTGCTAAGATAATGGAGAGGATACTGAAAAATTAGGATAAGATTGAGGGTTGAAAATCAGATACAGGAAAATTAGTTTTAGAAGTGGAAGGTGAACAATAGAGTCCATTTTCATTATGAGACAACTAATGGAAAAGCAATGGGAGTATGGGAATGATATGGTGATGACATTCATTTACATTAAAAAGGCATAGACAGTGTCCCCAGGACTGAAGTTTGGGACAGTCTGGTGCAAAAAGGAATTGGAAAGAAAATAAAAATAATCATGGCAATGTACAAGGAATGTTGTAGTTTTGTGCAACTACAAGTTGGCAGGACAGGTTGGTTCAAAATCACTAGTGGGCTGAGACGGGGTAGTGTTCTTTCGCCAATCCTGTTTACAATAGTAATGGATGACATCATGACGACGACAAAAGCAGCATATGGAGGAAGAGAAATTAACATGTTTGCAGATGATATTGTGATTTGGGGAAAAGAGGATATGAATGTCCAGGAACAGTTGGATGTGGTGAATGGGAAGATCGAAGACTGTGGATTGAAATTAAGTGTAGAATAGAGTAAAACTCTTCTTATGACTAGAGAGGAGAAATGAAGTTCTTGAGGAGTATCATACAGAAGAGTAGAAGAAACAAAATAAGGAATGAGAAAATCCGGGAAGAAATTACACTTGCAGACAAGCCCCTGGAAGTAGTGGAGTCTTTCAAATACCTCGGGAGTGAATTAATGGAGAATGCTCGACTAGATGCTGAAATTAGTAAGAGGATTCAATCTGTAAGCGGTTTCTATCATAGTGTAAGAAACATGTTATGGGACAGATGTGCCAATGGAAGCAAAGGAAACTATGTACAAGATGTATTACATATCCATAACAACGGAGCAGAAACTTGGACAATGACAAAGAAGGATGAGTGTCGAATACAAGCAGTCGAAATGAAGTTCTTGAGGAGTATCATACAGAAGAGTAGAAGAGACAAAATAAGGAATGAGAAAATCCGGGAAGAAATTGGAGTGGAAAAAAATGAGTGATAGAATAAAGATGGTTTGGACACAAAGCGAATGAGTGATGAAAGAATGCCCAAAAAAAAATGATGGAAATGCAAGGAAGGAGAGGCTGTGGACGACCGTGATTGAGATGGAAGGGCACAATCCAATGCAGTATTTGAGAAAGAAACCTGGACTGGGACACAAGTGTTGGAGGAGGGGTGGTGGAAAGACCGAAGAAAGTGGAGAGGAACCATATTTGCCCCTACCCTGCTACAGCTGGATAATGGTAAATTATGATGATAGACATTGATATGGACTATGCATCAAAAATTTTAATTTGTGAATTTCTCTGTTAGCAGAGCCGGTACGGTAAAATTGTATAAGACCTAAGTGATCATAAATTGTATTATCTATAACTTATATGTTGTGTTTATCAATTGGACCAATAATATAGATATTTGAGAATTAAATTTTAGGCCTTCCCCTAAACTAACATTTCACCGAGGCTGAATAAAAATATTTATAGCCTAGGTTGTAGTGCCTTATTCCCAGATGTTGCATACCAATTTTCATTACATTCAGTTTGTCCATTCTCTTGTGATGCGTATACATCACTACACTGCTGATCTAACACACTGCACACATATGCATACAGACAAAGATGATGGAATATTAAAAATGCATTTCCTTCTTGCTGTGAACACAACCAATGTAGAAATACCATTCTTTTTTAATTCTGAGCAATGTACACTAAACACTCTTATTCTATCTATATATATAGATTAAGTGGTGTACCAGTGCTTCGCTCCGGAATTCTACATTGTATACAGAATTCTAGGTTAAGTAGTGTACATGTTGTGAGTAAGATTGTATTAAATTGCATAGCTCTTAACATTACCCCACAAATGTGATGGGGAAGTCACCATACATCTTTTCTCGTGTAAAGACTGGGTTAGGGAATTTTCATTGTAATGGCAGGATCACTTGCCCAGAGGTGCCAACTGTTATGGATTATCCGTAATTATTACAGATTTCCTCTCATGATTATGGGGTTACGGTCAAAGGGTAAATTATTACGGAAAAGCAACATTATAACAAAAATATAATTTCTACGGAAAAAATAAAGAAAGAAGGAAAAATTAATCTTTTCGAGCATTAGTACTCGACTCTCTTCGTTTCAATGCTTGTGAGTTGGCAACAATACTTATTCGATCGTCACTTCCTTTTGATACCCGTGAGCGTCGTTAAATTCATTCTGAATTAAGGAACTCTACTCTGCTATCCTTCACTATTGTATTATTGCAGTATTAAGTGTACCTGCCAGTAAATCTCCCACAGAAAGATTCCTCAGTGTTAATAGGAAAAAATAGAAGGACTTCAGGCCTACAATAATCACATCTACACGGGAATCACTTATTGTTCATAAGCTGAAAATGTCCTCACAGGGGGAAGGATGCTACAAGAAAAAACCCACACAAAAGCACCTGATGCATGTGAAACAAGCTACAAACAATGTTTTGTGACAGACCTGGTAATGTGCAAACGTATTGTGTAATAGGCTATATTTTAGAATAGATTGTTGTGGGGAAGGGCAAAGAGGGTGTTATTATCCAGAAGGGATGTGTTTGCTTTGGATTTTGGAGGGTAGGGGAGAGGGTTTACGGAAAAGCCATTTCAAAGGTTGGTGCCTCTGCTTGCCTCCTGCCAGTCACAATCGAGTTGAGCAGTTTTCATTAGAATGGCAGACACTTACTCGCTACCTGGCTTTTTACATCCTCAGAAAGATCGTCTTTGTGGTTTTCCTAACTGAAATCAACATAGGTCGTTGCAATCACGTCAGTAGGAATGACACAATTAGAAGCAATGCCGTCATATGGAATACTCAATCGAATGAAAAACCGCGTATTTTCTCACTGTTAATGAACAGTACTACACTGCTGATCTAACAGTCCAAAGTTCCAGAGCTGGAATGACCAGGCCGCAGACAGCTGTGAATACTCTTCTGCCATTATTCCATTAAGTGTGCACACTGCTCAGAGTGGGGATTGAATGGCTGGAATGGCATGCTGGTTAATATTATGTTATTGTTGATCAGTGTTATGAGCTTTCGATAATATAGGCCTTCACATTTAGTTTTCTTCCAACTCTGTGATATTAGGGCATCTAATGTAAAGGGAGTCCTCCTTCCTTTTGACTCACTCCTGTCATATTCTTTGAGCGATGGTTCCTTTACTATTTTTCTCATTTTTATAATCATCTTAACATTTTTCCTTGTCGATATGGACTGATGACAATGCGTTGTTACACCTTAGGGCAATTCTGACAAAAACCATTGCCAGTTAACATGATTTAACTATTTCCATGTCAGCAACAATAACACCCATGGTATCTCCTGCCTATCATAAGAGGTGACTTAAAGGGGCCCCAGGAGCTCTAAATTTGGGAGTGTAAGTTGGTGACCACAGGACCCTTAGCTGAGTCCTGGCATTGCTTCCACTTACTTGTCGCCGGCTCCTCACTTTCATCTATCCTATCCGACCTCCGTTGGTCAACTATTTTCTTTTCTGACCCTGACAGTATTACATATGGAGGCCTAGGGAGTCTTTCATTTTCATGCCCTTTGTGGTCCTTGTCTTTCTTAGGCTGATACCTTCATTTTTGAAGTATCAGACTCCTTCCATTTTTCTCTCTGATCATTGTTATAATAGAGGATGATTGCCTAGTTGTACTACCTCTTAAAACAATCATCACCACCATCATTCTTATCATAGTCGGTACGGTAAAACTGAATAAGACATAAATGATTGCAAATTGTATTCACTATTTTGTTATGTAGTACTTTTCAATAGGACCAATAACATAGGTTTTTAAAAGTTAAATTTTAGGCCCCTTTCCCTAAACTACCAGTTCATCCAGGGTGAATAAAATTGTTTATAGCTTAGACTGTCTTATTCTCGTCGCTCGGCATTGATATGGACTTGGCAACAAAAATAAAAAGTCATGAATATCTCTGTTATCATAGCTGGTATGGTAAAAATGTATAAGACATAAATTATCAGAAATTAAATTCTATGTAACTTTAGTTATGTAGTATTTAATCAAGAAGTTAGTAAAATAACCACCTAATCGATACTTTATTATTGCCTCAGGCAAAATTGAATATAAATTAGCTAATAATAAAGTATTGAAAGTATTAAGGCAATAATAAAGTATTGAATATAAATTAGCTAATTTATATTCAATTTTGCCTGAGGCAATAATAAAGTATCGATTAGGTGGTTATTTTACTAACTTCTTCATTATATTCATCGATACGGTCATGAAATGGACAACTTGTAATATGTGGTATTTATTGATAAGACCACTAATAACAAATATTTGAGAATTAAATTTTAGGCTTTCCCCTAAACTACCATTTCACTTAGTGCGAACAAAATTATTTATAGCCTTGATTGTAGTGGCTCAGCCACATACCGATTTTCATTCTTTTTTCTGCAGCCATTTTCTCGTGATTCGCGTGCGTGCATGCGTACGTACGTACGTACGTACATATAGATAGAGATGACAGAAAATTAAAAAGTGCATTTCCTTTTTACTGTGAGCACGATCGATACAGAAATACCATTATTTTAAAATTCTGAGCAATGTACAGACAAAACTCTTATTTTATTTTATATATATAAAATTGATCAGAATTTGACAACATTAATTGTAACAGCTCTGCCTAATGATAGATTTTTTTTTTTGCTATTGGCTTTACGTCGCACCGACATGGATATGTTTTACGGCGACGATGGGACAGGAAAGGGCTAGGACTAGGAAGGAAACGGCCATGGCCTTAACTAAGGTACAGCCCCTGCATTTGCCTGGTGTGAAAACGGGAATCCATGGAAAACCATCTTCAGGGCTGCCGACAGTGGGGTTCAAACCTACTATCTCCCGAATACTGGATACTGGCGCACTTAAGCGACTGCAGCTATCGAGCTCGGTAGAGATTATTATCAGTGAATCCACAGTCTGTTCAAAAGTTTCCAGATAATCCAGCTTTCTTCATAACCAGGAGGTACCTTTTGTGTTCGAAACTTCCACATGATCAAGGTGTCTGCAGTTCCAACGTATCAGCCAGCATTTCTTTACACATGCACCGAGGGGTTTTTGAAAAGTGCACAAAACTGTTCCTGGTCTTCAGTTGGGTTGATGGCAGTTTCTTTTGGTGTTGATATGGTAATAGAGACTTGAAATTGAGGTGGGCAGACATTTTACCATAGATAGCTTAGGTGAATGTGTAGTTTAGCAGTAAGCTGATCACTTGCAAGTTTGAATAATTCTGTTGGAAGCACATCAGTTCCACAAACTTTCTGATGATGCACCACTGTGAAAGCATCAATTTTCTATTTCTTCATGGGTAATAGGTTGCTGAATTCAGTTTCCATAACTCCATATTGAAACTTGAAATCTTCCTGATACAGTCAAGGAATTATATGTCTGGGACCTCATAAAATTGTCACTAGCAGAAAGTGCTGGGCACATTAAGAAGCCGGTTTCAGTATGTCTAAGCATGTAGTTAGCGGGAGATGAAGCATCGGGAGAGGCAGGGAGGATGAATTCAATGTTTGTTTTTATGTGGCACTGACCAAAGCGCAGCGTTTAACGATCTTATATTCTTACTTTTGACATAAAACTTATAATGCTACAGGGAGAGAAAGGTACTGGCACTTTAGCCGGTGCTGCCATACAGGTGGACTGGGCAAATGCTTACAGTACTTAGTTCCAAAGTGGCAGGGATAGTGTGTGTAGTCAGGCAGCACAGCAAGCATGGTTAGCAGTAAGAGTATGGAATGAATGTTTGGTTTACAAGAGGAGTTGTTGTTGAGCAAACATTATTAGTGTTTCATTTCCACACATGTTGAAGGTTATTTGTGTTAGCTGTCAGTATGGTGAGGTATAATATTGGACAGCGGATATTTCTAGTCTAGACACCTCTCCTAAACAAGAAATTGTATGACAGAACCGTTCGCAAATATGAACATTTTTCATGGCACTACAATGCCTTGATACACTGCAGACGATGCTTATTTTAATTTAAGTAGGTATGTGAATTCTCAGAATTCAAAGTAGGTATTGGGGCACTGGCGACAATCCTCATGAAGTGCATGAAATTCCTCTTCACATTCATAAAGTTGGTGTTTGGTATGGCATTACTATTTCCTGGCCCTGTTTCTGTTATCATAGGATATAAACTACATGGTTTTGATCCGTATTGAATTGTGATCTCTATAATAATTATTAAATTCATGTCGTATGGTCCACCTTTTTCAATACTATATTATGCAATATTAGTGAATTACATTACTAAACTAGGAACTAGTTTCGGCCTCGGCTGGCCATCTTCAGCCTTAATATAATACATCTAATAACTAAACTAATGTACAAACACACAATTAACATTAAAATCTCATCATCCAGCATACTCTAGATGCTAAGAATTTAGAGCCTAATTTATTTTTCAGATTTTACACTTAGTTCATCCCTATTTTTGGTTTTTGGTAGCATAACACCTGTGTGATAACATTGAAGGTTTTTCAGGTATTTGGTCACAATTGTTTTATTATCATAGGGTATTAAAATTATGTAATGTTTTTTGCACCTCCAGTATAGCGACATGGAGAACTATCCCTTTGTTTTCACACTCACCCTCTCCACAGGGACTTGCATTGGATTTCTGTCTCAACCATGACCCGTGCAAAGAAAAAAGTAGTACAGAACTATCCTAGTCAGTATTTTAAAAAGCTTAGCGGAAAAATGAAAATGCTAAAGGAATCTGCGGTGGATAATTACGTCACACAAGGGACAAGGCTGCTTCTGAACACTGGAAATGAACAAACCAATATCCGAGTGGAAAGTGTCCGTTGTAGGTCATAAGTCTTGCATTTTTATTTTTTTTTAAATACAGACAGTTCTGACACGATATGCTTCAGTTCGGAAACGTTGAGTTGTATTTTCTTCCCAGCAAAGTGTGAAGAGGAACTAAAAGGAAGAAATAATGATCAAATTCTTGAATGTGCATCTTTCCATTCTGAATATTTGAAAGTGAACCTATATACTGAAATCTTATTCATAGCCTCTCAGTTCTGTCTGAGTGGCTAACTGCTTTAGAGATATTAGTGATTGGGCATTTGTATTCTCATGTACAATGCAAAAGCATTAATTGCACCTATCTATCAGGAAGCGGACAAGAGTGGACTAATGAGGTATTTCACTGATCAGTATATCAGCCCCACTGTGGGTGGGAGACACAGGCGAAGAATACACCCACGGTATCCCTTTACTGTCGTAAGAGGCAACTAGAAGGGGTGATCAAATTAGAACCATGAGACTACTTGTAATTAGTACCATCATGCATGGACTATGGGTCGCTTTTACTTGCGCGTAGTACCACTATATTATGTACACAACGGGAATACCGGTGTGCTTCCGGCTGGGTTTTACAGTACCTGTGATTAGTACCACTATATAAGGAACACCACGGGAATACCGGTGCCCATGATTAGTACACCTAGGTGAGGAACACCATGGGTTTGCGTTGCCTATGAGTGGCACCATTATGTGAGAAACACCATAGGTCTGCGTTACCTGTGTGACATACAATACTTATGAGTAGTACCATAAAATGTGGAATACCGTGAGTCTATGCTAATTTTCATTAGTACCGCAACATGACAAATACCATGGTTCTACTTTCCTAGCAATAAGTACTATTATGAGGGGCCGATGACCTGGAATTTGAACCCCTTTAGACTACAAGCATCATCGATTCAGTATTGTGCTTTCGAAGCAGTCCCTTGGTCAGTAATACTATTATTTAACGCTAGTTTCTGGGAATGTGGGGCATTGCAGGTTGGATCCACTGATTGTTTTAAATTCATATCCATTCGTTCATTGTCCTCATGTTTTGAATTCTGGTCAGTGGAGGATTTTGTTTTAAATTGTCATTACATTTCGTACTGTTAGGTGCCGATGACCTAGATGTTAGGCCCCTTTAAACAAGAAGCATCATAATCATCAGTATATTAGCAAGGTGTTCTCAGGCATTTTAGAAAAAGGGGCAAGATCATTAGTGGATCGTAATCCTGTTACTGTGAAGCCATTTCGCTCCTGCCTTCCCTGGGACAGTGTTCCAACAAGATAATGCACATCCACACACAGTATGTGTCTATGGACTGCCTAGAGCATGTTGAGGTCTCCCGTGGCCAGCAAGATACATGGACCTCTCCATCATTGAACACGTGTGGGATGACATTGGAAGGGGACTCCGTCCCAGTACCAACCTGTGGAATCTGGAGGAGCAGCTGCAACAACTGTGGACAAACTTTTTACAGCCAGGGGGGGGTGTGACACCCTACTGACCTGGCACCAACATTCCACCTATAACTGCCCACGGTCTTGTTTCTTTTATCCCATATTGTAATCAGTTCAATGTCCGACTCGTTGGCTGAATGGTCAGTGTACTGGCCTTCGGTTCAGAGGGTCCCGGGTTCGATTCCCGGCCGGGTCGGGGATTTTAACCTTCATTGGTTAATTCCAATGGCCCAGGGCTGGGTGTTTGTGCTGTCCCCAACATCCCTGCAATTCACACATAGCACTATCCTCCACCACAATAACACGCAGTTACTTACACGTGGCAGATGCTGCCCACCCTCATCGGAGGGTCTCCCTTACAAGGGCTGCACTCGGCTAGAAATAGCCACACGAAATTATTAGTATCAGTTCAATAAAGGCACATGATCTTTAGCATATGCAGTTTCATTCACATTCAACCACTCCTTGGTGCTTAACGTTTGTTGTCAGGCAGTGTATTTTCTTGTGTTGCTCTGAGGACAGTCGCTACCTCTTGCTTATTATTACTGAACTCCCATACGTACTTGTTTTTGTATACCAGATGTATGCATAAGTTTTCGCCAGGTTTTTTTTTTTTTTGTGTGTGTGTAAAGAAAACACGTAATTTTCAAGGGAAATTATTTTTTTGTTTATTCAAAATATTGGCCATCGGCTTCTACACACTTCGCCTATCTTACAGGTAAGTTAGGAATACCTTGCCAGAAAAACTGCTTGTATTTTGCGGCAAACCATTCATCAAGCCATTTTCCAACTTCTCGAAATTGCTGAAGTGCTCCTCTTCGAGCGCGTGCCTCATTGATGTGAAGAGGTGATAGTCGGGGGGCGCCAGGTCGGGGTAGTACGGGGGGTGCAGAAGGATGTCCCATCTAAGCGATTTTAAGGTGTCTTTCACAGGTTTTGCTGTGTGAGACGGTGCATTGTCGTGTAACAAAATCACTTTGCCATGTCTCCTGGCCCATTCCGGTCGTCTCTCGATCGATGCGTGATTGAAATTAATCATTTGTTGGCGATAGTGTTGTGCATTAACGATTTTGCCTGGCTTCAAAAGATCATAATACACAATACTGCTCTGGGGTCCCACCAGACCCAAAGCGTGGTCGTCTTGCTGAAGCGATTTGGCCTTGGTGTTGAAGGGACAGCTGTAACAACTGTGGACAAACTTGCCTCAGGAGGGGCTCCAAAGGCTGTTGGACACCATTTCCGAACCACATAAGGGCATGCATTACGGCGACGGGGGTGTGACACCCTACTGACCTGGCACCAACATTCCACCTGTAACTGCGTACGGTCTTGTTTATTTTATCCCACATTGTAATCAGGTGACAGCCACAATTTTCTCCGCTTTGGGTTTTCAAAATAAATTCATTTTTCGTCATAATTTGGTACAGGAATTATTTTCTTTCGCGGCGTTGAAGCAGCATTTCACAAGTGACTTTGCGATTTTTCATTTGCCGTTCATTCAAATAGTGTGGGACCCATTTATCGACCTTATTGATCTTCCGCCATTGCTCGTAAATGTTTGTGATTGTTTCTTGTGACACATTTAATGCTTGTACTAGTGATGGGCAACGCTCTTGCTCGAGACTCTCGAGACTGACGTCACAGATCTCGAGACCGATCCACCTTTAGTGCTAGCGACTAGGGCGTTCATTTCTACCGAGGTCTATTTTGACGCAGTATATCATAATTATACAGGATACGCATTCTGGCATTGTATGCACTTTTAGGTACAGAACCTGACGGCTACTGTAGATACACGTACCTGGATACTAGAGGCGTACATTATTCGAACTCGAGACGTACCAGTAACTACGACTGTAAACTTGATAGTAATCTTTGCCAGTTATTGCGTGAAATAACGGTCTCATATGAAAACGTGTGAGCCAATACATTTTGTCAAAAGCCTGGAAAAGTACTACATGTCCAACTATGAACCCCTTAATACCATTAACGAAAGTGAAAACAGAATGTCAGTATCTTAAACTGTTCACGGCTCAATTGAGGTGGACATCTCAGCTGAATAACCATGCATAATTTGTGAATAACTGTAGATAGGATGTTCAACTACTTGGATACTAGAGGCGTGCATTATTTGAACCCGAGATAGGGAAGTTGTTCTTTGCTACATATGCAACCTCCATTACACATGAGTGGAACGTGTAATCTAAAATGCCCGACTTTGCTCCAATTCTCTCAGCAGGGATGACCAATTCTCGTGTTCTGCGAGCTGTGCGACGTCCCAGTAACTACGAGTGTAAGCTTGATGGTTATCATCAGCAACTTGTGTGACGATAAGATTTTGCAAAAGCCTAGGGAAGCACTGCATGTTGAACTATGAACTTCTTAATACCATTAACGAAAGTGAATATAGAATGCCAGTTCACGAGTTATATCAGGTGGACTTCTTAGCTGAATAAACGATATAACTGTTATTAGGATGTAAACCTACCTGGATGCCTCACAATCGTTGTTGGCAGGGTAGCTTCTTGTGATTCAGACCAGGCCGGAGGTGTTCTGTGACAATTCCTCTTCATTGATATTATGCGTTTTTAAGTGCCGGATCACCCCAGAAGTATTTCTGCCGATGTGTTTTACTTCTTTTGAATAAGCAAGACAGTGGGCTGTGCTTTGCGACATCTCTTAAAAATAACCGACATCCACGACTTATGCTGCGTTTCGGACATCGTCTTCAAGTTTGTTGCGTACAAATGGACACAATTTCACTTTGCACCGGCATATATCGAAGTACCTAATTATAACGCGAATACTCTACAACATTGTAAGGAATCATTTCCTTCGTCACCAAAATATCGATAAACACAAGCAGTTGTCATATGTTATGAATGCGGGGTCTGATAACGACGAACACCTACCTGTCGAAAGAACTGAAGCAAACGGAAGCATTTTAGATTACACATTCCACTCATGCGTAATGGTAGTTGCATATGCAGCCAGGCGCATCTTGCCTCGTCTCGAGTTCGAATATTGCACGCCTCTAGTATCCAGGTACGTGAGTTATATCCCTCACCGGGAATGGAACCCTCACCCATTAATACTAGTGTATTCGGCTTCTAAAAGCTCCTTTTATTATTATTATTATTATTATTATTATTATTATTATTATTATTATTATTATTATTATTACTGCTGCTGGCATACTGTATGAGTGTCAAGCAGTTTCAACAGACCTTAGGCAAACTAGTGACCAATACTGGTGAGTCAAGATGTGAGTAAGTTTCAATAACAACTCAGAGTCCAGGATGACACATATCCTCAGGCTTGGCAGAATCAGCCCAAACCTTTCCGTGACGTATATGCCCCACTCCCTGGTGCCATCAGAAACCCCTTCCTAAACTCCTAACTCTTTGCTACACATATCCCCCTCTTCCCTGGTAATCAACCAGTACGAAGACACTGTATCCCACCCAGAGGGATTGACACGTGACTGCCCTAATTCATATAAAACCCTGGACTCCAAATGGAAAAGGTCTCCTGGAATGTAGTCAGTTAAGAACTACCAACTGATTGAGTTGGCTGTTAGGCGTCAGGCCTCAGAACTTGTAAATAGACTTTAAATCTTCAAATGTAATAAGTGTTAGTCAATTAATAAATACAATATTGGACTTCTTCGTTTCATTTGGAATAAGATATACTCAGACTCGTGGAGAACCTGTGAGGACCTAGCTTAACAACCCAACAAGCTAGCCACGAACTTGTTAAGCGACAAACTTAACTGGGGGCCTGTCCGGGATTTGATACACGATCGCCACAAGATCTACGTGCTAGTTAGATAAAGTATTCAGACAACGATCCAGAATCGCCTTTCGCTACTTGTCCGACAAGCCAGTATCTTCCCGCAAAATACTGAAGTCATCTATTCCATTTGAACCAGCCAGCTAGAACGAAGTGGAACTGACAACCTCACTAGGGGCCTTTCGACCACAACCGACTACGCCAGCTTGAAGGAAGGAAGCTAGCCGACAACGCTCCAGAAGCGCCTTTCGACAGCAACCAACCGCCATCGCTGTACGTGCGTACCGACAACTCCGCAGAGGGGCCTTTCGATAGCACGACAACGCAGAAGGAAGACCAACCGACTACACAGCTCAAGGAGAATGCAGTCCATGCTGATCATCATTTCCTGCCTGTGAGTTACATTTAAAGTACCTATTTGTAATGCCTGAATATTGCCAGTAATAACATCATTCATCTCTTTTAGTTGAGCAAGAGCAATAATAATAATAATTTTCAATTATTTCAACTAATCAGTCAAATCAAGTCACTACAATGACTGAGACAGAAATGCTTTCAAAATTTGAATATGCCCAAATTCAGTTGCTACCTGAATTTAACGGAAGCGCATCTTGTAGTTTAGACTATTTCATAGCGAGATGCGATAGTTTTATAAATACTCACAAGAGAGCCCTTACAGTTCCCAACGCAAATGTCATTAACGAATTTTTTTTTAATGTCGTTAAATCCAAATTAAAAGGAGAAGCTAGTAGTATTTTGGATCTCGATGCGAACTCTAGTTATGAGAAGTTTAAGGAGAAATTAAGTTAATTAGAAAATTTGGTGATGTCAAAGATGAGAGGTTATTAGTACAGGAAATTTCCAACTGTTTCCAAAAGAGAAACGAGAGTTACACAGATTATCATGACAGGTTGGACACTTTAGTCCTCCAATGTACAAGTTTATGCAAATTGAACTACAGAGACCAGATCTTGGAGCTCAAGTTGAGAGAGCTAGATGATCTGAGTCTGAACACTTTTAAAGCAGGTATTTTAGAACCGTACCGAGCGTACCTACGGTATGCTCAAGTTACAGACTTAAGTCAAGCATTAAGACACTGTAGGACCTATGACAATGACAGAGCGCATGAAAATTACATGGATCAATTGAGAGGGACATCGAAATACCCTCTCAATAACAGTGCCAGTCACAAGCCATTCATGCAGACACAACCTAACAGGAACAATCAAACGACACAACCACTAAACCATGCCACTCACAATCCATTTATGTATCCAAGACCACAGAACCATTACTTTCCTCAAATGCGACCTATCGCCAGCCAATCAAACCAACAATTCAGAAATCCTAACCAACAACCAAACTTCACACCCTTCCAAGGTCCGAACCCACCTACTGCCAGACCGCAGAACCAACAACCTTTTAAGCCAATGAACCGACCTTATCCTACACCAAATAATCTTGCCCGACGCTTCACGACCAATAATCAAAGGTACCCAACACCTATGTCAGGGGTATCTACCATCAGAGGGAATGTAAATACACACGCAGAGGAGACTAACGAATGTGACTATGTACCACCAGAATATTTTCAGGAGGCACAGTCATCAGACTATACTCAGGAAACTCAACCCCACGAATACGAGTTCGAATACGACACGGTCGATTCATCACTACCTCAGAATAATTATGAAAACCAAGAACAGAGTCAGGATTTTCACTTGGTCCCGCCATCTCAAGCGAAGACCTAAATAACATAAGAAACGCTCCCAAACTGCCGTTCATCACTCTATTTTGATTCAAAATCTTGATAGACAGTGGTGCTTGTCATTCAATAATAAACCCATCAATAGCACATGAATATTTTGCAGAATATTTGTTCCGAGAACCATTCTGCATACATTCTGTTCATTCGGAAACAATGGGTGAAGAAAACATACAATTCCCCATTTTTTCAGAATATGAAATTGACACGCCCGTAGATTCGAGTCATGAAATGGCTAATCAGAACAGCTGATTTTGTTAAACTAGGTGCAAAAATAGATTATAAATCAAACCTAGTTACATTAGAAAACAAAGACATACCATTCTATTTCCACTCGAACAACAAGCAAGTAAATTTTCAACCTTCACCAGACATGCAGAAAATTGCGATTCCTGTCAATATCGAACAAGGGGATGTATATATTCCAAAGTTTGAACATGAAGGAATATATTTTGCAGATGCAATTTTGCATGCAGAAAACTACCAGGTCATGTACCCTATTGAAACACAGTTAAAACAAGAATTTAACAAACCAGTGTTAGTTGAACCTTTAGAGAACATTACAATACATCCACTGGAAATAAATTCTATTTCAGACCACGATATTCAATAATATCTCCGCACACAACATATGAACGATCTAGAGAGTAGAGTCATATCAGAAATATGTTCTGAATTCTCGGATGTATTCTACTATCCCGGGTGCGATTTAACATTCACTAACGCCGTAAAGCATTTTATTCGAACTACTGATGAGGACCCGGTATATCAGAGAAATTACCGATATCCTCCCGCACTAAAGAAGGTATTAAGTGAAGAAGTTGAAAAACTTATTAGCCAGGGAATAGTCACCAACAGCGAATCTCCATATTGTAACCCGCTGAAAGAAACTACTCCACCATAGAGAGAGAATTGCTTGCCATCGTAGAAAGTAGTAAGCATTTTAAACCTTACTTATGGGGACGACACTTTCATGTGGAAAGTGACCACCGTCCACTGCAATGGCTTTTCACCCTAAAGGATCCCAGTTCAAGACTCTACCGCTGGAAAATGAAATTAGGAGAGTTTGACTTTGACATAAAATATGTTAAAGGGAAAATTAACTATGTCGCAGATGCTCTTTCCAGAATACAAGTAAATGTAAATGATGAAACAGTTTCTAATGTACCCATCCCCGGAGATGATACATACCAGAATGAAATGGACAATGAAACTGTACATTCAAATCAAGAAGATCCCATTTTCACTCTAAAAACATCAGAGAGAAATTTGAATCAAAACCGTAACCAACTTATCATAAAATATGGTAACTTCCCCAAAATCCTTGAACAAAAACTATTCAAGAAATATACCCGCCATATCATGATAGTGACAGAGAAAAACCTCCAACAAGATTTGAATAGTCACCTACTCAAAATTATTAATACGTCAAACAGATATGCCGCCTACTTTGACGACGTAACACTCGAAATCCCATTCATCAGGGTATGCCAGAAATTATTTACGTCAGAATTAATAATCATTAGGACATCTAAATTTCTAGAAGATATTGAAAGTTCAGAGACTCAGAAACAGTTGATATTACAATACCATTCAATAAACCACAATGGTATCATTGAAACATTTGAACATTTTCGAACCAAGTACTATTGGCCACATTTGAAAGAACAAATTAGAAATCTAATTAACCAATGTTACTTATGTCAGAGAAATAAATATGAAAGACACCCTAACGAAGTACCAAACCAAGGCCCTATTACAGCCGACCACCCGTTCGCTCTGATTCATATTGATACTTTTCATTTTGAACAGAACCGCATTTTAACTATACTAGACGTATTCTCTAAATACGGACAAGTGTATTTACTATCCAATGGCACAGCCATGGCAGTTCTGAATCAACTACAAGTGTATTTCTCACACCATGGATATCCCAAGAGAATTACCCATGATCAGGGAGGAGAATTTGAGAATAACTTAATTACAGAATACTGTAAAGCTACTAACATTGAATATCATGCCACTACACCTCTGAATTCATCGTCTAACTCCCCGGTAGAAAGACTGAACTCAACCCTCCTCGAAAAACTGAGAATCTCGAGAGATCATGATAAATTCACTCCACTCCCACAGCTAATAACCACTGCGATCACAAATTATAATTCTTCAATTCACTCCACAACCAAACAGCCACCATTCAATGTTCTATAAGGCCCGTATTACAAAGCACTAAATCATATCTTCTCCTCGTCTCCAAAAATTAATGAATATATTGAGAAACAAGGAAACCAGATGAAAATCTTAAATGAGAATAAATCTGACCCAGCAAACCCCATTTTCAAACACTCCTATCAAATAGGTGAAAAGGTATATGTCCTAGACCCTCTAACCAGAAATAGGAAGTCCAAAAACCTATATAATGAAGGCACAATAACCAAAATCGAAAAGAACCGAGTATATTGTAAAATGAAAAATGGCAAGACCCATGTCAGAAATTTCCGTGACATTAAACCTAAAAGGAAATCTCTTCCCGTTCCAGATTCCTACCAGAATATGCCACCATCTACACCAAACCCATAACCACATCAGGATTTTATGCGGACCCCATGGGATCTGTATTGGTAATCGATAAGTGCCATAAATGCATGGTTCATTTCAATCTTACTACCTTAAAAGAATCACATAATATTATTGATGATACTGTCTCTAGTCTTGTATTGAAAAGCAATAATACTTTTCCTCACTTAATATATGAGTTAACTGAAATAACCAAAGATACAAAAAAAGAATTAAATAAGCTAATACCCAATACTTCTAACAGAACTAAAAGAGGTTTAATAAACGGACTAGGAAAAGTAATTAAGTTCATCTCTGGCAATCTAGACCAGGACGATTTAGATAATTTACAAAATCAATTAAACATAAAACAAAGTCATTCTAATGAAATTAAGCATATAAATAAACTAGTATCATTTACAAATTCAATTGCTCAACAATTTTATGATGAAATGAATCATGTTAATGACAATATGAAGGTAATTCAAGGCATACTTCGAACAGAAGACTTCAAGATAAATCTACTAGAAAACATCCAATACGTGTTACTGTGTATTAACAAATTCCGAAATATCATACAAGTGCTTCAAGAAACCATTAGTCTTTCATTTCACGAGATGACAAATGTAAAAATGCTATCAAGAAAAGACTTAACTAACATTGTCAAACATTTGTTATCAACCTATCCTACACAGAGTATGATCCATACCGATCAATACAATCAGTATGAAAACCTAAAAATGTCAAAAACTCAAGTCCTTGTGCTGGACGAAGAAATGATAATAATCCTTTCCATGCCAATCACGGATGGAAATCAATATAAATTATATGATGTAACCCCTGTACCCACCATTAATAATGTTATACTTGTCCCATCTGAAAAATACTACCTACAAGGTCCAATTATGAAATGGTCTACCGCACCATGTGTTAAGAACACCCTATCATACGTATGTTTATATTATAACACCAGAATCACAAATTGCAACTTAACAAATACTGCAGGATGTGAATTTGCTTCTGTAAAGAATGATGTAAAATTATTTAGACCGCTAAACAAAGAACATATTCTGTTCTTTACAAGAACCCCAGAGGTAATCTTACAAACATGTCCAGAATCCCAGTAATCCATCTAGATTTCTGGACCACAGGTAATTTATTCCAATGAATCTTGCCCTATCCCCAGTATGGGAATAACTTTACAACAAAAACCTACTAATTACATCCATACTTATCCTTTCCTAGGTATCCAGAAGGAACCTTTAATTAAGAATGAAATTACGTTTCATATTTCTCATTTAGATGTAAAGAAAATGAAACTAGACTTAAAACCCATCCGTACAACCTCTATTGATATAAAAACATTTGTGTCTACTAATGTCATCCTTGTTTTACTAATAATAGGAAGTATTACAATCATGTTCAGAAAGAAAATATATCAATTATGTAAAACTGTAAAAATTAGGAATAAGAAAAATGTAAATGTTACTGAGGACAGTAACATGAACATAAGGGGGGAGGAGTTATATCCCTCACCGCGAATGGAACCCTCACCCATTAATACTAGTGTATTCGGCTTCTAAAAGCTAACCACGAACTTGTTAAGCGACAAACTTAACTCGTGTACCTACACTAGCCGTCAAGTTCTGTACTTAAACCACTCATTCGTGTACCTAACAGTGCATACAATGCCGGAATGCGTATCCTTTATAATTATGTTATACTGCGTCAGAATAGACCTCGGCAGAAATGAACGCTCTAGTCGCTTGGCCCGTGGTTGGCTATTCGCATACTTAACACAAAAAACATTCAGCTCCGACTACCTGTAGGCCTACGACACGCTGCTCGCCGCACAAGGCGGGGCCAACGCTCTCGAGATCTCTCGAAATTTTTCGCGAAAAATAATGCCTGCGCTAGTCTCGAGAAATCTCGAGACCTCGTTTCAGACTGCCCATCACTAGCTTGTGCCAGTTGCTGTTGTGTTTGATTTGGATCATCATCCAGTAACGCCTGCAATTGTTCATCTTTGCATTTTTGTGGTCTACCAGAGAACGCACTGTGTTTCACATTGAAATCACCACGTTTAAATTGTCTAAACCATGTCTCACATGTTAATCGATGGAGTGTGTTCACCATGCGTTTCTACCAGCAAAATATAACTTTTCAGTCTTTTTCTTTTGATTAATTAAGAAAAGCAATGAGTGCTGCAAATGTTCTTTTTCAGGCACAAACGTCGACATGATCACTGAACAATACAACACAGACACTAGTGATTAGCTGACTAAACGTGTGTGTGTTGGTAGGTTAATGTCAGACGAACAAAGTGACGTATATATGAAATTCATACCCTGCGTACTGTTCGCTGGCACCATCTCTTAGTGAAACCAGAAAAGCCTTATGCATACACCTGGTAATTAAGTAGATTTTCATATCAGTCTAAATAAGACCATTTGATTGAACATAAATCATCGAAAATAAATACCTCCCCATATTCCGTACAGTAAAAATTATGTTATTGGTTTATATTGCTTTTATGTTTTTCAGAGAAGCCGCAGCACCGGAAGTATTGTCGTTTAGGAGTCTTTTTGCATGCCGGCAAATCTACCAGCAATAGCCTGTGATCTATCTGAGCTGTTTAGCCGCAACTGGGATTTTATTGAAAGCAGAAAAATATCTCGTATTTTAAGGAGGAGGAAAATTGTGGTGACAATATGTCCAATTGTATGGAAGCCTGGATAATTCTAAACTGGAGAGAAAAATCCAAATGTGTTTTTCCTTAGCATAAAATAGAATTATATAATTTTTGTTAATTTAGAGACCTCAGTAGAGAGACTTTAATTGGCTTAGGCTTCAGACACGACGATCTAGTGATGGGCAGTATGAGACGAGGTCTCGAGATTTCTCGAGACTAGCGCAGGCACTATTTCTCGCGAGAAATTTCGAGAGATCTAGAGAGCGTTGGCCCCGCCTTGTGCGGCGAGCAGTGTGTCGTAGGCCTACAGGTAGTCGGAGCTGAATGTTGTTTGTGCCAAGTATGCGAATAGCCAACCACGGGCCTTCTCAATTTCGTACATACATGTCAACAAGCGACTAGAGCGTTCATTTCTACTGAGGTCTATTTTGACGCAGTACAACATAATTATAAAGGATACGCATTCCGGCATTGTATGCACTGTTAGGTACGGTACACGAATGAGTAGTTTAAGTACAGAACCTGACGGCTAGTGTAGGTACACGTACTTGGATAATAGAGGCGTGCACTATTCGAACTCGAGACGAGGCAAGATGCGCCTGGCTGCATATGCAACCACCATTACGCATGAGTGGAATGTGTAATCTAAAATGCTTCCGTTTGCTCCAGTTCTTTCGACAGGTAGGTGTTCGTCGTTATCAGACCCCGCATTCATAACATATGACAACTGCTTGTGTTTATCGATATTTTGGTGACGAAGGAAATGATTCCTTACAATGTTGTAGAGTATTCGCGTTATAATTAGGTACTTCGATATATGCCGGTGCAAAGTGAAATTGTGTCCATTTGTACGCAACAAACTTGAAGACGATGTCCGAAACGCAGCATAAGTCGTGGATGTCGGTTATTTTTAAGAGATGTCACATAGCACAGCCCACTGTGTTGCTTATTCAAAAGAAGTAAAAATACATCGGCAGAAATACTTCTGGGATGATCCGGCACTTAAAAACGCATAATATCAATGAAGAGGAATTGTCACAAAACACCTCCGGCCTGGTCTGAATCACAAGAAGCTACCCTGCCAACAACGATTGTGAGGCATCCAGGTAGGTTTACATCCTAATAACAGTTATTAACAAATTATATCGTTTATTCAGCTAAGAAGTCCACCTGATATAACTCGTGAACTGGCATTCTATATTCACTTTCGTTAATGGTATTAAGAAGCTCATAGTTCAACATGCAGTGCTTCCCTAGGCTTTTGCAAAATTTTATCGTCACACAAGTTGCTGATGATAACCATCAAGCTTACACTCGTAGTTACTGGGACGTCGCACAGCTCGCAGAACACGAGAATCGGTCTCGAGAGCGTTGCCCGTCATCCCTGCTGAAAGAATTGGAGCAAAGTCGGGCATTTTAGATTACACGTTCCACTCATGTGTAATGGAGGTTGCATATGTAGCAAAGAACAACTTCCCCATCTCGGGTTCGAATAATGCACGCCTCTAGTATCCAAGTAGTTGAGCATCCTATCTACAGTTATTCACAAATTATGCATGGTTATTCAGCTAAGATGTCCACCTCAAATGAGCCGTGAACAGTTTAAGATACTGACATTCTGTTTTCACTTTCATTAATGGTATTAAGGGGTTCATAGTTGGACATGCAGTACCTTTCCAGGCTTTTCACAAATCGTATTGGCTCACACGTTTTCATATGAGAACGTTATTTCACGCAATAACTGCCAATGATATACTATCAAGAAGTGATGAGCAACGCTCTCGCTCGAGACTCTCGAGACTGACGTCACAGATCTCGAGACTGATCCTCCTTGTAGTCCAAGCGACTAGGCCGTTCATTTCTACCGAGGACTATTTGGACGCAATATAACATAATTATACGGGATACGCATTCTGGCATGGTATGCACTGTTGGGTACAGAACCTGACGGCTACTGTAGGTACACGTACCTGGATACTAGAGGCGTGCATTATTTGAACTGGAGACGTACCAGTAACTACGACTGCAAATTTGTAAGGAATTATTTCCTTCGTCACCAAACTATCGATAAACACAAGCAGTGGTCATATGTTATTGAATGCGGGGTCTGCCAACGATGTACTCGTACACCTACCTGTCGAAAGAACTGGAGCAAACGGAAGCATTTTAGATTACACATTCCACTCATGCGTAATGGTGGTTGCATATGCAGCCAGGCGCATCTTGCCTCGTCTCGAGTTCGAATAATGCACGCCTCTAGTATCCAGGTACGTGTACCTACACTAGCCGTCAGGTTCTGTACTTAAACCACTCATTCGTGTACCTAACAGTGCATACAATGCCGGAATGCGTATCCTTTATAATTATGTTATACTGCGTCAAAATAGACCTCGGTAGAAATGAACGCTCTAGTCGCTTATTGACACGTATGTACGAAATTGAGCAGGCCCGTAGTTGGCTATTCGCATACTTGGCACAAACAACATTCAGCTCCGACTACCTGTAGGCCTACGACACGCAGGAACAACGCTCTCGAGATATCTCGAAATTTCTCGCGAGAAATAGTGCCTGCGCTAGTCTCGAGAAATCTCGAGACCTCGTCTCAGACTGCCCATCACTACTATCAAGTTTACAGTCGTAGTTACTGGTACGTCTCGAGTTCGAATAACGCACGCCTCTAGGATCCAGGTACGGGTACCTACAGTAGCCGTCAGGTTCTGTACCTAACAATGCATACAATGCCGGAATGCGTATCCGGTATAATTATGTTACACTGCGTCAAAATAGACCTCGGTTGAAGTGAACGCCCTAGTCGCTTGCACTACAGGAGGATCGGTCTCGAGATTCTCGCGAGAGTCTGGAGATCTGTGACGTCAGTCTCGAGCGAGAGCGTTGCCCATCACTACTATGATCAACGCTTTTCAGCTTAACTACATGTGGTTCCTTTACCAGAGGACATGTGCAACATGGGTTGTTTTATTCAGTCAGCAGCATCTATTCTTCCATCCAAGAGGTGGTCATATCCACTTATGCATTATTTTGTGGGGCTTAAGGGAACCGACAGTTGCAGAATTATGGATTACGCTGTGGCCTTGTGGGGACGAACTTTTTCAACCACTGACAATTTTGAAAAGTTGTCTTGACAAGGTTGAAAATTTGATTCAACCCTATTTCAGGATTGCATTGTTTTGAGAGGAATAATTTATCCTTATAATTGTATTAGAGGAAATGGTGAAGAGATCATCTTATTGGTGCATTAATGAACTTTATTGAATGGCGAGGGGGTGATTTGTTCAGTGGTTTCCCTCCCAGAAGGCTGAGGTTTGAATCCTGTTTTATCCTGGTTTGAAGGGATGATTGTATTAGAACCATGAAACTACTCATGATTAGTACCATCACAGGGGGAACACCATGGGTCGTCTTTACTTGCGAGTAGTACCACTATGTTGGATACACAATAGCTTTGTGATTAGTAGCAGCATAGAGTGGTTCACAGTGGGTTTCCAGTACGCTTGATTAGTACAATTGTGAGAAACACCCTGGGTCTGGGCGTTGCCTGTGATTTGTACCACTATATGAGCGACAACGTGGGTCTGCATTGCCTGTGCTTAGTACCCACTATATGAGGAACACCACTGGAATACTGGCACCCGTGATTAGTACACCTAGGTGAGGAACACCATGAGTTTGCGTTGCCTATGAGTGGCGCCATTATGTGAGAAACACCATAGGTCTGTGTTACCTGTGCAACATAACAATACTTGTGAGTAGTACCATAATGTGTGGAAGAACCGTGAGTCTATGCTACTTTTGATTAGTACTGTAACATGACAAATACCATGGTTCTGCTTTACTAGCGATGAGTACCATTACGAGGGGCCGTTGACCTGGATTTTGGATCGCTTTAGACAACAAGCATCCTTGATTCAGGATTGTGCTTTAGAAGCAGTCCCTTGGTCAGTAATACTATTATTTATGATAGTTTCTGGGTCGGATCCACTGATTGTTTTAAATTCATATCCATCCATTCATTCTTCACATTTTTTATTCTGGTCAGTGGATAATTTTGAACTTTTAAATTGTCATTGCATTTCATACCATTAGAGGCTGATGACCTAGATGTTAGGCCCCTTTAAACTACAAGCATCATCATCATCGATCCTTGTTTGAGATTTTCATCTCGGTAGTGTCTGGAAAGACATCCAGACTTACACTCCTGGCCAAAACAAATACATGCAGTTCTTAGGATATTGGAGAGCTGTGAAAAGTGGATGATTAAGAGTTCAACTTCATCTGGATGAACACCAACGTATAATTTGTGTTATCCATACGTTAGTGTCAGTGTGACATTAGACTGACAAGGTCATAGCATTTGAGACGACAGCCTTTTAACAAATAATGCACACTTATTATTCCCTTTATTGATGGTCTCACTATGCTGCGCAACACAGTGTTTCACTTTTAAAAAAGAATCAGCAAGTTTTATGTCAATTAAATGATTTTTCAAGTGAGATGATTTTTTACCTCAACATGTTTTTACTTTATCAATCATGATCATTGTATTTTAATTCCACACACTTCATAAGGATTTTTAATTTGTTTGTATACATGTAATATTGAGCTTCTACTGAAGATGGCTTTTAGATTAGGCTGAAACAGGTATAGATATCATCCCATCTAATATAATGTAGATGGTTGTTTCATATTGAAATGGAGGATCATATAAATACTTTTTATTTGTTAAGTTTATTATTATTTATTTATTTCGTATGGCATATAGAGAGTACAGAGAAACTATATATATAAAACATACACTTAAATAGAATAACAATTGGACAAAGGATCATTGGATGATAATATGACTTAAAATTTAATGTCCAGAGAATTTAGCCAATTCACTGCCTCTTCACTTGCTGCATGAAGTTCGTGGTATCCTCCCTGGAAGCTCCGAAGTGGGCACATCATTACAACATGATGGACTGTCTGAGCCACGTCACTGCAGTCGCAATGAAGGCTGGAAATTTTCCCCCACTTGTGGAGCCAGAAATTGCATCTTCCAGGACCGGTCTGCTCTCTGTTCAACGAAGCCCAGATTCTTCTTGGCAAGTTGAACCCAACAAGTTTCCTACAAGGGTCAGATATAAGCCCTAGCTGGTCAGGGTTTGAAGCAGCCCACTCTTCCCTCCAGGCATTATTCATGTTGTACTGTGATTCAACCAGCCTCTTTTCTAGTTGCCATGATGGATGTCGAGATTTTAATCTTCCATGTTTCTGACTGTTGCAGTCCTGATGAGTTGGCAAGAGTGTATTTGCAGTACATTTTAACCATTCCTTCTTCAGAACAGTGTCCGACTCGTTGGCTGAACGGTACGCATACTGGCTTTTGGTTCAGAGGGTCCCGGGTTCGATTCTCGGCCGGGTCAGGGATTTTAACCTTAATTGGTTAATTCCTATGGCATGGGGGCTGGGTGTATGTGTTGTATTCATCATCATTTCGTCCTCATCACAACGCACAGGTCGCCTACAGGTGTCAAATAGAAAGACCTGCACCTGGCGAGCCGAACCCATCCTGGGATATCCCGGCACTAAAAGCCATACGACATTTAATTTCAGAACAGTTAGCCTTCAAAGGTGAGGAGGATGGATGTTAGTTAATACTGGCACCGAGCTCGATAGCTGCAGTCGCTTAAGTGCGGCCAGTATCTAGTAATCGGGAGATAGTGGGTTCGAGCCCCACTGTCGGCAGCCCTGAAGATGGTTTTCTGTGGTTTCCCATTTTCACACCAGGCAAATGCCGGGGCTGTACCTTAATTAAGGCCACGGCCACTTCCTTCCAATTCCGAGGTCTTTCCTATCCCATTGTCGCCATAGGACATATCTGTGTCGGTGCGAAGTAAAGCAAATTTTTAAAAAAAGTTAATACTGGCAGTCATTTAAGTGGTGTGTATTTGAGTGTGCCAGACACTGTCCTCATGGTATCATTCAGCTGGACATCAACTTTTCCTGTGTGTGCACTATTGATCCATACAGGGCTGCTGTATTCTGCAACTGAGTATACTAGGGCAAGAGCTGTTGTTTGGAGGACATTAGCATTTGCTCCCCAACTAGTGCCGCTGAGTTTGTGAAGGATGTTGTTACGTGTTTTAACCTTTGCTGTTATTCTGCAGAGGTGTTCTTTATACACCAAAGAGCAATCCAGCACAATACCCAAGTATTTTGGATGAGCACAGTATTTTAGCTGTTGGCCTCTGAATTGAACTTGTAGAATATAATGGGCTCTCCTGTTGTCTAGATGAAAGGTACTAATCTCTGTTTTGTTTACATTGGGTTTCAATCACCAGGTGTTGAAGTATCTATCCATTTTTAGGAGATCTTGTGTGAGAATGGCTTCAGCGGTCACAAAGTCTGTCGACTGTGCTGTTAGGGCGGTTATCAGCATATATAAACTTTTGGCATGCAGTAGATGGAAGATCTGCTGTGTAGAGATTGAAGAGAAGTGGAGCAAGAACAGAACCCTGCGGCAATCTGTCATTTATTCTGTAGGATTTGCTTATGTTTCCATTGAAATGTAATTGAATTAGGCGATTGCATAGCATGTTGTTGAGCAAGGAAGCTAGGGTCTTGCAAGGGATAATTTTGAGGAACTTCAGGATCATCCCCTTTCGCCAGATGGTATCATAGGCTGATGGTAAATCCACAAACACAGCAACCATTTTCATTTTTTCTTGAAAGCCCCGCTCAATATGGATGGTTAGTGCCAAAACCTGATCACAACAGCTCCTGTTAGGTCTGAATCCTGCCTGTTCAACTGGAATGTGCTGAAGTACTGTAGCTGAGATTCTGTTATAGATCAATCTATCTAGTAGTTTGTAGTAGATACTCAGTAGAGCAACAGGTCAATAATCTTCCACATTACAGCCACTTTTCCCAGGCTTCACAACAGCAACTACTTTAGTTCTTTTAAGAAGAGGTTGGAGCCTTCTTTTCATTAGGATGTCACTAAAGAATTAAGCAAGCCATTCCATAGTTCTAGGACCACTGTGCGTCAGAAATTCGGGATGGATACCATCCAAGCCTGTTGCTTTCCCCGATTTTGTTTTCTTCAAAGCAGCTGAGATCTCTGCAACAGAAAAATCCTTGGAGAACTGTGAGTTTGTTTCAGCTCTGGACAGTTCTATCTTAAGCTCGTTTAGGATTTGCCTTGTTTCATCCCTTCTTGTGCCTGCCAATGCTCTGCTTAAGCCAACAATTCTGTTTGCTATATGTTCTGGCTTTATTTTAGAGTTCTTGCTATGGTAGTTATGGGCACTACTGCCCAGCTTCCTAAGGAGGGACCATGCTTTTCTGCTGGAGTGTTGGAACTTAATATTAGACGTCAGTGTATGCCATTTTTCCTTCCTGGCAGAGTCTAAGCAATGCAGTAATTCATCAGCGACTTCCGTTTGATTGCTGCATTGGTATTCTTCGTTCAGCTCATTGGACATCTTGTTCCACCCTGGGATATATTCCTTTCTAAATCCTCGGGGAATGTGCTTCTTTGCTAGAGAACATATCAATCCAGTAAAACCGTTATAGTTTTCAAGAGCTGGTGGAGTCCATTGATGTTGTGTTCCATCTCACTGGTGAAGAAATCCCATTTAGCCCTTGTAAAATTCCATCTGGGCACTGGATTTAATCTTATAATTGGAACTTCAGTACCGACTTTCAGAAGAACTGGTCTGTGCTGAGTTCAGGGGAAACTAACACTTTTCTTCTGCAGGGGAGAGGTCTCCCCTGTTGGTCCTTGGAAACAAAACAGAGGTCTGGGTTATAGTCATGTTTCCATCTAGCAGAGTGAAAGGTACCCCTCTCTTTGGCATCATACATCAAGAAAATATTTTCAGCCTCTGCCCATTCTGGTATACTATTGCCATCAGAATTGGTACATTTATATCCCCAGATGGTGTGGCGACTGTTAAAATCTCCTAGGATGGCAGTAGGATGTTTCATATTCTGGATGGCTTTGTTAACCCAGGGCTGGGAAGGAGGTTTATAGATGTTGATAACTTCTATGCCAGCAGTTCTAATTTTGAAGGTGAATATATTATTATCAGCGCTTGTACTTAAAGCTTCTACCTGCTCGATGTTGTTCTTAGCGTAAGTTGCTGTTCCATAGCTGTCATGGAAAGTTGCTGCGACAAGACTGTATCCTGGCAACTTACTTCTGGACAGGAGTTGGCTTTGGTCTTCACAGTGAGTTTCTCGTAAGAGTACTACATCCACTTGGTTGTCATTCAGCACTCTTGTAAGTATATCGCTCACTGCCTTGCTTATCTGTAAAGTCATAACCATCAATACAGAATGAGATTTATAACTTGCAATAGCTCTTTGCGACGGTTGCAGGAAATGTTCGAAGATGATCAGATTAGCAGTAAAGGCTTATGGCCCTCTCGTTCGCCTGATTCAAGCACCTGCGACTTTTATCTATGGGGAAATCTCAAAAGAAAGGTTTACAGGAATAATTCTCAAACTGCTGAAGAATTAAAAATCAAAATTAGGAACACTGTGCATTCCATCAAGGTCCATGAACTGCAAAATGTGTTTCAAATTCTCATAAGATGTGAAGCTCAAGGAGATAACTTCCCACATTTTTTGTAAGTACTGGTGAGTTCAGTTTCATTGATTGATTGATTGATTGATTGATTCATTCATTCATTTATTTATTTATTTATTTATTTATTTATTTATTTATTTATTTATTTATTTATTTATTTATTTATTTACTTCATGTGTGGGTTACTGTAGTCACGTCCTTGTTCGTGAACCATAGGCAATGGCTGAGAGGCCTAGTAAGTGGTCCTGAGAGTCAGGTTACCAGTTGCTATGGAATGGGACTGGACATCTCGGACTTATTCTGAGTCATGGCCCTCCTTGTGCTCAGGCGGCTAGAACTATACAATCCACTGGTGGTCCATAACCCGTTAGAGGAGAGATCCTCACTTGGACTACGTGTCAAGTAAGGTAGCATCCTGCTTCATGAATTTACCGAGCTCAGAACATTTTAAGCAAGCCTCGAACCTATGGGAGTAACGGAGTCCCACTCCCATTTGACAGGAGAGGGACTCCTTGGAAACAACTTGGTGAACAAAATGGAATTCGATGGGGAGCTATCAATATTAATGGGGCTTATGGAAGAATGAAGGTGAACTGGCTGAGTCAGCAAAGAGGATGCTTCTGGATGTGCTAGGAGTAAGTGATATTTGGGTAAGGGGAGATAGTGAGGAAGAGATGGGAGATTATAAAGTGTACTTGACGGGTGTTAGAAAGGGAAGGGCAGAGTATGGAGTAAAGTTGTTTATCAGGAATACCATTGCACGCAACATAGTTTCTGTTAGGCACATAAATGAGTAAAAGATGTGAGTAGATTTGGCAGTTGGAGGAATTACAATGAGAATTGTCTCAGTGTATTCACCATGTGAGGGTGCAGATGAGGACGAAGTTGACAAGTTTTATGAAGCATTGAGTGACATCATGGTCAGGCTCAACAGCAAGGATAGAATAGTGCTAATGGGCAATTTCAATGCAAGTGTTGGAAATAGAACTGAAGGATATGAAAGGGTGATTGGTAAATGTGGGGAAGATATGGAAGCTAATGGGAATGGAAATGGGAAGCGTTTGCTGAACTTCTGTGCTTGTATGGGTTTAGATCTTATGAATACATTCTTCAAGCATAAGGCTATTCACCGCTACACATGGGAGCCTAGGGGTACCGGATCCATAATAGACTATATCTTAACCGACTTCAAATTCAGGAAATATGTTAGGAATGTACGAGTTTTCCATGGATTTTTCGATGATACAGACCACTGTCTGATCTGTAGTGAACTAAGTATCTCTAGGCCTAGGGTAGAGAAAGTGAAATCTGTCTGCAAACGAATAAGGGTAGAAAATCTCCAGGATGAGGAAATTGGAAGTACATTCACATGATTAGTGAGAAGTTTCGAACAGTAGACCTTAAGCAGGTTCAGGATATAGAAAAAGAATGGGTGGCATACAGGGATGCTGTAGTAGAAACAGCAAGGGAATGCCTAGGAACAGCTGTGTGTAAAGATGGGAAAAGGTGAACATCTTGGTGGAATGATGACATGAGAGCAGCTTGTAAATGTAAAAATGAAGCCTTATCAGAAATGGCTCCAAACATGAGCCAAGGCAGACAGGGCTTTGTACGTAGATGAAAGAAACAGAGCAAAACAAATAGTTGTTGAATCCAAGATTTTGGTAATAACCTGGAAAGGCTAGGTCAAGCAACAGGGAAACCTTTCTGGACAGTAATAAAGAATCTTAGGAAGGGAGGGGAAGAGGAAATGAACAGTGTTTTGAGTAATTCAGGTGAACTCATAATAGATCCCAGGGAATCACTGGAAAGGTTGAGGGAATATTTTGAACCTTTTTTCAACGTAAAAAGAAATCTTTGTGGTGGTGTTGCGAACAGCCAGGCTCATGGGGAGGAGGAAAAGGATGTTGGTGAAATTACGCTTGAGGAAGTGGAAAGGATGGTAAATAAAATCCATTGTCATAAAGCAGCAGAAATAGATT
Organism: Anabrus simplex; assembly: GCF_040414725.1. Taxonomy (NCBI): domain Eukaryota; kingdom Metazoa; phylum Arthropoda; class Insecta; order Orthoptera; family Tettigoniidae; genus Anabrus; species Anabrus simplex. Next base: position 1,123,882,982 of record NC_090265.1, on the reverse strand, counting down.
AAATTAGACCTGAAATGGTGAGGTATAGTGGGAAGGCAGGGATGAAATGGCTTCATGGAGTAGTAGGATTAGCATGGAGTGTTGGTAAGGTACTTTCAGATCGGACAAAAGCAGTAATTGCACCTATCTATAAGCAAGGGATCAGGAAGGATTCAAACAACTATCGAGGTATCTCATTGATTAGTATACCAGGCAAGGTATTCACTGGCATCTTGCAAGGAAGAGTGCGATCATTAGTTGAGAGGAAGTTGTATGAAAACCAGTGTGGTTTCAGACCACAGGATCAGATTTTCAGTATGCGCCAGGTAACTGAAAAATACTACGAGAGGAATAGGCAGTTGTGTTTATGTTTTGTAGATAGAGAAAGCATATGACAGGGTACCGAGGGAAAAGATGTTCGCCATACTGGGGGACTATGGAATTAAAACCAAACCAAGCCAAACCAAACCCCATGGCACTACAGCCCTTGAAGGGCCTTGGCCTACCAAGCGACCGCAGCTCAGCCCGAAGGCCTGCAGATTACGAGGGGTCGTGTGGTCAGCACGACGAAATGGAATTAAAGGTAGATTATTAAAATCAATCAAAGGCATTTATGTTGACAATTGGGCTTCAGTGAGAATTGATGGTAGAATGAGTTCTTGGTTCAGGGTACATACAGGGGTTAGACAAGGCTGCAATCTTTCACCTTTGCTGTTCATAGTTTACATGGATCATCTACTGAAAGGTATAAAGTAGCGGGGAGGGATTCAGTTAGGTGGAAATGTAGTAAGCTGTCTGGCCTATGCTGACAACTTGATCCTAATGGCAGATTGTGCCAAAAGGCTACAGTCTAATATCTTGGAACTTGAAAATAAGGTGCAATGAGTATGGTATGAAAATTAGCCTTTCAAAGACTAAATTGATGTCAGGAGCTAAGAAATTCAACAGAATTGAATGTCAGATTGGGGATGCAAAGCTAGAACAGGTCAATAATTTCAAGTATTTAGGTTGTGTGTTCTCCCAAGATGGTAATATAGTTGGATTGAATCAAGGTGTAGTAAAGCTAATGCAGTGAGCTCGCAGAAGGAAGTCAGCTCCCAGACGAATCTCTCTTTACATCGGTCTGTTTTCAGACCAACTTTGCTTTACAGGAGCGAAAGCTGGGTGGACTCAGGATATCTTATTCATAAGTTAGAAGTAACAGACATGAAAGTATCAAGAATGATTGCTGGTACAAACAGGTGAGAACAATGGCAGGAGGGTACTCGAAATGAGGAGATAAAGGCTAAGTTAGGAATAAACTCGATGAATGAAGCAGTGCGCATAAACCGGCTTCAGTGGTTGGGTCATGTGAGGTGAATGGGGGAGGATAGATTACCTAGAAGAATAATGGACTCTGTTATGGAGGGTAAGAGAAGTAGAGGGAGACCAAGACGATGATGGTTAGACTCAGTTTCTAACGATTTAAAGATAAGAGGTATAGAACTAAATGAGGCCACAGCACTAGTTGCAAATAGAAGATTGTGGCGACGTTTAGTAAATTCACAGAGGCTTGCAGACTGAACGCTGAAAGGCATAACAGTCTTCAATGATAATGATGTTATTTATTTATTCTGAGCATTTATATAGCTTGTTGAGTTCAGTTAGTTTCTATAGGCATAATCTTGCCACTTCTTTGAGACGACTACGTCCGCTTGCCATTGCGGGTGCTGTGCTCACTGTCGGCGCTTCTATGTTTCGGTACTCCGCAGTGAATTCTTAAAATATACTCCCTGTATAGTGGCACTAGTTTTGGCCCAGCTTGGTCCGGCAGACAGCGAATCTCACACAGATGATAGCAGGCAATATGATTCTAATGAAGTGTTTAGATCTTCACGAACCAGAAGGAAGATCCAGTACATTCAAGCTAGACATACACCATTGACCTACAACCCCAGATTTCAGCAACACTACACCAACTCAAATAGTGCTGAGAATGATGTTCCCTTATGGAAGCGACACTCACCATATAATGATGTGAATTATTTGCCAATATCTACATTATGTATTTCCACCACATTGTGTATCTTTAACCTTTTCTTTTAAATGTATGGATAACATAAATTATATGTTGTCAAATCAAACCATAAGTGATATACACTGCAAGAGTTCAAGAGTGTCCAAAAACATTTTAAATATCATAATAAGTAAAGACTTATTTTACCAATACAAACTGATGGATCTTAAGTGTACACACTGAAAAACATTTTTATGCTTAGGGTAATTAGTCTTTAAGATATTCATGGTTATATGACTGAGCATGGTGCCATGTTGGGCCAAAACTAGTACCATTATATAATATTGTGTACCGAATATAAATTGTATTGTTTAGGAGGAACATCCACCAATCTAACTTTATTTATTATTGGCATATGGTTGAGAGCAAAGGGTGTAGCATAGTCAAGAAAACAAAAATAATAATCAGCTGTTTCCTGTATTCTGATAATTTATTTGTAGTTCTGAGGCATTGAAGTCTCTGGCGTACTTTATACTTTGCACACTCGATTTTTCAGCATTGAAGGACAGTTTTACTAAAATGAAAAATTTTCTTATAAGCACTTAGTTTTAACTGCATTTCTGTTGTTTCAGTTAACCTTTTGTAATTAGGATATGTCTAAATGCAGTTTAAAATTATTGTAGTGTAATTATTTCATCAGATAGTATCTTGGTTGCACTGTCTTCATGAAATCTTTTGTGTAGTATGCAATATTTCTTTCCTCTGATGTATATAATTCTATTCATAGAACACAGTATTTTATTTCTGTTGATATTTCCATATTATTTCATATTTCTGTGAAGAGATAAAAGAATAGCTGAGGGAGGCAGGTATAGGGACTGTGGATGTGAGTGAGAATTAAGGAGGATGAGGGAAGAGCAAGTTTGAGGCAGATAATTAGGCTTGTAACCGAGAGCAGGTAAGAGGTAGGTAGGCCATAGGAAGGGAAGAAGTGATGGAAGACAGGTAGGCTGATTTCCTAAGGGAGTGAACCAGAAGAAGTATCGGTGAGATTGGTATAAGTCACTACATTTAGAACAGCAGATGAAAGGTGGAGATCAGGTGTTTCAGAGGAGGGGCAGGGCAAGAGGAAAGGGAAATGTAGAGTAGAGGATAGGAAGCGGGAGGTAGAACAGGGTAGTGAGAGGGGGGAAAATGGAGTTGGAAGTAGGTTCAGTAGCATCAGGGAAGTTAAAGGAGCCTCATAGAGAAGAGGATTTAATGAGGTGGGTTTGGTTGAGGCTCTGGTCCTTTGTGACTCGGTTGTTAGGCATGTGGATGAAAAGGAGCCAAGATAGAGTATTATTCAGGACTTGGCAGATGTTGAGAAAAATAGAAGGGAAGGAGGAGTGTAAGGAGAAGGTGGGAAATTTTCCATGTTGGTATCAACAGCGTAAGGCAAGCAGGAAACAGGTACTAACATATTTGGGGATGTGTAGAATCTGGTTACGGCAGCATGGGAGAATTTTAAGGAAGCAGAGATTGTTAACACTATGAGCCTGGACGTTTCAAGATGGTGTCCCTACCCTGTCTGTCAGTTCTGTCAGTTTTCGCATTATAAATTAACAAATTTATATACGTATTGTACAAAGAGTGGGCTATCCCATGAAATCAAATAAAAAATGCTTACTTTCAGCATTGGAAAGAAATTTAGGCTACAATATTGGTCCATTCTGATATCCTTGTTCACGCACTTGAATTTCTAATTCACTAAGAAAAGTTCGATAGTTTTTAGTCACTGAATAACAGAATTACACATTGTTATTCCCAATACTTAGCTTTGGTATGGTAACACTCAAAACATTCTCCTATGCAAAGACCTATGTCACATTTACGACAATATATGGTTGTCATTTTCTTCACAGCACGACCGGTGTTATGTTTGGACTTCTTGTAGCAAACCTTGCACCTTGCTGCGCGTGTCCTTCCTTCTTCGCGCCTACTGCAGGTATTCTGTCTGGAAAATGATCTCTACCTACTAGCCTTCCTGCAGTTGATGCTGGTGATTCTTCAGTAATTTCGGCCCCAACACTACTCACCAAATCATCCGCTAAACGTTCACAAAATTTTGAAAGGTGATGTTTTTGTGAAGAAGCCTTACGGTACAGTATATAGGCATTCACTATGGCAAGATCAAACAGATGGAAGAATAATTTTTTCCACCACTTGATCGATTTTCTTGTGAATGCATAATATGCCAACAATTGGTCGGACTTATCAACACCAATATTGAATTTGTTATAGTCTACTACTGCTGATGGTTTGGATTTCTCGTGGCTCCCTCTTGCTGCAGGTACTTCAATCATGTCATCATGTGCAGTGCTCAGCATATACACGTCTCGAACATTTCGCCACTTTATTGCTAGAAGGTGTTCTTTCTGCAATGACTTTTTTCACCCTTTTTCAGTTTCTTCGCGAACTCTGATTTTGGCATTCCTTCTGATTTGCTTTAGTCTGACAGTCCCACAGATGGTCATAATTATACAGTATAAATCGACTACTTGAGAGATGATTGCGGACTGTTGCCTCAATACAATTTCATTCTAAATCTGTGAAGTCAATATAATCTATCATTAGAACACATGCACATAAATTTGATCTTATCTAACCGGAGCGCGCAAGAAGTACGTATGTCAGCAATTACGTAAGATCTAACTGAGCGCACGTGGCTACGGAACATTGTCCCTGAGTTGCACCACCAATCACTATTGATCGACAACACCACCTAACGATAGTAAAGGAAATCGACAACACGTCAAAGCAAAAACTAATTCGATAACGTGAATAGCTTTCGAGTGGCTGAATTTCAAAATATCGTGGTAGTAGTATTACTAACAGCGGCACTCAGGCGCACGCCGCCTGGTAGTAATATTACTGCCGGCGGGCGCATAGTGTTAACAGTGGGATACTGTGTAGGAGAGGGTGATGAGGGACTTAAATGAGACTGTGGAGTGGATATGTAGGTTATTAGGAGTGAGATTTTGAGATCCTAATTTTTGGGCAGGAGATAGGGATCTACGTTCAAACGGCCTTCACTTGAACCAAAATGATACATATAAATTAAGAGGCGGCTGGAGCTGAAACGGCCGGCCACCAGCTCAGTAGTTATTCTAACATGGGTCAAAAGTTTGTAAGAGTTTTATAAGGAAACGGAACAAGGTAAGATTATTTTGTTTTTATAGCGCACGGTAGTCTGTGATACACTTTTAATTAGTGTAAAAGCATTTCAAAAAGAAATGCAAATATAGTTATAAAATGGTAGTTAAAATAAAATAACGAATCTCCATATAAAATTGAGCTCTGAACCGCGGTTTTCCTAAACTTGTTTTAAGTCAAGACGGTGTTCAAATTAGAAGCAAACTATACCGTGGGGAAGTTTATATTTTTCTCTAATGGGCTACTTTAAAATTAGGGATTCTTTATATATTTAATTGTGATTTTAATAAAGCTCTGCTTATTGACTTATGAGTGTCAGCCGAATTCTAGTGCTGGTAGTTCAGCCAGTTTCCATCAGCGCAGCGCCACAAAGGGATGATGATAGATTAGCTCTTACCCATGCACGGATGTGGTGAGTGAGATCTTCAGCTGCTTGCTATCAGTCGCTTCCTCACCCTTGCTTCATAACAAGCGGCAGTGGACACACTGACAATACTTTGTTACTCGCTAGTTGTAGTATGACCTTTCAATAGCACGTTATATTTTGTCGTGTTTTATTTTACCGTGGTACTATGATTAGTGGAATTTTTAATCCACTGTCGGCAGCCCTGAAGATGGTTTTCCGTGGTTTCCCATTTTCACACCAGGCAAATGCTGGAGCTGTAGCTTAATTAAGGTCGCGGCTGCTTCCAACTCCTAGGCCTTTCCTATCCCATTGTCTCCATAAGACCTATCTGTGTCGGTGCGACGTAAAATCACTAGCAAAAAAAGTTAACATTCATCAACCTTATTCTTTAAAATATGCTGAAAAATATGACAAATATGTTGGTGAAGAACACCATGAAATTGCGAATGAACTTAAAACAGTTGCCTTATCTGAGGTAGGTGTTATCCGACTTTATTGAATTTTCTTTGTTATATTAGTGACGCAATGATGATTACTATTCAAACTAAGACAATTAACTTATTTTTATTGGTAATTGTAGGTCGGAGGTGAATCGTCAGTTCTAATAAGCTACAACATATCTCACTAAAAGAATGGCTAAATGGCGTAACGTTACAGAAAGAGATGCAGAAATGGTTGAGAATCCGCATGCTGAATAGTAGTTGCTACTAATGTTTCTGTATTATCTCTGTGTGTATACATTTATAAAATGATTTTAAGGTTTAGTAGAATAAGAATAAAAATGGAATTAATTGCTATAAATATATGTTGGTCCTCTTTCAGTTGTAGCCTATTGCAATATGGGCAGTGGTGGTTTTAGATACATAAAACTGGGGGGGATGGGCTGTTTGGAATTGAAAGTCTTGGTAACAGAATTCAAAAGAAGAGTAATCATGTTTATGAAAATACAATGGGAAACATTAGCACAACCATTAACATGTTTATTTCAAATACATTATATCTGTAAATTATCAATTTCTTTATTAATCAAGGAATTTTAAAATAATTATTTCACTAAAACTGAGGGCCCCACCCCGCAAGGGCTAGAATAGCCTATGGATATGGGTTTAAATATACGTTTGTTACTAGTGCGCATGGTAACTCACTGCTGCACTGCTTCCCTTGCTCTCGATACGAGGCTTGCAGGCAGACCTCCCCTGTTTCTGCATTACAACCCTCCATGAGACTCCGTGCAACTCCGTGCATGTATCATTACAGCTGGGACAGATAGAACGCAACCGTTTGGGGAACACAACCGTTGTTGAATGAAACAGTTACAAGAATATAACCGTTTTTCAGTTGCAGTGCGGTGGTGGTGGTGTTTATTGTTTTAAGAGGAAGTATAACTAGGCAACCATCCTCTATATAACTCTAATCAGAGAGAAAAAATGGAAGGGATCTGACACTTCGAAAAATGAAGGTATCGGCCAAGGAGAGACAAGGGCCACGAAGGGCATGAAAATGAAAGACTCCATAGGCCTCCTTACGTAATACCGTCGGGGTTGGAAAAGAACAAGAGTTGACCAAATGTGGTCGGATAGGATAGATGAGAGAAGATAATATTGTCTACTGCAGCTGGTTATTCAAGGGAAGATACAAGGCAAAAGAAGACCAGGAAGAAGACGCATTCCTTGGATTGATAATTTGAAAACTTGGTTCAACTGTTCCACTACTGAGCAACATCCAAAGCAAGAATCTCTATGATGGTAGCCGATCTTCTGAAAGGAGATGAACCGAGCTCGATAGCTGCAGTTGCTTAAGTGCGGTCAGTATCCAGTATTCGGGAGATAGTAGGTTCGAACTCCACTGTCAGCAGCCCTGAAAATGGTTTTCCGTGGTTTCCCATTTTCACACCAGGCAAAATGAAGGTATCGGCCAAGGAGAGACAAGGGCCACGAAGGGCATGAAAATGAAAGACTCCATAGGCCTCCTTACGTAATACCATCGGGGTTGGAAAAGAACAAGAGTTGACCAAATGTGGTATTAATTAAGGCCACGGCTGCTTCCTTCCTACTCTTAGCCTTTTCCTGTCCCATCGTCACCATAAGACCTATATGTGTTGGTGCGACGTAAAGCAAGTAGCAAAAAAAAAAGGAGATGACTGTGTGACTAAAAAATGCGTAAATGACTTATTTTATATCAGTTTGTATTTTCATTGGATAGAATTATATTATGTATCACTGACTGGCTGGTACAGGGAAAGACGTGAGGCGGGGACGGGGTTGATGCACTACTTCATTTCAACATCGGAAACAGTGTCCGGCGTGCTGGCCTTTGGTTACAGGGGTCCCGGGTTCGATTCCCGGCAGGGTCAGGAATTTTAACCATAATTGGTAAATTTCTCTGGCATGGGGGCTGGATGTATGTGTCATCTCCATCATCATTTCATCCTCTTCATGACACCCAGGTCGCCTACGGGCATCAAATCAAAAGACCTGCATCTGGCGAGCCAAACTTGTCTTTGGACACTCACGGCACTAAAAGCCATATGCCATTTCATTTATTTTTGTCGGAAACAGTACATTATTTTGACATTAATTAAGGCCACGGCCGCTTCCTTCCTACTCTTAGCCTTTTCCTGTCCCATCGTCGCCATAAGACCTATATGTGTTGGTGCGACGTAAAGCAAGTAGCAAAAAAAAAAAAAAAAAAAAAAAAAAAAAGAGATGACACTTGAAGAAGAAGGATAGATGAAAGTGAGGAGCCTGGCATAAGTAAGTGGAAATAAAGCTAGGACTCAGCTAAGGGCTCCATGGTCGCCAACACAGACTCCCAAGTTCAGAGCCCATGGGGCCCCCTTTGGTCGCCTCTTACGACAGGCAGGGGATACTGTGGGTGTTATTCTACTACCCCCACCTACAGAGGGAAGTTGCAGTGCCCCTCAGCTGTTGCGTTCTTCACCAGCACCATTTCAGTGTTTCATAACGGGTAGGTATACAAAACCGTCCTTTACAATCCTTGTATTTCTTGGAAATAGGGTTTTCCAACGTAACTAGAATAACTCACAGGTCAGATAGGTCATTCCAGTGAGCAGCGCTGCTATTGGCTAAAGCGCCTGACGTCACCAAGAACGAGAATGAAGTGGTATATTTTGAGCTTAGTAATTACTCAATTACACTCCACTCAAGTCATGAAATACAGAACTAATGGATCTTTAGATGCTGTAACATTTATTATTTAAAACTTATACGAAAACATACGACTTCAAATCCATCTTTGTAAAGACAAAGAGACTCTCACAACGGCTCGAAGGATGGAACGCAGGCCTTCTGCCCCTTGGCAGGTTCGATCCTGGCTCAGTGCGGTGGTATTGGAAGGTCGACACGTTAAAGGACTCTTGCGGGACAACATTCCGGCACCTCTGCGTCTCCAAAAACACGTTATTTGATTGAATCCAAATTTTAACACAGTATACAATGGGATGATTTATGCATTGTTTATATATTTCAAAACTGTTTGTTTCCAAGGAAAAATCTGTTATAAATATGTAAGGCTTTTTTACTCAGGGTTGTTGGAAAATTCCATTCTTGGTCACGTTACAATCTTTATCGTATGTCCAAAGTATCACTGTGTGACTAAAAAATGCGTAAATGACTTATTTTATATCAGTTTGTATTTTAATTGGATAGAATTATATTATGTATCACTGACTGGCCGGTACAGGGAAAGACGTGAGGCGGGGACAGGGTTGATGCACTACTTCATTTCAACATCGGAAACAGTGTCCGGCGTGCTGGCCTTTGGTTACAGGGGTCCCGGGTTCGATTCCCGGCAGGGTCAGGAATTTTAACCATAATTGGTAAATTTCTCTGGCATGGGGGCTGGATGTATGTGTCATCTCCATCATCATTTCATCCTCTTCATGACGCCCAGGTCGCCTACGGGCATCAAATCAAAAGACCTGCATCTGGTGAGCCAAACTTGTCTTTGGACACTCACGGCACTAAAAGCCATACGCCATTTAATTTATTTTTGTCGGAAACAGTACATTATTTTGACTGTTTTGCTCAGCACTAACCCAGGCTCAATAATTTCCTGGAATGTTTCACACTCCGTACAAATATCAACACCATCAGCTCCATGCAAGTACTGTATCACAACTTCCTGGTGACACGACTATGTGATGCTGGAGGGTGAGAGGGGAATCGCTCGCTCGGCCTTTCTCAGTGACATCTATGCACTCACGATGTAACTATCAGTGGAGCTAGCTGTCGACAGCAATGAGACTAGTGGTAATATTTTGAAATAAAAGGTGCATTTAGACCTGACTCCGGCCGCCTTTTAAGGGATTTGTTAAGAAGAGTTTTAATGAAGTGCATGCAGGGAAACAGAGTAAATTAGGGAGCGATAATGGCAGTATAGGAAGCATGAAGTCAAGTAAGTATAGTATAAAAGTGTTAGTGTTGTACTGTAAAAGTATTGTAGAGAAAGAAATAGAATTAAGTAACCTAGTAGATATATATTTACCAAACATTGTAATAGGAAATGAGCCATGGCTGAGAAGCCATGTTATGGATGCAGAAATTTTCTCACAGAACTGGAGTGTTTATTGTAGAGACAGATTAGGAAAGATAGGAAGAGGAGTATTCATACTGATGAAAGAAGAATTTGTAAGCTACGGAAAAGTTAAAGATAAGAAATATTAAATTCTAGGTGTAAGACTTACCTGTAAAGATAATAGGCAACTTGATGCTTTTGAGATGTACAGACTTGGCAAGACTCGCACTCACTAATGCAGAATTATTTTATAAGATAATAACTTAGGCCTGCAAAATGGGGGTGATGGAAAATTGTCTTTGAAATTTCATGTGAAGTTTACATAATTTGGTATTGTGATTCCAAATATAACAACTTTTTTGCTTATCATGTCAGAATTTTTGACCAATTAATTTGAATACATAAGAAATGATGAAATAAATTCATGTTATGATACAAAGGTAGCTTGCAAATGAAAATTTAAAATAGCAACATTTGCAAAATATTCTTTTATATATGGAAAACCACTCTAAGGTTTTACTTACATCTTATACATCCTTATGGTGTCTTTTTCGTTTCTCCTCAAAGCTCCGTCTGCCACTCCTTCTTTCCACTTTACAAAGGAAACTTAATATGTCCTCCTATTCAGTATATACACATCTCCATCATTAGATTGAGTAAAAATAGTCATACATGTTTCAACTTGTTTGAGCCATCTTCAGTGAAAAAGAGTTTTACATAATTGATGCTAAAAAATGTAACATAATGAACAGAAGAATGAAAACAAATAGGACATGATGGAAATTAAAACAATTCGATATATACACATCTCCATCATTAGATGGAGTAATAATCAACTTGTTTGAGTTATCTTCAGTGAAAACATGTTGAAGTTTTTGCATAATTGATGTTTAAAAAAATGTGTTCAAACATAATGAAGGAAAGAATGAAAGCAAATGAGACATGACGGATTTAAAACATAAGTGATTATGGGGAGATTGTGGACCTCTTAGTCTAAAATTTGCAGTATGATGTACTGTACTTTTAAAATGAGGAAGATTTCACTGTGCTAAAATTTAAAATGACAAACTATCTTCGTTGAGTCACCATCAAAAATAGTTAAGAGGGCAGCGAAAATTTTAAGAAATAAGTTTGAGAAGAAAACAAGTGCGAGGTAAAATGTGTTACATAGTGGAAATCGCCAATGTAGTTCAAATTATAGTTGCATTCTTGAAATGCCTGGCATTCTCAAATTTAGCGGTCCTGTTCTTAATGATCATATCAAATTTTGACTCTGCTGTGTTTGCCTTATTTTTAAATAGCCAGGTGGGCTGCAAAAAATTAAGAAACTATGTTTGTGAAGATAAAATAATGCTAGGTAAAATGTAGGTGACAACATAGTGGAAACTGCCAATGAAGTTAAAATCTGTTATGAAATAAAAAATGAGGTTGTATGAGAAACTTGGGCTAATAAGTAAAAAATAAGTGTAAAGTAAACTTTAAATTTATTTATTAAATAGTTGTTGCCTTGAACGGCCTGACCACAAATTTAGCGGTCCAGTTCTTACTGATTGTGTCTATTGTTGGCTCAGTTGTGTTTGCTAGGATGGGAGGAGTGAAGGGGAGGGTGGCTGGTGCAGGGCTGGTGGGGAAAGGTGGGGAGGGAGGAGTGGTGTTGAGTTGGAGAGATGCAGACGGGATTTGTTTTTATTATAGTTCTGACAAATATATGGAATGAATATTTCAGGTAAATGAAATGTCATATGGCTTTTAGTGCCGGGATATCCCAGGATGGGTTCGGCTCGCCAGGTGCAGGTCTTTCTATCTGACTCCCGTAGGCGACCTGCACATCGTGATGAGGATGAAATGATGATGAAGACAACACATACACCCAGCCCCCGTACCATTGGAATTAACCAATTAAGGTTAAAATCCCCGACCCGGCCGGGAATCGAACCCGGAACCCTCTGAACTGAAGGCCAGTACGCTGACCGTTCAGCCAACGAGTCAGACAATATTTCAGGTAGAATGTTTTTTTTCGTTGATTTCATTTAAATTATGAGAGAAGTTCATAAACATATCTACATCAATGTGGATGCTCTCGAGATCTTTATCTATTGTTGTGTATTTGTGACTGGATTCTTTATGATGCTCACTCATAACTGAAAAACTATTATACTTGAGAGCGTTGTGATGTTCGGCGTATCTTATGACAAAATTTCGGCCTGTTTGACCGACATAGCTGGAATTACAGGATTGGCATTCTAATTTGTAAACTCCAGAGTTCAAGTATCTATTATTATTGTTGTTATTGTTGACAGTGTGCGGATTGAAAATAAGTCTGGAGTTGGTGTGGGAAGTTCTAAATGCTATTTTAATGTTGTGTTTTTTAAAGATATTAGAAATTTGGTAAATGCTACTACTATTGAATGTGAAAGTGGAAAACTTATTTTTAGGAGCGGAATCTTTTACTTTTTTTTTTTTTTTGCTAGGGGCTTTGCCGTGGCCTTAAGTAAGGCACAGCCCCAGCATTTGCCTGGTGTGAAAATGGGAAACCACGGAAAACCATCTTCAGGGCTGCCGATAGTGGGATTCGAACCTACTATCTCCCGGATGCAAGCTGAATCTTTTACTAGGGTAGTCTTGGGTCTGCTCTTATATCTATTGATGATTCTGTTGATGAAGGTTCTACTGAAACCGTTGTATTCTGCAATACTGTAAATAGTATTAATTTCTTTTTTGTAATTCTTGCGAGATAAAGGAACAGTTAATGCTCTGAGTACCATGCTATTGTAAGCTGCTTTCTTATGCATGTCTGGGTGCAGAGAAGTTTGTTGGAGGTATTGATGGTGTAAATAGACCCTCTTATTACAGTAAAAACTGTAGGCCATCAATGATATTGAAGTTATGAATATACAGACTTTACTACTCCTTATGAATTCGACTCATACATACTTCCGTGCAAAGGTAGCATAATCATTGGTAAAGGGAGCCTCAATATATTCATAGGCTTGAATTTATTATGCTATTGATTCATTTAATAAATGAGTTAATGTTAATTCTTTCAATTACAATGGGCATAAAGCTATGATTCCTGTATATATTAAAGGATAAAGTGTTGTTGCAGTTGTGCATAATGGTTAAGTCCATGTAATTAAGGGCGTTATTGTTTTCTGACTACGGTGAATTTTATATGCGGATCAGTGGAGTTGAGAAGTTTAAGTACTGTATTGCTGTTGGTAATGCGGAAGTCTAAAATAACAGACATGTCATCTACGTAGCGTGTCCAATGTTGAATGCCGTTAATGTTACCAGTGATGTGAGAATGTTCTAAATCAGGGCCTCTCAAATGCTCAAAATCTCACGCGTGCAAACTGAGGCACAGAGTTCCTGTGCAGAGTGCATCGGTCCCACTCGGCTCGGCTCGGATCACCGCTTCATCTCTGGGCTACTCGGTTAAGCTTGGCTCAACTCGGCTTGGATTTGGAACACTACAGATCAAGTGAGGAAGAGGGAGACAGGTGGAGCGAGCGAGACAGGCGTGGGGAAAGAGAGAGACTGCGCTATTGCTCCAAATTGCACTCTGGTCAACCAAGCGAAGTCATCTTTTGCACAGTGCAGTGCACTGGTACATGCACCCTGAGAGGCCCTGTTCTAAATGATCGATGTAAATATCTGCAAGGATCCCTGAAGCTGGTGACCCCATGGGAAGACCCCCCTTTTGGTAAATGACATTACTGAAAGTGAAGAAATTGATATTCAATGTAAATTTCAGAACCTGAATAAATTCATCTATTTTGCCTATACTTAATTTACTGAATTTGGAAAGATTGTTATTAATCAATTGTATGGTATTGTTAACGGGCACATTAGCATACATGTTAGCGATATCAAATTAATGAAGTGTATGGTGTTTGGATAAATTAAAGTACTTTATTTTATTGCAAAACTCTATGGAATTTTTCACTGACGTATTGGCTTGAAAATAATAGTGTGATTTGAGGAATTTGTGAATGATCTGAGATACTTCATAAGTCGGACTATTTCTGAAATTGATATAGGGTCTTATGGGGATGTCAGCTTTATGCATCTTGGGTAGCGCTTTTGCTGTGGAAATCTTTGGATTCATGTTAATCATTTTGGATTTTTCAAGGTCATTAAACAAAAACGAAATGTTCTTAATAATGGTTTTCAGGTCTCTTTGTATTTTATTTGTTGGATCTTTTTGAGAGGTTATGAAGTTGTTTTCTGTAAAAAACATTTGTGCTTTATTGATGTACTCACTTTTATCCATGATTACGGTAGCGTTCCCTTTGTTGGCTTTTGTTATTATTAAGTCATTGGTTTTGACTTTTTTGTTTTAGTTTCTGCACTTTAGCTATGTGTTCAGTGTTGGGTTTAATGGTTTGTTGTTGATTAAGGATAAATGATAGTTTAGGTTTGACTTCATATCAGACCTCTTCTTGTACCTTTATGGGTAACTTATTAATGGCTGATTCTGATTCTGATTCAGCTATGATGGAAATTAAATTACCACGGTTAGAAGGTTTACCCCAATTATGTTTTGGTCCCTTGCTCACCACTTTGAGATCATCGGCATCAAGATTGGTTTTACTTATATTCACTACAGGTTGGTGAAAATCATACACATTTACGCTGTTTGGGGTATTAAGTTTGCTAAGTGTTGATTTTGAAAGAGCAATCTATTTTTTGCCAAGTATGTTTTGTTTCTTTAGGGGATGCCTGGCCAAGGCGGTAAAGGCATGCTCGGTTCGCCCGGAGTGACGTGGGTTCGAATCCCCGTCAGTAAGTCGTAAAATTTAAGAAACAAGGTTTTCACTTCCAGAGGTGCTCATGGCCCTGAGGTTCACTCAGCCTACACCAAAAATGAGTACCAGGTTATTTCCTGGGGGCAAAGGCGGCCGGGCATAGAGCTAGCCACTTTACCACATCAAGTGCCGAGGTTACGGATAGTAGAAGCCTTTACCTTCCCCCACTCCAAGGGCCTTCATCACCTGTATGGAGATGACATTGACTTTTCTTTTGTTTCTTTAACAAAGCATAATTAAGTTTGTTAGTGACGTGTAATTGAAAGGATGTCCATTTGAGGGGGCAAAGAAGAGTGGAAACTTCTAAATGAGTTTCATATAGTTTGTGGTTCAGAAGAGATTTCCTTTTATGGAGAAATTTGAGTTTGTCTTTAATCCAAATTTATCGGTTTTAAGTTGAGTCGCACAAGTTTTTGCCATGTTCCTACGAGTTTTCTTAGCGAATTTTAGAAATGTGGGGTTTAAGTCATTGATCAAGCATTTTTCCAAAAAACATAAGTCTTTCCCTAATTTGGTAACCTTTATTTTGGGATTAGGGTAATCCTTCTATCCGTGATAATTTAATTTCCACCATAATTGAATCAGAATTAGCCATTAATAAGTTACCCATAAACATACAAGAAGAGGTCCGATATGAAGTCAAACGTAAACTATCTTTTATCCTTAATCAACAACAAACCATTAAACCCAACATTGAACACATAGCTAAAGTGCACAACTAAAGCAAAAAAGTCAAAACCAATGACTTCATAATAACAAAAGCCGACAACGTCTGCTGTCTAAGAAGCATAGTTATTACCTTTAGATTACTGCATATCATCCAACCATGATCATTGTATTTCAGTTTGGAGAAGATTAATGCTAAGTTCTCATGGCATTCTTTCATATGCACAGAATGCCCTACAGGCACTGAAGTGTACTTGTTGCCATTGTGAAGAAGCTCTGCTTTGAGACTTCCTTTTGATGAATCAATAAAGAGCCTCCACTCTTCAACATCATACTGTACTTGAAACTCATGAAGCAGTCCATTGATATCATTGCAGTAAACCAGATCATTTTCTTGTGAAAAGTAAGGTAGGTCCTATAAAATTTCTTTCTTTATATCTGAACCATGAGAAAGGAATACCAGGAGCCAATAAGTTCCTTTCTTTTAACTAGAACCCAACAGTTTTTCTGAATCTTTAGAAAGACCTAGATCTTTAACCAAGTCATTGAGTTCAGATTGTGAATAAAGTTTGGGCTCTGCACAGTCTCTAACTACAAATTCTTCATCAGAATTATTGGATTTATTGTCAGTGTCATCAGCTACATTTTCTACTTTATTTAGGGGTTATGGTACAATTATACCTAGTCCATGAGGTATAGGGCATCTTGCTGAATGAACATTAGGATAACCAATCTCTCTCTTATTTTTCAGCTTGTACCCACTTATGTTACATGAACAGAAGTAACAGTCACTACTGTGATTTCTGGGTTCCATCCACAACATTGGATCCCCAAAATGGAAGGATTTCTTCTTACCTTGAGACCATTGTCAGAGTTCTTCCACACAGATACAACATACCTTATTTTGAGTCCATGGTTTATCCTGATCACCTAGTTTCGTCCCAAAGTACATTTTTTACAAAACCAGTAATATTTCTTTGTTGTTTCTTCACAGTATATTCTCCACAAATATAAAAATAAATTACCAGATGAATTATGACAGCCCCTTGAGGTCATTTGTCCCCCATAAGTCCAACCCCTCGTCCACGTCGTGGGGGACAGGCAACGGTACGAAGTAGGGGATAGCCTGTAAGGGTGAAGTACAGCAGACACCTTGTGTTCCCCAGGACCGCTACGGTAGCTGTGAAGGCCTTACAGGAACTCTGAAAAGTAACGGCTAACGGGGCTCTGGTGAAATCCTTAACGGCAACTGAGGTGGAGAAGGAGACCTTTGGTACAGCAAAATTGGCGGAGGAGGCAACCCTTCCTCTTGGGGTAAAATAAAGAGGAAAACCACTACCTTCTGGTGAAGAGGGATCTTCAAAGGCTAAGGCAGACTACCCCAACAGAAAACCGCAGGCTTGGAGGCATAGGTGGCAGCCCCACCACCAAGCTCGGGTGCTGTGGGCCAATAACTCGCAGAACCTTAAATTACCTTATTACAGAAACATCAACAATGAGAAACCGGACTGATCCAAAGATGACGACCTTTGGCTTGAAAAAGCTAACAAAAATTGGGCTATGGAATGTGAGGACTCTGCGGGAAAGTGGAAGGCTACGACAGGCAGTGGTATGTATGAGGAGTTATGGCCTGAACATCCTAGGTTTGAGTGAAGTGAGACAGAGTGAGTTTGGGGAATTGGCAACCCATGATGGAGTTACATTTGTATACTCTGGAAGACCTGAGGGCGACAGAGCGAGTTATGGAGGTGTGGGTTTATTAATGGATAAGGAGGCCAAGAGGAGCCTTATAGAGTGGTACCCAGTGACGGAAAGGATAATAGTGGCATATTTTAAGACCAATATTAGAAACATTGTGTTGATAGTATGCTATGCACCTACGGAGTCAGCGGAGGAGGAAGACAAACAGGCGTTCTATGGACACCTTAATAGAATGGTTAAGAAATGGGAAAGGAAGGATATCATCCTAGTTGGAGGAGATTTGAATGCAAAAGTGGGACAGGACAACAAAGGACTTGAACATATTATGGGAAGGCATGGTTTAGGAGAACGAAATGAGAATGGACGGCTATTTGTGGACTTCTGTGTAAGCCACAATTTGGTTATTGGTGGTACTATATTTCCACATAAAGACTGCCATAAGGTGACAAGGGTATCACCGAATCATAGGACAGAAAATCAGATAGATCATGTGGCTATTGGACGAAGGGAGGAGTTCATTGTTGGATGTGAGGAACAAGAGAGGTGCGGACATTGGTAGTGATCACCATCTTATTGTGGCTACCTTTAGAATGAAGATCCAGGCACAAAAGAGAAGGATAGAGCATACAAGGAAGTGATATGATGTTGGAAAGCTAAGGGATGACAGAAATGTGAAAGAAGCCTTCAGGATAGAACTAAAGAATTGATTCCAAGCACTCACTGAGGTGGAGGATGAAACTATTGAGGAAAAATGGGTGAAGACTAGATCTGTATTTACTGGATTAAGTGAAAATATCCTGGGTTTTAAGGACAGAAGGAAAAAAGAGACTGGATGACTGACCATACATGGGAAATTATCTGACAAAGGAAAGAGATCAAGGAAGTAATGAACGCATGTAAGACACGAGCAAGGAAGGCAGAATTACATTCCAAATATGCTGCGAAAGATAAGGAAGTAAAGAGAAGTGTGAGGAGAGATCAAAGGAAATGGATTGATGACCTATCTCAACAAGCAGAGGAATCAGCCATAAAGGGAAGTCTTAGAGAACTCTATACCATCACCAGAGTTCTGGCAAGGAAGTGGATGCAGAAAAACCGTTCAGTCAGAAACAAAGATGGTGTCCTTCTAACAAACTCTGAGGATCAACTGAAGCAATGGCAGGAACATTTCTCTGCAGCATTAAACCACTCCTTGGAGGAGCAAGTAGATGCGGGAGAAGGCGAAGAAGAAGAAGAGGAAGAAACTCAGCCTGACCCAAGGATTAAAGTCTGCATTCCAACATTGGAGGAAATCAGTGGGCATTGAGAGAGTTGAATATTGGTAAGGCAGCAGGAGTTGTTAATATTCCAGCAGAAGTCATGAAGGTTGATATGAATACCGCTGCCAATATTATACCAGGAATACTGTTCTGAGTTAGAGTCCCCGATGTGTAAAGTTATGTTACCCGCCGAGCGAGCTCATCCAGCAGCCTGCAAGCATGCCAGTTGAGAGCGACGAGGAGTTGTAACGTCACGAACTGTGGAACGTGGTCAAGGCCATGTTGCATCAGTCGATAGAATGTTTGATTCTTTCCATTGTTGATATCTTTTGAGTGGATTAAGGTACGAAGAAATGAACTACATCATCGTGTAGCCCAAATGTTTATGATTATGACTCCCAAGTTTGAAAGAAATATGTTAATAATTAAGGGAGATATTAGAAGAAATAAAACAGTCACAATTTATCGGGGATCCCGCATAAAAAGGCAGGCATTTCGCCTGTCAACTCAGTGTACTTGTGCCACAGTCAAGGCCGGTCGGTCGGCTCTTGGTCATTCTGCTGCCGTGATGTAAGTCGCTAGTTCAATTCTCTGATGAAAGTTTAAGTCCACGTACTATTGAACTCTGATTCTACAACGCATCTACAAGACAGAAGAATTACAGTATCATTTGCCTGTGGTAATAGAAGTTGCATATGAGTTGAGATGTGAACAGTTAAGGTGTTTAACTATTTACAGGAACAGTGTGATCCGAACTTATATTTCCTCACTAGTATGATACTACGCTACCAAGTACTTAAACGTAATTTGATGTTTGAATTACAAGAGATGATAGGATTTGAATGACAGTGTTTAAACTTTACAAAGTGATTTAACATTGAATGCTAAAAGTGATAAAACTTTGTCATTAGTGAAACATCAAAACTGTACATAATTTTGTATTTAACCCTAACAAGTTATAAAACTGTGCTAATAGCAAAACGTAATTCAGTATTTCAAACTGTACAGGTGATTGAATTTTGTGGTAGTAAAACATCAAAGTGCACGATTACTCTACCAAGGTGTTAGAACATTTTGTCAAATTATACGTTTATGTTACAAGCTACTGACACAAGTAGTTGAATTTAACAGTGCTATCGAACTTATGATTTATTTTCCAAGTGACCAGATTCACAATAGAACATAGCCTTAGAACTGTGGTTAAATAAACTGGTGCAGTTAACATTTCTTAATTATCCAGAGAGGACTTGTGTTGAACCCAGGATGGTTCTAGAAATGACAGTGTTTTCTTTTTTGCCATTATTTAATTGTGAACGGGACTAAATTCACAGAACAAATTCTTTGGTTTCATTTTATTTCAAGAATTAATTCGAACTTGAACTGTGTAAAGTTTGAAAGTGGAATATTTTATTTTCTACGTCATTATTCAACCGAAGTTCTCATATTTAACTTTGATAAAGTGACTTATTTATTTTCCCTGGCTGATTCATCACAAATTTAATTATGAGTTCAATTTAATTTATTACTTAACTCAATCCAGTAGTAATGACTGTGTACGTCAAGTTCAGTGATATTATATCGCAATTATTCAGTGTCATCAAACTGTGAGGACAGTTTATCACCACTTGTGATTTGTTCAAAATCACCATTAATAATAATTTTGTTTGTGCAGATCAAACACTTTATGAGTCCATTTCGTATCCTAGTGCACCCAATACTACGAGTGCTCCTAGTTCATCTAGATCTTCTAGATATTCAAGATCTTCTAGAAATTCAAGATATTCGAGACCTTCTCGGAAGATGGTGCCACTATGAACAAACATTGCGATCCCACAGTGTACCAGGACCAGCCCAATCCCAGGAGAAATACTCGTAACTGCTGTGCTGAGGTGATGTTGAATTCTGATTTTATTTTATGAATAAACTTTTGAACAAACTTAAAACATTCCATTATACTTATTTTACTTCCCTCTCCTCTGTAACAAATCAGATAGAGACCGGACACCCCTGTGTCGTGTCTCGTGTTCAGCTAGCCGACATAATCAACTTTCACTGTTTCAATATGTTGCAGCCACTATTTGAGAAGATATGGGTTAATGGAGAAATGCCGACAGATTGGAGATGTTGGTTGCTGGTGAAGTTGCCAAAGAAGGGCAATACGTCAAACTGTAACAACTGGAGGGGCATTACGCTTCTTTCAATTCCTACCAAAGTCTTCATCAGGGTTCTGCTGAACAGAATTAAGGAGTATATCAACTTGAGGCTTCGACGGAAACAGGCAGGCTTTCGATCAAATCGCTCGTGTGTAGACCAAATAAACACCTTGAGGATAATTCTGGAGCAGTGTGCTGAGTGGTCATCTCGCCTCTATGCAGTGTTCATCGACTTCAAAAAAGCTTTTGATTCGATCAACAGAGAAGCTATCTGGAAGGAAGTGAAGCGGTATGGAGTGCCATCACAAATTACCAACCTCATTCAAGAAACATACCATGATAATACATGCAGAGTCATTCATGAGGGCCGAGTATCTGAGCCTATATCTGTACGTTCAGGAGTACGTCAAGATTGTATCCTCTCGCCAACCATGTTCCTGGTGATGAGTGATGCAATAATGTGGAATGTAACGCGAGATGTGAAACGTGGTATCCAGTGGGGATTGGCTAATAGGTTAGAAGACCTAGACTTCACTGACGATGTGTGTCTCCTGTCTGAGGCACATGGTGAAATGCAATCAAAGACTGAAGACTTGATAAAAGAAGGAAAAAAGGTGGGACTAACGATCAGCTCAAAGAAGACCAAAGCCCTAAAGATGAACACCAACAAACTAGACCCATTTGTCTTCAGTGATGAACCTATAGAGGATGTGGATAGTTTCATCTACTTGGGCAGTGTAGTTACCAAAGATGGAGGAGCAATACAGGATGTCTCTCAATGTATACAAAAAGCAAATGGTGCCTTTGTTCAGCTCTATCTGGTATGGAAGAACAACAACATATCTATCAGGACCAAACTTTGCATTTTCTGAAGTAATGTCAAGGCTGTTCTACTATATGGGTCTGAGACCTGGAAAGTGACTAAAGTCATTACCTCCAAGTTGCAGACCTTTGTCAACCACTGTTTAAGGAAGATTTTAAACATCTACTGGCCAGAAGTAATCTCCAATCATGAACTATGGAGAAGGAAGGGTGAAACCGAGATGGCCATACAGATAAAGCGGCGAAAATGGAAACGGATAGGGCATACTTTGAGGAAAGGGAATGAAGCCATTGAGAAAGAGGCACTGGATTGGAACCCGTAGGATAAAAGGAGGAGAGGAAGGCCCAAACAAACATGGCGAAGACCTGTACACATGGAGGCAATGGAAGAAGGCAAGACCTGGAGAGAGGTGAAGAGGTTGGCTGGCAACAGGATCAGATGGAGATACTTTGTTGATGCCCTATGTTCCACAAGGAACAACAGGAATTAAGTCAAGTAAGTCTTGAGGTCATTTCATGTACTCAATGTTTATTACACCTTAAGAAATTAACTCGCCACAACTCAAGTAAAGCTGTACTTGTAAAGATATCTACACTAGAATAACAACCATCTCACTCAGCGTTCTAGTGATAACTGACTTCAGATGTGAACAACAACAATGGAACTGCAATTGTACAACAATGCATCCTGCATTAAGTCAGACTTCTTTCATTTTTGTGAAACAACTGACAACAGGGGTGTACAAATGGCATGACAGAAACATGTATTTTCTACAGGCCTTAAAATTACAATACTGATTTGCGCAAAATGATGTGCGATGGAAGTTCATTATTTTTTCTGAATTCAGCACCGAAAAACCTGTCTAAAGCAGCTATACAGGGAATGACACAGAAAATAACTTTTTCCTTACAATATGATTTATGTCGCACCGACTTAGAAAGGTCTTATGGCGATGATGGGATGGGAAAATGCTAGGAGTGGGAAGGAAGCGACCGTGGCCTTAATTGTTACAGCCCTAGCATTTGCCTGGTGTGAAAATGGGAACCCTCTTTGGAGCTGCCAACAGTGGTATTCAAGCCCACTATCTCTCGAATGCAAGCTCAGTGGGGAACATTATTGTAGTGGGTTATTATTATTCTTGTATCAAAAACATACATATTGTACACAGTTATAATTACTATATTACATTTGCCCAAAACTTGGCCAATTCCAATGCGTTTTTTGATGCTTGATATAGTTCATCTTCTGTGCAGGAGGCTGGACAATGTCGACATTGGAGCATATGTTGGACGGTCTGGGCTTCTCTGCAGTCACATTGGATTTTTTCTTGATCTATGTAGCCCCATCTTGCCAAATTAACCTTGGATATGCCAACTCCAGATCTCAGTCTATTCAGGGACTTCCAGATCATCCATTCTTTGTCGTGGCCAGGAGGTAGAGTTTCAGTTGTAGTGGGTGATCTCAACTTACCAAATGTTAACTGGGACGGGAATGCAAATGACAGAAAGCATGACCAACAAATGGTGATAAGTTAAACTGGAAAAGACAGGGAAAAAATATTCTACATGTGGTGCTGGTAAAAAAAAAATGAGCTCTGTAGAGAAATTGAAGTGATAGATGGTATAACTGATCCTGAAGCTGTTTTTCTCTTGGTTACAAATAAATGTGATATAAAGGAAGATTGTAAAGGTAGAACTATTAAGCAATACCATGTGGTTGGTAAGAGAGGCATGGGGGAATATTTAAAAAGCAAACATGATCAGTGGAAAATGGTAAATATAAACAGCTTATGGGATGGGTTAAAGTAAACTCGCGTCCTCATCCCGAGGTGGTGCAGTTGTTTTCAGGCACACCCCAAATGGAGGTGAACTGCATATACCATTTTAACCATATATTAGCCTTCTTGCCATTTTTACACTTCTGGCAGTATCAGGAATCGGACCTGGTCCTCCTAGGATGGCAGCTAATCATGCTAACTGTTACGCTACAGATGCAGACATGGGATGGGCTTAAAGCAGTTGTTGACGAGTGTGAAAACAGATATGTACTTTTAAAGGTTTACTGTTTGCATGAAGGAGCAATACCAAAGGATGGATAGTTGCAATAGTAGCCCCAGTGTACAAGGGAAAGGATGATAAACATAAAGTGGATAATTACAGGCCAGTCAGCTGAACATATTGTTTGTAAGATGCGGGAAAGCATTTTTCCCGATTATATTAGACTTGTTTGCAAAATCACTAACTGGTTTGGTAGAAGGCAGGTCGAGTTTAGGAAACGTTATTCCAGTGACGCTCAACTTGTAGGATTCCGGCAAGATATAGCAGATATTTTAGATTCAAGAGGTCAAATGGACTGTATTGCTATAGACTTCTCCAAGGCTTTTGATAGGGTAGATCATGGGAGACTATTGACAGCTGTGAGGGTTGTTAGACTAGACAAAAGAGTGGTGAATTGGTGGCTAAATTTTGAGAAAGTAAAATTCAGATAATTAGAGTAGGTCAAGCATTGTCTGATCCTGTAATGATTACAAGGGGGGTGGGTCCTACAGGAGAGTATTATTGGAACTTTACATTTTTTTATGTATTATATAAATGATATGAGTAAAGAACTGAAATCACAGATTCTTGGATGATGTTATACAGTATCGAGTAGTAAATGAGTTGCAGGATTGTGAGTACTGCATGAGGACCTAGACAATGTTGTGAGATGGAGAGCGAACGATGATATGATGGTAAACGGGATGAAAAATCTGGTTGTAAGTTTTACCAAGAGGAAAAGTCCTCCCAGTTTATTTACTGTGTTGATGGGGTGACAGTACCTCATGGTAAACACTGTAGGTACCCAGGTACTAATATAAGAAATGATCTTAATTGGGGTAATCACATTAACTGGGTTGTAAAGAAAGGATATCTTCACATGGTTATGAGGGTATTTAAGGCTTGTAGTAAGGATATAAAGGAGAAGACTTTTAAGTCTCCAGTAAGACCCAAAGTAGAGTGTGGGACTCACACCAGAATTACTAGATACGAGAACTGGAAAAGATCCAAAGAAAAGCAGCATGGTATTTTCTTGGTGATTTCCAACAAAAGAGTAGTGTTTTGAAAATGTTGCAAACATTGGTCTGGGAAGACTTTGAAGTAAGGAGACAATCCTTTCAGATAAGCAGTATGTTCCAAAGTGTCAGTGGGGAGATGGCATGAAATGACATTAGTAGCCCTATAAACTGGAGTGGAACTTTTAAAAGTAAGAAAGTTTATAATATGAAGATAAAGTTGGAATTCAAGAAGACAAATTGGGGCAAATATTCATTTACATAATAGTAATGTTATTTGCTTTACCCCCCACTAACTACTTTTTATGGTTTTCGGAGAGGCCAAGGTGCCAGAATTTCGTCCCACATTAGTTCTTTTTTGAGCTAGTAAATCTACCGACATGAGGCTGACATCTTTGAGCACCTTCAAATACCACTCTACTGAGACAGAATTGAACCCACCAAGTTGGGGTCAGAAGGCCAGCACCTCAACCATCTGAGCCATACAGCCCAGCTATTCATTGCAGAAAATGGAGTAAGGGATTGGAATAAATCGATGGACGAGAACGAAAGGGTTAGAATTCAAAATCCATGATTTTTCAGTAGAAGTGTTTAAAGTTTTAGCAGTTTACATTATTGCCTCTCAAAAATACACTTGTTATATAATTTTTATGAAAACTGGTGTGTACTGAGCAAGTGGCCATGCAGTTAGGGTCGCACAGCTGTGAGCTTGCATTTGGGAGATAGTGGGTTCGAACCCCACTGTCAGCTGTCCTGAAGATGGTTTTTTCTGTGGTTTACCATTTTCACACCAGGCTTATCTATGTCAGCGCAACGTAAAGCAAATTATAAAAAATTTTTAAAAAATTAAATCATTTGTTATAATCTGAAAAAGAGTTACATCTCAAAATGACCCTTTCGAATTAAGCGAAGTGACTAATGTCAGAACATTGAAAACTGTTAGAAGTGCTTCCTGGCATGATTACATTAGATTTATTGTTGTAACACGCTCGGAGGTTGTAGAGGTTGAAATCTATACATTGATGGTAAATTCTCAAAAATTTACTTTTTGAGTTGTAACTCTTTCGTTGTCAGCTGTCGAATTTATCAAGGGAAATGTTCAATAAATTCCCAAGTTCTTTGATAAGTTTTAAGGAAAGGCTAGTTAAATGATTGATAGGAAATCTGTCAGCTGGGTGACAGCCTTAAATGCAGTTGGTTGATCGGTCGGTCGGTCGGTCGGTCGGTCGGTCGGTTGGCCTGTGTTGTAACATGGACATCTGTATAGTATTCTAGTTTTTTCTGACCAAGCTCGATAGCTGCAGTCGCTTAAGTGCGGCCAGTATCCAGTATTCGGGAGATAGTAGGTTCGAACCCCACTGTCGGCAGCCCTGAAAATGGTTTTCCGTGGTTTCCCATTTTCACACCAGGCAAATGCTGGGGCTGTACCTTAATTAAGGCCACGGCCACTTCCTTCCCACTCCTAGCCCTTCCCTGTCCCATCATCGCCATAAGACCTATCTGTGTCGGTGCGACGTAAAGCAATTGCCAAAAAAAAAAAGTTTTTTCTGGATATCATTAGATAATATGCTGTAAGGACAAACTTGTATCAAGATAATTCTAGAACAGGAATTTACCAAGGATTTCAGGATGTTAATTGTAGAACGTTCCAAGTATCTTGTTTTAATACTATGTTGTAAGAAAGCAGAATTATCCAGAATCATTGCCATAATATATATTGATGAAGTTCAGTCAGTAGTTGTTGGAGGTTATTTGATGATTTGTTGTAGTGGTGTGATGTTGGTATTGTTATTTATTCAGCTTATGGTACAAGTTAAGCCACGCACAAATTGAGTAACTTGCGAAAGCAACAAATAATTTACAAAATAGAATAAATATAAAAGGTAAAGGTAAAACATAGAGTAGAAATCAAGAGAGATATGTACAATACAGAAAAATAGAAATAAAAACTACAAGAATGATGTAAAATATCAGTAAATACGTAAATTAACAAATGAACAATGAAAACTAAACTAGGATGTCCAGTTGTTGCAGCCATTCAATAGCTGTTGCTGAAGCTATCAGGACGTCTTCAGTTGTTCCGCGGAAGGCTCTATGTGGGCATCTGAAGGTGATGTGTCACATTGTCTGGAATTCTTGACCACAGTCATAGCTTGGAGAGGGTTGCAGACTCCAAGAACGCATCGCAGAGCTGCTTCTTCCATGCCCAGTGTGCACTCTGTTTAGTGGGACCCATACACTCCGCGGGAGATGAAACCTGGGCGGGAGCTGCGTAGGGTCAAAAATTGATCTCAATTCGTTGGGGGCCTTAGCAGTCCATTCTTCATTCCAAGTTCACAGTCCACAGTGGTTTTCTTTCATCGGTTTTTGAGCCAGCAGCAGGGGAGAGTGTCTGGATTTCAATTGGGTTGAAGCGATTCTTTGGATGTCTTGATGAATTGGAAGTGATTTATTGGCCTGTAATTTACTTGCTTTTCAAATGAGATTGTTCATGCGACGTAGATCTGGAGGAAGGATGTCACTAAGGACTGGAAGCCAGTGTAGTAGGGTTGTTTGGATGACACCGCTGATAATCCGCATTGTGTGATTCAGGACGGTGTCAGTTTTCTTGGTGTGCACGCTATTCAGCTAAACGGAAGAGCAGTATTCAGCTGTTGTATAAACCAGACTTATGGCAGTAGTACCTAAAGTTGCTGCTGTGGACCTCCATGTGCTGCCAGATAGCTTGGATAAGATGTTGTTTCTTGTACTTAGTTTGGCTGCAAGGCTGGAGAGATGTTTACTTTTTGACAGTGTCCGGTCCAGTGTAACACCGAGATATTTTGGGTTTGGGTTGTACGGTAAAATGCTGTCATGCAGAGTCACTTTCAAGGTGGTATGAGCCAATATCTCACTCAGATGAAAGCAAGATGTTTCTGTTTTGGCTGTGCTAGGTGTTTGGCACCACTTTTAAAAGAAATTTGTCAGTAAGCAGAGATCTTTCGTTAGCATGTCCTCAAGGCTATGGAATGTTGTGTGTTGCATGGCTATGCAAATATCATTGGCATAGGCAAATTGTCTTGATACCGTTTCTGCGATGTCTGCGAGATAAACACTGAATAACAAGGGGGCTAATATGGAACCTTGCGGGAGTCCATTATTTAATCTTCTTGGTTTACTCAGGGTATTGTTCATGACCACTGGAATTATTCTATCTGAAAGCATGCAATTGATAAGATTTGTAGTATTTTTACACTGTAAGGTTTTCAGGAGTTTATACATTAACCCGTCTCTCCATACAGTGCCAAAGGCAGCCGTGAGATCTATGAACACCGCACCGATCTTTAGCTTCTCTTCAAATCCAGCGCTTCATTGAATGTCGTCAGGGCAAGTACTTGGTCTCCTCAACTTCGTTCCAGTCTGAAGCCAGGTTGTTCTGTGGAGAGGATCCTGAGATAACTGGACTGATTCTGTTGTAGATCAGCCTTTCCAGTAGCTTGTAGGTTGAGCTTAATAACGCTATGTGTCTATAGCTTTCAGAAGCATTGGGAGCTTTTCCAGGTTTCAAGAAAGCAATGATCTGAACTCCGGTGGCAGGTTTCCTGTGCATTGGATGGATGAAAAGAAGTCAGCAAGCCATTTCCTAGCATTTTCACCACAGTGAGCGAGGAACTCATTATGGATGTTGTTAAAAGCTTGTTGCCTTTCCCATTTTGCAGCTTTGAAGGGCTATTGTGACTTCATCTGCGGTGAATGGTGATGCTAGCTCCGGTATAGAGGAGCATGATTTTCTTAGTTTTCATAGGTGTCTTCTGATTGTTTTGGAGTGTGCTTTGTCTGATTTAGTCCTGGACATCTGAATGATTTGGTCTGCTATTCTGTCGGGTTTGATTTCTTGAGGTGGTTTGTCGAAGTGGTCTCCTAATTTCTTTAGAAGGCTCCAGGCTTTTGTACTCGAATGCTTAAAGTCTAGTTCCTCAACCGTTTTAGTCCATCTTTCCCTTCTGTCCTTATCCAGACTGATAATTAGATCATCTGCAACTTCTGTCTGACCACTCTGTACGAATTCTTGATACAGAAGCTCACTAGTGTCGCTCCAACATGGTATGTACTGTTTTCGAATGCCTCTGGGTATGTGATTTTGGCCGTCGAGATTACCACCCGGACAAACTTCTGGTAGTTATCAGGGGTGGGAGCGATCCATTGGATATTGCTGTCTAAGTCTTGGAAAATTGGTCCCAGTTGGCCTTGGAAAAATTCCATCGCGGGTGTGGTGAATTTTCAAATATTGGTATCTGAATTCCTACTTCTAGGATGATGGGCCAATGCTGACTGTGTGGAAAGTTATCAACAATGTATCTGGTGGTTGGTAGAGGTAATCCTGAATTGTCAGTCGTGACAAAGCTCAGGTCTTGATTTGTTTCACATTTCCATCTGGCTGAACAAAATGTGCGTTTGTCTTTAGGATCATACATGAGGTGCAGATTGTGTGCTTCGGCCCAGTTAATTACTTCAGTACCATGTAAATTATAGTGTCTGTGTCCCCAGTTGGTATGATGACTGTTGAAATCCCCAATGATGATTGCTGGATGTGAGGCGGTTGGCAGGAAATCATCAGGCCATGATGCATTTGGTGACTTGTAAATGTTTGTAATGCTGAAGTTACCCATTTTGATTGTTATTGCTGAGGAGTCATTGTGAGAGCTTATTTCAATGAGTTGGACATTAGGTATTGACTTTCGGACATAGGTAGCTGTGCCATAGTGGTCATGATAAATTGCACCTATCATGTGATATCCAGGGATTGAACCACGTGTCTGAAACTGGTCTATGTTGCCCACATGCATCTCCTGCAATGCGACAACATCTACTTCGTGCTCTCTAAGGATCTCGTGTAATATTTCACATTTTGATCTGCTGATAGCTTCTATGTTGAGATGGCATATACGGAGAGCTCCTCCAGGGAATCAAGCCTTTGGGCAAGCCTCTTTGCGGCTCTCAGAAGGGGCGTTGAATGTGTGCACGTATTGCTTCATCCGGAAGGTCAAGAGACAGGTCCGGATAACCAATGCTGCAGAGTGCCTTTAGGCGCAGATGATTGCACTTCCTTTGCGCCTGCAGTGACTGTTCTTTAGCACCACCCAGGAGACACGTGTAGCTTAAGGAATACTACAGATGCAAACAGTCATTGTCTCCAATTGGTATTCTAAAGTGAGTTGTGAGAGTTCAAGAAGTTGTAGTGCTGTTGAGGTTATGCAGTGAGTTGTTACAGATCAGTTATATTGATACTGCAGTGGTGGATCAATTATGATCTACTTACATAGTGAGCTGTAATAGTTCAGTTATATAAAAAATGCTGGCAGATCACTGTGAATTACGGTGTACATATTTTTTACATGTTATCACATTATATGTGTGTTAAGTACAACTATATAAAAGTAGTTGGTGATAGTAGTGCTTTGCTATAACACTGCATCGACGTTAAGTGTAATTAACATGTTTTTACATGTTATCACATTTTATGTATGTTAAGTAAAACTATATAAAAGTAGTTGGTGATAGTAGTGTTTTGCTACATCGCTGCATCAACATTAAGTGTAATTAACAGTTTAAACCTAAAATCCCTTGTCCTAGACAGGAATTGAACTCGGAACCCTGAGCCAGACATAATCCTACTAACAAGCATTGTCCTTAGCATTGTGGAACAATAATTCCAGCACATCGCTTAGCTCGTCAGATACATTGTTTGTGAGTTACGCAAGTGTGGTGTAGGACAGACTTCATAGTGCCATACAGTACCAATAGTGGTAGCACCTTTCTGCACTGCACAAGACATGGATATTTGTGGCACAGGTTGATCCTGATATGACTTTGAGCGTGAAAGAAAGGAAATCCTCAGAATAGCACTTACGAAGCGAGCTCTTCGTACATTATGTCCCAATCAATCATCAATGATCTGCATTTAGCATTGTTCCCAGGTGGCAGATTCCCTATCAATTGTTTACCTAGCCTTTTCTTTTCTCACTGCCTCACAGCATTTGTGCCAGTAAAATGTTTTCACTTTTTTTAAATCTATCATTCTTGTATTGTATGCAAATATAGTTATTATATTATGATTGGTCTGTTATTGGAAACTAGCAAATGTACCCGTGCTCTGCTACGGTATTCTATATTGCATATGGATATCGAAGTAAATTACTGTACATGCAGTGAAAAAGATTTTTTTATAAATTCCATGTCTCTAAGCTTTATCCGAGAAACAGCACAGGGAGGTCCACAGACATTGTTTCCAATGTAAAGTGCGAGTTGTGGAGTTGTGATGATAACGGCAGGTCCACTTGTCTACTGCCATTCACAATCGAGTTGGGAATTTTCATTATAATGTCAGACCCCATTGCCTACTGTGTTGTCACAATCGATATGGGGAGTTTTCGTTGGAATGGCAGGCCCCATTTCCTACTTCCAGACAGATAACAGTTGAGGAAATTTTATTATAATGGCAGGCACGTTCCCTACTGCCATTCAAAGTTGAGTTGTAATGTTATCATTATAATCACAGGCTCCTTTTCCTAATTCCAGTCAGCTTACTGCCAGCCATGCCGAGCTGGTGAGTTTCCATTATAATAGCAGGCCACTGTGCCTAACATCAGTGACATTTTAGAAGGGTAAATTTGTTAATAATGGCAGGCACGCTTGCCTACAGCCAAATACGGGGCTGACCTTGGAATTTTAAAAAATCTGGAGTATTGCTATTCATCTCAGAGACCCTGAAATCAATGGATTTGACACCGTTTTTGATTATTGCTATATCTCACCCCCCTTTGCTCCCCACCTAAAAGAGGGCTGAACTTAGACTTTAAAAAAATCTGGAGTATTACTATTCAACTCAGCGACCCCGAAAACTATGAATTTGACACTATTTCCAATTATTTTTATACCCAACCCCCCCTGACTCCCCTCCCCTAAGTGCACTGTGGATGGCTTACCCCCATAGTGCTCATCTCCAGATAGTAAGTAATACGTGTACCAAGTTTGGTTGAAATTGCTCTAGTGGTTTAGGAGGAGATGTGTCATTTATGTGTACACACACACACACACACACACACACACACACACACACACACACACACACACACATCCATTTTTATATATAGTAAGATTATAAATTTTCTAGCTAACTCATTCTTGATTGCTGGTGTTTCATCCCAGTGTACCAATTTGAGATAACAAGAGCTCGCATGGAGAAACTTTATTTTATAAGCAGATATAAAGATTCCCAGTAGTAGGGCACCATTCTTGTCCAAGAACATGTTCCAGTGGTACACCAAGGCATTGATGTCAGCATGGGAGAAATCTGTGTCCAGTCCCTGAAGCCACGCATGACGGGTGTCGCTCCTCTGGTGAGGAAATCAACAATGTATGTCAACATTTCACCACATTATTATTTTCACCATCTGATGATGGAGCAAAGTCTAATTGAATTGCTTACCACCAAGGTTTTCCTTCAGTGGTCCAAAGAGATGGAGATCACTGGGTGCCAGGTTGGGGCAATTGAGAGGATGGTTTAGAACCTCCCACTGGATGCACCATAACAATTTACATGTGATGTTGGCTGTGTGTGGTTTGGCGTTGTCATGCAGCAACATGATGCCAGGTGAGAGAAGTCCAGGCTGTTTTCTGCAAATTGCTACCTTCAAATGCTCCAGTGTGTCACAGTAACTGGCAGTGTTGCTGTCACTCCTCTGCTGAGGAAATCAAAAATGTATGTCAACATTTCACCACATTATTATTTTACCACCTGATGATGGAGCAAAGTCTTTGAAATGCATAGTGCAGTGAATAATTTAATGAAATTTGGACTGGTAACAGTTTTTATTATTTCATAAAATTTATGAACTTCAGGATAGAAGGTCATCTCTATGGTAGTCCTTGGAGGAGTGGAAGGTAAAGGCTTGCACTATCTGTAAGTAGTGGTGGTGGTGATTTTTGTTTTAAGAGGAAGTGCAACTAGGTAATCATCCTCTCTGAACAAATTAGTATGTATGTATGAATGTATGTATGTTCAGTCTGTCAGCGCTAACGCTGGTGGGATCCTCAACAGCTCTGCCATCAGCTGTCATAGATGGCCTAGGCATCACTAAAGAGGCATACTCAGGAAATGAGGAGTGATGTAGTTTCCCATTGCTTTCCTCGCCGAGCCAGAGTTGCTATTACATATCAGTCTGCCAAGCCCACTGAAATGCATACACCAACCAACCCTACGAGCAACATTTTTCACACCATTCATAGCAGGGACTGGCTGTGTAAGGTTTGGATTTACTAGCATCGCTCATACCTCAGTCACTTTCATATGTCAAAGCCAAGGATAAGACAGAGATAGATCTATGAAAGTAACAAATTAGTGGAAAAGAAATTTTAAATAAAACAAATATATTCAACAATGAAATTTGTAAATTATTGAATTAGGCCGAAAAATTACTAACGTGCATTCTCTGAGTAGCAGTACACTTGTAATTTACATACCCTTGATTAATCCACTTCGCACATAAAGCGGATGACAAGATCAGCAGTAGTCGCGTCATTGGCTAGTATGCGTTCAAATGTTTCCTGCAGGCCGAGGCTCCGTCTTAGGCCAGAGAGATTGGTGCACTCTGTGAAGATGTGGCCCACAAGAACACACTGAAGGGGTCTTCCCTCTTTAGGAGATAAGAGTGCATAGATGATAAATGACCTATCCCTCGGCACTTGGTGGAGTAGACTGGTTAACTGTATGCCCGGCTCACTTTGCCCCCCAGGAATTAACCTTGTACTAATTTTTTGGTGTAGGCTGAATGAATCTGGGTCATGGGCGCCTCCAGAAGTATCTAGTTTCTTAAATTTTTTGACTTCCTAATGGGGAATCAAAACCACATCCTTCCAGGTGAACCAAGCACGAAACATTCACTGCCTAGCCTAGGAGCCCCTGAACTTCAGGAATTATTAATGAAAACTTATACCAACTTTGACACTGATTATCTTGATGAAAGTAAGAAAGTATTACTGAGAGACCTTTGATACAGCACTTATAAACTGACTTTGAACCAAATCTTTTCACCTTAGATGCCAAGAAATCCAGCTGTAATTTTTACCAAATGAAGGGACACCCATGCTGATACACCTCTTCCATTCCTAGCCATCTTAAAAGTTCATCAGCTCACTTATACCAATAACTTTATTATGCATAGACTGAGCAAGTGGCTGTGCGGTTTGGATCATGCAGCTATCAGCTTGTATTCGGGAGATAGTGGGTTCGAACTCCACTGTCGACAGCCCTGAAGATGGCTTTCCGTGGTTTCCCATTTCCACACCAGGCAAACGCTGGGGGCTGTACCCTGTGCCTTAATAAAGACCACGGTCGCTTTCTTCCCACTCCTAGCCCTTTCCTATCCCATCGTTGTCATAAGAACTGTTTGTTTCAGTGCGACGTAAAGAAGATTGCTAAAAAAAAAATGTGTGTTATAGATGGAATAATAACATTGATGCATCATCCAAAGGGACTAATTCAGTCTAATGACACTCCAGTTAATGTTTAAAGTTGAAAACAATTGATGATTGTGTTTGTTAATAAAAAAAAACCATTACATTTAAGTGTGAATGAGATGGAAAGTTTTGAGACCTCCCAAGAATGACACATACCTACATCAAGATGTCAAATGTGGTGAGGCACAATGCTACAAGGGCTAATTATGAAATTCAACCCAAGTCTTTGTTGAAAGTATAATTAAAATGTTGTCTCAATCAGTTATCACTGATCTGCATTTAGGGCTGTCACCCAGGTGGTAGATTCCATATCTATCAGTTGTTTATTTAGTCTTCTCTTAAATGATTTCAGAGATAATGAAAATTTTCCCTAGTTTGTCCTCTTGAGTTCCATCTATGAAAACTCTTTTCAAGCCTATTCACATACTGTCATTCCACACCATCTCTTTGCTGACAGCTCAGAACATACCACTTGGTCAAGCTGTTTGTCTCCTTACTCCCAAGTCTTCCCAGCCCATAGTTTGCAACATTTTCATAACACTACCCTTTTGTCAAAAATTGCCCAGAACAGATAATGTTGCACCTTGTTGCAGTTGAACCTGTTACTAATTTTAATTCCTAAAAAATGTTAAAACTTCAGTTGGATTTATAAAACTCCTTTATAAATTTCGTAGTAGGTCATTAAAAACAAATTACAAATTCCAAGGTCTGTTTCAGTTCTTAAATCTAATTTTTTTTCTAGTATTCAAACAGTGATAATCTTAATTTCAGGATGGAAGATTAGGAAGAAGGAAATAAGTTGGTATTAACATTTACAAGTATTACAATATTTAAAAACCTCATGTGGCTGGCTACCTTGAGAAAGGCCAGTGACAATGTCGCTCGGCTATCATTACCCATTTAGCAGTTTGGTATCTCCTCTGCAGGCAAAAGTACATCCACGTGGACCACAGTGCAGTTACCATATGCATATCATTTCTTATTGTTAAGAAATTGTAGTTACAGAAAAAACTTTAAATATCCTAATCCAGACTCTGCACTGAATCTTCTTATTTCCCGAGCTTTTACAATTTTACTAACATGATCATTTCTGTAAACATTAATGGTTGCTATACTGCGTGAAGGTAACAACTCAGGAATAAATAATCTTTTATTTTATGTGTAAAAGTTATGTTTTGCTCAAAAATATATTGAAAGCTCTAAGAATGATTTTCAAATGGTAATATATATTTAAGATTATAGTGATATTCTTTAGTCAAACCAATTGTAAATGAATATATAACTTTATTCAAGACCAAGAATAAGGATCTACTAATAAATAATGGTAAGCAATAATTAATATAGTTGACATTGTACATGTATATTAACACATTATTGATTCTAACAACTCTGTTTATTTAAGTAATTTCAGGATCTGGTAACAGATGGCAGAACACTTACCAGTATTTCTTTTCAGTCTGCTCACTGTGACAAAGAATTTGATATAAAGACCTTAAATAGATGAAAATCTTCTCCTCAGTTTCTCAGCACTCATCTGACATATGATGTGTAAGAAATTAAAAATCACCAGGATTTTACATTATTATCACTTTCCCATTTTACAGTCTACTTACTATACATTAATGGGTACAGTAAAAATAAAGTGAACCACTTGAGTAAATGTATATCACGTAAAAACTCTGCCGTGTAACATTGTTTATTGGAGTTATCAGGATTTTGAGATTGCTCACCAACAGTAAAAATACCGTGAACTGAATTTAGCAGGAAGATTCATAAAGAAATAATATTTGTGTTAATTTGTTTACTTTCTGCTTCTACAGTTTCTAGTTGAACTAGGAGTGTCATAAAAATTTTGGATAGTTTCATAGTAATTCTTTGCTCAATTTATTTCAAAAATGCATAAAATTTGGGTGGAAAGATGATGATTAATGATTAGTAAGAACATGTGAATGTTATTAAATACTAAATCATAATTTTAACTATTTTAAATAGTTAAAATCAATCAACACAATGCTTGTTGTCAAACATTTTTTGAATTTAGAATGAAAGAAAATTATGACATTTTGTGTTTAATTATACAATAAAGTATAGCTACACCATAATCATAATGTGTATCTGTGTCATTAATTAAATGGTAAATGCTAGAATGCTTCAGTATATTAGAATATTTAACTTTTGTTGCTCAAGAAAGTTGAAATTATTCAATAATGCAACACATCCAGTACAATGATTATCTTTATCAACCATAATACTTTTCTAATAAAACAACTTGTAATAGAAATTAGCTACATTATCTATAATATATTAATATTTAACAATCAACAGAAACATTAGTTGGCCTTGGATTAGTTTCTTACAAAAATATTTATTCAATAACTAACAGCTTTTGTTTAAACTAACATATCTAACTTATAAATAACAAACCTTGTTTTCTATACAGGGTGAGGCTCTGTTCTATGGAAAATGGAGAGACTTGACTGGGATGATGAAAAGAAAGATAGTAAGCCAAGAAGTATGATTCAGTACTACTGTTTGTTAATTACAGTTTATCAAAGTTGGAGAACACGCATTGTGTTGTGTTGCCTGTAGCAAGCAAAACCGTTCTACGCAACGTTGACTACTATGCTTCTCAACCTTTACTCATCATAGCACTCATGTACCACCAGCATAGACCCTGTTATACAGAATGCACTCACCAAGTCTGCTGCCCGTAGATTGCAGTACGAGAAGGTCTCGTACACACCCACTATGCACACTTATGCTTATTTGTTATGAGTATTACTAAGTACTGACAGTTGCTCTAGCATCATCAGATGGAGGCCTGGATGGGCAATTGCTGTCTTAGCAAGATACAGTTTGCAATACATGTAAGAATTGTGGTGAGAGATCAATTCCTAGTACCTATAGAGTGATAATGTTCATAGATTCACTAGGTAAGATGTATACAGGGATATTGACAATAAAAATAATGAACTCGGGACAGAGGTGCTCGATCCTGTCGGGACTCCAATCAGGATTCAGAAAGCAAATGAGGACAAGTGATAATATAATGGTTATGTAAACGACAATGGATACATACATGAAGGAAAGGGGCAAACTGTACATTATGGCAGTTGATTTAGAGAAAGGTTTTGATTATTATATATTACAGTAAAACTTGCTCAAAGCGGAATCGCAAGGGTCCAAGTTTCTCTTCCGAATTAGACAAGTTTCCAGATTGAACAAAATTATACAAAAAGATTCGCAGATTACTTACCACTGATCCATTAGTCTAGTTTTGGTGATGCAAAGCTCAATAACACAATATCTTGATGTACAGTAGGTTTTTATTACTCTCACATAGGCCTGCACTATAACACACTCAACATACTATGTACAGTATGTACTGTACTCAGTGAAAACCGGACAATTTCTGCCTTATTCCACATGTTTAATAAACAAACTACAGTATACATATAACACATTACACACAATACTGTATTTGTTAAATTCCTTCACATGTCTAACAAAGAAACCTGTTTCACCTTCCTTGATGTCATGTCTTTCACAATGCAGTCTTTAGCCCTGTACAGTAGCTCAAGAAGTTGCGGTGAATCTGACTTGACAGCAAATCTCATAATGTCCCTGACACACTCAGTAGCTTGTACATGAGTGCATATTTCTTCCTGACTTTCTCTTTCCTCCCCCTCCTCCTCCTTCTCCTCTTCCTGGTCTTCGTCCCTCGGATTATCATCTTCATTCTCCGTACACTGAACACAGACTGGAAACTTTAGTGAGTAGCAAACTGGTCATCACTGCGAATGTATTAGTTTACATTACATGCGAAATTCTGTTGTTGGCTCAGCGTAGATATCAGTGCACCATTTTCTGTCACTTCCTCAGGTGTGCCGACGTCATCATTTTCTGCAAATCCCACTTTTGCAAAACACTTTACAACTATTTGAGGTTTGATCTGCTTCATAGCCAAACTAATCCAGTTGACAGTATCCAGTATGGAAACTGAGCATGAAAGGGAGTAGGAGTTGTAAGCTGTATCAACATTCTTGATCAGTGACTGCATCAATAAATGCCTGTAGTGGGATTTAGGGTTTGATTCCCGGCTGGGTCGGGGATTTTACTTCATTGGTTAATTCCAACGGCTTGGGGGCTGGGTGTTTGTGCTGTCCCCAACATCCCTGCAACTCACACACCACACATAACACTATCCTCCACCACAACAACATGCAGTTACCTACACATGGCAGATACCGCCCACCCTCATCGGAGGGTCTGCCTTACAAGGGCTGCACCTGGCTAGAAATAGCCACACAGAATTAAAAAGAAAAAAAAGCTCCTTGGTTCATAGGTTGAACAATGCTGGTTGTGTTAGGTTGAAACTAGGCTAGCTTGACATTGGAAAGCAACACATGTGGGTGACAAGTTGCATTGTCAAAAAAAAGAATAACTGCGATTCTTCTTCTTCATCCTACAAATAAATTCTTTCAGCCATTCTTTCATTAGAGCACTGGTCATCCAGGCTTTCCCATTGCTCCTCCAAGTTATCAGAAGCTTGCGCAAGTTCAAGTTTTTAAACACCTTGGTTTTGCTGATTTCCTGATTACCAGGGACTTTTCTATTTCTCCCTCCATGTTACCACACAACAATACTTTTAAGTCTTTCTTTCGACATCTTACCCCCACCACACTTTTCCCCATGAAACGCAAGTGACTTTGAAGGCAAGGCTCAAAAAACAATCCTGTTTCATCGGCGCTGAAAATGTCTTTAGGTTCAAATTTTGCAGCTTCATTTTCCACTCGGCTACTACATTTCCATCCATGTCTTTGGACTCGCCACAGACTTTATTCCATATGATATTGTGTCTTGTTTTGAAACTCTCCAGCCACCCAGTTGATGCTTTAAAGGCGGTGTAGCCAAGTGATAGCATAGGTCCACTAACTGGAAGGCTTCTCGAACGGACACTGACGAACCATTCTCACACTAAATCATTGATTTCTTCATTGCCAGTTACCTTAGATTTCCTTTTCATTTGTCCATTCCCCTCCATCCACTGCTTAGTAATGTCGTCCTTATGTTTTAAAGTCTCATAAACTTAAGTTTTTCCACATCTCAAATGCGACATAATTTCACGCACAGACAACTTTTCCTTTTCACTCGCTTCAATAACTTTCACTTTGATAAAGATGTTGATTCCCACAGGAAACCTGAAATATTTGTTCCGAATGAGTAAATTTATAATACCAATATAGTTGGTTCATTATTGGACATCAGAAATTTTCCAGCTAACTCATTCCTGGTTGCCAGTGTTTCTCGTTCAGTGTCAGTGACGTATATTTCTTAGCCATCGTGCTGTCTTCAAAACTGACACAAATTTACTGATGGGACACAAAGTAAGGGAACTGTTTACCTTAGAATTGGGCTCAAGTTGTACATCAAGATAAAGATCTCTATAAACCATGGCAAGAGTCAGGCAATTAGTGGAGATTTAAATCCCATTCTACCAGGAATTTGGGAAACTCAGACCTCATTAGAGCAGCGTGTTACAGTCTGTAAACACCTGACTCTTCCCCTAGCAAAATATTTATGTACCTGCAGTACCGGGTATGCCTAAATAAATTTCACAGCTAAAGCATAATTTCCGCATTATATGGTAATTATTTTCATAATTTCTTTCCGTTTCCATGTTGAACAGATTCTGCTTTATATAACATAAATAACATGCAAAGCCATATCCAGTGCACCGGGACCATAACTTTCGTTAACATTGAACAAGTTTCCGCTTTATAGATGTTCCACTTTGAGCAAGTTTTGCTGTATATACTGTAAGTTGAGTCAGATCGGAATATCAGATGACAAAAAGAGTTTTAAAAAGACTGGAATAGCATGTGCAATTAGAAAATGAAGATCCAGACTCAAGCAATGATGAGGGCAGTGCAGATAGCCTGTGATTCCAACAATAAAGAGGAAGACCTAATATTTTTATTGTTATTATTATTTCCCCTTCTTAGGCCTGATATTTTTGTTGGTAAGCATGTACATACATCAGCATTTAAAAAAAGGATTGTCATGTTACAGGTAGTCATTTTGTATTCAAGCTGCTTGCTCTCCTTGTTGTAGTAGCTATACCTATCCAGCACAGTACAATAACGTCTCCAGTCTTTGCAGAATTTATCACTGTGCAAGATGTTAGTGGTGAATCATTGTTGATAAAAGATGTAATCTGTGTTAAATTTAATTTATCTCATATGTAGCATCCAAATAAAATAGCTTATTTTGAACTCCCTCACCCTTCTAGGAACTGTACCGTACAATAAATTTAGAAATAGTCCTCATTCTCTCTTTCGACTTTGGATTTTTGTAAAGTTTGTGCCTATAGAACTTTCCCCTAATTTTGGATGTAAAAACGGGGAAGGTGAGTAAATCTGGTAATAATGGGATTGCCAAGCTGTACAGCAAACAGTGGTGTGAGAATGATTTGTGAGGTGGTAAGTATGCAGACAGATATTATTAAACAAATAGGTAAATTTTGGTTGAGACTAAAAACAGGGGTAGGGGGTGAAATTCTAATGATAGCATACCAGCACAAAATGAAACATCAAAAGGAGAGCTACTGAGTAGATGGGGTGAAGAAACTACTTGATGATAAAGGAATGGGGTACCAATAGGAAAAAATGTTATCAAGGAATTATATGGGATTGTGTAAGAAGGTGATCCAAAGAGTGAAAGACAAAGACAAACAACACAGGTCGACAATTAATTTTTGCCAATAGAAGTAAATATACTATGAGGTAGAGATTGATGTGCTGATTTCATATCTGGTTTAAATTTTGTATCACGTGTAGTTTTCTCTTTATTTGTAACTATCATTTGTACCCATTCTTTGCACGGGAATTTGCAATGGATTACATGTTTCCTTCAGGAATTTATGTGAAGTCACATGTCTGTATTTACACATATAATGTGACATGTTAAAATGATACTATCCTACAAAAGCACGTGGCAGTAACATGAAATATGATGAAGCTGAACAAAGTCGAGAGAGAGAGAGTGAGGACTATTTCCAAATTTATTGTATGATACAGTTCCCGGTCTGAACTTGTGCAAAATTCTCCATGGTTCTCAGGTTGCATATTGTATCTCTGACTACTGGCATGGCACTCTGATGTTGATGATACCTCCCTTAATATCTGCCCATTCAAAAAGAGTAAAATGGCTCTTTAGTTTTTCTCATTATCCACCTTGAAGTGACATGCACGACATGTCCCACAGGACTTGGACTAAAAATCCAATTTTTTTGTAATCATTTGCCATATTATCCACCGTACGATAAATACGTACAATGTATAAAGAAACGGAAATAATATATTCTTAAACCTTTGTTATATACAATCTTTTGATAGACCTAATGTTAATAAAAATATTTGAGAATAATCTTCCTATAAATACCAACTCCATGTGATTACCTTGACAACGCACGCACCTAATAACACAATCCTGAGTGAGTAGATTCCAAATATGTAGTTTGGTTGAAATAAGTCCAGTAGTCGTCCACTTTTAGGAATATGCAAACAGATAGATAATCAGACAGACTGACACCAAAGGGAAATGTTCTATCATGTTTCCTCGGTGTTCAGTTACATTAGGTGGGGTTCATTTTCAGGCCGAGCAAAACATTATGCAACCTCTGATTTTCTCCTGTTATGGATCCTTCAAATAACTGTAGGTCTGCGAGGGTGTCCGTCACTGCCTGCAGAGGATGAAGCCCATAGAAAATGGTCACTTTCTCCGTCATTTGAAGAATAAGCGGAATTACACACATAACAAAATTTATTTAAAATGAAGAGGCGTTTCACATAACATCTACAGATTTTACATATAATCAGTAGTGTAAGAAAAACTGAAAAGAAATTCTTCTGGTCTTCCTATAAACCCCCAGTCTGTTCAGTGATTTTTAAATGATACGTATACTGGAACCTGCTTCTGGATGAGTAGACTCTAAATATGAAGTTTGGTCGAGATATAATAAATAGTGTAAGAGAAAGTTGAAATAAACTCTTCTCGTCTCCTATAAACACCCAGTCTGTTCAGTAAATTTTTAAATGATATGCATACCTAAACTTGCTTCTGGATGAGTAGACTCTAAATATGAAGTTTGGTCGAGATATAATCAATAGTGTTTTATACTGAGCATGATACGGAACGGCACTTAGTATGGCTTTAGTTCTTTTCATATGATATGTGATTTTTTGGGTTTGTTGATGCTGCATAATAATATCATCATAGCCAAATAGGGCATAAACAACAGCAATGTAATAGTAAAAAGAAGGCCAATCTCGAATCTTCGTTGGTTTATTTTTGCTGAAACATTTACACGATTACAGGGTGTAGAATTTGTTCGGTTTAGATGCTTTGTTTTGTTTTATGTAATATACTGAGATACACATTTTGTAATATTTAGTCATCAGTTCTAAACATTGTTCATGGTTATATAAGATGAATAATGATTTAGAAATCAGGCGGCAGGCTTTTGACGAAATTCATCGGCATACACGTTTCCATATGCGAATGTTATTTCATGCAATAACCGCTGATGATATACTATCAGGCTTATGCTCGTAGTTACTGAGACGTCGCACAAACCACAGCACAGGAGAATCGGTCTCGAGAATCTTGCGAGGGTCTTGAGATCTGTGACATCAGTCTCAAGAGAC
This sequence comes from Anabrus simplex, assembly GCF_040414725.1. Classification (NCBI taxonomy): domain Eukaryota; kingdom Metazoa; phylum Arthropoda; class Insecta; order Orthoptera; family Tettigoniidae; genus Anabrus; species Anabrus simplex. The sequence goes on along the minus strand of NC_090265.1, from coordinate 1,123,840,202 downwards.
TCAAGCGAGAGCATTGCCCATCAGTAGTGGATCCATGAATTTGACAAATTCAGTATATTATGTGTAATTTAAAATCCGTACATGATATGAAGAAATGGAAGGTATATCCATAATCTACATGATGATTAAAATGAGTTTCTTTCTGTTGACCAGGACAATAAGGCCAGAATATGAACAGTAGTAGAATTTTGTAAAATAAGTAAAAACATGGCAATAAGGACTGAAATGGTACAAAAAAGGGAAATAAGAGGGATAATTGGTGGCTGATGAGAGCATGTAAGAATAAAATAAAAAGGGAGATCCAACTTCTTTGAAATTATTTAAAGAAAAGACTAGGTAAATAATTGATAGGGAATCTGCCACCTGTGTGGTTGGTCGGTTGGAAAAATCATGGCCCAACAGCCCTGATGGGCCTCAGCCTACCATGCGACTGCTGCTCAGCCCAAAGTTCTGCAAATTGCGAGGTGTTACATGGTCAGTGTGATTCTCTTGTCTGTTATCCTTGGATTTCTAGACTGGGAAGAATTAAACCATAAGACAAGAAAATTAGGAAAATGAACATTTTATACAATAAAGATATGGAAGTGGCACACTTACTAAAAGACTGAAAAAAAGAAAAAATAGATGGGAAGGTGATACGTAAAATTGGAAATGAACCTGAACATATTGTTAAGCTATTAAACAGAGAATGGAATACACAAGGAAGAGCAGTAAAACTGTGTAATATTATCAGAGGAATGTGAGAAAAGAAATCTAAAGAAGGCAGCAATAGAGAAGATGCATGTAGTTAGTGGTATGGATGAGGAGGTACTTTAGACTCTTATGACTTATTTAATGTCTGGCATAAAGGCTAAGTTAATGTAACTATTAAATGTATGTCCAAGCAGTATTTATGGGCTATACACTTCATTAGTAAAGTATATTTTTGTAACATAATTGGATTTTCTTCAATATGTTTCAATATTAAAAGAAAATTGCATTTATTAATTATGGTTCCAATAAATTAATATTCTCTTCCCAGTTAGTGGTCATTCATGAGAGAGGAGTTTTCCTTTCATTCATACAGTTGCAGTACAAAAACAGTAGTAAATTGGAGTGTACATCTTAGCTTTGTTACTTTTCTTTTCATCTTTTGAATCACGTCCTTGCCTTTTGGCACAGAGTAGAGTCTCACCTTGTATAACAGATTGAAAGTATATAAACTATCTGAATGAGTTTTAGGTCTTTTAAATGAACTGTTGTATTTACTGTGTTTCTCTCTTGCAAGTACCTTCCTGTATATGGCTTTCAAGAATTGCGTGTACTAACATGGGCCTCACAACCAACAGTACTAGTTGGGAAAACAATAGGATTATAGTACCGTACACTTACAACATTTACACCAATGATCAGCCATCAGAAAATTTTGGCTATGCCAATGACCAAGCCACTGTTCAAGGAGATGATTTTGAGTCCTTTGAGCAGAAGCTCTCTGATACTTTTGATACACTCACTGTCTATTACAGAAAGAACCAACTAAAGCCTAATCCATCTAAGATGCAGTCTTGTGCTTTTCATGTCAAGAATAGGCAGGCTTTTTATACTTTGAAAGTCTATTGGGGAGGCATTCCACTGGAACACTGCAGTACCCCACTTATCTAGGATATACTCTTGACCATGCTTTGAAGTTCCGAAAGCACTGCTCGAATATCGAGCAGAAAGTTGCTGCTAGAAATAACATTATACGGAAGTTGACTCTAACAGCTTGGGGTGTACATCCAAATGTTGTGAAGACATCTGTCATTGCACTGTGCTATTTTGCAGCTGAATTGCTTACTGAGTATGGCATAAGACCTGCCATGCCAAAACCGTGGATGTGGCACTCAATGAGACATGCCAAATTATCACTGGCTGTCTGCAACCTTCACCTCTGGGAAAGCTCCACTATCTTGCCGGTATAGCAGCTCCCAACATCCATTGAGAAATAACTGCCAGGAAAGAATAAGTCAATGGCATCTCAGGTACATCGTCTGTTTGGGTGTCAGCCAGCTTGCCAATGCCCTAGATCAAGAAGAAGCTTCTTAAGATCTACTGAGGCACTTCAAGGTACATCGAGGTAAGCAAGAATTAAAAAGTGGTAGGCAAGAAGCCAGCATCTAAATGACTGGACGACCCTTCTGTTCACACAGCAGACTGGGTGACTTGGAAGTCATGCAACAGGCTGCGTTCAGGTGTCACAACATGCAAGTCACTGCAGAAGTGGGGCTTCGGTGCAGATTCCAGTTTGTGTGAACTTGGACAAGAGCAGACCACAGAACATTTATTGCAATGTGGTGTATTCTCAGCCCGTTGTACAGTGGAAGAACTGCTGAAGGCAACATCAAATGTTCTTGAAGTGACCAACTTTTGGTCTTCTACAGTCTAATCCTGCAACTATACAATATAGTTTACATGTTTTTTTTTCATTTTAAGTTTTTTTATGTATATATGTTTTATTCCCCCTTTAATGCAATGTTTCTCGCTTCCAACACTATGTATACACTCTAAGTATTACTGGACCTTTATGTTATATATATATCAATATATCAGTGGAATCAGAGGTAAGGCTTCTTGCAGATGATGTTATTCTGTATAGCGTAAGAAATAAGTTACAAGATTGTGAGAAACTGCAAAATGACCTCGATAATGTTGTGAGATGGACAGTAGGCAATGGTATGATGATAAACGGGGTTAAAAGTCAGGTTGTGAGTTTCACAAATAGGAAAAGTCCTCTCAGTTTTAATTACTGCGTTGATGGGGTGAAAGTTCCTTTTGAAGATCATTGTAAGTACTAGGTGTTAATATAAGGGAAGATCTTCATTGGGGTAATCACATAAATGGGATTGTAAATAAAGGGTACAGATCTCTGCAAATGATTATGAGGGTATTTAGGGGTTGTAAAAGAAAGGGCATATAAATCTTTGGTAAGACCCCAACTAGGATATGGTTCCAGTGTATGGGACCCTCACCAGAATTACTTGATTCAAGAACTGGAAAAAATCCAAAGAAAAGCAGCTCGATTTGTTCTGGGTGATTTCCAACAAAAGAGTAGCGTTACAAAAAAGTTTGGGCTAGGAAGACTTGGGAGAAAGGAGACAAGCTGCTCGACTAAGTGGTACGTAATACCAATATAGTTGGTCCGTTATTGGACATTATAAATATTCCAGCTAACTCATCCAAGCTGTCAATGGAGAGATGGCGTGGAATGACATTAGTAGACTAATAAGTTTGTAGTGGTGTCTTTAAAGGCAGGAAGATAAAGTTGGAATTCAAGTGTACAAATTGGGGCAAATATTCATTTGTAGGAAGGGGAGTTAGGGATTGGAATAACTTATCAAGGGAGGTGTTCAATAAATTTCCAGTTTCTTTGGAATAATTTAAGGAAAGGCTAGGGAAACAACAGATAGGGAATCTGCCACCTGGGCGACTGCCCTAAATGCAGATCAGTAATGATTGATAAATAAATACTCATACACTCTTCTTTAGTTTTAAGCCCTAAACAAAAACTACACGTTAGCTTGTCATTTTACATGACTGATGTTATCGATATTGTGGTCAGCCATGGGACTTCCAGTTATACCTGGAATCAGAACCAAAGGAACATGATGTTTCATGTACTGTCGTACGAGGTGACCAAACAGGGGGGAACCCCAGGGATTCTCAGCTTGGGAGTATTGGTTGGCACTGCAGGATCCATAGCTGAGTTAGGCATTGTTTCCATTTGCTTGTGCCAGCCTCCTTGCCTTTAACTTCGTTATCAAACTTCCCTTGGTCCACTTTAGTTCTCTTCCAACCCCAATGGTGTTGGGTTTGCAAATCCTAGGGATTTTTTCATTTCCACATTGTTCATAGCCTTTCTCTTCCTTTGCCAATGGTCAGACCTGTTTTCTTCCTGTGATTAGTAAGAAAGAATATAAATCCTCTTTACTTGAAGCCTGCAATTTTTCATTATCTATTAGGAGGCATAATGTTGGTTCACAGCAAATTTCACTACTACAGTAAATGAAGAAACACTCTAAACCATAATATTTTTCCTCAAAAAAAAGCATATAATAAACCAAAACCAGACAAATTACGGGCTACAAAAAGACTCATATTTAAGCAATAAATGTCATGATTAGGCCCATATTGGTGGATATGAGTTACTTTTTACAAAAACCTTAGTTTTATCATGTACCTAATTAATACATAGTTTATTCTCAAACAGTACTAGTTTCGACCGTACATAAAATTAGATTAGGACATAGTGACGTCATAAACGAAGGGGGGACAGCAGGGAGTTAAACCTCCTGAGTTAAGACTACAAATACAAACACATAAAATACACTGATGTACACATTTAAGAAGTCCAAACATTAGACATTTGATAAATGGTCAAGTGGATTTGGAATAAAAACTAGTAGATCTCGAGATTAATGACACTTGAAATTATTTCAAAACTGCACTTGTGTCAAACAAAAGATGATGTAAAAAGCAATTGTCTATTAGCAGTCCCATCATGGATCATAGTTTAAATACAAAATTCATTTTCCAACAAACATAATCAAAAGGACTTTATAATAGATTTTATACGAGCAAGTGTTAAATATCTATTCATCAACAAGGAACTTTTTTCACAATATATTATTAATAGGTTTAAGGTTTTTAAGAACACTACTAGACCAACAAACAATATCAAAAAGACTTGACACATTTTCCATAGATGTGAACGTGAGAACATACCCCTTTAATTAGAAAAAAATATTTTTACAACACGATGAACAATAAATCGACACATCAGTGATTAACATTTCTGTCAAGTATTCAGTGTTTATGATGAAATGAAATTTTAGTGAAGTGTGAATTTTTAAAGAATTTTAATATTATGTTTATTTGTATGTATGCTGTTTATCAATTTTCCATGTTAGTGTAGGTTAGCTGAATATGGTCTTATATAGGGACAAAAACTAGTTCTGAAATAATAAAACAGGCCATTTAATACAACTGATACAGTGTTGATTAGGTGGAACGTCCTTTAAGGGACCTTCATTGAAATTAGGAAATCATCAACACGGAACATAAAAATAATAAATTACGATAGCAAAAACCAGGTCGATGAAAACAGAACCAGTTACAACGCCCTTCTGAAATCATCCTAGTCTGAAGTTTGCATGTTGATTAATCAGCTTACTGTCTAAAAAAAGAAGTCATTTTGTTGAGCAACTACTGGCTGTTTAAGATGTGGGAGTCTTTTCCACATGGATTTATCAGAGTTCCCAATCATGATTAGTATAAGGCATTCACACAGTTTAAAAATGTTATTCAGGAGAGAGACAGGCCTAAAGTTCTTGGGGGGGGGGGGTCTAGTGTCTTGCCTAGTTTCATGAGTGCCACCACTTTTGCCTTAAGCCAGTTCTGGGGGATCATCTCAGGATGAATACACCAATTGAAGAATTAGTTAATCATTCCAAGGTCTTTGCAGCAAAATTTTTAATTTGTTCATTCCTAATATCATCTAAATCTGCAGAGTTCTCTACTTTGAGTTTTAGATGGTGTTTTTTACTTCCTCGTATAAATCGTATATCCAGACAAGAAGGTTGAGCAACTACTGGCTGTTTAAGATGTGGGAGTCTTTTCCACATGGATTTATCAGAGTTCCCAATCATGATTAGCTGATGAACCGCTTGATCTGGAGTAACATGGTAGCCTGTATTGTATTGTTTAATGCCAGATAAGCAGTTAAATGTTGTCCATGCTTTCCAGCTGCTCTTCAACACATTGGTCTGAGAGGTAGTCTTCTGCCATTTTTCTCCCTTTCTTTTACCTGTGAACTGTCTGACTCCATGGCTAAATAGTTAGCTTGCTGACCTTTGGCCTAGGGGTCCCGGGTTCGATTTCTGGCTGGTTTGGGGATTTTAACCTTCATCTACACTGACTGACAGAGCAAATGCAACACCAAGAAGGAGTGGTCAGAACTTTATGCCAATTGCAGGGTAGACTGACGTCACTGAGGTATGCTCATGATGTGAAATGCGCCGCTGTGCTGCGCACGTAGCGAACGATAAATGGGACACGGCGTTGGCGAATGGCCCACTTCGTACCGTGATTTCTCAGCCGACAGTCATTGTAGAACGTGTTGACGTGTGCCACAGGACACGTGTATAGCTAAGAATGCCAGGCCGCCGTCAACGGAGGCATTTCCAGCAGACAGACGACTTTACGAGGGGTATGGTGATCGGGCTGAGAAGGGCAGGTTGGTCGCTTCGTCAAATCGCAGCCGATACCCATAGGGATGTGTCCACGGTGCAGCGCCTGTGGCGAAGATGGTTGGCGCAGGGACATGTGGCACGTGCGAGGGGTCCAGGCACAGCCCGAGTGACGTCAGCACGCGAGGATCGGCGCATCCGCCGCCAAGCGGTGGCAGCCCCGTACGCCACGTCAACCGCCATTCTTCAGCATGTGCAAGACACCCTGGCTGTTCCAATATCGACCAGAACAATTTCCCGTCGATTGGTTGAAGGAGGCCTGCACTCCCGGCGTCCGCTCAGAAGACTACCATTGACTCCACAGCATAGACGTGCACGCCTGGCATGGTGCCGGGCTAGAGCGACTTGGATGAGGGAATGGCGGAACGTCTTGTTCTCCGATGAGTCACGCTTCTGTTCTGTCAGTGATAGTCACCGCAGACGAGTGTGGCGTCGGCGTGGAGAAAGGTCAAATCCGGCAGTAACTGTGGAGCGCCCTACCGCTAGACAACGCGGCATCATGGTTTGGGGCGCTATTGCGTATGATTCCACGTCACCTCTAGTACGTATTCAAGGCACGTTAAATGCCCACCGCTACGTGCAGCATGTGCTGCGGCCGGTGGCACTCCCGTACCTTCAGGGGCTGCCCAATGCTCTGTTTCAGCAGGATAATGCCCGCCCACACACTGCTCGCATCTCCCAACAGGCTCTACGAGGTGTACAGGTGCTTCCGTGGCCAGCGTACTCTCCGGATCTCTCACCAATCGAACACGTGTGGGATCTCATTGGACGCCGTTTGCAAACTCTGCCCCAGCCTCGTACGGACGACCAACTGTGGCAAATGGTTGACAGAGAATGGAGAACCATCCCTCAGGACACCATCCACACTCTTATTGACTCTGTACCTCGACGTGTTTCTGCGTGCATCGCCGCTCGCGGTGGTCCTACATCCTACTGAGTCGATGCCGTGCGCATTGTGTAACCTGCATATCGGTTTGAAATAAACATCAATTATTCGTCCATGCCGTCTCTGTTTTTTCCCCCAACTTTCATCCCTTTCGAACCACTCCTTCTTGGTGTTGCATTTGCTCTGTCAGTCAGTGTATTAATTCCAGTGGCTCAGGGGCTGGGTGTGTGTGTCATCTTCAGCATTAGAATTCATCACAGGTCACCTATACAGCGTCAGTTCGAAAGACCTGCATCAGGTCTCTTCAGAGGCCACACGCCATTATTACGTGTGAACTCACTGAGCTTGTTAGATATGCTGGTAACCTCTTCGGAGAAAGGATTTATGCATTGGGTAGCATGGAGATCTTTCAGTAGTGATTCTGCCTCTTTATTCCTGGAATATACATTCCTCATGTCTCTTTTGAGATCTTTCACATAGCAGTAGTGAAGTCTTTGCATCTTTTGTATTTGGTGGGGATACTTTCAACAGCAGAGTCCAACTCTAGTTTGAACTCCTCCCAATTAGCCTTACTGATATTGAAATGGGGTTGGCTTGATATGTATAGGGGATGAATGCCTGATGTAATTCTGCGCATTATGTTGGCTGCGTGGGAAGCAGTCGCCCCCAGTTTTGATACATCAAGTTCTGATGCTAGTGCTGATAAAGATGTCTGGTTTAGTGTGACTAGACCCGCACATGTTTGTAAACAATTTGGGCTGTTTGGAGCTGTACATGACATTCAGATCATTTGCTTCTGCCCATCGCCCAACAGCTTCCCCATTTTCATCAGTCTTTCTATATCCCCATCTTTGATTTCTGCAGTTAGTATTTCAGTATCTTCCTTCTCACTGATGTCTGTGGACAATATTGTCAGTCAAAATTGGCAGAAGATGGCACTACCATAGACAGAGCTTGGATGATGAACAATAGGTCACAGGCTTGAAACAGCTGGTGGCCACTGATCAGCAGCATGGTGGGTCTCCTGGATACAGAGGAAGTTGCACTTGGTTTTTGAGCACATATTAGCTAGTACTTCAGCTATGCTTGATGAGAAATCTTCAGTATTCAGTGACATCAGTATGAGAGCTGGGTTAGTACAGTAAAGGGAGTTGAAACCGGTCTTCACTTAATAAATTTCAAAAACTTTACATTGTGTTGTATGGTGGAACATCCCTCAAACTCTATTATATTAGTACAGTAAAGACGGCTCAGAAACTGTCTCGCTCTGTGGTTGAGTGGTCAGCATCTTGGCCTTCAGTCCTCGCAGCCTCTGGTTCAATTGGGTCGAGGTGTCTCGACTGTAAATGGTTAATTCCCCTGGCTCAAAAACTGGGTGTATGTGCTGCTCCCAACATTCCTGCAACTCATATACCACACACAATACTATTCTACACTACACTAACATACAGTTTCCTGTATACAGAAGATGCCACCTACCCTCGCCGGATCTCTGACTTTCTAGGGCTGCACCACGCTAACAATAGCCACACAAAATTATTATTTTTATTAATTCAATAATTCAGTTACAAATGCTAAAGCACTCCTGGCAAGTCAAATAATGGTTGACTCTATAACAGCAAAGATACAGATTGCATAAGGAATGATCTCCTCTAGTAGAGTGAAGCCACATGGTTCCTCTCACCAAAGGTAACCGAGGAAGTTTTTAAAGAGGAAGAGAAGATGGAGAGGAAGTAAGCCTGCTCTTCCTGCTGCTCATCTCCGGTACTGAGCTTCATCATCCTGCTCAGTCCAAGATTTAGGACAAAATATCTCTCAGGGTATTCAGCAAATTATCCTTTTAAAAACACAGAGACAATATTGAAGTAGAGAAGTATTGCAGCAACTTCCATTGCAAGGAAGAAGTCATGTGCTACACTCTGGTTCCCAGTAGTCGAAAACAGGCAACAGCTTGGTCCCAAATTATTTCTTCAAAATTCATGCCTGCAATGAATGGTTTTGCCTCTACCCACATATAAAGAGGTCAGTTCTATTAGACTGTCTTGGAAAGGCCTGCTGTATAGCAGGTAAAACATCAACATTTGCCAAACTGGGCCCACAGCCTATTAGCCTGGAAGACAAATCCTGTCTATTGTTGATCTCTATTTCTCTATTAAGTGTACTTGAAATGTTTTCAGGTTAGTAACTATTAGAGTTATCTAGTGAAGTTTATAGGTACCTTGGTAGATCAGTGATGGCAGTGTGCCAAATTCGGGTTTCTAAGTTTGCGGGTTTGATCCCAGTTGTGGTAGTTGATTTTTGAAGGGTGGTTAAAAATCTTGACACTTCCATATCATTGTTGTTGGTCTTTAAAACCTCTGTGTCACTCAACAAAATAAATTGTCATCCACAGGAAACATCCAGAAGAATTCTACTTTAATTGCTGGACAGAAGCTCAGTTGGAATGTTGAAATTAGTAGGCCTAGATGGCACTGCTTCAGAAGGTCTACAACTCAGTAACTGAGGCCATACTATTACTGGTATCATTACTTTTGGTATAGGTAATTTTTTTCAGTTTTATAAACATTTCAACAATGCCTTAGCAACCATGCTTTGCTTCATTCAATATTTTGATGAATATTTTGAGATACTCCCATGCCTCATCCAGCATAATTTGTTCAGAATATTACCATAATATCTCTTTAATTTCTCGTGTATTTTAAAACTATCATTATTATTACCCAACAAAATTAAATTGCCGTAATCCATACAAACCATCCAGTAGAATTTGCTTTTGTTACTAGACAGCAGCATAAATGCTGAATTTTGTAGGCAGACTACCCATATGGCACTACTTCAGCAGGTCTGCAGTTTAGGTAATTTCATACCTTCAGCTCATTCACTCATCATTGATCTGCATCAAGATCCATCGTCCAGGTGGCAGATTCCATATCAATTGTTGGGCGAAGGTCTTGAAAATTTGTCAAACATATCCCTTGATAAATTGCTACATTCATTAATTCCTATACTTGTAAATTAATATTTGCCCTAATTTGGCCTCTTGAATTTTAACTTTATCTTGATATTATGATCTTTCCTACCTTTAACTCATAAGGACATGCATGTGGGTAAACATTGTATATATGTTGAGTATTCGGCCTGAAGGCTGGTTTGATCCTCATCAACTTCGCCATCAGCTGTCAGACTGCCTTGAGGAATTCCCCTCTTAATTATTACAGGGTCATATAAAGCTTTGACTACTCTAATTTTCTGAGTTCTGTTTTCTAGAAATATAGCCACCCATTCAACCACTCTTTTGTCTAGCCCAGTTGCAATCATTTTTTCCAGTAGTCTCCCATGATTACCCTATCAAATGGCTTAGATAGGTCAGTTGTGATACAGTCCATTTGACCTCCTGAATCCAAGATATCAGCTATATCCTGCTGGGATCCTACATGTTGAGCTTCAGTGGAATAAACTTTCTTAAAGCCAAACTGCCTTCTGTCAAAACAGTTATTAATTTCACAAACATGTCTAATATAGTCAGAAAGAATGTTTTCCCAAAGCTTACATGAAATGCATGTCAAACTGACTGGCCTGTAATTTTCAGCTTTATGTCTATCACCCTTTCCTTTATACACAGGGGCTACTACAGCAACTCTCCATTCATTTGGTATAGCTCCCTCATGCAAACAATAATCAGATAAGTACTTCAGATATAATACTATATCCCAACCTATTCTCTTTATTATATCCCCCTGAAATCTTATCATTTCCCACTGCTTTTCTAGTTTTCAAATTTGTATCTTACTGTAAATGTCATTGTTATCATAGGTAAATTTTAATACTTCTTTAGAATTAGTCACCTCCTCTATCAGGACATTATCATTGGAATCAACAATCTTTATATACTGCTGACTGAATACTTCTGCCTTTTGAAGATCCTCGCATACACACTCCCCTTGTTCATTAATGATTCCTGGAATGTCCTTCTTTGAACCTGTTTCTGCCTTCCTTCCATTTTCCACTAAAATGTCTTTGACTGCCAATTAAGCTTGCCATCATGTTATCCTTAGCTGACTTCTTTGCTAGATTCAATTTCCTAGTATATTCTTTCAATGTCTCCTTACTTACACAGCCATTTCTAACTCTATTTCTTTCCAACCTGTACCTCCATCTTAGTCTCTTTACTTATAATATGGTGGGTCTTTACCATTCCTTACAACTTTTAAAGGTACAAATCTGTTTTCACATTCCTCAACAATTGTTTTAAGCCATCCCAGAGTATGTTTACATTTTTATTTACTGTTTTCCACCTATCATAGTTACTTTTCTTTAAACTCCCTCATGCCTGTTTTATCAGCCATATGGTACTGCTTAATAGTCCTACTTTTAAGACCTTCCTTTCTAACACACTTATTTTTAATTATGACAAAAACATCTTCGTGATCCCTAATACCATCTATTACTTTGGTTTCTCTATAGAGCTCACCTGGTTTTACAAGCACCACGTCCAGATTATTCTTCCCTCTAGTTGGTTCCATCACTTTCTGAACCAGCTGATCCTTCCCATATTAACTTGTTTGCCATTTCTTGATCATGCTTCCTGTTGTATGCATTACCTTTCCAATTGACATTTGGTAAATTGAGATCATGCGCTACAATCACGTTCCTTTCCAAATCGTTTCCCACATAGCTGATTATCTTACAAAAGCAGATCAAATATAAACGGGAATTCTTTTAAAAGTTAATGCATCAACCAAAAAAAATACACATATAGATCACTTTTCTACATAATGTCCTGCCCTGGATACACATTTTCTCCATCGGATTGATAAGTTTTTGATGCCGTCCTGATAGAAAGAAGAGGGACGTGTGCGGAGCCAGTTGCACACAAACTCTTCTACACTTGCATCATCATTGAACCGCTGTCCTCTTAGGCCTTGTTTAAGTGGTCCAAACAAATGGTAGTTGAGGGCGATAAATCTGGATTGTACAGAGGGTGTTCCAGAGGTGTCCAGTGTATTTCCTCCAGTTTTCTCGAGTTAAAGCGGCAGTATGCAGCCTTGCATTGTCATGGAGAAGAATGCCGTTTCCGATTGGTTGCCGGCGTCGCTTGTTGCAATACGCAGCTTTTGCTTCATCCAAAAGGTGACAGTAATAGGCTGTATTAATTTTCCTTTGTTCATGAAGAAAATCCACCAGCAAAACGCTCACAGAGTTTCAGAAAATGGTTGCAAGCGCCTTTCGAGCAGATGGGCGTGTTTTGGCCTTGACCGGACCTGCTTCGTCTCTTTGCTGCCACACCATGCTTACTTGCTTTGACTCTGGGGTGTAATGATGCACCCCACTTTCATCATACGTCACAATACGATGCAAGAAATTCTCTCCTTCTTTTCTCGTAGCGACACAGGAGTCTCTGACAAACTTCCTGGTGTAAAGTTTTTTGTTCCTGGTTGAGGAGACGAGGAAACCACCTGGTAGACAATTTTCTGAAATGAAGTTCATCTTGGATGATGGTTTGAACACTTCCATAACTTATTCCTACGGCTAAAACAATTTGCAAAATTTTTATTCGCCGATGTTCACCAATAATGTCAGGAATGGCAACAACGTTGTCTGCAGTGATTCTTGTCCACAGCTTCTCTTACTGCCACAAATTTTTTAGCCGACTCATACACTCGAGGCCGCGAAAGTGTTTCTTCCCCAAACTGTGCATGGAGCCGTCTCAAAATTTCGGAAGTGGTGCCCTCTTTTGTGAGAAATTTGATAATGATGCGTTGCGCGACAGTCGTGTACACCTCTTGCTCACTCATGACGTACTGAAGCAGCCCAGCTTTCCACTGTCATTCACATGTGCAAACCCCTTCTCCAGACACCCCTACCAACATCCTGGCAAAGCCCCACCTCAGAATTATTACTAACAGCAGTGGTACATTCAAATTCCCATTTTTATTTAATCCGCCTTCCAATCAAATAATTCCAAATCAGTGTCAGCACTACCCTTGCCAACTCTGTACACTCCAAAGACATCAAGTTGCCTATTATCTTTAGACATGAGCCTTACACCAGGAATTTCATGTTTGTCATCTTTAACTTTTTTTGTAGCTTACAAATTCTTCTTTCACCAGAATGAATACTCCCCCTCCTACCATTCCTATCCTATTTCTATGATACACACTCCAGTTCTGTGAGAAAATTTCTACACCCATTATATAATTTCTTAGCCATGATTCAACTCCTATTACAATATCTGGTAAGTACTGTATATGTCTATTAAATTACTTAATTCTATTTCTTTCTTTACAATACTTCTACAGTTCAACACTAACATTTTTATGTCATCATTACTTGACTTCCAGATCCCTGTACCTTTATCACCACTCACTAGACCACTCCATTTCCCTGAATGTACCTCCCTATAACCCTTCTAAACAAATTTCCTAACTTATCCGTACTACTGTGGTTTAAATGAAGACCATCTGAGCGCAGATCCCTATCTCCTACCCACCCATTAGGATCTAGAAATCTCACTCCTAGTTTCCTACATAACCGGCCGAGTTGGCCATGCGCTGTGAGCTTGCATCCGGGTGATCGTGGGTTCGAGCCCCACTGTCGGCAGCCCTGAAGATGGTTTTCCGTGGTTTCCCATTTTCACACCAGGAAAATGCTGGGGCTGTACCTTAATTAAGGCCACGGCCGCTTCCTTCCAACTCCTAGGCCTTTCCTATCCCATCGTCGCCATGAGACCTATCTGTGTCGGTGCGACGTAAAGCAACTACCAAAAAAAAAAAAGTTTCCTACATACCCACTCTATAGTCTCATTTAAATCCCCAATCACCTTCCATTCAGTATCCCTCCTACACAGTATTCCACTGATAACAATCTCTGCTTCCTTATACTTCACTTGTGCTGCACTTACCAGATCCCAAACATCCCCAACTATCTTGGTACTTATACCTGCTTGCCTTACGTTGTTGGTACCGTACCAATGTGAAACACTACCACCTTCTCCTTTCCCTCCTCCTTCTCTTCTACTCTCCTCAGCATTTGCCTTAACCTAATTCCTGGATAACACTCTACCCTGGTTCCCTTTCCTCCACACACTTTTCCCACATGTCTAACAATGGAATCTCGGATAACCAGAGCCTCAACCTTACCCACCTCATTTTATCCCCTTCTCTCCTGGTCAGCACTATCTTTCCTGATGGCTGCAGAAGCTACTTCCTTCTCCTTTTCTTCCTTCCATGACCGTGTTGGGTTTGAATTCCACTGCCAGCAACCCTGGAAATGGTTTTCTCTGGTTTCTCATTTTCACTGTATATTGTTTTCCTATCCTCTACTCTACATTTCTCTTTCCTACCTTTTCCTTTCCTCCTACTTCCACACTTCTCAGCAACAGTTCCCTGTTCCTCATCTTCCCTCTGTTGTTCTACCTGTGCAGGTTTGTTAGACCCTTCCCAGTACATAATGAGTGATGAGGCATAGTTACATCTTTCTGGCCACACAAATTTGCAGAGCAATGCATTACTGGGCAATGGAGAACCCAATCATTGTATATCATCAATTGATTTTTGGTGTGGTATGTTAGGAACACGCATCATTGGTCTGATATTTCTTGACATTACCATTGACACGGTTGTCTATATGCATATTGTCATAGATTTTGTGATCAACTCACTGAAAATGAAAGACAGAGCTGCTTCATCCAGCAAGACAGGGCAACATGTCTAATGTATCCCTGCAGCAATTCATGTGTCTTCCCTGAAGAACAAATGAATAGGAAAAATTTTGTGGCTACCACATTCTCTGGATCTAACAACCTATGTTTAACCTTTAATCCACACAACATAGGAACAGAAAGACATCACCAGCTGTAAATTTGCTGCCATCCATGCCAATACTTTACACTGGGTGAATCTGAACATCATTAAACGTGCACAGATATGTATTGATGCCACAGGGGGAGTCACTTACAACATCTTCTATAAATTGTGATTCCGTTCAGCACTTCACTTCTGTAGTTTTATTTTGCATTTACTCTATACTGGGCTACTCTTTTTTTTTGAACCATCCTGTAGTTTCAAGAGTCTTTAGATAGTAATAATACTATATATTTGCAGACATACCTTCTTCTCATACACTCTCTCATTGGTACAATTTGTTACATCATTGTCCTTTTTTCCCCCCTCAAAACAGTGGGTTTGATATATGATGAAGTCCTGGCATTTGAGGGTGTTTTAAATATGACAACACTGTACAGTTGGCTTCAAACATATCAAAGAACCAAGTGAGTTGGCTGGGCGGTTAGGCTCGCATAGCTGTGAGCTTCCATTTGGAAGACGGTGGGTTCAAAACTCACTGGCAGCAGTCCTGAAGGTGGTTTTCCATGGTTTCCCTTTTTCATACCAGGCAAATGTTGGGGCTGTACCTTAATTAAGGCCATGGTCACTACCTTCCCATTCCTAGCACTTTCACATCCTTGCATTGCCGAAAACCTTCGACGTGTTAGTGTGACATTAAACTACTAGCAAAACTTTTTTTAAATCAGAGAACTCCTGCAGGAAAAAATTCCAACACCCTGATATGTTTTAAAATCTATAGCAATTGATAGGATTTTAAATAAGATTACTCTCAAGGAAAAAAAAAAGATTTTGAACAGGAAAAATGATTTGCTGACTGCTCTTTTAGTAGCATTGATTTAGTACAGGAAATCTGATTGGCTTTGTTGCTTTAATTAATCTCATACTTTAAACTTTGAATTCTGTTTTTAACAGTTTTCTGATGCAGGATAAATGAATGAGCTTAAGATTTTTGGATAGCACTCCTCAGTTAAAAATAATAAGACAGAAAATTTTAAAACTGTACAGGCAATGCATACCATAATATTATAAGAATATCTATATAATGCTATGTTCCTTCTCTTTTTTTGGTCACTAGATGTTGTGACTTTATATAGGTTACATGTAAAACACTCATCATCACCATGAACTTATATAGTAAGTCAATGTATTCGAAAACTTGACTCACCTTGGAGTCTTTACCTGCAATGACCTCCTGTTATTGAATAACATCCAATATACTACATTTGAAAGAGAATAGGCTATTTTTTTAAATTCTGATTTTCTCCCAAAGAAATAATTGTACATTGAAACAAGTACACCACAGAATTTTCCTAATTTAACACTGCTATGTTGGTGGATGGTCGGCCCCGTGGAGTAGGGATAGTGTGGCTGCCTCTTACTCAGAGGCCCTGGGTTTGATTCCCGGCCAGGTCAGGGATTTTTAACTGGATGTAGGGCTGGTTCGAGGTCCACTCAGCCTATGTGATTATAATTGAGGAGCTCTCTGACGGTGAGATGGCAGGCCCGGTCTAGAAAGCCAAGAATAATGGCCGTGAGGATTCTTCATGCCAACTACACGACATCTCATAATCTGTAGGCCTTCGGGTTGAGCAGCGGTTGCTTGGTAGGCCAAGGCCCTTCGGGGCTGTTGCCCCATGGGGTTTGGTTTTATGTTGGTGGATGAAATGTGTTCAGTTCCAGTAAAAAAAAAAAATTAAGTTTGTATTGAGATGTCTGTTATTAATAATCCCATGAAAAAGAGGAGCATATTGTTTTATGAGCATCTCAATTCTCAGTACCATTTAATAATATAAACACAGAATGTTGATATTTTGAATGGATCTTGAGATATTTGAGGCTGATGAAGTTATGAATTCCTCCTGTAATATACCACAATAATTCAGAACAAGAGCTTAGCATTGATCAGTATTAAAGATCTTATTCAGTAAGGGACAATTTTGTAACCAATTTTTATCCAACAACAATCACGTTGTCTTTTCTTGTGTTTTAAAAATGTCAAATAGCAGTTTTATTTGTCTGTATATGTCATTACTCTCGTGTAATAAGATCCAATTCACCAATACAGCTATCCACTAACTACTTTTTATTTGTATTCTACTACCTCTCAGACATATCTCCTCCAAAGATTAAAATTTGAGTTTAGTGTGATTAATGAAAGTTTCCATGATAGGAAATCCATTTGCACCTTTCTGTTAATTTTCATCTTGGCTATCAGTAGGAAATGCATAGAATAAAATGTACTGTTTATATCTGTATATTACGAAGTGAGTTGGTAGGATGATTTGGACCATGAAGCTGTAAGTTTTGCTTTCAACAGATGGTGGATTTGAACAACCTCATCAGCAGTCCTGAAAATGGCTTTCTGAGGTTTTCCATTTTCACACCAGCCCAATTCTGAGGTGGTACCTTATTTAAGAATTTGATGACAATCATCATCACCTTAATTAATTACCTTAATTAAGGTAATGGCTGCTTCTTTCCTAGTCCCTTTTCTATTCCACCACTGCCGAAAGCCTATCTGCATTAGTGCAATATTAAAACCACTAGTAAAAAGAAAAGAAAGAAGAATATCTGTACTTCACACACAATATTATCTATGACATGAGCCTTACATTCTTTCCTGTTTCTTAAACTGCTTATTGGTTATGAGACCCTTGTGTTACATTATAGTTTCATTATTAGGCTATGTCAAGGTAAGCTGAGAGGAACAGGTCCTGAATAAAAGAGATTCATAACATATAAACAAATCCAAATAACAAAATACTTCTCTAATGTATTTACAAGGTTCTGTATTACCAGTGATAACTTTTTTTTTTTTTTTTTTTTTTTCAGGGAATCTACAATCACATGAAGTTCATATTCATATTACTAAAGCCAGAATTTGAGGTGCTGATTTTGAAGTTAGATCATGAAACAACACATAGTTTAGTAAAAGTTAGTTATATTGAACATACATACCTGTTTGCAGCAAGTATACTTATCATTAGTTACAAAATATCAAATTAAATTGGTGTTTTTGCTTCTTCCTCCCTTTCCCTACCTAGCGAGAACAAGTTATACAAGCCTAAATATTGTCCACAAACTACTCAAGTGGTATAACAGATATTGTCATATACTTATTTTGCCCTGTTATATTAGAGTTACATACTGATTGAAATAACTATCACCTTTGTAGGAATCTTGAAACTACTTTTCTGTTCTTTCTTTTTTCTCTTCCATTTTGAAACATTAGCTAATATTAAGAGAATACAAAATGACAGGTATAAAATAGTTGAAGAGAGAAAATATCCCGAAATTACCATTGAAATACTACTATGTTATTTTTTTGTTTTGTTCTACACATAAATTTGGACTGTGTTGTTTTCTCTCTGATAGAATTTTAATATATTGCAATTACAGTAACATAAAGAGAAAATGTTGGTTAATTCTTTATCATCTAACTTTAAATTGTAGAAAGTTTGCATTCTTTCTAGAATATCACAAATTTCAGTGATAAGATTTGAACTTGCTACCATTTATTTAAACTAGACATGACACTATGGCTTGGGCTTTGTAAATATCTTAATGTCCTACTATATGTGAGATGTAACATGTTACATATTACTATCTCTCCATCATATAGTGGTCACAGAAATAGACTCTCAATTTCAGAATTTTATGATGGACTAGACAACTCTGTGAGGAGAATTGAGAACTTGTATACAGCTGTGTGAGAAGAATGGAGTCACTTTACTACCCTACCTAGTGTAAACTCATAGTAATTTCAGGTACATACATTTCTTCAGATATTGTAGACAGTACCAAGAAATCCTTAGCCTTTAAAATGAATCGTCCACTTTTCTATACAGACTCCCCAAGTATTTGGGTGTAACACATGATTGAATATTGTCGTTCAATGAACACCTGCAAAAGACTGCTGCAAAACTCAAGACACAAAATAATTTCTGCCAAAAGCTCTATGAAGAATGATTCCATGAAAATGTCATATGAAGGTGTACTTTACCAAACTGATATTACATTTTGTTTGTTCAAGAATTATGTTTATATATAGTTTAAAAT
This sequence comes from Anabrus simplex, assembly GCF_040414725.1. Lineage (NCBI taxonomy): Eukaryota > Metazoa > Arthropoda > Insecta > Orthoptera > Tettigoniidae > Anabrus > Anabrus simplex. Next base: position 1,123,821,150 of record NC_090265.1, on the reverse strand, counting down.
ATTTTATTACAGGAGGACGCATTGGAGAACCATTTTGCAATAGCCATATCTTACCTCAAATCTTGTGACATTGAACACACTGAGAAATACACCAAATAACATGCATTTTCCATGCCTTGATATTTACAAGTAATTTTGATTTCCTCAAGTTTATCTTTTTATATGTCAAAATGTGATCTTTCCTGTACATACATTGTTATAAAGTATAATTTTCCTACTTCTCTAAGTAGTTTGAAGGGACACTTTATTTGTTTAGGGCATGTTTTGGTCAGTCAGTCACGATAAATATAGGAAAAGTCGTCTACACAGCACAATAATCGATGGAATAAAATTTCCTTTGGGATCCTGCGTCATGTCAATGATGTCAACAAAAACATATTTGAACATTTTCTTCTATAATGAATCAGTTTCCTGCTATGGCACCATGACTGACTGACAAGAATACGAACAGTGTTTGAAGGAGAAAGGTTGGTATAAAGAACGGCAAGAAAACATAAAGACAGCAAAAAGAAAAGAAAGGTCTAAAGCAATAATGACTAAAATAGGAATAGAGGGACTAAAATTACAAAATATAATACATTAACAAGCTCAATGGCAAAGGGAAAAGTTGTATATTTAGCAGAAAAAGAGGGTTTAGGGATTAGCAAGACAAGAAAATGTGTGCCTAGAAAGCAGCTATTGGATGATGTTAAAGCAACTCTCCTTTAAGTTTAAGTTTTATGGTGATGATGCCATCTCATATCAGGCTCTGGGAAGAGACAATTTTAAGAAGATCCATGTTAGTGGTGAGATAAAAGGAGTTCTGATCAGGTATTTAATGGTAACATTAAAAGAAGCTCACACTTTGTTTACACAAGACTATGAAAATATGCCAGTTAGTTTCTCAAAGTTTGCTGAATTGTGTCCCCCTCACGTGTATCTTCAGCATGACATCCCGCATAATGTATGCACATGCATTTACCACAAAAATGTGAAATTTCTTTTGAAGGAAACAAGTATCTGTACAGACTGAACTTAGGGAGTTTGTATCTTAGGTGGTTTTTGACTAGAACTCAGGTGAATGCATGCAGTCAAGGTGTGAAAAATTCCATAAATTTTAATATCATAACAAATCTTAGCTCAATTCTTATGAACTATAAATGTTATCATCTTTTTAAAAATGTTTGTTTTAAGATTAGTTAATATGCTGATGATGCCCAATAAGAAGGGCAAAACATGTTCATAATATTCAGATCCTTTATGTCTAATTAATCACATAATGTGGTACTGTAAGTATTGAATAGGCTGCATAATAAATGTATACCTTTTGTAAATTAAGTGAGACATACCACATAGTCGAGCAGCTCGTCTGCTTTCTCCCAAGTCTTCTCAGCCCAAACTAAGCAACATTTTTGTAACGCTACTCTTTTGTCGGAAAACACCCAGAACAAATTCAGCTGCTCTTCTTTGGAGTTTTTCCAGTTCTTGAATTAAGTAATCCTGGTGAGGGTCCCATACACTAGAACCATACTCCAGTTGGGGTCTTACCACAGACTTATATGCCCTCTCCTCTACATACTTACTACAATCCCTAAATACCCTCATAACCATGTGCAGAGATCTGTACCTTTTATTAACAATCATATTTATGTGATCACCCCAATGAAGATCTTTCCTTATATTAACACCGAGGTACTTACAATGATCTCCAAAAGGAACTTTCACCCCATCAATGCAGTAATTAAAACTGAGAGGACTTTTCCCATTTATGAAACTCACAATCTGACTTTTAACCCTTTTTATCATCATACCATTGCCTACTGTCCATCTCACAACATTATCGAGGTCATTTTGCAGATGCTCACAAACTTATTTATTACTCTGTACAGAATAACATCATCTGCAAAAAGCCTCATCTCTGATTCCACTACTTTACACATATCATTGATATATATAAGAAAACATAAAGGTCCAATAATACTGCCTTGAGGAATTCCCCTGTTAATTATTACAGGGACAGATAAAGCTTCACCTACTCTAATTCTCTGAGTTCTATTTTCTAGAGACATAGACACCCATTCAGTCACTCTCTTGTCAAGTCCAGTTGCACTCATTTTTGCTAGTAGTCTCCCATGATCTACCCTATCAAATGCCTTAGATAGGTCAATCGCAATACAGTCCATTTGACCTCCTGAATCCAGGATATCTGCTATATCTTGCTGGAATCCTACAAGGTGAGCTTCAGTGGAATAACCTTTCCTAAACCCAAACTGCCTTCTATCAAACCAGTATTTAATTTTGCGAACATGTCTAATATAATCGGAAAGAATGCTTTCCCAAAGCTTACGTGCAATGCATGTCAAACTGACTGGCCTGTAATTTTCAGCTTTATGTCTACCACCCTTTCCTTTATACACAGGTGCTACTATAACAACTTTCCATTCATTTGGTTTAGCTCCTTCATGCAAACAATAATCAATTAAGTACTTCAGATATGGTACTATATCCCCCAAAACCTTATCAATTCCAGCTGCTATTTTAGTCTTCAAGTTTTGTTTCTTACTGTAAATATCATTGTTTTCATAGGCAAATTTTAATACTTCTTTAGTATTAGTCACCTCCTCTATCTGGACATTATCCTTCTATCCGACAATCTTCACATACTGCTGACTGAATACATCTGCCTTTTAAAGATCCTCGCATACACACTCCCCTTGTTCATTAATGATTCCTGGAATGTCCTTCTTGGAACCTGTTTCTGCCTTAAAGTACCTATACATACACTTCCACTTTTCATTAAAATTTGTATGACTTCCAATTATGTTTGCCATCATGTTGTCCTTAGCTGACCTTTGCTAGTAAGTTCCTTCAGTTTCTCCTTACTTCCACAGCCATTTCTATTTCTTTCCAACCCTGCACCTCCTTCTTAGTCTCTTTACTTTTCTGTTATAATATAGTGGATCTTTACCATTCCTTACCACCTTGAAAGGTACAAACCTATTTTCACATTCCTCAACAGTTGCTTTAAACCCATCCCAGAGTCTGTTTACATTTTTATTGTTTTCCACCAATCATAGTTACTTTTTAAAAACTCCCTCATGCCTGTTTTATCAGCCATATGTTACTGCCTAATAGTCCTATATTTAATACCTTCCTTTCATTCACATTTATTTTTAACTACGTCAAAAACAGCTTCGTGATCACCAATACCACCTATTTTGGTTTGTCTATAGAGCTCATCTGGTTTTACCTGCACCACATCCAGAATATTCTTCCCTCTAGTTGGTTCCATCACTTCCTGAATCAGATTCCCTTCCCATATTAACTTATTTGCCATTTGTTGTTCATGCTTCCTGTCATTCACATTACCTTCCCAATTAACATTTAGGAAAATTATATCACCCACTACAATCATGTTCCTTTCCTTATCGTTTGCCACATAGCTGATTATCGTATCAAATAATTCTGAATCAGTGTCAGCGCTACCCTTTCCCGGTCTGTACACTCCAAAGGTATCAAGTTGCCTATTATCTTTTGAGATGAGCCTTTCACCTAGAATTTTATGTTTGTCATCTTTAATTTTTTTGTAGCTTACAAATTCTTCTTTCACCAGAATGAATACTGCCCCTCCTACCATTCCTATCCTATCTCTACAATACACACTCCAGTTCTGTGAGAAAATTTCTGCATCCATTATATCATTTCTCAGCCATGATTCAACTCCTATTACAATATCTGGTAATATATATCTATTAAATACCGGGACATAGGGACATAGGGACATAGGGACATAGTCCTCTTTGACTACACATTAATTTAGTAAAGTCTAAAACATTTTGGAAAATTGTAATAAGCAGAACATTCATTCGCAATGTCATTTACTTAGATAATAATCATAGTTTCTATTTTTATGAAACTTTAAGACAGAAATGAAAATCCACAGCCTGTTTCCAGTCATTTGACAAGGTCAGGAATGTAATGAGTGAACCTCCCTTCTAGCAGCGAGGGTGGGAATTGTGCCGGCTGCAGAAGCCTATCGCACTCCTCTGGGGCAATGATTAATGAATGATTAATGAAATTAAATGATATTGGAGAGTATTGCTGGAATGAAAGATGATAGGAAAAACCAGTGTACCCAGAGAAAAACCTGTCCCACCTCTGCTTTGTCCAGCACGAATCTCACATGGAGTACCGGGATTTGAACCACAGAATCCAGCAGTGAATGGCCGGCGAGCTGCCGCCTGAGCTACGGAGGCACTTTAAGACAGAAATATCTATTTTTATATATAGAAGCCCACATCATCTTCCAAACAGTCACATAATGCTTCCTCAGGAAGAACACTTGCTGCAGGTGTATCCATTAACAATCTCTTGTACCATTCCAAGTATTTCTCCTATACCATTTTTCACCAAAGCGTTTAAGGAGAATTTTTTTCACATCTTCAATTTTCTCAGTTGGAGTGGGTGGATTTCCTGTAAGCAGAAACCTCTATTTTTGTCTGAGCTCCAACATCTCTTCAATACTGATTGAAATATGTTTAGTTCACTTCCAAATCTATAATGTTCACAGGCCTTAATTTCACATACTCCACATTCATTTACTGTACACTGAATGAGAATTTGTTTCATTTCACTGATCTTATCTAACTTCTTGAAACACTTTTCAAGCTTCTTAACATCATACAGTTTCCACTCTCTACCTAGTAACCTAACATCACCCACTATTTTAGACACATCATAGTATTCTTCTTTTGAAATAATTGGAGGTTTCTTCCTCAATTGTTTTTCTATTTGACCAAAAACATGGTCTGCCGGCATATAGCTATGACGTCTCACTGGGTAAGTAATTACAATATCTTCAATGCCTGGTGTTCTCAGCAGAATGAGAGTATGCAGAATGTGATTGTTTTTGTTCTGAGCTGCTCACCTGTCACAATACAAACTTATTTGTCTTGAATAGTATGCCTATTGAATAGGTGTCATGGGAAGAGGTTGCACTTGCTGTAAGTCAAAACATAATGTGACTGTATCTTGCGGTTGATCTTCCCGTAGACTTTCACGAAATGCATTAGCACGTAATCTGTGCGCTCTCTTTTCTATCATGTAATTAGATTTTTCTGGAATATGACTGGTTTTGATTAGGAATGATAATTTGGCACAACAGCTACAAACATCTGAAGCTGGTGTTCTGAAACCAAGGTTAGATTCTGACACAAAAATATGGCAAAACATTGCAAAAATGACTTTCAGCTCAGTAATCGCATCTTTGTTTTAGATTCTTATTTATATTAAGTGAGCAATCTAAGTATATCCTCTTTGAATTTTGCCTATTGTAATGGCTTTCATGACCTTTGAGATTCTTCAAAAATTGACGCACCCCTTTGCTTCTTCTGTATTGTATAGATTTACTAGACATTCTATCACCACCTTACTTCTCAATCTAGTGTTCACCACAATTAACTTTATGTGCTATATTTCTTAGCCTTGTTGGTTTTACCAAAAGCACAGGCATAAAAATTTTCTTACAGACATTCACTGGCTTCCCTAGTTTTGTTGGTAAAACAAATTTCAGACTGTATGCATGTGGTTGTTTATTTACTGTCTGTCGTGGTCGTCTTCTGTTAACTGATACAATGGTAGGCTTTGATGCAATAAAATTATCTTCAGAAATTTTATCAGGGATTGATGCTAACTTGTCTCTTACAGAGGAACAATCTGAAGGTCTGAACATTTTACACTGAAAGTGTTTGTTTTCATGTCTACATGGAACAAACAGTTATGTCCAACACCATTTCCCATACCTCTTTATTTTTCCTGCTCTTCTTGCTGTTAAACCTGAGCTTCTCTTTCTCGTCCCTCTGTTTCATTCTCCAACTAAAACTCTTTCACAAGAATCCATAATGTATTAATAGTGAATAAACAATATGACAAAGGAAAATTTAATCAGAAATTGGATTGAACACCAAAAGCAATAACCATGATAAACATTGCTGTTCACGCAATGCATGATGGGAGTCAATTTGTATGTGGTAGCGTTCTGATTGGCTGAAGATGACAAAGTCTCGTTTCAATGAATACAGCAGTGGACAAAGTTGTTTTTTGAATAGTCTACTTTCAGAGACCAACAGAGCTATGACAAACTCTCTTTTGAATGTTTTCCGAGTGCTGGGACCTCAGGATGAATCTCATAAAGTGAAACCAATACTTAACTCAATTTTTTCAATTTTTGGACAAAGTCTCTTTTGAATGTTAGCTCCACAAATAGGCTGCCATACACAACCAAGAGAAGTAATTCAACTCATCACATGGAAATTTAGTAACACTCAGAAATAGTTGTACTTCACTGATTAACTCAAAGACTTGCTGCAAAATCTTTCCTCTAGACAATCAATGTACTTCTGTATGGAAAAGTAATTGCTTATATCAGCTTCCAATTTTGTCACATAATTTTGAGAAGATTCTGGAATTCAAATATCAGTATTTGATAAAATTTAGCTCATCAAGTACTTTCTTTAATGATTGCAACATCTTCATTATAGCAAAGGCTTCTCAGTGAATACAGCAGTAATTCCATTTCACATTAATTGCCACATTCTTCACTCATGAAATAAGTCCAATTTTTATGCCTGACAAAGCATGCACACAGTCTGTAGTCAGGCACATACATTTCTCCCACAAAATTGAATTCTCCTCAAAAAAGTAATTCAAAGTCTTAATACACTCTGCTGTACACTAGAAGTTCACATGAAAACAAGCAATCTTCCATCATTTTGTCTTCCCATATGTAGCATATAAGAACTAGTATGATAGCTTCCTTTGTGATGTTAGTACTTTCATCAGTCTGCAATGAAAAATTGTTGCAAGTCTGTATCCTTGTAATGAGAGCCTGTTTTATGTCAACAGACATACCACATATTCTTAGTTTCACTGTCTTGTTTGATAGATGCAGTTTGCTGATTTCACTACATGTTCACTTACCAGGTACATGTTTGCAGATAGACACACAGGCACGTAGAATCATTTCCTTTCTTACAGAATGAGCCATTTCCGCTTTGGATATGATTTTTGCAACATCATAAGAGGTCAACGTCACATTATCTTGAGCACTTATACAAAAACATTTTTCTAGTTTGTTGACCTTTCTCAAACTCCACTGCTTTTATCTAAAATTCTAGCAACTTATTTTTGTATTTTGAATGTTAAGTTTCCAAATGTCACCTGAGATTAGCTGGCTTCATAGATTCATAGAATATCATAGCATATAAAAAACATGGGCTTTGGCTCCAAAAGTGATCCTTGTTTAGCTTCATGGACCATATTTAAGATAATCACTCTTGTAAAATATATTTGGACGGTGTTATGCATCAACCGGCTAAGCGTCAAATCTTAGTTTTGAGCAAAACGCGTTCAAAAGTTTTCACATTTAAAACCATCTTAGAAGAGATATTTTAGACAAAATAAATCAATATTTGGTACAGGTACGTAATGAAGTGCACGTAATGTTAATATTCACACGAAAATTCATTCAGAGCAATATTTTCTTTGTTTTCCTAAAATTTAACTTAGCAGTTTACGGGTCGAAGATATGCATCAAGCGGCTAAGCACCAAACTGCGGCAGTTAACGTTGTGATGCTCAGGGTTACGGAACTTGTAGTTATGCAACAACAAGTTAAGCGCCACTATGTGAGATTTTGTTGTTAATAACCAAGAACCAGCAATAAAATATTGGATTTTCAATACCTATTACTATTGTATTGTATAAGAATTTTACAAAAACATACATTAATAGGACTATGTGAATAGTGGAAAGTGTTTACTAGGTTAGTGAACAGTTACAGTTTAAAGCAAAATATAAAAGAACCAGCAATAAAATATTGGATTTTCAATACCTATTACTATTTTATTATATCAGAATTTTACAGAAACATACATTAATAGGACTATGTGAATAGTAGAAAGTGTTTACTAGGTTACTAGGTAACAAAATATAAATCTAGTTACAGAAACACAAAGGACACATTTGAATCACATACATTAGTTTTTCATTTTCATTTCTCACACACTCTCAGTTTGCAGTGTAAAATCAAGGTCTTTGTCAAAACCATCTATATCGTCATATGATCTGCCATTTGAATACAGTTTTTCATAGAAACCTCTACAGTCACTTGGAATGAGATGCATGATACTCTTCAAGTCTTTCAGTTTGGGTTCTGATATTGGCTTCCCATTAGGCCATAGAAGTTCTAGACTGTCATCCCAAAATACGTCGTGATCACTCAGACGTGATGAGCTTTTTCTTTTCAAGCAAATTTCCTGACCTTCACTGCTATTGAAAGACGTTTTCAAAATAAGTGAATATGGTTTTTTCTTTTCGATTTCAATTTCCCTGGTTTTCAGCCAACTGACAGTCTTACCTTCAACGTCTTTCTTCCTATTCATTACCTTCTTTTCTAAACAAGCAGATCCCATGAAGTCTTCTTTCTTCATCTCTTTTACTATAAATTTGTTTTTTCTACGGCATTGCTTCATGACTTGTATGTAATCATCAGGAGTGTACAGCCGCTGCTGAAACTTTAATGAGCACTCTATGTCTCCGAAGTCATCATCATTGGGCAAGAAACTGTGCCCAGGTATTAGAAATTTCATTCGAATGGTTTCTAATGTTGGATGTGAAGCCAGGATACTCTTCAACATAAGAACAAGCTTTATGTTCCTGTTCTGTCCCCCACAAGAATCTGACCACAATGTTAGATGTTTCTTTCCCTCGTCTAAATTTTCCATGAGATGTTGTCTGAGACAAGACCCTATCTCTTGTGCTCCACGGCCAGCTTGCCCTTCTACCCAGACATAGCAGTAGCCTTTATTTGACCCTCCATCATGAACTCCACAGTTGTACAGCCACAATACGCGTTTGTAGAATACTATATTAGTGGAGATTTTTGGCAAAGGTAGAGTCCTCTGAAGGTCGAATGTCAGAACCGCTAAATCTTCGATCGTAGCAGCACGCTTCATATCATTCTTCATTTCGGAACGCGCCCTTTCCGCTAGCTCTTGATGGATCTCCAGTTGTTGCCTTAGGTCAAGCGAATCCTCATGACCTTTCAGTTAAGCATTCAGAGAATCGCAAACACTGCAGGTGTCTTTCTTAAGTGCTTTGCGCCTCAGATTGAATTTAGTATAAAATATTTTCTTGTAGGAGGACATTGACACAGGCTCCGAATAGTCGTTTCTGTACAGGCCGTACATGACCGGAATAGTGACATGTGATGGGAGGAAGTCACTACTAGTCTCTGCCCTGCAATAGTGTGACTTACCTTACCTTCGTGTAATCTATTTACAGCGTTAGATTTCCCCCTACCATCTTTAATCACTTCGAAATTTCTTGTTTTTTTCATATATGCATCGATCCTGTCCCCAGATATTCTAAGAGTTTGAGTAAAAATTCGTTTGCACACTCGCACACCCGCCAAAGTGTAAATTCTAGTGCAGGTTCTTCTGCTTGTTCCCTTGACTCTCTTTCTCTTTACCTCGACCATGGATACTTTGCTAGAAATGAACAAAACCTTAGACCACAATATCAGTTGAAAAAGACTCACTCGCCCCATAACCCATCCTTCGAGGAAAAGAGCAAATAAATGATGAAGTCGTAATACAAATAGCAGAAAAAGAAATGCTGACTAACTGATGAGGAATCGAACCCACATCCTTCCAGGCACACCATTACCACCTGTGCTAACGCATCTACTTCAAGGCCTTAGCGGGCGACTTAATTAATTACTAACTTAATGAAGGCTTATGACCATGCTGTATGTATTACTAAACTGCTTTGTGAAATTAAGTTACATAAATCAAAACAGGCAACTGTACACTTATATCCAGTAAAAACTAGCAAGCACTCATGATAATGCACTGTATAACAATAACTCGTACTTCATACCTGTGATATATAGGACATGTCCCTTTCAGTTCTACTTTCAATCTCCTCCAACTGTTCCACGGACAATAACGCAAGTATTTTTTGCGTTCTCATTGTCATCATGCGAGATTAAGAGTGACGAGCACACCACACCACAACAATTCTAGAGACAGCCCGCCAATTCTTAATAAACAAACAGTGTTTCCAACATAGGCTACTAAAATCAGCTTGCCAGCTAATATTTCGGGAGAGTAAAACTGTGTGTGATGTCGTTTAGCCGGATGTTACAAAACGCCATATACCACTTGCCGAATCAGACCTTTCAATAAGGCGCATAGACGGTTGATGCATAACTTGTAACCCCGCATTATGATAGTGGCGCTTACGTTTTTCTTCCGTTACATCTGTTTAAATTCAAACAGAGCTCCGTGAGTATTCGAGCAGTTAGTTCGATCCCTTAGGCGGTAGATGGTGCCAGTATTCCGTTTTTGGAAAATTGTCGCTTAGCCGGTTGATGCATAACACCGTCCATTTTAGAATATTGCTGTACTTCATTTGTAATAGAAGTTGAATTACTGACACTAGAACAAACATTGCACTCCAAATCAACGATAACAGATGCCAGTTCACATTCTTCTGCTTCCTACTAGGTACACTTTTTCTTTTTAAAGAACCAGTCTTAGAACATGCTTTAATTTTTAAGTGAATAACAACCAACTGTACAATGCAATAAAAGCATGAACAGGCTGCAAACATATTGAGTATTGATACTGCATTAACTCTTTTGCTGCAGCAAATCAACTTTTGTCGACTCACTTTGATGTAGTAGCGACAGTTAATAATGCGTACATGTTTATGTAAAGCTTGAGCATGTGTTGAGTATTAGGCTTATATTTGTTTTTTATAGCCTGCCCAGCAAAATTCTTGTCTGTTCTCTGGCCAGCAGTACCACACTAGTTGAGCAGCCATGATTGCATGGAATTCTAATGATGACAGTAAACAAATCTATGAGCTTTTAGTTGAATATTCAGGTTCAAAATTGTCCATAAATGTTGACAACTAACATGATGATGATAGTGATGAAGTGCCGAATGAAGTTTCAGTAGAAAAAGAAATTAGGGGATTCACCGCTTTCCTGTCTTTGCAATTGCACACATGACTCATGTAGATAAGACACAAACACGTATGGTGTCGAATCAGCATCTTTCGTGAAACTTGTATTACATCAGGACATTCTTTCACCTGTACTAGCGAAGAGCGTATAAAAATTCTGATTTTGAAAAATTGAGTGTGTTATAAATTATGACATGTAAGTAAAACTATGGACCTACTAAATTTGTGTCACGAGGGATCTTATAACTTGCTAACACCATATGACATAGAATGTCGAATGGACTTTTTGCCAAAAGTCCAACTACCTCTGCCGGGTTTGCCCCTGCGATCTTGGGATCCAGAGGTTGACACTCTACCACTGTTAGGCTTGTGAGACCTAGGGAGACTCAACTTCACGCCCTTTGTGGCCCCTCCTTATGTTGGCTGATACCCTCATTCTTTGAAGGAACGGACTTCTTCCATTTTTTCCTGTGATTAGTGTTAAGAGAAGATGGTTGTCGAGTTTTCTCCCTTTTAAATCAATACCACCATTGCCACCATTCATGTGTTAGATTTTCTAAAATGATAAGTTATTTAAATGATAATGTACTTACTGAATCAACAGTACTACCAAGCATAACATGTTACCACCCATAAGAATTTCTCTTGATGTTTAGAATGAATAGTGTAATACAGCATATAGCTCTGACATTACAGAGAGAATCTTAAGCAAATATTAATATACTCTAATTTACCTCAAAGGTCAAATATCTTACGAATTAGGTTGACAGCTGCATTTTTAGGTATAATAACACGTGACATTACAGAAGCAATTGCTACGATTCATGCAAAAATGTATCTATACGCTGATGACATGGTAATTGTATCACCATATCGAGATGAACTTCAAAAAGTAGTCACCAATCTGACAAATTGGTCAAAAAAAAACAATTTAGAAATAAATGATCAGAAGACAGTACTCATGGTCTTTAGAAGGGGAGGAAGAAGAGCAGCATCAGACATAATACGCTATGAAGGTTCACCTTTAAGGATTGTCAATACATTCAAGTATCTCGGAATGACTTTTCAGACAACTGGAACCACATTTACAGCTCACATAAAGGAAAGGACTCTGGCTGGAATCATAGCAATCAATGACATAGATCACCTTAGTCAACTGTCAATCAAAACGGCCTTGAAACTCTTCCACCTCAAAGTTACTCCAACCGTCACCTACGGCATTGAAACAATTTGGACCTTCCTGAAAAAAAAAAAGATCTAAAAGAGATAGAAAGGGTGAAAGCAATTTTCCTTAAAAGAGCCCTATGTGGATCTAAATACACAGCCTCTAGAGTTGTGTATGAACTGACCCGAGAACCTTTCTTCATTGAGGACTTGCGAAATACAATGACTCTACAATCAACAACGGCATATCAAGAGCTCTTACATGAATTAAAGAAGACAAAAATTTGGAGTGATTTCTATATAACGGATGCAATGACAACAGTCAATTGGTGTCAGAGTTGCTTCGACCTCAGACAGACAATGACCCGTGCAGCTGTCCATGGCTTCCATCACAAGGCATGTGTTGTACCTAGATTTCACGATCCGAACCATGACTGTGTATGTCGATGGTGTGAGAAGTTCTGTAGTTGTTACCACGCACTGGAGTGCCCGAAGAGACCGTGTTCTCTGACAAAACTTTGTAGTGATTAAGTTTATACCTCTGCACATCGTGCGCTTTTCTGTGTAAATAAAAAATAATAGCCCCATAAAATTAGATGTTGCATGGAATGTAATAAGATGTTTGATCTATTCACTAGATCATTATGAAAAGAGATTGATTCCCTTACTTTTTATGCCTGAGACCAAATACAGTATTTCTTCAGCGGTGATAGAATTATCTAAGAGTATTTTGTAACATTTAATTGTGGTAAATCACACAATGGTGATTTGTATTAGTTTCCTTTACATTTTAGTCCATTAGTAGAAAAAAGGGTCATCAGTAATGATTTATTACAGCCCGTTGTCCCAATTTACAACCTCACATCATTTCTTGTGATTTTACTGATAAATAAAAATTTCAGCAACTTACCTTACGGTAATTGGTATCCAAATATCTTTGTTAGTTAAAAATTAAATGTAATATGAAAGAAACAACAATTATGATTATGAAGGCACTGTAAGGAATAGTTTAATTGAAATGTATATAACATACTTACAGGCTTCAAAAGTCTATTTACAGAGATAAATGCATCAAAAGAAGTCCCAATTTTTAGCTTATTGATATTTCATTCAAAGTCCTGCGAGGAATCAGCACAGTCCATATTTATGAATATATCCTGCAACAGTCTCTACCAATGAAATAACATTCTATCATTTGGTCATCTTCAGTTTCTTCTCAGTTCATATAACAGTCCATTGAACCATCACTAAATTTAATAGCAACAAGAAGGCTTATGTAGCATGTTATCTTTACTTCACTAAGCAACAGCTAATTTACTTAATCATAAATACATTTAATGGCCACCTTTTATGTGTAGTGATAGACTTTTTATGCATGCAAAACAAATAGATCACATAAGAAGATCGGCAGCATTTTATTACTATTCGATAAAAATTCTAGAGTTCATTTCTTTGTAAGTCTATACAATCCATCCCAAGATATCGCAGAATAGAAAAGTAAATCCTGTGAATGAAGTATGATACACTTCCTAACCTAAACCTTGTCTCATGATTTATCTAACGTATGCACATGTATTTACCATATTACTGACTGTAGCCTATATATCATAGTTCATGTTTACAAATTTCATCTCAGAATTTTTCAACAAGGAAAAAAATAAAATATTTGTTAGCAAAATATATCATATTAATGATGATTCAATGGACTACACATAATTTAAAAACTCACAACATATTTGGCAGTTCAGATAGCATAACAAACATTTTATTCACAATAATTTACTTTTGAAGAAATTATTCTTATATTAAATTATCAGGATATTTAATGTCTTTCAGTGTAATCTTCTGAATTATTTAATCTCTTTGTTAATATACACACTGTTAGTGATATTTTTTTTTCAGAGTTTGTAAAGTACTGACAAATTTGAATATCAACATACAAGTAGTAGTAGTAGTAGTAGTAGTAGTAATAATAATAATAATAATAATAATAATAATAATAATAATAATAATAATAATAATAATAATAATAATAATAATAATAATTAATAATAATAATTATTATAATAATTAATAATAATTATAATAATTATAATAATTATTAATAATTATTATTATTATTATTATTAATGTTATTATTATTATTATTATTATTATTATTATTATTATTATTATTATTATTATTATTATTATTATTATTATTATTATTATTATTATTATTATTATTATTATTATTATTATTATTATTATTATTATTAAGGAATATTCCTTGAATTACAACTATAGCAGTCTATTTTAAAATGGCACCTTTAAGTTAAGAGGAATGGAAAGTCTGCCTTCTCAGTCACAAAAGTTACTTCATGTTCTAAATTTTAAATGACAAGGTTTAAAATTATTTAGAAGTTATATGGTTTCTTTTGGGTTATTTTTAACAGTACTAGGGTAGTTCTCACTCAGCTCAGTCCAATTTTCTAGAAATATTCCATTAATGGTTTGAAGGACTCTTTAAAACTTAACAGTGATTAGTAGAACAAAAAATGCCAATATTTCTTTGTGTTCTTTTGGACATGTGATGACAATTAAATAACATATGAGTGAGCAACCAATGCAAATGTATGTAATTTGATAACAAGTATTGAGAACAGTGAATTTGGTAGCTTTACATATCCCAGAATATAATTAAACTGATTCACAAGACTGAATCATTTCTATACGTCACAATATTTATGAAAAAGACTTATTCTATAACCTTTTCACTACTAAAATTAAATATTCATCTGGACCATCATGCATTCAGAAAAACAGGTATTTGCCAAATGATTTATTGCACAATACAGTAGGCCTGTGCTAAGGGTGTCTCCATTAGGGTTGATATAGAGAATTTCCATGTTTGAATTGATGTCTGCATATTCATGCAAATTCTGTTTTATGTCGAAGAACTCTGATGAGTTTCTAGTATCTCATTTTGAAATTTTGACTGATTTTTATTACGTATGTATGATTTGGTATGTTCAGTACATTTTGTAATTTATAAACACCAGGTAAGTTATGTAGATCCATGTACTAGATGTTGTTTCTGCATTGAAAGTTGTTTAAAGTTCTGTTCTTTGTTGTGAATTCTCTCTTGAAACCTAATTTTCTCTGTGCATGTCTGACATATGTTAGTGTGACATGTGTCTCTTGCTTTTAGGTGTATTTTATTCTTTGTACTGGCACCTACTTTATTTTGTGGAGGAAGGTGTTGATGAGTGTGTCCTTGTAACAGTTAACAACTTCAAAATGGGCATCATCTCTGGAGGAAGTATCATATGATAGCACAATGAACAAAATGCTATTATAATAAGATTTTTAAAATATGAGGCTAAATTAAAATAATAATCATATACTAACATTATAACCACCTGTTTATATTTCTTGATGTATTCAGTATGCTTGTATCTGTGTCTTGGCACAGGCCAGTGAGAAATTCAGCCTCATGACAGTGAGGGAGCTGTAGAATATTGACATTCAGAGTATGGCCAGTGCATCTGGATTTTATGAAAGATGCTACTCATAGAGCTGGTTATGCAGCAATAGCACTTTCTGGCCCAGTGAGGACAGCAATGGCAAACTACATCACTCCTTATCATACGCCTCATTACCGCACCACAATCGGTTTTTGTGGTTTCCCTACAATCATATAACGTTTGGCGGTGGTTTAGAGAATCTAACCAGCCTCCAGGATGAAGACTTAAATGGCAGACTAATATTATAATAACACATCCATTAACAAAGAAAGATCTTTAAAATAAATTGGGTCACTTATATTTCAAACACTCCTGGAAGACAGTTCTTTAAGATACAAATTTTAACAGTTGTAATTGATTATAAGTTGTGTTGTGCCATATTTTAGTTTTTTGAACTTGTCAGTTGAAGGTCAGAAATATTGGGTGTTCAGAACCTAGCACCACGCATGCTCCACCAGGTCTGGCCTCCACCGCCTGGCAGACAACCTGGGCAGCCTCGCCAAGGAAGCACGTAACAATAGCTATCTGACTGAAAACTACTGCATTGGAAGTCTATTCTAACATGCTTTCATAGGCACAAGTTGCAGCAATACAGAAGGTTTTGGAAAACACGTTGCAGTTTGGTTGTACTCCTTTCTTCCTTGAGAGCCTGAAGAATGTGCAGGTTGATCCTATCCACAGGCTGATCTTTTAGATCTTTTGAAAAGGGCACTAGCCATCCATGGTTCAACATCTGCATACTTCACACTACATTTTCATTATAGATTGTTTTACCTTTCAGCAAACAGTCTGCCACCCTCTAAGGATCTGAATTCCATTTCATTTTTTAAGTTAGGAGTCTCTGACCTTTCAAATGGATATGGAACTCAGTCACTCCCATAGGTATGAGGCTTGCTTAACAAATCCATGGTTGTGAAGTAAATAAAATTAAAATACCAGTATTACATTTAAATCAGCCTCAGATAAACTTGCTTGATTTTTGTTTATTTTGATTCAACAGTATTTCCATATTTGAATAATTCATATTTAAGTCATTAATTCTGGGAGAAATGAAGTACCATGTTTCACTTTATTGGATTTGATGTTATTTAAATATTGATTGCAGTAACTGTCTTCTGATGAACTTGTAACATTAGTACAGGAAATGCAAATTCCTCCTGTTGCCTAATTTCATGATACTTTTGTAATACAATAAGAGTTATTGATTTTATGGCATTGTAGTTGTTTGGGTCATCACTCCATAGACTGATTTGATGCAGCTTTCCTTGCCACCCTATCCTGTGCTAACCTTTTCATTTCCACGTAATTATTACATACTACATTTACTCTAATCTGTTTGTCTTATTCATACCTTGGTCTACCCCTGCCATTCTTACCACCTACAGTTCCCTCAAAAACTAACTGAACAAATCCTAGGTGTCGTAAGATGTGTTCTGCCTTTTTGTCTCTTCTTCCGGTCAAATTTTGTCAAATCATTCTTGTCTCACCAATTTGATTCAGAATCTCTTCATCTGTGGTTCAATCTACTCATCTCACCTTCGGCATTTTTCTGTAACACCACATTTCAAAAGCTTCTATTCTCCTTTTTTTGAGTTAGTTACCATCCATGTTTCACTTCAATACAATGCCAAGCTCAAGACGAAAGTCTTCAAATATGCCTAATTCTTATATCAATGCTTGAAGTGAGCAAATTTCTTTTCTTAATAATTATCACTACAACCACTGATTTTTATGGCTCCTGACCAATGTATTTTATTGAATAATTTCATGTCGGACATAGTTAATACATCTAGCCAATAATTATTGTGTAATCTAGACAAGTAAGATGTCATATGTGGCACTTTAGTAAAGCAAAATTCTGTATTAATTTCTTTTTCTTTTCATATCTGAAGCACTCTTGTGGAGAACTTGATTAGAATTCTTTGACATATTTAGCAACCGAGTGTTTGATTAACTAGCATAATAAATTCTGGTTATTGATTTTAAAGTATTAATATTATGCACATCATTTTTGACTTAATGTGCCATTAGCCATTCGACAAGTATTTCTTTCTATAAAGCAGATAGTATGTCCAGTCATTAAAGCAACTAAATTAAAACAAAAACAATAAATTACACATTAAATAAATCTCTGCACATTATATCTGTAATCATTTCCTTCAGGTTGTTGGGGAAAAAGTTAAAAGAAACAGACATTATCTGTAATAAATAAAAAGAATAAATATTCAACATAGTGTCACATCAGTGTTTTTATGTCATCACTTTGTCAGTGTGTGCCTCCTAATGCAATTGAAGTGATATATTTGCTTACTGAAATGATCCAATATGAAACAGAAGAGCAGACTTTACATTCATTCGTAATGAACAGCTATTAATGCATTAGTGAATATTACAGGATTTGTAGTACTATTCTGATTTAAGTATATTATATATTTTATATATTTCTATACTTTCTAGGATATTAAATCTTTACAGTCCAGAGTATCACGTAAGTGCACAATATTATTTCCTTCAACAATTTGCTGAAGCAATTTATATATATATATCACCATCTTTATATTCTTTATAGGAGTTTATATTTCTAATGAAATTATCAAGCTAGTAATACACTATGCCTCAATGGGGCTCTGTATTCGGGAAGTGTGTCGGCCTTTTCCGTTTGGCCTTATGCTATGTGTCCTCATGCTCTAAACTGATATCAATGGTTTGCACACGACTGCTGTCCCGAGGAACCAGTTCCAATTTTTCTGGTTCTGCATCTGGCATGATAATACACATGAAACACTTACCCGTTACAGCATCTCGGGGATAAATTGTCACTGGGGTGAATCGTTCTGTCGAGCCTTCGACGTAAGCACATAGCCTTTTGTAAACATCTGGGAAATGCCTACGTAAACTCACACCACGTTGACGTAGATGACGTTGAATATTAGTGAAACTAATTTCACGTGCCCTATGTGGTGGCATTTGTCCATGACAACCTGGTAGAGAAGTCAAGATTAGAGTCTCAGGATTCTCCATATCTCGAGTTATATTACAAGGAGAAGAACGTCGTTGAGGAACAGGGGGTGGGGGAGGTTGAACAGGAAGTGCAGTTAATGAACGACACAAACGAAGCTTTGCACAACGAGACACAAGCTGACGTTCCCACTTAACAGCTCCTGATGTTGGCACTTCACTTACAACACAGACAGCAACATAAAGTACAAAACGAGAATCAGGGTTGTAAGATTTGCACAGACGTAAAAGTTCAGAGTATAACTCTGCTCCCATTTCACCTGGAAGCAAATCTGCCCAGCGTACATAAGCAGGTTCTCCAAGATCCATAAATCCACGTGCTACGAAACGTTCAGCAAGTTCAGGACTGGAGAAAAAGCTTTTAACTGCACCACGTCCTTGTGCCAAATAGCCACGTCGAGCAAGCATAGACAGATGACGTAATGTTTCAGGATCTTCTTTAGCAGCAGACAGAACTTGTCGACAGAGAGCACCGACCCGCGAGTGTAGACATGTCTTCCGATGGCGCTCCCAGTGAGCTCGTCTACATTCACGTGAGCAGTAGACATGCTCACAGTTGTGACAAGTCTTGAAAGTACGACGTGCCTCGACCATACTAGCTACTCGCCCACACTTGGAATACCGGCAGCGAACCACTGTTTCATTACCACCGCTATCCATCGGTTGTTGGTGTTGCAGCTGCTGCTGCTGCTGCTGTTGGGTCATACCAGCAGCAGCAGCCACATCGAATGACACACGCCGATTGCGACCACCTAAGTGTTGAATTGCCTTAATGTGTGGACGTGGACCTGGGTCGCTGCCCTCGCTCCGCCTACGAAGTGTGTCGGCCACATAATACGGCGGTGGTTCCACAAGGATAGGTTTCTCTCCATCACTAACTGACCCTAAAACAAGAGATACAGAGACTTCCACAGTACACTGTTTCAAAGTTTATAATTTTTACTACTTTTTATTGCACATAGAAGCACATTGAACAAGCTTCAAATCTCACTGGGATATATACTGTACATTGAAAATATCTGAAGCACTTCATGCACGCTCTCATGTTACTTTTCATGATTATATTATAATTTAGATACAGTTATTACATTGTGGTTCTGTTGGAATACTGCTACTGCAGAGATACCCCAATTCAGTTACTACATGGATTACACCTTAAAGGGTCATAACTAGCCAGTCTATAGATGGTAATCCCAGTGTTTGAACTTCTAATATAATCTGTCTTACAACAGAGTGAAATCTAATTTAAAACTAGGTCACCTGTTGTGTAGTAAATCAGTTTTAAGTTTCTCACCCTATACAATATGCAATTTTAAGTAGCTAAGAATACATACAAGAAAAATTATACATCTACAGCGCTGCTTAATTTTTGCCTCAGTAATGTTTCTTATAGATTCAAAGTCACTTTATATAATTTCCCTATATAAATTATTTATTCACTCCACCGCTCTGAGCGCTTAGATGGTAGAGCACTCGCTGTGTGAACCTAAGATGGCAGGTAGGTGTCAGCTTAGTCCAGTGTACAGTGTAGGATGTAGGTGCACTAATACACCAGCCTCTAGTCAGCAGATTTATTGGCACGTAAAATAACTGCTGTGGGACTAAATTTCTGACACCTTGGCATCTCTGAAAACCAAGTTAGTTAGATGTAAAACTAATGACATTATTACTTTTTACTCCTAATATTTCAGTTACTCATATAATTACAAAGCCAAAAAAGCTCTTGATGTGGCTAAGTCTGACAGAAGAATCAACAGCGACCGAATGGACAACAATAAACTGAAAGAGATGGTGAAGGAATATAGATACAGGAAGTTGGAACTCAAGAGAATTGTACGAGAAGAAAAAGAGAAAAGTTGGGAAGAATTTACAATTAAATTGGAAGAAGACAGTAAAGGAAATATGAAAATGATATATGGAATAGTAAAAAGTAAAATATCAGATAAAGAAGCAATTACAGCTCTGGAGACAGAAGATGGGAATATAGTTCGTAATATGAAAGATATCAGGGATACAATGGGACAGTATCTTGGCAAGCTCCTAAATGGCCCTAACGAGAACTCTGTTGAGGATGTAGGACAGAAAAGACAGAGGAAGATATCCCAATTACATGGACAGAAGCAGAGCAAGCTCTCCATAAGATGAGAAGTGGTAAGTCAGCAGGAGCTGATGAAGTTACTGCTGACATGATTAAAGCTGCTGGTCCACCAGCAATACAGTGGCTGTATAGAGTTATCAGAACAATATGGAAGATTGGACAAAAGGGATGATAGTTCCTATCTTTAAGAAAGGAAGTAGAAGGAAAAATGAAAATTACAGAGGCATTTCCCTCCTATCATATGGCCTTAAAATTATGGAGAAGATCATTGAAGCCAGAGTAAGGGATATACTAGAGCCTATCTTGGAAAAGGAACAACATGGCTCTAGGGCTGGAAGAAGCACAACAGATCTGATATTTGCTTTGAGTATGTTGGCAGAGAAACACTGGGAAAGAGGAAAAGACCAAATTATTGTGTTTATGGACCTTGAAAACTATTTGGGAAAGTCTTAGAAAACTTGGTGTATCGGAGTACCTTATTAGGAAGATCCAAAAGCTATATACTAATAGCAAAAGCTGTGTCATGATGATAATGATGATTGTTGTTGAAATGGGCTGAACATCTAGGTCATTGGCCCAAAGCTGTGTCAGTAATGGAGATGGTCACTCTAAATGGTTCTGGCTCGCTGGAAGGGCAAACCGATGATGATGATGATAAGTACATTTTAAGGAGTACAACAGGGAAGTGCCTTATCACCTCTTCTATTCATAGCAGTTATGGATACCATTTTAAAGGAACTAAAAGGAAAAGGTAATAAAGATCTTCAGGCTCTGGTGTTTGCAGACGATGTGGCAATATGGGATGAAACGGAGGAGGGAGTGCAAAATAATCTGAATGCATGGTGTAGGAAGTTTGATGATTATGGAATGAAATTGACCCCATCAAAAACAGTAGCATTGAAAATCAGCAAGCATAATACAGAATGCAACATAAAACTGCAGGATCATCAAGCTGAAGTAGTACACAAATTCAGATACAGTGGCGGCCGGTCAGTACGTGCTACCGGGCTCCAGCACGTAGCTTGGAACTGTAAGGAATATTATTTATGTACAGTACAATTATCCTGGTGCCTTTTTGTTGTTTTGAGTACGATATGAATTTGGGTTTTGTGAAAATCAGGACGAGATCTGTCGAACACCTAGCGCCGTTCTCCCAGGGAACAAAGCTCGTGCTCATGTGAAGTGAGCCCTTGCCTGTAGCCTGAAGGAAGCAATACGCAGGCGCAGCCAAGCTTGCAACACTCCCCCTAGCCGGCGGAGTATACCATAAACCGGGATCAACTTTCACTGATCCCGTCTATAGTTACTTCCTCTCCCGCAAGGGGGTAGAAGTACTTGATGTCTCCTGCTACCTTGATGTTGAATGTGGTAAGCGAGTCTGCCACTAGAGAGTAGCATCGTCTGGACTCGAAAGTAAAGCGTAAGTGGAGGCAATCTATCTCACACATGCTTATTAAAATATCCAACTTCCTTTTGTGTCAAAAATAAGGAATTCATAGGTGAGTCAAATAATCTTTGACTGACCCTAAATGTTATCCCGCATTACAATGTAATATACTCTGGTGAAAAGAAAAAGCATATGGCTTTTAGTGCCGGAAATATCCAAGGACATGTTCGACTCACCAGATGCAGGTCTTTTGATTTGGCGCCCGTAGGCGACCTGCGAGTCGTGATGAGGATGAAATGATGATGAAGACAACACATACACCCAACAATGGTTAAAATTTCAGACCCTGCCGGGAATCGAACCTGGGATCCCTGTGACCAAAGGCCAGCGCGCTAACCATTTAGCCATGGAGCCGGACATTTACTCTGGTAATAGGGGAGGTCTCAATGAATCAGTTGGCAGCTCTTTCAGTTGCTTTGTGCGGTTTTTAATCTCGCGGTTATATTACTGGTGCATTTTTTTCTGTCATTGTATTAGTGCTAAAGTTTATACGGAATTTATCAAATTATTTATCCACTGCAGTGTATATAAAGTGAAATTAAATTAATGTTCTTAGTGAGGATCTATATTCCCACGATTCTATTTGCACTGATGTAAGTTGCGCCATTAGGTTAGTAAAAACAATATTTCTCGAATGAATTATTTATCTCGTAGACAGTTGTCAAAGTATTCATCTGCTTCCAAATTAATGTTGTTTTTGTTTGTTCTGAGTTATAAATTGTGAGAAAAGTTGTATTATTATTATTATTATTATTATTATTATTATTATTATTATTATTATTATTATTATTATTATTATTATTATTATTATTATTATTATTATTAAAATCTGGCGTACCAAAGGAGAGCTAGGAAAGAAATGTGCAAAGAAGCGCGCCTGATGAGGCAATGGCAACTCAGATGGAAAAGTGACCCTCGAGGCAAATGGACCAAGCGACTGATACCACGCTTGGATATCTGGGTTGAAAGGGCCCATGGTGAAGTAAATTACTACCTCACGCAGCTTCTAACAGGACATGGATATTTCCGGAAATTTGTGCATAAAGTGGGCAGAGCGAGTGACGCAGCATGCATATACTGCGATGATATTGACGACGTATATCATATCTTTTTTGTATGCGGCCATTGGACAATTCAGAGAAGATGTGTGGAAACTGAACTAGGAGAATTGACAACAGATAATGTTATTTCGGTGATGCTGCGAAACCAGGAATCCTGGGATCGCGTGGCAGTACATGTGGAGGACATCCTTCGACAGAAGAAGAAGGATTTGGAAGCATACGAACGTTCGTAAAGGAGAAATGAAGAAAGAAGACGTCTGAAAGACAAAGCACGATATCACCCTGAAGTAATGCGAGAGCGGTTCCGGGGTGATGACTCACATCGTGGGAAAAGGGTGTGTGGTTTTTAGTGGGTAAGAATCCCACACACTTGTGGAGTGCGGACCCTTCACAAGTGTCGTTTTGAAGATTTTCCACAATCCCTCGCAAAAAAAAATTATTATTATTATTATTATTATTATTATTATTATTATTATTATTATTATTATTATTATTATTATTATTATTACCAAGTTTGAAGTATGCGTTGTTCATCATGGCAATATGCAGATTTAAAACAGCGTATTTAGCTTGTTTTTTGTAGCACGTAGGACGATTATTTTCACGAGCCGCCACTGTTCAGATATTTAGGAAGTGTAATGGTTAGTAATAATAGAGCTGAGATAGAAATAACAAACAGAGTAACCAAAGGCTCTAACTTTTACAGTATTGTTAGACACATACTATGGGATGAGAAGGTCCCACAAAGATCAAAAATGATCCTGTACAAGTCATATTTCATTCCTATCCTTGCATATTCTCTGGAAACTTGCACACTAACATCAAAGGATTGTAGTAGGATTCAAGCCTGTGAAATGAAATTTCTTAGAAGTGCCCTCCAAAAGAGATGACTTGAACGCATGAAAAATGATGAGGTCCAATCTAACCTAGGTCTAAATGAATCAATGGAGGAAAGACTTAGATCATCTAGACTTAAATGATTATTAAATGCTTATTTGGGAAAGAGAATAATAGGTAGAAGACCAACTGGAAGACCCAGAAGAAGATGGATGGACCAATTGAGGGAAAACGTGGAGAGAAGAGAATGGAATTAGGAACCTGTTATGGACAACAAAATCTTTTGGAGTAGACAACTTTGGAAGACGCTCATTCCAAACACCCTACCCAGCTTGCTGGAAGGGCAAACCAATGATGATAAGTACATTTTAAAGAAACAGTGATAGTTGTAATAACTGCTTAGAGAGAAGTTGTCCTCCAAAGCCAATTCAACAATTTAAATTTTAGTATTGTTTTGATATAAGCTGGCAGGGCACTTCAGTGCATTATCAAAGTAGAATCACAGTATTTTGCTCCTTTCCCAGTAGATTGCTCCACAGGCATCTGCTCAATATTGAAAGTTGCTCACGTATATCTCTTGAGACTGGGCCAGTCTAGAGCAATTGATTATATTCCCATCCACAGACTAGAGATTCAGGAATGAGTCCTGGGGGTTGTCACATAATCTCTTATTTGATAAAGATCATTTGAACAGAAATCCTTCAACGCCATTTCTAAGATTCTAAAACACAATAGGAGTGGTATACTCATCCTAATTTTGGAAAGGCATTTCAAGAATATGAAAACAAATGGCAGGACAATTGTAGCATCGCAAAACAAAACACCAGACATTAGTATTATTTGCATTTTATAAGCTATAGGATAATAATTAGGAAGTTTATTTCCTTTTAGGATTTTTAAATTCTGCTTTTAGTTAGTTTAAACTTCTTTGGTCAAATTAATGACAATTTATTGAAACACTGTTTCCACTCTGCTAGAGAGTATGTTTCATACTGCCAATCTTCTTTATGAACCTTCTTTATATTGTATGTTTTCCAACGGCAGATTATTTACTTTCAGTTTTGCAACAAATATTGTGTGTGGGCTTATATAGCAATAATATCACCTGTGCTTTCCTCCAAGATACTACTAAATGTATCCAGTACTGCTGGTAAATTCAATCAGTTAATAATTACAATTCATTATACATATCTGGAAAAAGAAAGCAAATTTAGTGGTACAGTAGTTTCAAATTTAACATATCATATATTACATGTGTGAAACATGACAGAAATTTTAAATGTTGGAGGCCCTCAGAACTCGAACTCAGGGTAGATTATGAGAAGCTATCTTCAAAGTCGATTTCAAAATTGATTTTGATAGATGATCTATGCTTGGAAAATTGTAAATCTGTTCTGTATAGAATACAGAGAACTAGATGCAATAAAAGAAAAAATACTGCAACATTTCTCATTACTCTAACAGAAGGAGATGGAAAGGTTTCTCTATGATTGCACTTTATAAAAACAGCTTTTTGGAGATTTTGATTAAAATTAATGAACACTGATATCTTCTTTGACCACACGACACCTCGTAATCTGCAGGCCTACGGGCTGAGCAGCGGTCGCTTGGTAGGCCAAGGCCTTTCAAGGGCTGTAGTGCCATGGGGTTTGGTTTGGTTTGGTTTGATATCTTCTTTTCAAACTTTTAGAAATGGAATGTATGGAGTTTTTAAAAAGTGATGGCCTAGTTAAATGTTTATGTTTAGCAGTAAGCAACCAAATAAATTAGACTTCAGTAAATGTAGTTTCTCTAATCTCCATACTGTATATATTATGACGGATATTAAAATGTCCTAATCTTCTAAAGAAACTAAAAGTAAGATGACTTCATGCACATGGTTATACATACAGCTTCACCGGAATACTACAATATATTTTTGGAATGACTTTATTTAACGTGATGACCACAGGCGTGCAGGAGTCTACACATATTCTTGCAACCTGAGATAAATTGATTAGTTAAACGAGCAAAGATCACAGAGATAGGGTAAGAATTTTGTAAAGATAAAGAGTATACTTAATTTCACATTCTACAAAGAGTAACTAAATTATATTTTAGAATTGATACATTAATTTACTTGGTTTTATTATGAGCTCTTATTAGTCACTACATTTTATCAAGTTAAGCTTTAAGTTCAAAATAGCACGCACACAGAAAATACTGATAAAATACGCCAACTTGATCACAGAAGCAAGTACAACAGACAACATACCGTGACCTCGAGTTCTAGAAACTTACACTGTCCTCCTACCTGCGAGGTCGGGACGCAGGTCCCCACAACTCCGGCGGGTGTGACTTCGTGGGGGCAGTGGTGGTGGAGGCGGTGGAGGTGGAGGCATCTGAGCACGGTTAGGACTAGACACAGAACCTGGTCCTGGACTTGGGGAACGTGATGCTGGTGGCAGGCCAAGCAGCGAATCCAGGACATCCTCCAGTGTGGTGGAACCAGGACTGGGGCGTGTGCGTACTGGCTCCTCCATGGGTCCTAACACACCAACATCCCCTTAATTTAAGATGAAGGCATACTAACCAGTCCCCTTGCACAAACTACCTCTTTGCTGTAGATAATAAGCCATTTCAAGATTACTTGATGTTTCCTCATGATCCAAAAATGAGCACAGCTTTCATCAATTTTCATCCTTAAATCCAGAAAATTCTAAATAACAAATTTAAGATTACTATAAAATCAAAAGAAAAGAGTAAATAAATAAACTTTCACAGAGACAACCAGAATAATCAAAGCATTTGTGTTAATTTAAAAGATCTTTAATCTTATAACTTAAGATCCTTGATGAAGCAAATAATGTGTGATATAAGAAAACTAAGACAAAATGGCTTCAGCTGACTAATTAAGGACTGACTTTCAACTATACAGTAGTATAAAGAGAGAACAATCTGTTTTCTGTATCAGATGAAGTTTAAAAAAAATCCAGTAATAAAACACATGAGTCTGTTGAAAATATTAGCAAACATTTTGGGAATTTGTGTTGTTTGTGTGTGAATGGTACTCCATTACAACTTAGTAGTATGTTTGTTTGGTACTTAGTTTATCAAGTCTACTGCAGTTATTTTCTATATTATTAAGACAAAAACATACAAAGTTGAAATATTGTATAATTTTTAATTTCTTTCATTTATTTCAAAGAACCGATGTTCAGATTTTACCTGCACTATTTTTCATCAGCAATTCAATAAAAAAGTTCTATTAGGACTAGATGCATTGTATTTCCGAATTTCTGTAGATGAAGAAATAATTTCTCAACTGGGATTCAAATTTAGACCAGTTAGCTCTTTTTAATTTGTAAGTTACCTCTTTATGCTCAAAAGTACAAAGCTCACGAGAGTTCATGTCAAAAAGCTTCTATCAAATACATTTGAGTATACAGTACCACTATTGGGTGCTAATCTTCGTGGCTGAATTTGGTGGGAGTAATTCCTGATTTAAGAGGTAAAACAATCAGTGTTTTGTAGACTCCAGGTTTACATAATTGAAAAATACCTAGATTGGGTCATCAAGTTACATTTATTAAACATTATTTCCAATGTTCTTCTTGGAAAGAATTTTTTGTAAGTATTAAATGAGATGCAAGCGACAACAGTCTATTAAACTGGATATGTTTCTAAACTTGACAGATACAAGTTATCAAGAGGTAATAAAATCTACTTTGAAATAGCTTTTCATAAATACGTTGTTGGATAGTTACAATGTACTGAACCAAAGATGTTTGACTCACGTCTTGAACCAAAGACCTTCCAGTTCATAGATTCTTGAACATCAAACACCAAGTAAGTTATCAATAATCTTCAGGGAATCGTTTTCTGGACAATATAGGTGGATGACATATTTTACTATAATTGAGTATCATCTTATCAACATTTGAATTCATTGGACCCATATATAAAACTCTGAACAATAGGTAAAAAATTTCAAATCGGCTATCAGGAACATGTTAATGCCAATGGCCATGAGCAAACACAAGGGGTAATCACCAATGAACATTCATTGATAATGATTTATTGATTCTATTAGAGCAAATAAAAGAAACTTTCATACATCTTCATACATTTAGATCAGAGAAATAACCCTAATTTCAACTTGAATAAAATTTCTGAGCAGACCAACATCCTTTCTGAGGCATTAACATTTATTCTTGATAAACATTAAAAAGTTAAAACTCATTCTGTTATTCACAACTCTTCCAGCACAATTCCCCCTCCAACAATTTCCCTATCTCCCCTCCCTTCACTTTGTGCAGCTAACAGCTGACTTGCTTAGTACTCTGTTTGTTCCTGTTGCAGCACGCATTTGTTTACATTCTTTTCAATTGGTTTAACACACCACATGGAGTAGGTCACATTTTGTTCCTTTGTAATTTGCTCTTCCCCGTTTCATAATTTAAATTTGTACGTAATTCTTATTTCTTTTCTTTCTCTTTATTTGTAGATTCTTAATCGGAGCAACACACTGTTTTAGCAACCAATCTTGTTCTGTGTTGACACTGTATTTTAATCAAATACATCTTTGATATTTCCATCATATTTGTTCTTCAAGTGCTTCTATAACAATGAACAATTCTCCAATAACTACATACTCCTTGTCAAGTGAAAAACATTTTAGGAATGAGCGTTTTTCATGTTCTTTTCTATTGCTAATTGGGACTTTTTACAATTACGACTGCAAAAATGTTAATATGCCTACTTTATATATAAGTGAGTTCCTTTCAGTGTTATGTTGTAATATTAGTGTCATTTGTATTGGTTTTATCATCATAATTTATTTGAATAGCTGAAGAAGGCCAAATAAAGGCTGAAATATGTACTGTTTCTTGTACTAGTTCTTAAAGTTTTTTGAGACCTAATATGTAATGGCTAAGGTGGGATCTTTTAATTGTATTCTTTTATAGGAAATTCATGTCGTTAAACATGGAATGAATTCTTTTTTCAACGTTACCTTCCCATGATGTTTTTTTGTGAGGCTGGTGGAGCACTCAGGCTCACTTTGGAACTTGGCTGAGCATTTAAGACTATATGCCCTTTCTGTCAGTATACACTGATTCTGTTATAAATCATACCCATAGTCACTGGGTTTTAAATGCCTCTTACTCATCTTGGTAGCCAAGTGGCTAAATCCATATGCCAATGCACCCTCCTAGATTCAAAGAAAAAGAATGGAAGGGTTGATTGTTAGTCTATTATGATAAAAGCTTACAGAGTATTTCATGATGATAAGTCATACTGAACTACCAGACAGTATTTGCTTCACCAACAGGTATGCAATATTCATCACACATGTTGGGTTGGTTTGGTTATGTATTTGCATTTTTGTTACAGAGGTTAATACAGTTGGACAAGAATAGGTATCTTGAGTTCAAGTTCCAGGCAAATCAAAAATGTTACCTCAAACAATAAATAATTTCCTCTCTGTGGATCCTTAAAACTTGAAAATAATGTGATTTACATGACAAGCTCCTGACTTTGTAAGCTAATCTTTCAAACACCAGACATCGGCGTACTATCTGTATCAAAAGTAAATGCATACCACACTTACCTTATTCATCTACTGTATGTTAAAAATAAACAATATGAAAAAATAGCTTATCTTCCATAAGTCTACTAATTCCAAACTTCCAGTTATTTTATATAATTGCCAAATAATTAGTATTCAGAGTAATGGCTACATGTTGGATGTGCATTTACTTTTAAGACTGACAGTACATATTAGATTGCACACCACTGAACAGTGTATTAAGAGGTTAGTTGGTCAAACTAATTTTGTTAATACTCTTTATAAATGCAAACCAGTACTGACCCTAAAATATATTGATAATTCAATTGTTCATTTGTACTGGGTGATTCAGGCTATGAGATGTATGGATTATAGATGCAGTAACCCATAATTTGAATATTTTCTTTAGTAGGAAATTATGAACCTGATATTTTTATTTTTAAAAAAGCATGAGATGGGAATGGAAGGCAGACACCAAGAGATAGATGGCTAAAGGGAATGGAGGAGCAGGTGAAGAAATAGGGGAGGACTGGACCAAGTGATGACAGAGAGATGGTGGGAAGACAGAAGACGATGGAGAGGCTTATGTTCTATACAGACCAGGCCAGTGGCTGGAAGCTGTGCAAGATGATGATGATGATGTGGATTTCTTAGAAAACCACAAAATTTAAATGATAGATTCATCCATTAAACATGGAATGAATTCTTTTTTCAACAGTACCTTCCCATGATGTTTTTGTGAGCCTGGTGGAGCACTTGGCTGAGCATTTAAGACCTGAAACTATCTCTTGTGTGTGTGCATGTGTGCGTGTGTGCATGTGTGCATGTGTGCATGCGTGCGTGTGTGTTTTTTTTGTTTGTTTTTTTGCACCCTGGGTGTGATAGTTGTCATTCAATTGTAATTAATTATGGAGGAATATATATTTCATTTTCATAAGCAAGAATATCTTACTTTGTATATTGTAAGTATGGGCCAGTTCAAGATATGGTGAAACCTACCACAGACTGATGTCTTCTCTAAGATTAAGAAATACAATGGCCAGCAGAATTATTCTCAGAAATTGTGATGTGTTGGGAAAGAGAAAGGCAGGGCGAAGTTATAGGTGGAACAACGGATGGGCTGAGTGCAGAATTCCTAGAAATGACGTCAGGGGATCTCCAATGTACTAGCGAGGGCTGAGCGCACGGTTGGTACTTGAAGAAAAAAATATGAAACTTCTCAGTCCCACGTAAGCTTGGACCAATCGTAAAATTCGCAGGGCAGAAGCAGTCACGACAACTTCGTATTGTAAGAAACACTATCAACGTTAACTCCATGGATTAAATTTATAGAAGGAACTGATTTATAAATTCGAGATAAGGTGAAATTTAGAAGCCTAACCATATAATAAAAATTATTAATAGTTATTAATTGAGGGAGATTGACTGGCGTAATTCTGAGAATTCATGGATGCTATCCATTGATTGGCTGCAGGCAAGAGACGCTACCAATGGCGCGAAATCATCCGCCTGGGATACAGGAGCTAAATTCACGATTATATTAATTACCAGCGAACGATATTATTTGAGAATTGACATAGAGGCTATAATAACATAATTACATCAGTGGATCCCAAGTTTAAGCCACTGGCAGGGCCGCAAATAGTCGTATGAGGATATTAGAACTGCGCGTCCTAAGATGACCTCTCGTGAACTCGGAGGAGGGGTGAGATGGATATAAATATATGGTCATGGAGACGGAAAACTTACTTGAAAAATATTGTCTGAGCCGTTTCTACGCCAGGGTGCATACTCACTTGTGGAGAATTGTCAGAGCCGTTAATACGCAAGTACGTGTGTGTATTCACTCGTGGAATATTGTTTGAGGTGTTATAATGTTATGTAACACAGTGAACCATGATGTGAATTAGTTCATATTACAGTCTTGAACAGTCTACTAGCAGGAGTTTGAATATTTACAGAACTCATTAAATCAAAACCAACGGATAGGAGTGTGAGGTTCTATATCAAGAATAGGAAGTATGTTACATGAGAATGGTCGGGGGTGTTCGACATAATTTCACAAAGTAAACAGTCAATTACTGATACCTGGTTAGCCACGCGAACGTGAGAATCGAGTGCGCGCCGGGCTGTTGAAGGAGATACCGAGGTATCACATGTTCCTAGTGTCCGGGGAAGGAATGAAGAATGTATATTTACATTAAGTGAGCTGGATAAAAAGCCAATAGTGTAAAATTTATGTGTTAAATTTAGAGTGGAAAATATTCCAAGTGCAAAAAGTTTTTTTTATTTTTTTTATAAGATTAAAAATGTGTAATATTGAAAAGTGTCAAGAATTACCACTTCAAGCTGGCATGAATACCAGTAGGATGCAGTGCTAAAACCAGATGGGACTAGGCTCCTCGTCCGGTTTAGCAAACTACAAGGCTGAGATGAGTGGCTGAGTGAGATGCAAATGCACTAACTATCATGGTATCACACTATTGTTTCATGTTCTGAAAATATTGGAAAAAATAAGAGAGAACAGTATCAGAGATGTTGTTGAACCAATTCTACAGGAAGAATAGTATGGTTTTAGACCAGGAAGGTTAACTACAGACCTAATCTTTGCAATGAGGATGCTAATGGAAAAACACTGGGAGAAGAACAAGCCCTTATTTCTAATAATTTCAGAAAGCTTATGACAGTGTACCAAGGGAAAGAATTTGGGAATGCATGAAAGAACTTAAAGTGCAAGACATCCTCATAGACAAAGTGAAAATGTTATACAAGGAGAATAAGTGTTGTGTTCAAGTAAGGTGTGGTGTGTCGGACTGGTTTGAAACCAAGAGAGGAGTGCAGCAGGGTAGCTCATTGTCGCCATTTCTATTTATCATTGTGAGGGATGTCTATTAAAAGAAAAGAGCATGGAGATATTAAAGCCTTCACATTTGCAGATGATGTTGCAATCTCGTGTGAATCAGAAGAGGAATTGGGGGAGAGATTGAAAAAGCTGGAATGAGGAGTTTAAGAACTATGGTTTAAACATCAGCAAGACCAAGATGGTGGTGATGGCAGTGCACAAGGAGGGAGCACAACCATTAATCATGCTAAATGAAGCCAAGCTGGATAGTGTTCCAGATTTCAAGTACTTGGGCAGCCTTCTATCATTCGACAACCTAGCAAAACATGAGGTAAACAACCAAATTAATAAGGTAGTGCAATTTTACCATCAAGTAAGACATCTACTGTGGGATGAGCAAATACCCATGAAAACAAAGATGACATTGTACAAGTCCTATTATACACTGATTCTTACATACAGTTTTGAAACCACAACACTGATAAATGGAGATAATTCTACACTTCAGGCAGCTGAAATGAAGTTCCTCCATACTATGTTTCAGAAAACCAACAAAGGCAAGGTTAGGAATGAGAAGATTAGAGAAGTAGTAGGAATAGATGACTCACCCCTCAATAAGATCCAGGTATCAAGATTGAAGTGGTTTGGTCGCATGAAGAGGTTGCCAGCAAACAGAAAAGTTAAAGAGGGACGACTCATGGGAAGGCCAAGAAAGAAGTGGATAGATCTAGTCAAGAACGATGTGCTACAGAGAGGTCATGATTGGGACAAATTAGTGGAAGAAGAGTGGTACAAGGTTAGGATGAGATGGAGGAGGCTCATATACCACATCTGGGCAATTAGAGATGGTTCAAGATGGTGGTGAAGATGATGATGATGATAATAGTGATGATGATTTCTTCACTTTGCAAATAATACGCAGGTCAGTGAGAAGGATAAAACTTGGAAAATTCGGCCAGTAATGGAAATGTTGAAGGAGAAATGTGCCAAGAATTTTGTGCCAGAGCATGGTTCAATATTTTGGCCGGCACAGCTGCAAACAATTTATTTGCAGTAAGCCAATGCAGTTTGGTTTTAAACTTTGGTGTATAAATTCAAAAGAGGGTTACCAAGGCAAGGGGCTTAAATCTAAACAAGAGTATGAAGTTGTGTTCAGTAAAGCTGCAAGCCCTCTGCTGGTGCTACTAGATTTCAGAAGAGAAAAGGAATCTACAGTACAGTCTATACATGGACAATTTATTCAGTGGTGCAGCACTGTTCTCGTATCTGAGCTTTCTACGATATTCTGCTATTGTGACTATTAGAGAAAATAGAATTCCTAAGGAAACCCCAATGACAAGCAAAGCTTGTTTTTCCAAAAACTTCATTTGAGACAACTATGGAAATGAATGATGGCCATCTCTACATAAGGTGGATGGACGATGCCATCATGTGGCACCAAAGAAGTGGTTCCAATGAAGAGATTTTCTAAGCATGTGAAACAAACGGTAATGGTTGAAAGACCTAAGTTGATTTCCAAATGCAATTCTGGCATGGGCAGAACTGATACAGTGGACCAAAATGGCTATTATCGGGTCAGAATTCGAGGCAAGAAATGGTACTGGTCCCTGTTTACATGGATGTTGGATGTAGCTATGCAAAGTAGCTGCCTACTGTATAAGAAATCCAGGAATCAGAACATACCACAATTAGACTTCACGAGGGAAGTAGTCACCTGAGAAGTTTAAAGTGTTGCCTAGAGGTTCTGGAAGGCCATCTTCTTGTGTAGTATCTTCATCACACTGCTGTGTTTCAGACAGAATAATGTATAATGGGACTCATCATTTTGTCTAGCACACACCAGAAAAGACACAGAGGAGGTGTGCGAACCATTCTTGTTCTTTTATCGTCAGAATAATGTGCTCCAAATGTGAAGTTGGGCTTTCTATTGACTGCTTTGTTCCCTTCCATAGAAGACAGTAAAAGACTGCCATTCTCTATCCCTGTGCCTAACACGCAAGTAATGAGGGTAGGCTTTTAGCTGCCTCAGAAAATATTGACTATTATAATTATTCTACAGTGTGTAATTGCATCTAAAGTTCTTTGTTTTCTAATTTTTTATTTTATTCTATTGTTCAAGTGAGTGTTTTGTTTTGACAGGCAATAAACAATACATATGTCTCTCTGTACTGCAAACAAATTTTTTTCTTTTGCTCAATAATTCTATTTTTTTTAGCTGTGATGTGAATAAAAAGTAATAGTGATATTCCATACTCTTACAATAAATAATGCTTTTTCAACATTTTTATTGTATGACAAACAAACAACTACTGTGTAACCTAAATTCTTCTTCCAAAACTCACTGTTAAAAAATAAGTAGTGCAAGCACCTTGTGTTTCCATATGGCAACATAAAATATCTTACAACTTAGCGGTCCCAAAATTCTGAAACTTGTTTCATTAATTTATTTTGGTCTCAAACATGCAGTAAAACATAATAAATATAATTATCTCAAAAACAAAATCATTCCAGCGCTAATGGGTTAAGCCCACGACTGCTTCCTCCCCCGTCCTAGCGCTTTCCTATCCCATTGTCAATATTAGACCTATCTGTGTCACTGCAGTTTAAAAAAAAAGGGGCACAGAATAATATTACTACACAAATAAGCTTGAATTGAGTTTTTTTCAGTAGGAAAGATAAAGTAGGAATTCTGAAGGAAAAATTGGGGCAAATATTTGTTTATGCGAGGAGGAATTAGAGATTGGAATAATTTACCAAGGGAGATGTTTGATAAATTTCCAATTTCTTTGAAATATGTTTTGAAATCTCATCATGCAATTATTATTTCCAGCACCTGCAGATAAATCTCAACCTATGTCAGAGAAAGCATCTGGGAAATATTGTTATATTGATATATATTTTGTACAGTAGAAACTTGTTAACCCAGGCTGATTAGGGGATAAGCTGACCAGAAAATGGAAGTCCAGATTTACTGAAATAACCTAAAAAGAACATTAGAAAGTGGATTAAAACTCTGTTTACAGGAGGAAAAATACATTTATTATGATACATTTAAAGGGCATAGACCTAACTGCTTGTATAAAAAAATGTAAAACAGTACAATGCCAAAAACCAAACTTCATGCCGCAATAGCCCTGAAGGGTCTTGGCCTACCAAGCGACTGCTACCCAGCGCAAAGGCCTGTAGATTACGAGGTGTTGTGTGGTCAGCATGACAAATCCTATCGGCCGTTATTCTTGGCTTTCTAGACCGGGGCAGCTATCTCACTGTCAGATAGCTCCTCAATTGTAATCACATAGGCTGAGTGGACCTCGAACCAGCCCTCAGAACTAGGTAAAAATCCCTGACCTAGCCGGGAATTGAACTCAGGACATGCTACCCCTTTACCACGGGGTTATAAATAGAGCCCTGCGCAGATCTACAAAATATTATCCGCATCCGCTCTGCATCTGCACTTCCTTCATCCGCACCTGCATCCGCGAATGGTTATCCGCATCCGCAAAATAGTTATCCGTAGATATTGTAAATATTTAACCACAGTATATTACACCCACGATATTGGTCTGTTAACATAATACAATAGGTCTGACACCAGGCACCAAAACTCCTAAAGTCACAGGTTCATGAGGGATTTCCTCTTGCGAAAACTACCAACGTATTGACCTTTGTTCCTTACTTCCATTAATTAAGAACAGCAGCCAGCTAGACTTAGGTCAGATTTTTGGCTGTCTCAAGGCTCTTTATATATCACTATTCTCCCATACCACTGTCAAGGGTTGCCTAACCACAAGCAAAAATAAGAGTATACCTGAGTGAAAATCAATAAACGTCATTATTTAGAAATTATTAGCAAAATTATCCACACTGCCATACAGTTTGTATCCGCAAAGACGGATATCTGCACCCATGCAGTGCTCTAGCTATAAGCACTACAATGCAGTAGGTTACATAATATGGCTTCAACATTGACACTGAGACTCTCGCTACAAAATTTTTATTCACTTTGTTATGGCATCTTTAATTCAGTCTGAACTCACTGAGAAGTTTATTCATAACTGCTTTGCTAGTCTTTCCATGGCAGCTTAAATTTCATTTCTCTGAAATGCCAATTTCCTTGAATGTAGGTGAGTAAACCTCTTGAACACAGCATCATCTATAGTCTATTTCCAATGGGAAGCTCTATCAGTTGTGATTGTTTTTATGAAGTAAAATTATTTTGGCCATCAGGCACAAGAAGTATTTAACACAGTGGAATTTTCCATGGAGTTCAACACATTGAGCAGATGGAATAATGTAACAACATAGCAGCCCTGTGACTGAACAGTTCTGACTAGAATCTCAAGGACAAAATGCTTCTGTACACTCAGCCCCAGGCTAGAGTAATTAACCAAATGTGACTAAAATCCTTGATCCGGCCAGTAATCGAACCCAGGTCCTCTGAACCAAATGTCACTACACTGATAATTCAGTCAAGGAGGCAGACTCATAATTAAGTAACTAAACTGGAAGTATAACAAGCAAATAAAGAAAAGTTCTTGAATGATGTTTTAACATTAGTCATTTAGTTACTTTAGGAGGACTGATAATAAAAGTAACTTTAATTAGTGAGGCAGAAAGGATACACACAATAGGTAGTTATACAAGAACTTTCAGGCATGCTTTAAAAAAGTTTATTTTCCTGACAAGTCATTTACAGTCACCTATTACATAATTTTTCTGTAGATCTTTAAGGAGTATCAAAATTTAGTGAAATATGATCAAAATCATGATATTCAAAGAAATATATGGCTGTTGTGAAAAATAAGTGATACAGAAAAACGGAAAGCAGATTTGAACTCAGCACATCCAAGTTAGGCAAGATCACCTATTAAACCTTTTACCGAATGAAAGAAAATATTATTTTGCAGGCTAGTATTATCCATCATCTGTCAAAGATTCCTCTACTTCGTTTAGTACAAACATTGTTGGCAGAAGCAACATTTAACAGCGCATTGATGATTAAAAAAATACTACTGTACTTCAAAAGTTAAATTACTAATGCATATCATGAATTTGAAATGCATTTTTAACAATATGATTGTCTGACTCCATGGCTAAATGGTTAGCATGCTGGTCTTTGCTCCAGGGAGTCCAGAGTTCAATTCTCGGTCGCGATGGGAATTTTAACTTCATTGGTTAAGTCTTCTGGCTCAGGTGTTGGGTGTTTATGCCATCTTCATCATTAGAATTCATCTTAGTTAGGAGCCCATCCTCAAAGATGCACAGGTCACCTATAAGACTCGAAAGACCGCCACATATTCTGAGGGCAAATTCATTGTTTTTGGTATTAGTTCCCATTAATGGTCATATAAGGGAGTGGAAACGCAACTGTATTATGCCAGTAAATATACTACATTTAGAAAATTTACTAAGAACAAAATACAACCACCTCACAGTTTCTAGAAGACTACTACCTGTGTTGGGACATTCTTTCCTGTCATGATCGTTGAGTCTCTTGTTAGCTACAGAAAATTAGACTGAGGAGTCCTTTCCTCATTACCCTATGTTTGTATGGCCTCCCTTGTTCTCAATAAAGAATTTCCATGGGGTGTAATGGGATATTTTGTCTTTTGTTTCTTTAATTCTTAGTGTAATCAGTACTGGTCTACAATCAGATGTTAGTTAAAAACAATCGTGTTGCTTTTCATTGACCAACTCACCCACACCCTCTTCCCTGTTGAATTATTTCATTCAGTGCAGTTGTTGATTAGCTGGAAAACAGAGTATAATATGTAAAAATATTTTACCATAACACTGTCCATTTGTCAACCATCACTATGTACACTATTGAAACTGAAAATGTGAGAAATTCCATATTATAGAGCAAACGACTTCTATTTGTATGTACAGTATATTATAATAATAATAATAATAATAATAATAATGATGATGATGATGATGATGATGATGATGATGATGATGATGATGATGATGATGATGATGATGATGATGATGATGTATGATAGCACTAATTAGCATGATAGCAAAAAGTATTGATAGTATGCAGCAGCTTATGCTCAAGGGAAGCTTTATGATGTTCTCTGGTAAAGTAATGAGTTTACAGTTTCAGTAGTATTCATAGGGACAGTTGATATGATAATGAGAGTATTAACATTTTCTACATTATAAAACACAAGGCAAAAAGAATGGTTTAAATTCAGATTTAATTGTAAAATAAAAATAAAAAGACATAGTAATGTAAATAATCTTGTATGTGAATAATAATATGTCAAGAAAACTGGCATAAGGTACTGAGCATTTTTAAAAAGAGTTCATACTTCTAGGTGCAATACTCAGAAGATATTAAATACTGACTGTTGCCATTAAGAAAATTTTGATAAAAACACAATTACAGCTTTCACTAATTTTCTTACCAGTTGTACAAAGTTTTCATGACATCGAGTGGTGAAGACTCAAACTGGTCCATAGCTTAGTTTGTGAAGGAGACCCATAGATGCAAGAAGTCAAAACATAGAAATGCAATTTTTACACCCCAGACACTTTTGGTCAGTTCTGCTGTAAAATTTCCATTGCTGACTTTGGGTCACAATTGTCAATTACTCATATTCATGACTGATTCATTTAGATACATTCGGCAGAATATTCTCCCACTAAATTGGAATGGATTAGGACTAATAACAATCCTTGTCAATGAATTGTTTGTAGTTTTAACACAAGGTACATGAGAATGAGATGTTTGTGAGAGTAATGGTCTGTATCATTAAAAAAAAAAAAAAAAGAACAGTTATGAATCACTACAACTTTTCCTCTTTAATGTAAGATTACAATCTATATCAACTAATGAACATCTTTCTCTTTCTGGTACTTATCATTTAGTGTTACTCGTT
Source organism: Anabrus simplex (assembly GCF_040414725.1). Taxonomy (NCBI): domain Eukaryota; kingdom Metazoa; phylum Arthropoda; class Insecta; order Orthoptera; family Tettigoniidae; genus Anabrus; species Anabrus simplex. The sequence continues at coordinate 1,123,781,733 of NC_090265.1, read as the reverse complement.
TAATTAATCACATTCTTTCATGTCCTTGATTTCAGTATTTTGAACAATTGATGTGATTTATTTTATGTTTAACTTCTACCTAGCATGTGCTTAACACTGTTAAAATCGGCCACCTGCTCGATTAATTTGATCAACTGAAAAGCCCAGTTATTTTATTGCCTTCATTGTGTGAACTGGGCTACAAAAATTCTACATCCTAATCAGTGAGATTCAATGCAGGGTGTGGGGTGTCAGTCAAGGACTTCTGGCCCAGCAAGGAAAGCAATGGGAAACTGCATAACTCTTCATTTCCCTTGTACACCTCTTCAGTTATGCTTAGATCATCTACTACAGCTGATCACAGAGCTTCAGGCTTAATACTCAACCAAAAAACAAACATACATACATAACACTTTATGACATGCTAATGAATTTTAAATAAGAAATTGGCTAATTCTCCTTTAAAGGTATAATTACTGGCTTTGCCATCAAACAGCTTCTTGCACACATGTACTGTATTTCACCTGTCATTCATGTGCTCTAAGGGAATGTGCAATTTTATTTGCCATAAAATAACAAAGTAATGCACTACCATTCAGACAAAAGAATATACTTCAACAATCCAGATTCAAGTCAATTGATAGCACATAGTAAATTGGTGAATTTTCCATTTCATGGGATATAGACTTAAAGAGATGAATTTTTCCATGTCGCGACCCTAATTCTAAAACCTTTTGTATGGTGAATTTTGAGCCCACAGCCAAACGCTGACAAACTGGAGAAATCAAACAGCTACTGAAATGCCTTCTAAAGGATATTCTAAAACCCACTAAATAACAAGAGATTAAAGCATTTTATTCCAAACCTCCTAAAGGCAACATTTTTATGTGGTGATTTGAAATATCTGTAGAAACATTAGTATTCTGTGAGAGATTCTGTTTAAGTCATTTAAAATACATTAAATCAGGAATAATGTTATTTCTAACAATGCAAATGATTTTCCTCTCTTGTAAAACTCACTGAAATGCACATAGATAGGAGGTTGTATCATTAGGGTCATGATAGACTGCATATGTTGATGATATACCAATATGATTATAAGAAACAAATTTCCAAAAATTATTTTGGCAAAGAAGTAAGCAACAATACAGTATTACTATTTAGTATTCACTATTTAGTACCATACTCAAAGTGAGATGTATATCGTTGCTATGAAATAACTGTAATCTACCACTGGGTTTTCAGATACTGAAAGAGGTTCATACTCTATACATGAGTATGATCCGCTAGGTGAACAGTGACAGAGACATGGGGAGACTATCTATTTCAAGAGAACATGATCTACAACATTTACCAGAAGAGAAAAACAATAAAATATAGTGTTCAATCACTTCATTAAATAATGTGGAAACTGAAAACTTTAACGCTTATCACTGGAACAATATTATTATTTCATTTTCTAATAATGATCATAATATAATTCACATAAGATGTTTCAGTCTCATCCTTGGTTCGACAAAATGAAAGTGACTGAGGTATGAGAGATATTCACTCCTCATTTCCCCTGTACGCCTCTTTTGATTGATTGATTCAATGATGCCTAGATCATCTATTACAGCTGATGGCAGAGCTGTTGAGGATTCAACAACCCTTCAGGCTGAATACTCAACCAAAAAACATACATACATACATGCATACACACCACTTTATGATATTCCAATGAATTTTGAATTGGAAGTCATGATTGCACAGAAGATATTTTGACTTTGGAAAGGGGTATGTGAAAAGAGCCTGCCTGAAGATTGCAGTGCTAAACAATCAAGATAAGAGCAGTCGTGTTTACCCTGGACAGTGTCAGAAAATGACTCAAAATGATCTAACGGCTTATCCTTTCACTACTGAAGCACTTATTTAAGTCCATAAACATCGAGGGACTATCAAACCAGAAAGAAGATATACTAACAGACCATGAGACTTATTCTGAAAAGGCCTCATAATAAATATGGTAGTGCCATATTCTTTAAGAGTGGCTTAAGTATCTCATCTGCTGCTTTGTCAGAGAGAAACAACATTGAAATTCCCCATGATATTGATTTTTTTTAATCGCAAGAAAGAATTGTGTATAAATGTAGTTGTATTGACTAGGTAGACAATTACATTACCATTTTCTATTCCATTGTAAATTGTCAATATGGAATTATGATGATATTGTATGCAATTGAAATTCTCAGTCGAAACACACATTTCTCTATAACATCTATTTAAAGCCCCCTGAAGAGAATTTTGTGTTTAAGGAACCTACCAATTTTAAGTGCCAAGATCCAACTTAATAATTGGTTATTTCAACTGTCATGAAACTGTATGGAATTATGCATCTACAGATGAAGGTGGTCTGAAAATAATGGACTCAGCCAGTGGAAAAGAGGATAATCCTGACCTTATCTTTGTTAACAACTAGCCGAGCAGTCCACTAAAACTGTAAGTAAAGCTATTCCCTGTTTCCAGGATCGACTGGTAATGTGCACAATCGAACAAATTGTTAAATCAGAATGTGTTCCTTTCCAACATTGGTTCAACTTCAAGAAAGCAACCTGGCCTAAGTTTAGCTCCAAACTTGATGCAGCCATGGAAAATGTGGAATTGCAACCAGATAATTATACCTTTATTTCTATGGTGAAGGAAGTCTCATTTTAAAAAAAAAAGAACTGATAAGCAACATGGAGTTGCAGAACAGAATACATCCCAGGTCTTCAGATAAAGATATATCTCTTTTGGATAGCTTCTGTAATTTGTATCAGATGGACTGTAATTAGTCACTAGACCAAGTGACTTTCAGAACTTCTGACAACTAAATATAAATGTTAGCGCCTAGCAACGATTCTAACGACTTCTAAAGAAATATTTATTTGATGACAAAACTAGCATCATCAAATTTTTTCAGCTTTAGAAACTAATTATATTACAATTTAAAATATCATTGTTTCCTCAATAAACTTGGGAAGTCCAGTAAATAACCAATTGAAACTGTCAACTAGATTTTCATTTGTTATAGTGAAGCATTCATGTATAGGATATGTGAGATTTTGTTGTCGTTATTGCGAGACGAGTGTCACTTATGTCTATGGTTAATTTCGGAACTTACAAGCGACACTTATACATGTTAAGTAAGATGTCTATGCATTTTCAGATCTTTTGGGATTTATTATGTAGTGTAAAAAGGTCCGACTCACATCGTTGAGGCCTTCGCTTCAGAGGGTCCCGGGTTCGATTCCTGGCCGGGTCGGAGATTTTAATTGTCTCCGATTAATTCTTCTGCCCTGGGGACTGGGTGTTTGTGTTTGTCCCAACACTTTCTTCTTCATATTTATACAACACACTACACTACCAACCACCACAGAAGCACGCAATAGTGATTACATTCCTCCATATAGGATTGGCATCAGGAAGGGCATCCGGCCGTAAAACAGGTCCAAATCCACATGTGCGACACAGTTCGTACCCGCGACCCCACAGGTGTGGGAAAAAGCGGTGGAAAAAGAATAAGAAGATTATGTAGTGTAATAAACAATATAGGATGTTTAAATTTAGCAACATTTCTAGAGCCTTTTAACATTTCATTTAGGGACAATGCAGCAATTTTATCATGAAGTTAGCGACTGAATCCAATTATGAGTTGGCAACAGTGGATGGACCCCTTCTCCAAGGAAACAGTGGAAGCTAGACAAGCACTGATGACATTTCTCAGTCAAAAACGCACAGCCAGATGGAATAACCTGGTCACTAATATTGATACAAAACAGAATAGTATGGCATCTTCTTTAAGAACCTCAGTGAAGATCCAACTATTCCACCTCTCGACTTTACTCAAGTACTGTGTCTGCTAATCAGAAAGCTAACCAACTGATCATAAATAGAAAGACTTCAAAATTTAAGTCAAATAGGGATAAACTTGTACAGTGCTTTGAAGAAAAGACTGATTTCCTTTTTACCATGGAAGAACGTTTGACCAGGCGAGTTGGCCGTGCGGTTAGGGGCGTGCAGCTGTGAACTCACATCCGGGAGATAGTGGGTTCGAACCCCACTGCCGGCAGCCCTGAAGATGGTTTTCCGTGGTTTCCCATTTTCACACCAGGCAAATGCTGGGGCTGTACCTTAATTAAGGCCACGGCTGCTTTCCTGTCCCATCATCACCATAAGAAACTCCATGCAATATTTATAGACTTCACAAAAGCCTTTGACTTGTTAAATAGAAAACTTATAATGGAGAAATTAGAATCGGGAAAAAAACAAGTAACAAGATTGATACAAAATATCAAGCAATCAAATAGTAATAGACAATAGAGTATCCACAACAGACCCTATGAACCAAACAGAGTCCTCTACTTTTCATAATAGCCACCGCAGAAGTACCTAGAGAAATAGACACAGAAAATGTGAATATCTATGCTTACGCAGACGACATGGTCATAGTATCACACAACTTGGAAAACATTTGAGCAGCCTTCAGCAAACTTACAACATGGGCAGAAAAGAATGAGCTTACTATAAATAGTAGCAAAACAGTAAAAATGACATTCAGAAGAGAAGACAGACTATCAGCAAATGATGTCATCATGTATATGAATACTCCGATGAAGAATGTACCATATTTCAAATACTTAGGAATCACACTTCAGGCGAGTGGTGATGTCTATGACCTTCACATTAAAGAACGAACCATCGCTGAAAAGACGACAATTAATAGCACAAAGAACCTAGGACAACTATCCCTGCCCACAGCTACCACACTGTTTCGCTTAAAAATTGCTCCTATCATAACATATAGACTGGAAACCATCTGGACACACCTAAAGAAGAAAAATTTCGTAGACATAGAAAAGGTCAAAGCCAGTTTTCTCGAAAGAGCACTATGTCTGTCAAAGTACACATTATCACGACTTACATATGTACTGGCAAGAGAGCAATATTTCATTGAAGACCTCTGCCTCGACCTGCTTCTACCAGCTACCAAAGCCTACTTGGATGTATTGCAGGAACTCAATAAGAAGAGACAAGAGATATGGCCAGAGTTTTATTCAACGGATGTGATGATATATAGGGAATGGACACAAGCCAGATATGACCTACATCATGTATTGACAAGATTTGCCGTACACGGTTTCCATCATTGGATATGCCTAACGGATAAATTCCATGACCCGGACGATAACTGCAAGTGTAAATTATGTGGAGCCTACTGTGACCGATATCATCTGATACTGTGCAACAAAAGACAAAACTGTTTGACAAGTTTCTCTAAGAACTAAATGCACATTGTGCAAAATTTACCATATTATTAAATAAAGCAATTTGAACAAGCCACACTCCAGTGGTTACTTTCATTGATGAACAAGTGGGCATTCAGGCTGAAGATTCTGGGTTATGGTGAAGAGCTAGTGTACTGTAGTTGCAATACTAAAATCTGGGAAGACTCCTGACAGCCGAAAGAACTTTTGACCAGTCTCACTCTTGTGGCACACCCCTATAATTCGCTGGAGAATATCTGAATATCAGAATATCTGATTCTGTCGATAGCAGGCTGGTTCCTGAACTGACAGGCTTTAGACCAGGCAAGTCGTATTGTGGACAAATTCTGAACCTTACTCAGTATTATAGAGGATAGCTTTGAGGGTAAATGTGTTACTGATGTTGCCCTCCATAGATCTGACTGCTGCTTATGACTCTATTAATCATAACAAACTACTTTGTAAATTTTATGAACTGTCTAAGGATTTCAGGCTGAACTCACATATAAGAACTTTCTTCAAGAATAGAAGGTTTTAGTATCTCCCTTTGGGAAAAATAGTCGTTGGCACCTCCAGAAGAATGGACTACCTCAAGGCAGCATCTTAGCACCATTGCTTTACAATATATACCAATGACCAGCCCAGAACAGAAGTTACTCAGCAGTTCATAAATGCCAATGATACTGCAATAGCTGCAGTAGGTTTGCTTTGCAGAAGTAGAAAATTCATGTTATTTGCTTTGGAAGAACTGGGCACCATATTCTATCACAGAAATAATTTGAAGCCAGATCAAGTCAAAATGCAAGTTTGTGTTTTCCACCTGTATAATAAGAATCCAAGGGGCCACTGAACATTAAGTGGTAAGGCAAAACACTCCTTCATTGCTTTACACTGAAGAATGGCAGCCATGGCATCTGAGAAGAAAAGGCAAGAAACTGATACAAGACATCCACTTTTTTGGCCATCAACCAACCTGATAGAGACTTAAGTCTTGAAGCAGCTTTTCGAGGGGAGTAGCAGCTCTCTTAGGTTCACAAGAAGTTGCTCATGTGAAGATATGGAAGACAGAAGTCAAGAATCCAACCATCCTCCTCTCAGAGAAAATTGTACCTGGTCACAGCTTGCCATATGGAATTTGGAAATCATTGAGCAGACTGAGGACACTGCAAGACGAACTTGAAGGAGGGGAACATGCCCAACAACAACGATGAACTCTGTGACTGCGGTATCTTACAAGAGCCAGATCACTTGATGGTCTGTCCCTTGATGAAGGACGAATGTTCAGAAGAAGACCTTATAGCTGCAAATACTAAAGCGATAACTGTTGCTACTCACTGGCAATTTTTTTTTTTTTTTTTTTTTTTTTTTTTTTTTTTTTTTGTGGCTTTACATCGCACCAACACAGATAGGTCTTATGGCGATGATGGGACAGGAAAGGGCTAGGAGTGGGAAGGAAGCGGCCATGGCCTTAATTAAGGTACAGCCCCAGCATTTGCCTAGTGTGAAAATGGGAAACCACGGAAAACCATTTTCAGGGCTGCCGACAGTGGGGTTCGAACCTACTATCTCCCGAATACTGGATACTGGCCGCACTTAAGCGACTGCAGCTATCGAGCTCGGTATATTATTTTTTCAGGTAGAGAAATGAACAAATGAACTTCAGAAACACACCTCAAACAATGCCAGTTCTGAATTGTTTATTACATCCAGATCCCATTATTGTGTTAGCCAGCATTCTTGTTACTTAAAATATGACACCTTTTCAATGGTTTTTCCCTCCATAGTGCTTACTGATTACCATGATTTTTTTTTCTAAATGTTTCTTTTTATGGCCAAATTCCTTGCTTGCTTCATTGTTCACAAGAAATTGAAGTTCTTCTAAATTGTCAGGTAGAATCACCAGCTAGAATCACAATGTCCGGCATAGTGGATGGTGTTTATTTGCTCCCTGTTGATGTCGACTCCTTTATCAACTTTATCAAAGACTATTTGAAAAATAGTTTTAGCGAATAAACTAAAAATGACTGAAGACTGAATATATCCCTACCTCAAGTCTTTTTGTGTCCTGAATACTTGATCATCACCTCTTCAGTTTTGTTGTATGATTTTGGTGTGAGCTGTCTGAATCCAATACAGCTTCTTGACGATGTTAGCATCTTTACAGACAAGCCCAATATGCTTCAGCCAACATAAAAGGGCATAATTTTTAACATTGTCAAAAAGTCTTCTGGGCTATTCTGCCGTGGTTCACTCCTCTCATTCCTTCCAGATGTTTCGACTACTGCTGCGGTAGTCATCTTCTGTGACGTCATAGGCCAGTTGGCCAGCAGGATAAAGGAGCGAGTACCTAGACGACGCCATAGAAGGTGACTACTACAGTAGTAGTCAAAATGTCTGGAAGGGATGAGAGGAGTGAACCACGGCAGAATAGCCCAGAAGATTTTTATTATATTGACACTGGCCGTGAAAGCCTTCATACTTTGATTGTCATAAAGCTTTACCATAAGCAACGAAGCAAGTGAAGACAGTTTGTTGTTGGTCAAGAAATTTGTAATTAAAACCTGGATGAATCAAAACCATTTCTAAACCCAAACTGAGTTTCACTGATGTTTTTCCCTATATTTATCCAATTTATGAATGAAGAATTCTTAAAAATTACTTTCAGAGCATGAACTATTAGACTTATCAACCTGTAAACACTACATCATTTAGAATTCAGTTTCTTTGGCAGGTTGATGAAGATCGATTTCAGCCAGTCTGCAAGGGTGACCAGTGTTGTAGATATAGTTGAACAAATTTAAAAGAAAATCATTAATATAGCTTAAGCTATTCCTTCATGTGATCTGGTCTGTTGCCAGACTTTCCTTGGATTAAGGCTTTCCTCAGCCCATTCATGAGAATCTTTAGACTTTACACTTCCTCTTAAACATCCTCAGACTCTAAATGATGTCTCTGAAGGGATCTGTAATGTACCTTAGTTCTTCCTTTCTTACACTTGCTCTTCCTTGTTCACAAATAAGTTTGTTGTTGCTGTCGACTTGTTTTGAGGCTATTCATTTACAGGTAGTGAATGTTACATCCTTTACTCTCTTATGCAGGTTGAAACTACAGGTAGTGAATGTTATATCCTTTATTCTCTTATGCAGGTTGAAACTACAGGTAGTGAATGTTATATCCTTTATTCTCTTATGCAGGTTGAAACTACAGGTAGTGAATGTTATATCCTTTATTCTCTTATGCAGGTTGAAACTACAGGTAGTGAATGTTAGATCCTTTATTCTCTTATGCAGGTTGAAACTACAGGTAGTGAATGTTATATCCTTTACTCTCTTATGCAGGTTGAAACTACAGGTAGTGAATGTTATATCCTTTACTCTCTTATGCAGGTTGAAACTACAAGTAGTGAATGTTATATCCTTTACTCTCTTATGCAGGTTGAAACTACAAGTAGTGAGTGTTATATCCTTTACTCTCTTATGCAGGTTGAAACTACAAGTAGTGAATGTTATATCCTTTACTCTCTTATGCAGGTTGAAACTACAGGTAGTGAATGTTATATCCTTTACTCTCTTATGCAGGTTGAAACTACAGGTAGTGAATGTTATATCCTTTACTCTCTTATGCAGGTTGAAACTACAGGTAGTGAATGTTATATCCTTTACTCTCTTATGCAGGTTGAAACTACAGGTAGTGAATGTTATATCCTTTACTCTCTTATGCAGGTTGAAACTACAGGTAGTGAATGTTATATCCTTTACTCTCTTATGCAGGTTGAAACTACAGGTAGTGAATGTTATATCCTTTACTCTCTTATGCAGGTTGAAACTACAAGTAGTGAATGTTATATCCTTTACTCTCTTATGCAGGTTGAAACTACAGGTAGTGAATGTTATATCCTTTACTCTCTTATGCAGGTTGAAACTACAGGTAGTGAATGTTATATCCTTTACTCTCTTATGCAGGTTGAAACTACAAGTAGTGAATGTTATATCCTTTATTCTCTTATGCAGGTTGAAACTACAGGTAGTGAATGTTATATCCTTTACTCTCTTATGCAGGTTGAAACTACAGGTAGTGAATGTTATATCCTTTACTCTCTTATGCAGGTTGAAACTATCAGTTATTTTCATGATTTTCAATGTCTTCACAATTTTCTTTAATCCTTCTTTTTCTTCTTCTGTTTCTTTGGATGTTCTCATAAGACACCTCGTTCTTAATGATACTCTGTTGTTCCATTAACTCAAGAATTTTGTTGTTATCTCATTTTTCTTTTCAGAAGTTTAAATGCTTGATAATTGATCAACTACAGGTTTTTTTATACTAACATTTATTAAACACAATGTGTACATGAGAGTTGTACATTACAGAAAATTTTTATCATCTGCGTAAAATGTCAGCGAGTTTGTCCTTGCTATGCAATTGAGTAGATGTTACTGTTCACAGCGTTGTCCACATAGAGTGCAGGAACATCGAGGTGACGCCTGGTGAAATCCTCGTTGGATGCAGATTCTGAAATGAAATCCATGCGCTGTCATTCTCGTATAGACATGTCGCAGTGGGAAGTTAGGGGCCCACCATTCATCTGTGCTCATGGCCAGCATATGATAGAAGCTTTGGTCTATTGTATTGGCTTTTTCTTCCCTTTCCCTCATATGGGTTTTGTATGCTGGGGTTTGAGGCAGATTGTTCTTTATTGCTACCTCCCTGATGAAGAAGTCTGTGTCTGCTAGTAGATAAACAAGTCTGGTCCTTGTTGTTTGGGATAACCGAAGGGCTCTCCATAGATAGTTTGATTTCATGGCCTCCAGCCTTCTTAGATTAGCAGGAGTAAGGTGGATCCAAATTTTGGTGATTGCGTAACAGGCTATAGGGGCAATCTTAATGTAAAAGAGTTTTAGAGCTGTGTCAAGTGATAGCTTTTCAATGTTCTATATATCTAGGATGGCTCTAGTTTCTGTGGTGCATCTTTCTCCAGTATGTTTTGTGAATGCTTTCCCTGTGACTTGAAGGGTTAGTCCTAGGTATTTTAAAGAGTTTACCAACTCTATCTTGTTGTTTCTGCAGTAGAAGTGTGTAGTTTGGAGATACTGCCTCCTCTCCTGAATTTCATGATTTTTGTTTTGTTGGTGTTTATCACTAACTAGCAAGATACCCGTGCTTCGCTACGGTATTATACTGAAATTTATAATTGAATGTTGTTTTAGATATATAATCAGTCGAAATTCATGATCTGAATCGTTTTCTGCGAGAATCCGCCAAAATTCGCGATCTGACTCGTTTTCTAATAGATTATGGCAAGTTTCCTCCCATTTTTCAATCTTTATTTCCAGCAATCGATTTCGTACTTCCCAGGCTAGGTCCAGGTATTCCACCCTGTCAGTTGGGTCCCTAAATCTTTGCCATCTTTTCTTATAAGCATTTTTAATATGGAACAAATCCTTCAGGAGATCCGGCGTGGTGTCGTCTTGGGTGCCTTGGCGGTACTGAACCCGCGGCCACACTGCATTCTTAGTCATTACCCGTCCAGGACCCGTTTCCACCGCGGTCCGCACATTTGACAACGGTCCAGAACATTATTATTATTATTATTATTATTATTATTATTATTATTATTATTATTATTATTATTATAGATGTTCTGGACCCCACAGCAAGATGCAAGACCGCTACTTGGCGGTAAATTACATCTGCTGCCATTGTTATTGTTGAGAATGTGACCAGCACCAATGTCGCGCGTAGGCAAGTGTGCGGGATTTCTGGCGATACGAATGACATACTTCCGTGCATTATTGACCTTATTATAGAGGTGAACAATTGGACGGTCAATCACATTCCTATCGTTTATTTCAAATGTGTTTAAATGTTTATTCATATGCCAGGAGAATCTACTGTAATATAAGAACGTTCTCCGAAGGAAAAGTTGGCTGTTGAAAACGAACCCAGGAAAGATTAAAAAGATCGGTTTATGATCAGAATAAGTACATCGAAAATATACAGCCTGTTTCCAGTCATTCGACAGGGTCAGGAATGGAATGAATAAAGCCCCATCTAGCGGCGACAGTAGGAATTGTGCCGGCTGCCAAAGCACTCCTCTGGGGCAATGATCGATGAATGACAAATGAAATGAAATATTGGACAGTGTTGCTGGAATGAATGATGACAGGGAAAAGCGAAGTATCCAGAGAAAAACCTGTCCCGCCTCCGTTTTGTCCAGCACGAATGTCACATGGAGTGACCGGGATTTGAACCACGGAACCCAGCTGTGAGAGGCCGGCGCGCTGCCGCCTGAGCAACGGAGGCTCCTTATAAGTACATTATGAACAGCAAAATCAATTGGTCTCACCTCCTTTTACACCCCACCGCCGTTAAGTTTATTTACCCCCCTCCCCCCCCAAAAAAATTAAAAGAAGGAGTGTTTCTTTATGTTTAAAGGAGATTCCAAACCCAATGTTCACGTCTATTACCTTGAGTTTTGAGATATAAGTATCCCCATAAAAATAATTCGCTTTTTTTTTACTTCCTTTCACACTTCTGCCCCCCCCCCCCCTTAAGTGAATTTTCCGGCAAAAAATACTTGTTTCTTTAATATTAAAGGATCTTCTAAATAGCAAATATCATGACTCTAACTTCTTCAGTTTTTGATTTATGTGTCCTCATGAAAGGAATTCAACTCCTTTCCACTCCCGCCCCCCAAGATGGTTTCCCCCCACAAAACGCGTATTTCTTTGTTTTTAAAGGAGATCAAAATACCAATTTTCACGTCCGTAACAACTTTAGTTTTTATTAGATGTATGTATTCTCATACAATTAAGTCAATTAATTTTAGAATTCTTCCCCCGCCCCCCTTTCATTGGATTTTCCGAGAATAAGCGTTTCTTTATTTTTAAAGGAGATCCCATATACAAATTTTTAGTTCTGTAATATATTCAGTTTCTGAGATATATGTATCCTCATTAAAGGCATTCAACCCACTATTCATCCTTTTACACCCCTCCTATTGGGATTTACAGAAAACAAAAAAAAATACTTATTCCTTTACTTTTAAAGGAGATTCTAAATACCAATTTTTACATCTGTAAACTTTTAAAGTTTTAAGATATAGACACATTCATTTTAAAAATTCACCCCCCCTTTCACCCCCCCCCCATTATCCGGATTTTTCAAAAACGAAAATATACGTGTTTCCTTATTTTTAAAGTGGATCCCCAATACCAATTTTCAGGTCTGTAATATCTTCAGGTTCTGAAATATAAGTAGCCTCGTTAAAGGCATTCAACCTCTTTTTCACCCTTTTCCACCCTTCCTATCGGGATTTTCCGAAAACAAAAAAATACGTGTTTCTTTGTTTTTAATGAAGATTCTAAATACCTATTTTTACATCTGTAAACTTTAAAAGTTTTGAGATATAGATACACTCATTTTAAAAATTCACCCCCCTTTTCACCCCCATTATTTGGATTTTCCAAAAACAAAAAAATACGTGTTTCTTTATTTTTAAAAGAGATCAAAGGTACCAATTTTCAGGTCTGTAATATCTTCAGTTTCTGAGATATAAGTATCCTCATTAAAGGCATTCAATCCATTTTCACCCCTTTTCACCCCTCCTATTGGGATTTTCCGAAAACAAAAAAATACGTGTTTCTTTATTTTTAATGAAGATTCTAAATACCTATTTTTACATCTGTAAACTTTAAAAGTTTTGAGATATAGATGCTCTGTTTTTAAAAATTCACCCCTCTTTTCACCCTCCCATTAATTGGATTTTTCAAAAACAAAAAAATACATGTTTCTTTACTTTTAAAAGAGATCAAAAGTACCAATTTTCAGGTCTGTAACATCTTCAGTTTCTGAGATATAAGTACCGGTATTCTGATTAAAGGCATTCAACCCCCTTTTTTTTACCGTTTTTCACCCCTCCTATTGGGATTTTCTGAAAACAAAAAAATACGTATTTCCTTATTTTTAAAGGAGATTCTAAATACCAATTTTTACATCTGTAAACTTTCAAAGTTTTGAGATATAGATACACTCATTTTAAAATTCCAACCCCCTTTTCACCCCCTTAGCGAAGGAATATCCAAAAATCCTTTCTTAGTGAGCACCTACATCTTAATATGAATCTATACCCAAAATTTCATTTCTTTATGTCCAGTAGTTTTGGCTCGGCGATGATGAATCAGTCAGTCAGTCAGTCAGTCAGTCAGTCAGTCAGTCAGTCAGTCAGTCAGTCAGTCAGTCAGTCAGTCAGTCAGTCAGTCAGTCAGGACAAGTTATTTTGTATATATAGATTAATTTTCCTGTGACCACTTACAGAGCTTAGTCAGTCCTACATGCAGGGCAGATCTGCTTTTTGAAAGAAGAACCATATCGTTCTGCGTAAAGGATCATTGATACTTCATCTGATGCAACTTCTCTGACTACGTCATGAGTTAGGATATTAAATAACATCGGGCCAAGAGAGTCTCACTGGAAAACCCCGTTTGTTTGGAGTATGGGCTTAGATTGACTTACTCTATCGGTGATTGATAGCAGATTGAACGCTAGTATACTCTCGATTAGTTGCAGGAACCGGTTTCTTTGTCCTTGAATGGCAGAGAGTTTCCTTATCAGGATGTTCCGATTTACACTATCGAAGGCTTTAGTAAAGTCTACAAAGGTGATGTATAAATGTCCTCCTATTGGTGACGCCCCATGTGTTTGCAAGTATTTTCTCAATGGCCTGGAGTGTGGATTTTCCGGGTATGAAACCGAACTGTTCCTCTGGCATATGTGGTATGGCTAATGGTAGGAGGTGTGTTCATATAACTTTTGAGAAAACTTTGAAGGGAATGCATTCAAGCGCAATTCCTTGGTAGGAATCTGGAACATCTTTCAGACCTCTTCCCTTGTACAGAACCTGGACAATTAATTTTCTCCACTTTTTCAGAGATATTTCCTTGTTTGATACATTCGTTGAACAGAGCAGTCCAGAGCCCAATAGTGAATGGCACCGATTTCTTTAGGACTTTGTTGGTCAGATTGTCGGGAACAGCTGCTTTTCGCAGTTTCCCTTGCTGGAATGCCACCCGGACGTCTTCTGTTGTGACTACTGTGATACTATCTTCTGTTGTGAATTTGTTTTGCACTTTGGACATTGTGATTTATTATAGATCCTTGAGAAGTGTTGTTCCCATATCTCCATCGGCACTTGAGAGTTTATGTTACATCGTCGAGGTTCCAGTATTTTATAAGGAGTGTTTTCTGCTTCCGTTATGATTTTGAGCTCTTTCTTTCTGGCATACTGAAGACTCTTTTCTTTCTCTAGGATTCTATACCTTCTTCTTTCCTCTGTAAATTCTGTCAGTGCTTCGGTTGTTTGTGTTTCTCTCCATTTGTGGAGTTTATCTAGTGTCGATCTTAGGGTGTAGCATTCTTCATCAAACCAAGGTTTGCTTATTCTCTTTGGCAGTTTCTCTCTGGTTGATCTAATGATGGATTCCTTGAGCATCTCTAATGCTCTGTCTATATTTCCAGTCTTTCCAGTTTCTTAATGGCCTTCTCAAGCACAAGCTATGGTTCATCTGCTTTGTCTTCTGATCTTTGTTCTAGATTTGCAATTCTGCTATTAAGGATGTGTGAGACTGGTATCAAACACCCACATTTTTCAGGTTCTTTATGTAAATTCTCCTGGTCTGTTGCTTTGTTAGCAGTGATTTAGCTGGGGAAAAATTTTTTTGTGGGAGCTCACCTTCATTTTTTCAAAAGTGCCAGTTGAAAATGCAGGTTTCTTTCACTTGATTCCAGCTTGCAGCATGCTGTATCATTTGCTTATTGCCTTCTTGCCTTCATTAAGGATCTGTTAGTTAGATCAATGTGGCCAAGATTGAAGAAGGTATTCTTGGATGAGAATTCCTTAAAAATGAAATATGAAATAATTTTGAATAAAACTTTCATGTGGCAATATTTTCTAAAGTGCATCTCCAGTTCACTTAACCCAACTAAAGCACTGGGTGTGAGTTAATGTCAGCTGGTGGATATCCTTTTACATATTTTATGCATTTTATCATGGTGATTTCTGACAATTGCTTGGGGACTACTAAGTGGAGATTGCCAAGTGTAAAGATGGCGAGGTGGTTGGAATCATTTAAGAAAAGACTAAGTAAATAATTGATAGGGAATCTGCCACTTGCATGACAGCC